>NC_083700.1:104733254-105347212 GCF_033118175.1 Dama dama
CTGGACTAGAGGCTGGAAGCCTTACATAGGTTTCTGCCTTCGTGTCACAAAGAACACAAACTTTTTGGCCAGCCCTATATCACACTGGTCGTCAGCTTCACTGAACTTCTTGGAATCTTGCTTTTGTCACTCTTGCTCTACAAAATGCGAAGTGGAGGTGGACCATAGAGAAAAGAATTACTCTTTTTCCCCTTCGCCTAAATAAACTAAAGGGAAGCCTAGAGGTGGTCATTTTATTTGGTGCCTGGCAGGAGTCAAGCCCTCAGGGCACTAGGTGTTTCAGTTTTTCATAGCTTTTCAAAATGCCTCTGACCTTTTCTTAACTGTAAGTTAGAAAGAAAGGACTTGGAATGACAGTGGTGAGGATAAGGCCCTTGTTATTGTCTGTTATTATAAGTTTCTTTTTATTGTTTGATTCACCACCATGTGTACATATTAGAATATTATAGATGTTATATAATAACCTTGAAAGATATTCACAATATATTATTATTATTATTATTACGTGAGAAAAGCAAATTCCAAGTAATAGATATTATACAACACCACTTTTATGTAGGATTTTCTCTTTCAGAGCAGGGATCAGCAAACTTTTTTTTTTTGGTAAAGGGCCAGATAGATAATTTCAGCTTTGTGGCCCATACATTCTCTGCACAACTCCTCAGCTCTGCCATTGCAGTGCAGAAGCTATAGAGATAATTCAAAAGTGAACCAGAATGCCTATTCCAGTACAACTTTATTTGCAGAAACAGGCATTCAGCCAGCAAGTCAGTTTGCCAACTCCTGCCTTAGAGTGTTTGAAGACCCAGCTCTTCAGTGTCTGGGGCTTAGGGGAATAAATGTCACCTTAGGAGAAGAGAAATTATAAACAGGAAGCAGAGCCAAAGATGCTTCTCGTCCTGCCGCTCTGTGCTGTCTCGTGGTGCAGACCTGCTTTTGGATGGCACGCCTCATGCGTTTGTCTCTGTCTCTGACACAGGGCCAGAATCTCAGCACTCTCTCACCAGCAATCATTTTTGGACCAATGTTCCAGAAGTCAGATGATCCGGCAATTCAGGAAGATCCTCAACAGACAGGTTTGTTACACAGACTCTCTTCCTGCTCCGATCTCTGCACTGGGAAGGAGAATTCACACTGTTGACACAGTAGATGTCAAGCAGAGTGATATATTTCAGGTCCTTTGAATGAAGTGTACTTTCATTGAGGGATCAGAGAAGGATGGGCTTTTTAGCTCAATTCCATTTTTTTTCCCCCTGCTTCCCTCATCAAGGGTTTACTTGGGGATCTACTTTTCCTGGACCCTCAAATGAAGAGGGTCCCCTTTTCCAACAGCTTTCGTTGGTTTCAAAAAGTGAGAGGAGTCATGAACACTTCTGATGTGACTCCCCATTCATGAGTGGGCAGAATCCACAAGCCAAACTTCAGATATGTAGATCAAACTGTGTTTGAATGAAAATATGTCCCTGAAGCTTCACAGTAGTTAGAAAGTGTGTTCAGTGGTCATATGCCAAGAAAAGAATATCTAATCTCTTTTCCACAAAAGCCACAGGACACATTTTTTTTTATGGTTAGACCCATATAGGTCTTCACGTTTGGAAAGTGAGGTTGATCGTGAAGCCTGGTACTTTGACCAGAGGGGTCATTACATGAAAAGCAGAGAGCCAGCCTGTCTGCAGTGAAGGAATCGACCCTGACAGACTTCAGCTGTCTTTGGTGTAGCCCATAGAGACTGTGTTTTTGTGGCTTATATAAGGGTTGGAATGTGTGTCTATATTTCTATTTCTTTTTCTTGCCAGCTGCCTTGATTGAAAGTTTTAATGGTGATGCGGAGTCAGTCAGTGATGTTCCGCCATCCACAAGACATTCAGCATCTTTATCTCTTCCACTTATACTGCAGCCTGGCATCTCCGAGCCACCTCAGTCTCTACTACCAGCCTCAGCACCATCCGCTCCTCTGCCTGCTCCCTCCCTAGGAACTGGTTCCCAGCAAGCTGCATTTGGCAACCCCCCTGCTCTCTTACAACCTCCAGAAGTGCCTGTTGCCCACAGCACGCAGTTTGCTGCTAATCATCAAGAGTTTCTTCCGCACCTCCAGGCACCGCAGCCCGTCGTGCCAGGACTCTCTGTTGTTGCTGGGGCCTTGGCGTCAGCAGCGGCAGTGGCCTCAGCCATGGCAGCACCACCCCAACCACAGAGTACTACTGAGCCCCTGCCAGCCATGGTCCAGACTCTGCCCCTGGATGCCAACTCTGTCCTAACTAGTAATCCCACTATAACCATCACCCCGACTCCCAGCACGGCTATCCTGCAGCCCAGCCTAGTCATGGGAGAGCAGAACTTACAGTGGATACTAAATGGTGCCACCAGCACACCGCAAACTCAAGAACAAATTGTAAGTATGATGTGGAAAGGGATCCAGTGGGGTGAAGTATATTTCTGTGACATGTTCTGTGACATGGGTGACATGTTCAGAGGCCTTTACTTCAAAAAAGGAAAACCACTGTCATTTCTCTCCTGAAACACATCATTCTACCAGTCATTTCCCCCATAATCAGTGTAAATCTGGGAATGTTGCATTCAGTACTTATAATAGAGGGCCAGAGAAACAATTTTCAAATTTACCTAGGTATTTCAGCCGCAGTCTGATTCTGTCAACTCCGACAGGATAGCCCAAGAATGATCTCCAAGGCAGA
This sequence comes from Dama dama, assembly GCF_033118175.1. Taxonomy (NCBI): domain Eukaryota; kingdom Metazoa; phylum Chordata; class Mammalia; order Artiodactyla; family Cervidae; genus Dama; species Dama dama. The sequence goes on from NC_083700.1 coordinate 104,735,948, forward strand.
GTCCAGCCTAGGCTGAGGGACTGATGGGACCTCATTAGATGGAAACAGACCGCAGCGGCCACGTCAGAAGTAATCTGTGCTCCCAGAGTCCATCGTAGGGCCATATTCTACCCAAGTTTGTGGTCTCCTTGGCTAAGGAAATGATGTGGTGGTTCAGCTGAGTATATTTTGAGGGCCTGCTCGATACCAGGTACCACACAGGATACTGTTGGAAATCTGGAAAAGTGAAAAGAACATGATTTCTTTTTGATAAAAACTTATATTCTAGTTAAAGAGGCTAAAATGCCTAAAAGAAAGTTAATGCTACCAGTAGATAAAGTGTCAAATAATAAAAATAATGGTAACAAAAAATAACAATGGCTGTGACTTATTGAGCCCTTACTATATGCATGGGCTTCCTATGCTAACTAACTTATTAAAATTGAGGATCTAACGTGCCAGTCATTACCTTAGGTACCGTATTTTTAGATTATACATATTTTTTAGGTTTTATCGAATAGACAGTAAGAACTTCCACACACTTCCTGCTCCCTGCCCACCCCCAGCCTAGTTTCCCTCATTATTGACAACTGATATCAATGTGGTCCTTCTATTGTAAGTGAATTATTATCGATAAATGGTTATTAACATCTCTATATGTTTGTATCTCTAGATGTGTCACTCCCCCTGCTAAGTATTTTAATCAAAACAATCCTAGGAAGTAGATATGATTTTATCAATGGAGAGCTGAGACCCAGAGAAGTTAAGTGATTAGTCCAAGGTCACAAGGCTTATAAATGGCAAAGCCTAGACAGACCAGTCCCAGAATCCATGCTTCTGATTGCTACCTTGTGCTGCCAAATGAGGGGTTCAGAGACTAAAGGCTTGTTGGGTGGCCATACAGGTCAGGTGAGACTTCTTGAGGTGTGAGTAGGAATTATGTGGAGGAGAGGTTGCGCTAAGTAGGAGTAGGTCTGGGTGGATGTATGATGCTATCAAACAAACTGGAAAGGTAGGTTAGCGCTAAATGGTAAGAGCACTCAAACTCCATAAATGGGATGGATGCCAACCACCTCTGGAGGCACCCTAGTTCCAGTTTCAGATGGCCAACATCCCTGGAACGGTCTCTTCAGCATTATGATCCAATCTGCCTCCAGGTAGTTGGGTTTTTTGGTTATTATTATTGTTTTCATTATTTAAAATTATTTTCAGGGGCTTCTCAGGCAGTCCAGTGGTGAAGGCTCTGCACTTTCACCGCAAAGGGCAGCCAAGCCCTGCTTGGGGAACTAAGATCCCGCAGGCTACACGACACGGCCAAAACAAAAATTTTTTTCCCATTATTTTTACTGTTCTTATATTTGCTGATGGCTGTATACAGAAAATGATCCTACTATCTCATATATGATAATGGCATTTTTTCTTTTTTCTTCTAGTTTTATTGAGATATGATTGATAGAGTATAAGTTTGAGGCATACAGCATAATACTTTGCCACAAGTTTAGTGAGCATCCATCATCACGTGATAGATACAAAATTAAAGATACAGAAAAAAATGTTTGTGTGTGAGAACTTTCAGGATTGACTGTTTAGAGAGCTTTCCTGTGTAACCTATAGCCGTGTTAATCTGCTAATCGTGTCCATCACATGGTGCGCTGTGCCCCTAGTACTTTATCTCCTAACTGGAGGTCTGGCTCTGCCGCTGCTTTCATCCAATTCCCCCTCTCCCCTCCCCACCCCTGCCTCCTGTAAGCACAAACTGATCTTTCAGTGAGTCTGTTTGCTTGTTTTGAAGTACCACAGACCTGCCTCTGTTCCTGTTAAGACAACATAGTGATATTTCTGTACATTTCAAAATGATCACCATGATAAGTAGTCACCATATGTGACACCACGACATATGTCACCATCCAGAGATTTACATACTTATTGACTATATCCCCCACACTGTACATTTCATACCCATGACGCATGTGTTTTGCAAGCGGACTTTCATAGTTCTTAACCTCCCTCGCCTGTTTCTCTCCTCCCCTCTGGCAGCCACATGCCTCCTCTTTCCGGGTCTGTGCTGCCCTGGGGAACCGCATGGAGCAGCTGCTGCTTTTTCCATCCAGCTCGTTTCCGTGTGGGCTTCCCCGGTGGCTCAGACAGTAGAGAATCCGCCTCAGTGTGGGAGACCTGGATTCAGTCCCTGGGTCGGGAAGATCCCCGGCAGGAGGGCATGGCAGCCCACTCCAGTATTCTTGCCTGGAGAATCCCCATGGACAGAGGCTGCAGTCCGTAGGGTCGCAGAGAGTCGGCCATGACTGAAGTGACTAAGCACGTGCACATTTTCATGTATTTGTATGTGAGTCTCATCCTCCATGATTGTTTTATAATGTCTCCCCTATGACTTAGCCAGAAGCGTTCATATTCCTCCTAGACTCATCCCAGAGGCACTTTTATTTTCCTTAAAAGGACGAAAGATAAAGCCCTTTTTAATATGACTTGGAGAAAGCAAAAACCCTATAGCCAGTTGAATAAGAAGTGTACTAAAGTGAGGGGTGATTTCTGGGCACAACTTGATGGTCCTACTTAGTAATCATATATACAGCTAGTGTTTGCTGAATCCCCATGGTGTGCCCCAGGCTTCACATGCATCATCTCATTTCATCCTTTTGGGGCCCTTGGGAGAGTCTTTGGATTGTCGTCCCAGTTTTTACAGGTGAGGAAACCAAGACTAAGAGGTTAAATTACTTGCCTGACATCAACAACTAGTAAGTGACCAAGCCTGAACTTGAATCCCGGTGTGGCTAAGTCCAGGGCCCCCCCTTGGGCACCACCCTGTGCAGCTTACACCACACTGCCCAGGGCCTTCATAGGTCTTCTGCCTGTGAGAGGACGTCTTGGCCTTTCCTTAGCCTGCAGCTTAGTCCTCAAGGGGTAAAAAGAACTTTGGGAGTCAGCAGGGAGTAGAGAGCTTAGAGGGGAAGCTAGCCCTCGGGCTCCCCCTGAGAAGACCGTCCACTTGAGAAAAGCAACCTTGGAGGAGCCTTTGTGCACATAGAAACTACTGGAATTAAGCAGCTGGGAGACAGCCAAGAAGCAGGGGACAAAAACGGCTATATTGTTAGCACTGAATGTCCAGCAGTGTGGTGACCTCATGTCAGAGCACAAACAAAACATCGCTCAGGGCAAAAATCCCTAAACACTGAGGGTTTTCTGTCCTCTTGGATGACTGTTACAGTTGGGGAGGCGTCATGTCCTTGGGGATCTATCATATTTGAGTAGCCATAAATGTGATTTTTTTTCCCCCAGCAGCAAGCATCTAAAGTTGAGAAGGTGTTTTTTACCACTGCAGTACCAGTAGCCAGTAGCACAGGTATGTAATTCTGTGTTAGCTTTAAATGGAAGTCAACTCTCTGGGCCCCCTGAGGCACAGTTAGTTAATCTTGCTTTGCCCTGGATTTTAATTTTTTTTTTTAATTAAATTTATCGTGTATTATTTTTCTATTAGAATATTTCATATTCTTACAGCTATTGAAAGTTACTGCACTTACAGCATAAATACCACATTTAACATTCTTTAACTAGTAATGGTTCTTTCCCTTTTACATGTAGTCTTTAATGTAGCCAGAAAAAAGTCTGAATCACAGTTAATGCTAAAGAGAGAAGTTATTAATTCACTGGACTCTTTTCTAATTACAGTAATGAAGAAATAGCATCTGGGTCAGAAACTCCTATAAAGCTAAAGGGTCCTATTTCTCAAACACTTTATTTTATACATTAAAAAACTCAGTCCCTGAAAGATGAAACGAGTCCCCCAAAGGCATCAGTGAGTTTGTGGCAGAGCCAAAGCACTAGTTCAGACAGGCCTCGCCCCCCACCTGTTCTCTTGCCCCGTGGTCTCTAGCTCTTTTGAGACACATGAAGCCTGTCTGAATTCAGAGTGTGCTTGTGTGCAACAGACATATGCAAGAGAGAAGGAAGTGTGCACAAGTGTGTCAGAGACCATGGCTGCAAAGTTGAGCAGGATGTCCTAAAGGAGGTCAGAGCCTCTGGGGCAGGCAGGGCTAAATGGTACAGTGTGGACTGGCTCTTAATGCCCTTGGGCCAGCCCTAAGGTATAAGCCTGCTGCAAACACTGCCTGGAAGCACTGGGAGAGGAGGGGAATGAACTCAGAGATGAGTTAAGTTCTCCAGAAGAATTGAGGCAGGACGAGCTCTTGAGCCCAGAGCTTTGAGGAACGTGCAGAGAGAGAGAGGCATCCACTGGGGCTGGTATGGCGGGTGCCTGGGAGAGTGGCCAGAGATGAAGCTAGGAGAATAGTGTGCATTTAGATGGTGTGTGGCTTTTCTGTTGTGGAGGGGATGGGGAGTGTCAGAGGCTTCTTACTTGAGGAAGAACGCGGTCCAGTTTAAAGCAGAACAAAACCCGGAGCGTGGCATCCAAGCCCTCCCTTCCCTCTGCCTCCACGGGGCTCCGCTAGTCTCACACCCTCCTGCCCTGCCCTTGCCCCGTGGCTCCGTGAAGAGCAGTCTCTCTCGCCTCTCTCGCAGGGAGCGCGGTTCAGCAGATCGGCCTCAGTGTTCCTGTGATCATCATCAAACAAGAGGAGGCCTGTCAGTGTCAGTGCGCGTGCCGGGACTCTGCCAAGGAGCGGGCGGCCAGCAGGAGGAAGGGCTGTCCTTCCCCGCCCCCTCCCACGCTGAGCGCCCAGCCTCCTGACGGGCCCAGCCTGAAGCTGCCCCCACAGACTTTCTCCCCACCCCCGATCCCCCTGTCCTCCTCGTCCGCTGCTGCCCCTCCCTGTGAGCAAAGCAGACAGGCGGTGACTCCTTCAGACCCGCAGACAGAGCCGCTCCGTGCCATAGATATGTCAGAGTTTCTGTCCCTCCAGAGCCTGGACACCACTTCCAATCTGATTCCCATTGAAGCACTACTGCAGGAGGAGGAAGAGATGGGCCTGACCAGCAGCTTCTCCAAGTGAAAGGCCCGCTTGTGCTCCCCTCCTGGAACAGGCTGAGCAGGAAGCAGGAGGTGTGTGATGCCTGACATCGTGGGGGTCAGCAATTTGAAGGATGAAGAAATCTACTGTTTGAAATCCTCACCTTTCAGACGTATTTTCTTTATTCCTATCCCAGGAGCATCCATTTTTAATGAACTGATCTTTGGAAAAAACAAAACAAAAACACAAAAAAAAGCTAAGTTATAAATGAACTGTTTGGCTGCACTGTATGTCACTTTTGCTTATTGTCATGTGAACTTGGAAATTAAGGTTACTCGTATGCATAAAAATTCTAAATGAAAGGGTGTGGTTTCCATCAATCTGATGCTGCCCATCACCTGCACTGGGGTCTTTGTAGTCTGGGCAGTGGAGTTCAGTGTGTTGGATGTTGCGGTGCCCTGTGTGTTTTTGAGGCTGAAGCTTGCTTGCGAGGCCAGACCCTCACTCCATCCAAGAGGCAAGTGGCAAACGCAGGTCAGACGGCTGTGAGCTGGACAGGGACCGGGCGAGGTGGTTTTGTGGTCTGTGGTTGGTGATGGTGGAGTTGAGGGTGACCATGGCTGATGTCACCCTGCAGCCAGCGGCATCACAAACGGGGATCCAAAATCCTGGTCCGAGGCTGTGGGGACTGTCCGCTTCCGCGGGAGCCCTAGGCAAGTTGTTGACTGCTCTCTGTCCGCGACACCTGTGCAGAGCAGGCTCTATCAACGTGATCATACTCTTTGCTCTGGGTTCTCTCTTCTCTCTGTCTCTGCGGGTTGCCAGGGCTTGCAGATCACAGTGATGAATTTTTCTTGGGGAACATCCCTGTTTTGTCCAGAGTGGACATGTGGTTTATGGCCAGATGGCTGGTGGTCTGCCTTCCCGGAATGGTATCTTCTTCCTCGGAGGAGAAGAGCCGCATTTTGCTGATCAGGAGAAGGTGCGGCTTGATGGGAGTGATGTTTGGTGGCATGTCATCGGCAGGCCAGGTATCCTGGTTCTGGGTTCCAGCCAGGTTTTTGGTTGCCCCTCCGCCCCCAGTCTCTGCCTTTCACCCCTCTGGATTTTGCATACAGCCTAGTACAGTGCAAAGAAGGATGTGACTTGCTCGGCTTAGTCATATGATTTCTAAACAAAAAAAAAAGAAAAAAAAAAAAACACAAAGCGATGATCTTCTACTCAGGGTAAAACAAAAAATTCCCCTTCCACCAAAAAGCCTGAAATGTTGCAATAAGTTATCTCATTTGGAATGTTTCATTAAGTTGTGTTATAGGGAAAAAAAATTTTTTTATTTGTGTGTAGAATTATATCCATCTCTCTGCCTTTGGCTCCGAGTCAGTCATTGCCTCTTAAAATATAAAATACAATCCACACTAAAATGGAAAGTTTCTCTTAACTGGCTATATTAATGTAGTCACCAGTGCTCCCCACACTCACTGAACTCAGAAACTAGGTACGGCCCAAGGTCTAACGAGGTCTCTGCCTCCCAAGGGCCTTGTCCCTGCCTTGCGCGAGAAGCAGGATGCCACACACAGGGCTGCCCTACTGAGTCAACGACGTCGGGCAGAAAGCAGCTATAATTTTGCCTTCCTTTTTCACTCCCTAAGGTGACGAGATCTGCATTTGTCACTGTCCTGTCCCTGCACCATTTCTCAGGGCCAGCCAAGACAGTATCTAGAGTAATCATTTACCTGGGAGCCGGGGGCCCTCCCTTTAACAGGATGTTCAGGGACAGATTCGGATGAGAGGGCAGAGGTGGTACCTGTGACTGCCGAAGAGAAGTGGGCTTAACTACAAGCAGCTGGTGGTGTCTCTCTCCTGGAGTCTAGTCAGGAGAATCCGTTTCTTTTTTGACCCTCTGCATTCTCCTGTCCAAGAGGCTGGTGGGTTCTGGGTGACCAATGACCTCAGCAGAAGTTGATAAGGCAGGAGGAGCCTTGTGTTACCACAGTGGGTTCGTCTCCCTGGAAAAATAGCTGCTGAATATGGGTTGTCCTTGGCTGTCGCTAGGCCTTGAGCTCATGGGAAGCTTTGCGGTAGGTCCCTGGCTGTTTTCTCCACACCTTCTGAGAGAGAGCAGCATGGTAGGGTCCCAAGTGACCTCCCCCTGCGCCCACCCTAGGCTCACCTGAGATGTGGCTCCTGGGAGCTGAGGTGGAAAACAGGAGCCCGGTGAAGGCCGTCGGAAGTGCCCGTGGTTGAAATATTGCTTCCCCACTGCTGCGCTTGTGTTGGGTCTGCTCAGGTCAGTGACTTTTCTGCTCTCCTAAGGTTGAGGGTGATAAAGAAGCCGAGTTTTAGGCTGACAGATTTTTCTAGTTGAAGTATCTGCCTTTTGAGGGTGACCAGAGATTACAGGGGGGCCTTTGAAAACATCAGGGATGTGCTTAAAATGCTAGTGAGTGTTTGTGAAGAGCAGGTCTACTCCACAGGGTAGGCAGTCTCTTAGTTCCTTCCTCTTCTGGCACTCTTCCCCGCCCTACCCCACTTCTGTCAGCCTGGTCTCTAGTGCCAAAGGCCTTGGAGAAGAGAGGGCCACTGAAAATGGAGCCATAAAGAGCCTTCATGAAGAGTGGTTTTCAAACCCAGGAACGATCCTAGGGTGAAGCTAGGGAAGGTGTGCAGACTTCCAGCAGGTAAAATCATGCCTTTTTTCTTCCCATGGTAACCTTAATCATATTCCCCTGTAGACTGAGACTTCCGGCTCCCACTGGCATCTCCAGTTAGACTGCCCCTTTACAGGGTGCTAGTCAGCCTGGGGAATTTGGAGGTTTGTGGGCTTGGCAGGTGGCCACAAACTTTGGCCAGTACCACCAAATTGCCTTAGTGAATTTGGCCCTTCCCAGGTAGGTGAGGGAGGCATTGAGGGAAAGTGGCCCTACCTTTCCTGGCAGTTTGGCCAGCCTCACGGGGGCATCAGTAGTTTGATGACAGGAATTGGTGTCACTCATTGAATCCCACCCCGCCCCACCCCACCCCACCCCCCTTTAGAAGGAGATCATGGTACAAAGCCCAGGAGGGGCCTTAAGGTGTGAAGACTGCTCTGGATAGAAGCAAGGAACTTCTTTCCACCGTTTCTGGAGAGTTAATAGACTGGAGAGTTTTACTTTCAGGGTCAAGGCAGCAGACTGACGGGGATAATGGGCGGGTGGGTTTTTCTGACAGATTTTGTATAATGCTGAATGTGTCCAAAGGGACGGGTTTGCAGAACCTCATATTGGTATATTAAAGAAATAATTTTTAAAAAAAGCACTTTAGGTTATTTTATCTTTAACTCAATTGCTGCAATTTCTTTTGTGTGTGTATATATATATACATATATATACTTTCCACAAAGTTTTATTTTTTGCTCAGAAAAAAAGTTAAATTGAGGTGTGACAAGAAAAGCACTTACCTTGGTGCAATATGTGTAGCTTGACGGTCGTTGTCCCATGTGACCCTGGCCTGGCCGCGTTTTTCCATTCTATCAGCCCTGTGCTATGAGGCTGTCCATAGGGAAACACTATTATGCATTCTCAGCAACTGCTCAATCTATGCAAGCCTTCCCTGTGTGCCCAAGGGCACCCCCTCAGGCTCTCTGAAGAACTGCTGCGGGTCCTGTTTTTTCTGCTGACTGTTGAGGCCCTTTTTCATCACTTCTGCTTGGCTCTTTGCCATCTTTCCCCCCTTCACCATTACACAGTGATGCCTGAAAGGAAGAAACCGGTTGTTCCTAGGTAGACACCTGGCACTTTCTAGACTTTTACATTTGTAATCAGGTCCATTGTCCTTAATCTAAAGACTTCTCCAGAGTCACTGAAATCATGGATTTGTGGAACTGCAACAATATTGCTAATGAGTTTACAGTTTTCCTACACCACCAATCAGAAATATGTTTGGGGAAGGTGGTGGGGGTCACGGGTACAACCCGCCATCCTGTCGGCTCTTTAAGCAAAAGCCTCCAGCCCTCATTGAATCCAGTAAACAAAGCTGTTAATAATCTGCTTTATGAACTTTCTTCCTTCCATCTCACTCCTCTCCCCCTCCCATTTTATCTTCAGTTTTCAGGCTACTAACGAATAGAGAAGTTTTAAAACATACTTCAGCCAAAGCAGAAAGATTTCCATAGGTCATATGCAAATAGTTCTGCTATGACATAGATCAGAAATTGACCATTCCTAAATATTGGGGAGGGGAGAGGCAACAAAACTGAACTAAGCATATTTCTGATTGGTCATCAGTTTAGCCTCTTTTCTCTTGCATATGTTGGGAGGCAAGAGAAGGGGTCCCATTTTCTTCTCACACCTTTTGGGGAAGCTGATGATCACTGTTTGGGCATTTCTGTTACTCCTGTTCAAGAGAGGGCTTCTCAGTCTGCACTGAAAAATGCAAATTAAACTGGATCTTTATGTCAATGTGTACATAGTACAAGCTTTTTTTACTGGAAGCAAAGTTTAAAACCACACACTGCCCTTTTGGTGGTGTGCTTGCTGGGCCCCAAATTGGGTGATGATGTCATGTCACTTTCTCAGCTCAATGCAGTTTCTACTCTTTTTCTTACGGGGAAATTTTTCATAAAATCTTTTCTTCACCAAACCCAGGGGTGTTTTCTGCAATATCCTTGTTATCCTCATAGTGGTGCCAAGTCCAAGAGGCCTCTCTTGCCCTTTCCCCCTGTGTCCTCAGGCCTCCCCAGGGCACTGTTTGACTCAACAGTCTACATCCTTTGTTGTGTTTTGGAGAATATGGGGGTGGGAGGTCGGAGTTCAAGGTGGCTGCTCTCTTTCCCTGTAAACTCCTAGTCCCTGTTTGGGGAAGGTGGCTGGAAACAGGGTTTTGCTGAATCTCTGGCTCAGATTTTCTGGCCAGGAGAGGCAAGACCCACGACAACCTTTTTTTGACACACACTAGTCATTGGCCAGAGGTCTTGGTTGAAAGTTCTTTAAAATCCCAAATAGTTTTATTTGGATTATGTAAAAGCCTACCAAATTTATTTGTGAAACATGGGAACAACGGACTTCCACTGAGCGATATGAAAACGTTACAGGTTCAGTACTTCCAAAGGAAGAAACCTCTAAACCCAAAAAAGAATAAATATGAATTTGTATTTTTGAAGAATGTGAAATAATGGTGTTTGCTTAATTGCTCATTTTGTATAAACTTAATATTGTACTTTAAAATATCTGCTAAGAAGTGAAAATTTAACTTTTTGGAATTGAAAAAAGCAATATTAAATACTAATGAATCCTAATTAAATGCTTATTTAAATCTGGTAGTATCTGTGGCGTTTCTTCCCAACCCTACCCATGGCTGACAGTTTTCAACCACTTCCCCCCTCCCCAGTCATCAGAGTCTTTAGAGAGGGGACAGAAAGGAAAGGTCGGTCACCAGGAGAGTCTGCAGGATTCCTTTTAATAAAGGCTCTGCTCAAAGTGTTTTCTGGGGCTAGGAGCCCCCAAAGCATGAAATGGACATGTAACACCACCTGGATCCCCCAAAGCAGGCCAGATAATTCTGGCGAGTACTGCTGGTCTGCCCAAATCTGGGTAATCAGACTGGGTATTCATTCGTCGGCTACATTTCCGAGCTCAGCACTGCCTTCAGCCAGGATGAAGTGGGAGTGAACCCAGCTGCTAGCCTAGCTGCCTCCCCAGGCTGAGAGCCAAATACCAGCCATTGCCAGTGAAGACTGGCCCCTTTATTGAAAGGGAGTTGTTCAGAGTCCAGCCACCAGCCCCGGGGAGGGAGAGAAGATAGGGCGCCCAGCTCGGGGATGGTCAGGGCTCCGCAGCTCCATCGCTAGCATCCTTTGGAAAGCCACCTCTGGAGGAGACAGCTGGCTGGGAGGGCGCTCCAGGTTTGGCTGAGACATTCTGATTGGAACAGGGGGGAAAAAAAAAGGAAAGAGAGAAAAGAGAAAGTGAGGTTGGGAGGAAAGGCCTTGGATTAGGCCCCGAAAGAGATGGCCATTTGGCATATGGATAGCACTTAACTTATTCAAAGCCTCTCGTCCAGATGAAAGGCAGTAGGGGGTAAAGCGGTGGGGATACTCGTCCACCCTCCAGGGGAAGCCAGGGCTTAGCAAGTGCGGCCAGTGGGCAGTCCCCACCTCCCAGGCCCAGCCCGGGGTGGGCACTGACCCCGCCACCAGCCGGCTCCGGGCGCCGGCGGCCCAGTTGCCGCAGCATCTCCTCGCAGGCGGCGATGGTGTCCAGGAGCTGCCGCTGCCGCTGCTCCACGGCGTCCAGCAGCTGCTGGGCGCGCTCATCCCCGGGCGGCTGCGGGGGTGGCCTCCCGCCGAGCCCCAGCCCCGCCTTCCCACGGTCCACGCCGGCAGCCTCCCTGCCCGGGAGAGAGCGAGACAGACGGTCAGGGCCGGCGCTTGCGCCGGGTCAGAACCCCTTCCCCCCGCCCCGACGGGCCCCCTCTCACCCCCGTGACCAGTCTGAGCCCGGGCCCCATTCCATCTCCGCCTGCGCGGCCCGACCACCGCCCCCCTTTCGGCCACCCCCACCCCCCCCCCCGCCCCCAGCGCTGCGCTAGGGCTCCGCAAAGCAGCGCCCCGCCCCGTCCCCACCGGTCTCCTTCAATCCTCCTGGGGGTCGCGGTCCCTTTAAGTTGCCCGGCGCGGAGGTGGGGCCGAGCCTCCTGGACCGGAAGATGACTGGATGCGTCACTTCCTCCCGGAAGAGGGCCTAGGCGGATGTCTCCGGCACGTCCGTGCAGGGGGCTGAGGGCCGCGGTAGCTGCCAGCATGGGGTTGAGCGAGGGGCCGGCGGGCTCAGCCCGGAGCGGGCGCCTCCTTCGCCCGCCAAGCCCGGCGCCGGGGGCCCGGCGGTTGCGGCTCCCGGGGAGCGGGGCCGTGCGGGCCGCAAACCCGGAGCACGGCGGCTGGACCGAGGCGCTGCGGGCCGCCGTGGCCGAGCTGCGCGCCGGCGCCGTGGTGGCCGTCCCCACCGATACGCTGTACGGCCTGGCCTGCTCGGCGAGCTGCTCGGAAGCACTGGGCGCCGTGTACCGTGTCAAGGGCCGCAGCGAGACCAAGCCGCTGGCCGTATGCCTGGGCCGCGTGGCCGACGTCTACAGGTGAGGCCGCCCCGACCCGGCCCCAATGGGGGCGGCACCGCGGGAGGGGTTTCCGGTGACAGGCTTGGGAGACTGAGGCGCAGAGAGCGGGAGGGGCTTTGTCCAGGCTCACCCAGGAATCCGGAACTGGAAATGTGTATGGAGCAGTTAGCGTCTGCCAGGCCTCGAACGTGATCGGGGACTCGGCGCTGAAAGAGGCAGGCGGAGTCCCTATTCTCCTGGCGTTTTTTGTGATAATGGGTTGGGGGTACTCCTACGGCTTAAGAAGAAAGGAGGGGGAGCACGGTAGCTTAAATTAACAGAGGGAGTACTTTGAAGAAAATAAAACTCGGAGCGCGGTAGCGGTGCAGCTGTTGTAGTCTCCCAGACCAGAGACCTGTGGGATCCAAGCCTGGGGTGCTCCTCTGGAGCCCTGCCTTCTGCTCAAGCTCTTGGGGGTGAAAAGGGAAGATAGGCGGATCCCATTGTAGTCCCTCAGGTCACCTTTCCTAGATCTTCCTAGGTTCTGGAATAGGACCAGCAGTGCCTTTCATTTGGTTGGATTTGCGCCGCCTTTGTTTCCCAGGTACTGCCATGTGAGAGTACCGGAGGGGCTCCTGAAGGACCTGTTGCCAGGACCAGTGACCCTGGTAATGGAACGCTCAGAGGAGCTCAACAAGGACCTGAATCCTTTCACTCCTGTGAGTCAGATTTTCTCTTGTGTCCCCAGACTCCTGCCATTGGCTTTTGCTAGGATCCAGGCCAGGCCCATTCCCCACCCCTTCCAACCTTTTTATGATCCCCTTTCTCCTTGCCTCATAGCTTGTAGGCATCCGGATTCCTGACCACGCCTTCATGCAGGACTTGGCCCAGGTGTTTGGGGGGCCACTCGCGCTCACCAGTGCCAACCTCAGCTCCCAGTCCAGCTCTCTGAATGTTGAGGTGAGAGTATACCCAGTTCTCCTGCAGAAACATCAGCCAGGCCAGTTTCCTCTGAAGGGGGGTGGGGGGCTGGGGAATGATGGTTCACTGGAATTGCCTGGCAGGAGAGCCACCCTTTTGGTTTCATAGTAGGAAGTCTGCCCATTTGGCAGGGGTGGGAGAAATCCAGAATAACCTCAGAAAAGTTTTAAAGTTGGAGAATCAAGGGGGAGAATCGATTTTTCTTCCCCTTAGTGTCTTTTTAACAATAATAGACATCATAAGTATGTGTCGTTTCCCCCCCTCTCCCCGGCCCAGCAGAAGACTGAAAAGTTAAGTCACTTATCCCAGGGACTCCTTTTTCTGTTCTCTTAGCTCTGCCACAAGCTAGGTAATTTAACAATTCAGTCCACAGCTCTGAAGGGAAACTCCTTTCCACAGCCCAGGGGTTGAGTGCCAATGGCATGCACTTGCTGAGTCCACCTATTTCTCTTTGCTACCCTGATCTGGAGTTCTGCTGAGATTCAGGATTATAGTGGAGGGACCAGAGTGACCATCCAGTGCAGCCAGGATAAAATAACTTGCATACAGTCACACAGAGTTTGGTGGAAAGTCAAGAGTAGAGCCCAGGGCTTTGGATTCCCACCGAGGTCTCCAGTCATTTTACTCCTCCCTCCCAAACTGAAGCAGTGTGTAGAGTTTCCTCTTGCCATAGCAAGATTGTCTTTAAGCTCTCAATAGGCGCTCCTTGGGGTGCTAACGTGGGGAGCTCCACACCTCGTGGGATGCAGTATCCGGGGTACAAATGCAGTGTCTTTGTCACAGCAGACCCTGAGTTTCCTTCCCCTGCTTAGAGGAAGATGCCTGCTGCTTTAGAGCTGTGTGGCCTCTGCCTATGTGCCCTGTTTGTGGTGTGACATTGCAGATGCTTCTCCCTCTTCTCAGGAATTCCAGGACCTGTGGCCTCACTTGTCCTTGATCATTGATGGGGGACCCATTGGGGACGGCCAGAGCCCAGAGTGTCGATTAGGCTCAACTGTAGTTGACTTGTCTGTGCCTGGAAAGTTTGGCATCATTCGTCCTGGTTGGTGAGTCTTTTTTTTTTCCTGTGGCACAGGGATAGGATTTCGGGGAGCAGGTGGGGCGGGGGGGGTTGTGAAATGCAATTTACAAAAGCGCCTTGACCAGGAAAAAAAAAGTTGTCCCTCCTATCTTGCCCTGAGTGGCGTGGGAAGTTTGAAGAGGTGGTGGGTAGAGTGGAACTAAGTTTGCTAGTTGTTTCCTGGCTTTTTCAGGATTCAAAGGGTCCATCACGGGTTTGATGAACACAGGATATTACAAAGAGTTTAGAGGTCCCTGATCTCCAGACTCTGGTGGGCTCGGGGCTTTAAGAAGTTAAACCCTAACTTGTCCTCCGTTTCCTCCCCAGTGCCCTTGAAAGTACTTCAGCCATCCTCCAGGAGTACGGGCTGCTCCCCTCACATGGATCCTGCTTGTGACACTCTGGAGGAGGGTGGGCCCAATGACTGGTGCTGGACACTATGTGTCCGACCGCTGGTAGCTGGCAAGGCCTCATTTGCAGAGGCTGCTAGGGCTACAGTGTTAGTAGTCTGACCTTTTAAGGCAGAGTTTCTTTCTGAACTGTATAGACCAGAACTCAGAAGCTGCTCGTTAAGCCTCACACCTGGTTTGGGAGGTTATATTAATTTATCTATAATTTCCTATATTAGCTAAAAGCTGAATAGAAATTTTAAGTCCATTCCTAGGATGGCCTGGTTCGGTTAAGAGATAGGTTTCTTCTTCCTTTGATTTTTGAAAAATAAATAACCAGTTTGCAATCTAATGAGAACCTCTTCTCTGGTGGGTAGTGGCATTTAAGGTCCAAATCAGCTAACGCATCAGTTGATGCTTTTTTTAAGAGTCTCAAGTGACCAAAGGCACTTTGTGCTTCTGAAGCTGGAACCAGGTTAGGATAAAACCTGTGGAGCCATAGGCCAAACACTACTTCCTCTGAACCAGGGCTGGTTCTGTGCTGTAATTGCCTGGCAGAGTCATCATTTTGGTCTAATGATGGGAAGTAAGCTCAGTTGGGGCAGGGGGGTCCAAATTATTAAAAAATGTTGGAAAATCTCTGCTGTTCTTTTTAGCCACTTTTTTCTTATTTATTCATAATACAAAGTATAATGACTTACACCTGTAATACCTTTATTTAAATCCAGTGTCTACCCTGCAGCTTTTATTTACATATATATATCTCTCAAGTATTAAACATAATTATTGTTGGGCATTTGAACTTTGTTTTTTCTTTAATAGAAAAGAATGCTATTAAACCTCTTCGTACATGTTTTATTTTTCTTCTTCTGAATTATTTCCTTGGTTTAGGAGTCCTGGGTCCAAGTATGTGGACATTTTTATGGCTCTTGATACAGGTTAGCCTTCAAAAGAACTGAATCAAGTTGCATCACCATCAGCAGTGTATGAGAACTACTGCCTCTTCCCCCTGGTCCGACTGTACTTTCAGTGTTTCTAAAAATGTGTATGTGTGAGATGAAGCCTCATCGTCACTCCTTGTAAATTACTCCAGGTCACCATCCAGCCCTTTTCACCTGTCTCTGCCTGCCTTGGTTTCCTTCCCCAACTGAATCACAGGAAGGGGACCAGGCCTGCCCAATCCATTGGTGGGGTTTAGTACCTGTTACCTAAAGGAACTGGGAAATCCTTCTGGTGACCAGTAGGGCCCACTTCCTTCCCTCCCCCCTCATATCCCAGTTCTCAGAACTGGGATTCAGTCGTAAGCCCATAAACTCAATACAGTGGTTTTGAATGCATGTTTTCAAGTAGATTTTAAGACTATTGCCAA
The DNA here is from genome assembly GCF_033118175.1 of Dama dama. Taxonomy (NCBI): domain Eukaryota; kingdom Metazoa; phylum Chordata; class Mammalia; order Artiodactyla; family Cervidae; genus Dama; species Dama dama. The sequence continues at coordinate 104,751,719 of NC_083700.1, forward strand.
GAGGATGTCCCAGGGCCTGCTTTGAGGATCCCTGCAATTAGCATATTAGTTTGTAAATAAGCCTTGGTTTGTTAAATATTCCCTCTAGAAGTCTTGTTGAAACTACTAATTTCTTAAGCAAAGTCGGCCTTTCCATTGTGTTAATATGCTAGCCAGCCCATCCCACTTGTCAGTTCATCACAGAATCTGACTGAGGGGTCAGAGTTTGTTGACCTGAAGGGAGCAAAAGGAAAGCTGGCTGGAGGATAGGAACAACACGTCATATTTAATACAAATCACAGTAGCACTGAAAACGGCTCTAGTGAGTGGGCCTCATTCAATTCAGGCAGCTAATGGGGAGGGGGGTGTCCTAGTCCTCTCCTGGAGCTAAATGCTCATCTAGGAAAGTGAAGGCTCTGGAGCACAGAGGTGTTTTCTTCGAGGAAAATGAAGTGAACTCCCAGCACTGGGGAAAGCTGCAAAAAGGAAAAACTCATAGCTGTGCTTAGGCACTAGCTACGAGGCCACAGCAAATAAGGAATAAGGAAAGCTGGCTCCTATAAGTTTAGGAAGACAGGAGCCATTCCTGGTCACGTTTTCCCCCAGCACCTGGCACGTGGTAAGGTGCTTGCCGAGGGTGTGTTGAATAAACGTGTGAATGCTCAGGATTATTTCTTGATAATCGGGTCTGGGAATCTACTGGGAAGAGCTTAAACCAAGAATTTTCCCTTTTATAAAGTCTTCAGTATGGTTTCTTAACTTGGGGAAGACAGCCAATGTGGGAGGGAGGCCTGGGGAGGGCACAGGCTGGCAGAAGAGCGGGTGCATGCTGGCCCAGAGCCCTGACACCCTTCTACGTGCAGTGACTTGGTGACTCCACAACACCAACCAGCTGAGTTCCAAGCTAGAAGGAATTGTTTTAAAGTGTTGTGACTGACGACATGGAGCGGCCTGGGGGTAAGTGCAGTCCCCTGCCAGCCCCTGGGGTTCCCACTCTGGAACACCCCCCAGTTTTCCTGTCCCTGCAGGACACCCACCTGCCTGAGGAACTAGCTCTGTTCCCCATGGGCCCTGACTTGATGGGCCCAGAAGCACCTAGCTGCTGACTCGGGAGCAAGTGCCTATAACCTCAGCCGAGCCCCGCATGGTGCCCTCTTCCAGAGAGGCTGGGACTCAGCACCTCCCACCCTGGCTCTGAGGCGCCTCACATCAGCCACTGCTCCTTCTCTTTGACGAAGTGCTCCGCCCAGCGGCGCGTCAGCTCCAGGTACAGGCTGGGCTGGTGAGGCAGGTAGTCCAAATACAGCCGAGTTGGCGTCTTCTTGGGAATGGCCTTCTCAATCTGGGTGCCCTCGTGCCACTCGTTGAAAGAGGTGATAGAGACAATCTCGGGCCTCACAGTCAGGGCTGCCTGCAGGGCCGTCTCATAGTACTTGCCATTGACCCTGTTCCGCGTATTGTGGTTGTTCCAAGGCCTGATGCTGGTGTCAATGTAGCCAGGCCCCACGCTGGGAATGAACATGAGGTTGTTGGCATCGCAAAAGTTCTTCACAGCTTTCCAGTTCTGATGGGAGGAGCCGAAGGAGAAACCGTTGGAGGCAAAGTAGGTGTACATGCCATCAAATCCAGCGGCCAGGATATCATGAGTGTGGCCCTCCTCCACCAGCAGTGCTATGAAGACCCCATCATACGGGGTGTTGCGGATTGAGTGGGGCCCGCTTGGTGTCAGGAGGTGGGCCCAGGCCTCAGGGGACGTCAGGTAGGAGTCGTAGATATAAAAGAGTGGGAGGCTCCTACCCATGCTGTTCTTGTAGCGGTAAAACGCACCGTGGGAACCATACCTGAGGAGCAAGAGGAAGAAAAGGCTGAGCCAGCAGCCTAAGAGGAAAGAAGCCAGCACACCCAGAGGACTGGCCATGGATGAGACCTTTCCTGATGCCCAAGCACAATTTTGGATCCAGCTGGACTCATCATGCCTCTAAGCAAGAACCCAGTTCTGCCCCTCCCCGCAGCCTTGTCATTCCTCTGTTCAAGCCTCACTTCCCTGTCCCAGGACTTCGCTGGTGGCTCAGACAGTAAAGAATCTGCCTGCAGTGTGGGAAACCCGGGTTTGATCCCTAGATCGGGAAGATCCCCTGGAGAAGGGAATGGCAACCCGCTCCAGTATTCTTGCCTGGAGAATTCCGTGGACAGAGGAGCCTGGCGGGCTATAGTCCATGGGGGTTGCCAAGAGTCTGAGTGATTAACACAACAAATTACAACCACTTATCCCTACCCCAGGCCAAGCCACCACCATCTTCCATCTGGACTATACTGACAGCCACCTAACTGGTCTCCAGGCTCCTACTTCCATCTCCCTATAATCCAGCCTCTTATTTGTTTATTTTTTGGCTGTGCTTAATCCAGTCTCTTTTTAAAGTGTAAATCAGATCTCACTGCTCCTTACTGAGACCAGCAAAGCCCCACCCACTTGATCTGGCCTGCCTACCTCCATTCCTGCTATGACCCCATCTATCTCTACATTCCAGCTATACTGGCTGCTATCAAAGTTGTCCCATCAGATGGCCTTTGCATCTGACAGCCCTCTCCATGGGGTTTTCTGCCTGTCCCAGATCTCTGCACAGCTGACTCTTCATTTAAGTGCTGGCTCACATGTTTTAGAGAAGCTCACTTGATCACTCATTCTAAAGCCATTTCTTAAGCACATTCTTAACACATTACTCTGCTTTATTCGGTTATTACTTTTTCATAGTATGGGTCACTATTTGTTTTGTTGTCTATAACTACTGTCTGCTCCACTGTATCTCAAAGACACCAGGTTGTAAACTCTGCTAGCCCTACACATTGCTAAACAACTGGGACTTAGGACAGTGCCTGGACACTGGAAGGCACTCAATAAATTTTTTTTGAATGAATAAATGAATGATAGATGCAAGCCATTTACAAGCCACTTTTCCCATTTATTAGCTTATGGAACTCTCACAAAGGGTTTCCCTGGTGGCTCCATGATAAAGAACTCGCCTGCTAATGCAAGAGATGCAGTTTCGATCCCTGGGTCAGGAAGATCCCCTGGAAAAGGAAATGGCAACCCACTCCAGTATTCCTGCCTGGAGAATCCCATGGACAGGAGCCTGGCAGGCTGTGATCCATGGGGTTACAAAAGAGTTAGACACGACTTAGTGACTAAACAACTCTCACAAGACTCAGGTTAAGAGGCTTTCTTCTGATCACAAAATTGAGACCATAGAACCAGAGTTCAATCCCAGCTTGCTGTCTCCAAGCCCAATACTGTTTCACTCTTTTTAGATGCTGGGGACACAAGTATTCTGCCCTTTTGTCTCTTGACCTACACCTCCAAACCTTCTATCCCTGCCCCCATTTTGATCCCCACCAAAATCCAAGCCTTGGAGCCTTACGTGTCAATAATGTACTTGATGTTGTCATGCAGAGTGATGTCATCTCGGCCCTTGTACGGTTGGATGTGGAAGGCCACCTGCCACAAACACAAGGGATATTGGTCAGGTGAGTATCTGTCCAGGGGCAAAACCTATGAAGTCTGTGCTCCAGCCATGGCCTGAAGAAGAGGCAGAATTCAGGAGACACCTGGCAGTGGTGGGGACAATGTAAATAAAAGCAATCACTGCCCTTCGGGCCCAAAAAAAGAGGAGTGAGAAATTTTCCCACCTCCCACAGCAGAGCCTTAGGAATCATTCCGATGGGCTATTGCAGGCTAATAGATTTCAACTTAATGTGCCAGCTCCCAGTGATCGGCACTAGCTGCCTGAAACTACGGAAAAAAGTTTGATCTGGTTTGATCTTGCAGTCTAAGGGTCTGTCAAGAGTCTTCTCCAGCACCACAGTTTGAAAGCATCAATTCTTCGACACTTAGCCTTCTTTATGGTCCAACACTCACATCCGTACATGATTATGGGAAAAATCATAGCTTTGACCAGAACTTTGTCGGCAAAGTAATGTTTCTGCTTTTTAATATTCTGTCTAGGTTTGTCATAGCTTTTCTTCCAAGGACCGAGCATCTTTTAATTTCATGGCTGCAGTCACCATCTGCAGTGATTTTGGAGCCCAAGAAAATAAAATACATCACTGTTTTCACTTTTTCCCCTTCTATTTGTCATGGAGTGATGGGATCAGATGCCATGATCTTAGTTTTTGGATGGTGAGGTTTAGGCCAGCTTTTCATTCTTCTCCTTCACTCTCATCAAGAGGCTCTTTAGTTCCTCTTCACTTTCTGCCATTAGAGTGATATCATTTGTATATCTGAGGTTGTTGATATTTCTCCTGGCAAACTTGATTCCAGCTTGTGATTCACCCATCCCAGCATTTCACATGATGCACTCTGCATGAAGTTAAATAAGCAGGGTGACAATATACAGCCTTGACATACTCCTTTCCCAATTTGGAACCAGTCCATTGTTCCATGTATGCTTCTAACTGTTGCTTCCTGACCTGCATACAGGTTTCTCAATGTGACAGGTAAGGTGGTCTGGTATTCCCATCTCTTTTAAGAATTTTCCAGTTTGTTGTAATCCACACAGTCAAAGGCTTTAGGATAGTCAATGAAACAGAAGTAGATGTTTTTGTGGAATTCCCTTGCTTTCTCCGTGATCCAATGCATGTTGGCAATTTGACCTCTGGTTCCTCTGCCTTTTCTAAATCCAGCTTGCACATCTGGAAGTTCTCGGTTCATGTACTGCTGAAGCCTAGCTTGGAGGATTTTGAGAAGTACCTTGCTAGCATGTGAAATGAGCATAATTGTATGGTAGTTTGAACATTTTTTTGGTATTGCCCTTCTCTGGGATTGGAATGAAAACTGACATTTTCCAGTCTTGTGGCCACTGCTGAATTTTCCAAATTTGCTGGCATTTTGAGTGCCGCACTTTGACACCATTTTCTTTTAGGATCTGAAATAGCTCAGCTGGAATTCCATCACCTCCACTAGCTTTTTTCGTAGTAATGCTTTCTAAGGCCCACTTGATGTTACCCTCTAGGCTGTCTGGCTCTCCATGAGTGACCACATCATCATGATTATCTGAGTCACTAGGACTTTTTCATAGTTTTTCTGTGTATTCTTGCCACCTTTTTAAAATCTCCTCTGCTTCTGTTAGGTCCTTACCATTTCTGTCCTTTATCATGCCCATCCTTGCATGAAATGTTCCCTTGATATCTCCAATTTTCTTGAAGAGATCTCTAGTCTTTCCCATTCTATCATTTTCCTCTATTTCTTTGCATTGTTCACTTAAGAAGGCTTTCTTATCTCTTCTTGCTATTCTCTGGAACTCTGCATTCAGTTGAGTATATCTTTCCCTTTCTCCCTTGCCTTTATCTTCTCTTCCAAGTGATATTTATTTAGTCTCCCATTTATCCTCTATTTATTTTTCCCAAAGTATTTTTTCCAGAACTCAAAAAATAAAGAGTGACACAGGCAGTATTTATCAGGTCCCTGTCTCCCAGCATCACACTTACTATGTATATGCATACCTAGACTAATGCCAAGAGGCACCATCCCGGTGGAGGAGGAAGGGACATCTCCAGCATGGGCTACAGGGCACTTGCCCTCTTCTCGGAGACTCACCTGGATGTTGTACTGATGGGCGGTGTCCAGAATGGCAGGCACCAGGTCATCTGAGGGTTCCCCATTATCATCAGCCATGCCAGGTGGGTACCAGGACAGGACCAGGACGCCTGAGACACAACGCAGAGGATACTTCAGAGACACATGGTACCCCACAACAGAGATTTGCTTCCTCACAAACCAACTCCAACTGCCAAATGGTTTCTGAATGAAATCTTGATTGAGGCTCCTGCTAGGTTCTTTTCTTGCAGATCAGATCCCTGAGCTGGGAGCCCGGGAGCTGTCCACGCTTGCGGTGCTGAAGCTCTGACTGCAGGAACCCTAATGTTCCAGGCCAGGAAGGAGCCTTAGAGCCCTGACGGCCTCTGGCCTGCATTAGCAAGTGGTTAAACAAAGGGGAATGGGTGGACAATGCCTCATCCACCTGGAAGGTAGGAATCCACAGCCCTATCTCTGGAGGAGAGGAGCACCTCTGAGGTCCCTCAGGGAGAGGAGCCCTGAGCAGAGGTCATCTTCCCCTTCTTGCGGGAAATAACATTTGTCTCAACTGTCGACCCTCTGTCGGTCCTGAGGGACAGCGTCTGTGCTGTCTGTGAATACATCCCACCATTGTCTCTGGCATTCAATCCCACCCCACCCCCCCCCCCCCAACCTCCACACTCATTAACCATTTCCAGAGAAATTGAAATGTACTGTAAAATCCAGCAGAATTCAGTGACAAAATCTGAAACGTCAGCTTCCCCAGCCTAGCCTGCCTACAGATTGACTTCTATTCAAGCAGAGTATCTGATGAAAAAGCCCCCAAGACTCCTTACTGCAAATAGAACAGGGTCTGTCATACAACATGTGCAAACTTTCCTTTCTGCTGCCAGAAAAAGTAGGAAGGGCTGAGGCTCTACCCTGTCCCTGGTGTGAAAGCAGAGGCCATCCGAGGTGCTACTGCTTTGAACTCCAGACTCCTTCAGGGACCAGAGTACCCAGGCCTCACTTACCCAAACCTAGAAGCCCAACAGACATGAAGACTGCCCTCCTCTCCTCACTGTCCCTGGGACAGCCCTGGTGCAAACGCCTTCCACTGACCCTCCCAGCAGCTCCGCCCTCGGAAAGGGCCCTGGAATTGGGGGTGGGGGGAGGGGGTTGTCAGAGAGCAGAGGTGGAGGGGTCGGAATACAAGAGATGGGGGCGGTGCCTCTTGGTGAGCACGGAATTAGAGTCCTGGAAGAGAAGGGGTAAGAAGCCAGGCTGAGTGAGGGGGATAGCAGCAGTGGAAGTTGGCGTGTGGGGACGAAGAAGGGCGAGGCTGGGGGCCCGAGCGACGGGGGAGGGAGGAGCTCACCGATGGCGGCTTCCTTCAGCTGGGTCATGTGCTCCCGTAGCACGTCGGGGTCCCGGGAGCTGTAGGGCCCCAGCTCCGGGTAGAAACTGGAGCCCAAGTCATCAGGAGGAGTGTGGCGGCCGCGGGGGTAGCTGGCCGAGATCTTGGGGTCCCAGTGCGGCACCATGACGTGGTCCCAGTGAATGTAGTGGCCTTCGCGCCCGGGGCTCCCGTACCACGAGTAGTAGAAGGCGTGCAGGTCCGAGTAGACGCGCAGACTCTGCCCCGGGGCGGGTTCGGCCTCCGCTGGGGCCGGCCCTGGGGAGCTGCCCGGGCCCGCGGTGCGGGGCGGCGGCGGCGGCGGCGCGGCGGGGGCGGCCGGGGCCCGGGCGGCCGGCGCGGGGGCCCCCTCCGGGTGTCGTTCAAAGGGCGCCAGCTCCAGGCCCGGGCCCAGCGCCGGGAGTCCGTCCGGAGCCTTGAGCGTGCGGAGGCCCATGAGAGTGCCGAAGGCGAAGAGCAGCACCAAGAACAGCGCGATGCAGGCGCGGCGCCGCCGCCGGGCCATGGCGGCCCCCGCGCTCCCCGCGTCCCGCCCGGCTATCTCCGCGCGCGCCGCGCCATGGCTGCCCGCCCGGCTCCCGCGCGTAGCGCAGCCGGCGCGCGTCCCAGGGAGACGGCGACGCCGAGAGCGGCGTGGGCGGCTCCCCGCCTCTCCCCCGCAGTGCGGGCGGGCCCAGCACACAGAGAATGCAGGCGGCGCAGACCAAGTGGTCCGGAGCCGCGGGGGTGTGGACGGGGGCCCAGACCGAGAGTGGCCGAGCGGAGAGGTCCCGGGCCAAGGGGCCGGGATCTGAGTCAGGCGGACGGTTCGCCGAGGGTTTGTCGCCTTTCAGCCTGGGGCAGCGGTGGAGCAGCCCGCTGGGGGACAAGGACCGCTCTCCTTCCGCAGCCCAAGAGAAGGTCTGGGCGATGGCGCTGGAGGGCGTGGGAGCAGAGGGCAAGGTGGGGAAGAAAGCAGTGTCTGTGATAGTTCTCTCCAGTGACCTCCTTCCCCGCTGTACCCTCTTTATTGACTTAACCTTGTCTGCCCATCTCCGAGATCTTCCTTCTTTGCCCCAGGTCCCGCGTCCCTCGGACCCCTTCTCAAACACCCCAGGCAGAATATGAATCCCGGGTTAAAGGGGCGTCGGGAAAACCCCAGGTAAAACACTACAGACCCTGGCGAGAGCCTGGGAGAACGAGGGAGACCGTGACTTACGCAAGGTCACACGGACCGGGCCTTAGTCCAAGGATCAGGACTGTCTCCTTGCCAGAACTCTTGTCCACCCTGCCTGCTCCCGACCCAGCTGTCCCAAGCACTCTGTCCTTGGACAACCTCCTATAGTTAGTGAGGCCTAAATGAGATGGCTATCATAAAGCACTTTTGCAGGGCCTAACAAAATTAGCACTCAACACTTGCTGGAAGTTCCTTCTGGACTCCAAGCTCCAGAGGGCAGGCCCTGGGTCACATTTACCTTTTATGAATCCAAGGGCTTGAAGAACAGGGTTTGACACTCAGTTCCCAAGGTTGCTTGTGGAGTGAATACTTTGGTGTAATATTCTATAGACAGTGATAAGTTTTTCACTCAACGTTAAGTCCGGACTCTGCATTATTCATTATTTCACTTATTCAGAAAAAGTTTTGTTTATGTCTGCCTCCTTCTCTGGTCCATGAAGACAGCAAGTTTGTTTCATGAGCAACTATATCTACAGTGTCTAAAACAGAGCTTGGCATAGTTGTAGGCACTGGATTCTTATTTCATGAGTAAGTGAATTGTAAGGAAACCCAGAAAGAGGAGGAGCAAGACTGGGAAATGTGGGTAGCTTTGGAGCCCAGGAAACTGCATTCGAGGAAATTCGTGGTAGTGTTGCTGAAAAGTTAACCAGGTGATCTAAGACAGAAATGGGAAATTTTATTCGAGCAGAATTTGAGGACTAGAAACTGGGAGGAGCCTCTCAGAAATCTGAGAACTGTTTCATTCATTAGAAATCAAGGCAGAGTTAGGCCTGTACATTAAATGATGTACTGTTGACAGTTTGCATAATCCAGATCAAAACCTCATGTGATTCCTTAGCAAGAAGGAATTCAGATGCTGGAGAAGGTGAGGAGAAAAGGGGACCCTCATACACTGTTGGTGGGAATGTAAGATAGTGCAGCCACTTTGGAGAACAGTGTGGAGGTTCTTTAAAATAAAACTAAAGTTATCATATGAACCTGCAACCCCACTCCTGGACATATATCTGAAGAAAACTCTGACTCAAAAAGATACATGCAACCCCAGTGTTTATAGCAGCACTATTTCTAATAGTCAAAACCTATAATAAGCAACCTAAATGTTCTTCAACAGATGAATGGATAAAGATGTGGTGTATATAGACATTGGACTACTACCCAGCCATAAAAAAGGATGAAATAATGCCATTTGCAGCAACATAGATACAACTAGAGATTATCATATTAAGTGAAGTAAGTCAGAAAGAGAAAGAAAAATATCATATGGTGTTACTTACATGCGGAATCTAAAATATGACACAAAGGAACCTACCTATGAAGCAGAAACAGAATGAGGGACATAAGCCAGTGGTTGCCAAGGGAGAGAAGGGTGGGAGAGGGTTGGATTGGGGCTTTGAGATTAGTGGATGCAAACTGGTATATAGAGGATGGATCAACAGCAAGGTCCTATCGTGTAGCATGGGGAACTATATTCAATATCCAGTGGTAAACCGTAATGGAAAAGGATATGAAAAAGAATGTCTATCTACGTATACTTTGCTGTACAGAATACGTGCCTATAGTCATTTCACTGTACAGCAGTAATTACACAACATTATCATTCAACTATATGTCAATAAAAAATAAATTTTTAAAAAGAAAAAACAGTGTGAATCGAGTAGAATTTTAATTTCAGCTCCAATAGCAAACATCTGAATCAAACTGGCTTACCCAATGTGGAAATATACCATCTCACAATGCGGGAAACCCAATAGGAGAGCAGAGTGGCAGAAGCTCTGGTTCAACAATGTCATCAGGGACCTGAGAAGCTTTTATCTCACAGCTCTGCTGTCCCCACCACTGACTTCATACCAAAACTGGGTCCACTCAAAACACAGAATGATGGCCACGGACAGCTGAGGCTGCATGCTTCCTTTCGCCATTCAACAAACAACAGTAAAACTGATTTCTCTTTCCCAGCAGTCCAAAGCAGCATTGGTGGCATAGTGGTGAGCAAAGCTGCCTTCTAAAAGTCCTAAGCAAGCATTTCCTTGAATTACATTGATCTAATATGATTTAGGTCTGTTCTACCCAAACAGATTTTTGCCATGGGGAATGGAACGACCATGACTGCATTAGATTAAATTTTTGGAGTTAATTAAATGTTGGGGAGAAGACCATAATGTCTTCTGGACATTAGATGGAATTAGATGACTAATGAATTAGATGACTTTGGAAATAAGTAAAAATAAGAGGAAAAGAATACAGATGAAACTCTTGGGAATACCAGCATTTATAAGTTGGGCACAGGAAGAACACGTGAAGTAAACTGAGAAAGAATCATTAAAGAGGAAGAGAATTGGGATTGGCTAGTGGTTTTAGATAACCAGTGGGAAGGTTCCCCAGCTGTCAATGATTTCACTATTTCTGGGACTGCCCTGCAATGCAATGGTGGTCCCCACTGGCCATGCCTGGAGTCCTTGACAGTACCACCCATCCATAATGGTTTGATCCGAGACTGGAATTCTGACCCAAGATGAACACTGACCCAAGGGTCCTTGATTACAATCCTTCTTTGGAATTTTTCTCTGTGGTGCTGAGGATAGATTCAGTCTTTCTCTCAAAAGGTAATGCTATTAAAAGAGAAGGAACAAGGGACAGAGAAGAACTTAGTGGTATGGCATTCCTGATTTGTTTTCCTTGAGGCCTGGCTCCAGTGTGAGACACTGAAATAATCTAATAAATTATCTTTTGATTCTAAGCAAGATGAGCTCACGGAGCAGACTTTATTGGTTGCCCATATTAACCTAAAATAGTGAAACAGCCAGTTGTTTCATCTGAAAAACAGGTTTCTTCAGGAGCAGCAATGAATTGCAGTTTGGGACAAGCAAGTATTTGGAGAACCACATGCAAGTCCTGGTAAAACAAAGGAGAGGAAACTTTATAGGGAAAGGGGTGTTGGGAGGGGCCCCTATAAACAAAACCTTGTGGCTCAGCTAGTAAAAAATCTGCCTGCAATGTTGGAGACCTAGGTTCAATCCCTGGGTGGGGAAGATCCCCTGGAGAATGGAAAGGCTACCCACTCCAGTATTCTGGCCAGGAGAATTCCATGGACTGTATGGGCCATGGGGTTGCAAAGACTCGGACATGACTAAATGACTTTCACTTCCACTATAAACAAAAAATCCACTGGAGGAAACTGGGAGCTTGAAATATAGTGGCTTTTCAATGGCTTAGTCATGCCAGTCTCTTATTGGCTGAGTTGTTGCCAGACAAAGAAAAAATCTGTATTTCTGCTGAAATAGGAGGGAAGGGGACAGGGCAAACCTTTAAAAGAATGACATAGCTGTCAGTCAGTTCAGTCGCTCAGTTGTGTCCAACTCTTTGCGACCCCATGGACTGCAACATGCCAGACTTCCTTGTCCATCACCAACTCCCAGAGCTTGCTCAAACTCATATCCATTGAGTCAATGATGCCATTCAACCATCTCATTCTCTGTTGTCCTCTCCTTCTTCTGCCTTCAATCTTTTCCAGCATCAGGGCCTTTTCAAACGAGTCAGTTCTTCACATCAGGTGGCCGAAGTATTGGGGCTTCAGCTTCAGCATCAGTCCTTCCAATGAATATTCAGGACTAATTTCCTTTAGGATGGACTGGATGGATCTCTTTGCAGTCCAAGGGACTCTCAAGAGTCTTCTCCAACACCACTGTTCAAAAGCATCAATTCTTTGGCACTCAGCTTTCTCTATAGTCCAACTCTCACATCCACACATGACTACTGGAAAAACCATACCTTTGACTAGATGGACCTTTGTCGGCAAAGTAATATCTCTGCTTTTTAATATGCTGTCTAGGTTGGTCATAGCTTTTATTCCAAGGAGCAAGTATCCTTTAATTTCATGGCTGCAGTCACCATCTGCAGTGATTTTGGAGCCCCCCAAAATAAAGTCTGTCACTGTTTCCATTGTTTCCCCATCTATTTTCATGAAATGATGGGACTGGATGCCATGATCTTAGTGTTTTGAATGTTGAGCTTTGAGCCAGATTTTTCACTCTTCTCTTTCAGTTTCATCAACAGGCTCTTTAGTTCCTCTTGCTTTCTGCCATTAGGAAATAGCTGTCAGACATTATATAAATTGGTTTGAGCCAACTAGGTCTAAGATGGCAGAAGATTTGACTTCCAAATGGAACTTGAGCCTCATTATAATACATTAGCATGAAAATATAATGCATTAGTATGATAAATGATACACCCACCAGCAATGTGACAGTTCAGAGCTAACTATAAAACCCCCAAAAGTGGGCAATGGCCCTATTACTAGAAATCCCTACCCCTTTCCAGAAATAGTTGGAATAATCCTCCCACTCATTAGCTATGAAATTACCCAGCCCATAAAAGCTAAACCCCATATTTGGGGGCCTCTCACCTTCCAAAATGGCCTAGACTCTGTAGAGTGTGTTTCTCTCTAAATAGATCCACTATTTACCTATTACTTTTGTCTCTTGATGAATTCTTTCTGTAATGAGACATCAAGAACTTGAGCTTTATTAAGTCCTGAGACCAGGTTTGTGATCTCAATTAAAAGACAGTGGGGCGCTTCCCTGGTGGCTCAGTGTAAAGAATCCACCTGCCAATGCAGGAGACATGGGTTCGACCCCTGGTTCAGGAAGATCATACATGCTGGGGAGCAACTAAGCGCATGCGCCACAGCTACTGAGCCTGCATGCTGCAGAGACTGAAACCTGCACATCCAGCGCCTGTGCTCTCAAGAGGAGCCCCGCCACCACGAGATACCCCTGCACCACAACAAAGAGCAGCCCCCACTCGCCACAACTAGAGAAAGCCCACGCAGCAACAAAGACCCAGCACAGCCAACATTTTTTAAAAATTAAATAAATAAAAACAGTGGGTTCTATCTGGGCTTAAGTCCTGGCCCGTGGGGGCTGGGTGTCCCATTGTTGCCATTGCACGATTTCACTCCTGCTGGCAATATAATGAAGTAGCGTCACTTCGTGTCGGAGAAGCAAGGTACCTTCTCTTCCTGTTGGGGTCTATCCTGATGTCGAATGGTACATGCAGAAGAGCTCCACCTTTGTGTCTTCTGACTCCATTTTACTTAGGTTTCCTTTTATTACTTTTACACTGCCAATCTCAAGCAGAGACTGAGAAAGGGACTTGGGAGCAGGGAGGTCTTTGGGAGGAGATTGTCGGAAGCAAGTGTGAGGAACTGAGAATGAGACAGGAAAGAAAGAAAAGGCAGTCTAATGATGTATTATGGAAGCTGCTGCTGACACCAAGTAAGACCCTGTGGGGCTCCTGGGCACAAAAGTCTCTCTGTGTTCTGTTTCTTGTTTGGAGGAAATAGGCTTCATTCAGCCTCCACGACCTTCCCTGAGTTCCAGAGGACAGGTTCAAATGGTTGCTAATCAGGGAAGGGAGGGGATGCAGAGAAAAGGGAGGAAAAATTGAGAAACAATAGTGCAATTATACTCCAACTTAAAAAAAAAATGATCTGCATACTTAATGCAATTAAAGAAAAAACAATAATGCAGCCATGGGACAGGGTCCTGGTGCCCCCTCAAGGGATATACATAATAATATCTTTGAGCTGTTTTGCAGATACTGAATCCACCACCTGGTGGAAGAAGTTAACTGTATGCAGCCCACAAGCACGCAGACCCTAGACCAGTGGGAACCAGAATGTTGAAAATGCTAACTCCCAGTTACCACACCACTAACCAACCAACCAGAAGAATGTCCACAAGCTGATCACGCCCTCCCTCTTGAACAGTTATGATAAAACTTCTCCCTACGCTGTCCAGGTTGGGACGCACAGCTTTGAGGGCATTGCCCCACTAAGGCCACTTTTGCCTGACAAAGCCATAAAGCTATTCTTTTCTACTTTACCCAAAACTCTTTCTCTGAGATTCAATTTGCTGCCAGTGTACAGAGGCCGGGTTTCAGCATCACTGCTGTAGATAATGGGGTCTTGGTTCTAGCAGGACCGCTGAGAAGTGTACAAACACCACCCAGAATTAAGAAGATCAAGACTAAACCAATAATCTACAGCCCCCCTCCATCTGCTGGTTGAGTTTTCTCTAGGGCTATTAACTTCCTCACATTTCTGATCTCCTTTGTGACAAACAGACTCCGTGATATCAGAGGAGGTCCTGAGGCTGGCCTTAGGACAGAAAAATGTATTATATCTTTGAAGTGGGATGCTGCCAATGAGAAGTAAATTTAAGCTCGCACAGAACTGTCTACCGTGACTGTGCTGATATAACAAATTGCCACAAACTTAGCAGCTTAACCGCACAAAAATGTATTGTCTTACAGGTTCTGGAAGTAAAAATTCTGAGCACCGTGTGGCTCAGCTGGTTCTCTGCCTACAGTCACACAAGACCAAAATCAAAGTGTTGACAGGACCAGGTTCCCTTGTGGAAGCATTGAGAATGAATCCATACCCCAGATTGTTGGCAGAATTCAAGTTTTATGCAATTGTAGAACTGAGGTCCCGCCTGTTTTCTCTTTAACTGTCAGTGGGGGATCTTTCTCACCTAGAGGCTCCCTGCATATCTTGGCTAGTGACCCTTTCCTTCATCTTCAAGCCCGCACCATCAGGTCCAGCTCGTCTCACCCTTAGAATCTCTCAGACCTCCTCTTCTGCCTCATCTCACCTGCCTTCCCCTTTTTATACTTTTAAGAGTTCACTTGATATATTAGACCCAACTGGATACTCCAGGGTGATTTCCCATTTTAAGGTTGCTGTGTGCTGTGTTTAGTCGCTCAGTCATGTCCAACTTTTTGCAACCTGCCAGGCTCCTCTGTCCATGGAATTCCCCAGGCAAGAATACCGGAGTGGGTAGCCATTCCCCTCTCTAGGGGATCTTCCAGACCCAAGAATTGAACCTGCGTCTCTTATATCTCCTGCATTGGTAGGCAGGGTCTTTACCACTACTGTCACCTGGGAAATCTGCAATTAAGAAGAGAAATAGCTAAATACAGTTTAAAGTAGTGCTTCACAAGCTTTAACGAGCCTGTCAGTCCCTTGAGGATTTTTTTAAAATGTAGATTCTGATTCAATAAAGGGCTTCCCTAGTGGCTCAGATGGTAAAAAGTCTGCCTGCAGTGTGGGAGACCCAGGTTTGATTTCTGGTTGGGAAGATCCCCTGGAGAAGGAAATGGCAACCCACTCCAGTATTTTTGCCTGGAAAATCCCATGGACAGTCCATGGGGTTGCAAAGCGTTGGACATGACTGAGCGACTTCACTTTCACTTCTGAATTAATAAGTCAAGGGCGAGGCTCAAGATTCTGCATTTCTAGTAAGATCTCAGGTAATGCTGATTCTGATGGTCTCAGACACCATTTGGGGACTTAAAATATTGTGGGCTTTTTTACTCCACTTTTTGAGGAGTCTTTAGGTTAGGCTAGCTTTAGGGATGGTTAATCCAGTGGTGCAAAGACCTTAGGGCATCAGATCATATCTGAGGTTTCTTTGGCCTTCTTCTCATGGTTGAAAAGAGAGGGAAACAGTTATAAGCATCACATGCCCATGTGACAATCTTCAGATGCAGAGGATAAAATGGCTGTCTTGGAACCCTCTTTTTTTTTCTTTAAGTTTTAAAATGTATTTATTTTTATATAAGTTTGGCTGTGCATGGGCTTTCTCTAGTTACAGTAAGCAAGGGCTACTCTTCCGTGTGATGTGTGGGCTTCTCCTTGCAGTGACCTCTCTTGTTGCAGAGCACAGGTTCTAGATGTGTGGGCTTCAGTTGTTGGGGTTCACAGGCTTAGGTGTCCCATGGCATGGAATCTTCCTGGACCAGGGCTTGAACCCATGTCCTCTGCAGTGGCAGGTGGGTTGTTAACCACCAGACTCCAGGGAAGTCCCTGTAACCTTTTTAAGAGGAAAAGAAACTCTTTAAGAAGCTCCCGGTCAGTGTCCCATCACTTCCCATTGGCCAGAATTGTGCCATAGGCTCATGTCTGAGCCAACCCCTTGCCAAGGCCATTAGAGAGGTGTGAACAAAATCACAAAGAAGGGAGGAAATAGGGCTGGCTAAACAGCCAAGAGTATCTCCCACAAGTGTCCTGAGTCTATTCTCCTCTTCTTCCTCACAGAACTTAGACTGTGTTGAGAGAACCATGAAACTGACTCTTGGCGACCTGATGGACTGTAACCAGCCAGGCTCCTCTGTCCATGGAATTCTCTAAGCAAGACTACTGGAGTGGGTTTTTATTTCCCTCTCCAGGGGATCATCCTGACCCAGGGATTGAACACGAGTCTCCTGCACTGCAGGCAGATTCTTTACCAACTGAACCACCAGGGAAGCCCTGCTTCCCCACTACGGTAAGAGATGGTAGATTTACTCTGTGGAAAAGGAGCAAGAAAGCCTCCAAATTCAGGGGCACCAAGCAGCAGCAAAGGTAGAGATGAGTTGCCGCGTTGAAATCCAGGGGAATGAGTAAAAATATGTAAATAAATATAGGAAGACCAGCCCCTAGAATACTTCCTTCTAAGCAGAAGTCCAAGTGACTCTTCTCTGGAGAAAAAGAAAGAACCTTGAGAAAAATTCTACACCTACACATACCTGATCAACCCAGACTGAAATGCATGAGTCAGCAAATCTGCCCCTCATTTCAGGTCTTTAATCAGCTTCTTAGTGCCTCACTCTAAACAAGAATAAGCAGCCAAGATTCCCAGACATTGAGTGAAAGCATCTTGTATGAAAGACAGAGAGAAAAAAAAATAAGCAAATGCACAAAAAAAGTAAGAAAAGGGGAGGAGAATGAAAGAGCAAAAGGGCAAGAACAATTAGATTGGAGGAATCAGAAATAATTCAGCTAGCCAAATAAACAGGCAAAATGCCACCACCTAATACCTCAGAGATGTTTAATTCATAAAACAAGAACAGGATGGTTTATAAAGTGGGGGTGGGGAGTGGGTTACAGAGCAAGAAAGAACTTCAGGAAATTAAAAGCAGGAGAGCTGTGTTTGCTTTGGCAGCGCATACCAAAACTGGAACAGTACAGAGAAGATTAGCATGGCCCATATGCAAGGATGATACGCAAATTCAAGAAGCGTTCTATATTTTTTTATGTATGGCAGATACCAACACAACATTGTAAAACAATTCTCCTCCAGTTAAAAAGAAATACATTAAAAAAATTAAAATAAAAATAGCACACTAACCAAAGAAATTTTTTTAAAAACTGAAATTTAAAGTGTTAATAGAAAATTTGGAAGATAAAGCCAAAAAATCTCCTAAGAAGTAAAAATGAGAAAGCAAAACAAACTTGTGGGTGGAGTTTGGAAGGAAAAATGGGAAAATTAGAGAACCAATCCTGGAGTTCTATGCCTAATACAAATTCCGCAAGGAAAATATAGATAACATTGAAAGGAGAAACTATTAACTAATGCAAGAAAGTTTTCTAGACAATGACTTTCTGGATTTTAGTAGCCTTCCCACTGAGAGATGAATGAAAAGAGAACCATGTAAGATTTATCATTATGAGATTTGGGGATATTGAAAACAAATAGGAGATCCCAATGCTTTGGGGATTTAAAAAAAAAAAAAGGATTTGGAGTTAGAATGGCACTGGAAACCAACAAGATGGGAGAGTTGCCTCCAAAATTCTGAGGAAAAGTCCTACTGAATCGAGAATTCTATGACCAGTTTTTAAAGTGTGAGGAGTGAATGAAGACATTTTTAGATATACAAGGTCTCCTTTTTTTTTCTCTTATGCCCTCTCTACCAAGAAGGCAGCAAAGGATATAATAAGAAGGTAACTTAAAGAGGTGAGGGGAAACTTGGAAGCTGGTTAAAAAAGGAAATCCAACAGACATGAAATCCAATGGACATGAGTTTGAACAAACTCTGGGAGATAGTGAAGGACATGGAGGCCTGGTGTGCTGCAGTCTATGGGGTCACAAAGGGTTGGACATGACTGAGCACCTGAACAACGAGGAAGACAGCTGCGGAAGTCCAAAGAGCAGTCTGCCCCAGAGGAGCAGGAACACACCAGGATGGGCGTCTCCAGGAATGGCTGAAATGACTCCTTTCACAGTTCTCCTCTTTGATCGCCCCATGTGGTGGTATTATTATTTTAGGTTGAGTCTCCAGTAAACTTAATACTTCATATAGTATTTCTCACTATTGTGCTGAGTGTGAACTGTGATTACACTTCCTTTCTTATACAATTTTTGTTTCTTCTGGTGTTAACAGTTCCTCCTTTTTTCACCATTTGATTTGTTTTCTATGTCTTTATTCATCATTGTTTCCCCCAAACTCTCCAACCCAATGATACCTTTAAATACTGTTTCTACATAGTTCCCATATTAGGATGCCTATCAGTCAATGAATTAAATGAAGTGGCCAGCTGATGCTCAGTGCTACAGAGAAAAGCAAAAGCAGGAGTAGGGGAAGAGGGAGTGTTAGATTGGGGAAGCTTTGTAATTTTTAGTAGGTTAGTCAGGGAAGACCTCACTGTGAGGGTGACCTGAAGGGAGACATCAAGGACACAGTGCAGACACTTGAAGGATGAAAGTTTCAAGCAAAGGAAATAGTAAGTTCAAACTTCCCCACTGAAGGGCACTCCAATCTCAAAGACACCTGTATTTTAAACTATAGTCACTCTTAGTGCACTTTTTCACTCTCAGTGTCCAAATGGTGACCAAGTCATATTGACCCTCTTTGCCAGTTCCTTCTCTTTCTGTATTTCAGCTGTCACTACATAAATTCTAGAAGAGAATTACAGAACATTAGGACTGAAAGGGTTCTTAGAGACTATCTAGGATAACTCTCTTATGAGGCGCAAACTAAACTGCCTCTCTGAGAACCCTCTCAACCAGGTCTCTGGAGAGCCAGGCAAAGCTTGGTTGCACCACACCTGAGTCTGGCTTGTTGCCTGAATCCAGTTCATTTGGCCGCTGCTCAGCAAGTGCTCTTTGCCCTCTGCCTCATTCCTGCCCATCCACCCTAAGGAATAATCTGTGGTCTACCCTGGCAGAGCTTTCCTCAGCAGCCTGTCTGACATGACCTCCTACTCCTAAAAGAATCCAACATTCAGTTACATCAGTCGACTTTCACTATTCCTCCAACACACTATCTTCATCTCTGCCTTTAAGTCTGCTCTTCAATTCTTCTCTTTTCTGGAATAGCCTTTCTTTTTCCTTCCTGTTCAAATTCACCCATTTTTCACGACCTCTTCCAGACCTGGTTTCTCTGTCTGATGGAATGAAGCAGAAGCTAAGTTTTAGGATACTTGGTTGTCCAGACCCACACCCTTATCTCTGTATCAATCTTGTGTCATGAGTATTGTCCTCCCATTTTACAGGTGAAGAAGAAAAGGCTTACAAAGATAGAAAGAGAGTGGGGTAGGATTTGAGCCTACATCTGCCTGTGCTCTTAATCATTGTGCAATACTGTCTCCTGAACTAGTAACTGTTAGCTGAGTTGTTCATGAACTGCTTCATATATATTAATGGACTCATCACCCCCAGTTGACCATGCCCCAAAGTTTGTAGAGCAGAGTAGGAAGAAGAAAGAACCCCACTTGCAAAGGATCCACTTTGTGTCAGGTTCAGCACCTTCTGCAGCAAATGTGAGGTAATACCAGGAGATACAACCAAAAATGTTGAAAAGAGTTGACTCTGGCGGAGGAAACTCAGGAAGTGGGGAGGAGAGAGGCTGGGGCTTTCTATTTTGATAAGTTGACTTTTAACATTACATATAATTTTGATTGAAAATGAGAGTGAATTTAAAGAAATTAAATGCATAAGTGAATGCAAATAACCCTTTTAGAATCTTGGATGGGAAGGGAAGAAGGAAATGTAGGGCAGTAGTCATTATATACAATTATACTGGGGCTTCCCTGGAAAACAGAATAGCAACCCACTCCAGTATTCATGCCTGGGAAATCAGAGGAGCCTGGTGGGCTACAGTCCATGGGGTTGCAAAAGAGTCAGACACAACTCAGAGTCTAAACAAACACATTTGTAGTGAGGATTAAATGAAAACAAGGCATTTAGTGTATAGTTGACATAGAACCAGCAGCAAGTTTTGTTTTGATTTTTCTCCATCGTCTCCTCTGTTTTATTTTTTTATTGGACTATAGTTTCTTTGCAATGTTGTGCTGGTTTCTGCTGTACAATGAAGTGACTCAGCTATATGTTCACATATCTCCCCTCCCTCTTGGACTTCTCTCCCACCCCTCACTGCACCCGCATCCTACTCCTCTCAGTTCAGTTCAGTTCAGTCGCGTCCAACGCTTTTTGACCCCATGGACTGCAGCACACCAGTCTTCCCTGTCCATCGCCAACTCCTGGAATTTATTCAAACTCATGTCCATTGAGTCGGTGATGCCACCCCACCATCTCATCCTCTGTCGTCCCCTCCTCCTCCTGCCTTCAATCTTTCCAGCATTAGGGTCTTTTCCAATGAGTCAGTTCTTTGCATCATGTGGCCAAAGTATTGGAGTTTCAGCTTCAGCATCAGTCCTTCTATTGAATATTCAGGACTGATTTCCTTTAGAATGGACAGGTTGGATCTCCTTGCTGTCCAAGGGACTCTCAAGAGTCTTCTCCAACACCACCATTCAAAAGCATCAGTTCTTTGGTGCTCAGCTTTCTTTATAGTCCAACTCTCACATCCATCCACAACCACTGGAAAAACCATACCTTTGACTAGACGGACATCTGTCAGCAAAGTAATGACTCTGCTTTTTAATATGCTGTCTAGTTTGGTCATAGCTTTTCTTCCAAGGAGCAAGTGTGTTTTAATTTCATGGCTGCAGTCACCATCTGCAGTGATTTTGGAGCCCCCCAAAATAAAATCTGTCACTGTTTCCATTATTTCCCCATCTATTTACCATAAAGTGATGGGACCGGATGCCATGATCTTAGTTTTCTTAATGTTGAGTTTTAAGCCAACTTTTTCACTCTCCTCTTTCTCTTTCATCAAGAGGCTCTTTAGTTCTTCACTTTCTGCCATAAGGGTGGTGTCATCTGCATATCTGAGGTTATTGATATTTCTCTCGGCAATCTTGATTCCAGCTGATTCACTTGAGTAGGTTTAAATATTTCTGTTTGGGGATTTCCCGGGTGGTCCAGAGGTTAAGAATCTGCCTTGCAACACAGGGGATTCAGGTTCGATCTCTGGTCAGGGACCAAGATCCCCCATGTATCAGAGCAACAAAGCCCATATGCCACAACTACTGAAGCCTGTGAGCACTGGAGCCCTGACACTATGATCAGAGAGGCCGTAGGCTGCAAGGAAAGATCTTGAATGATGCAAGGAAGATTCCATAAGCCACAACTGAGACCCGATGCAGCCAAACAATTAATTTTAAAAATATCTAAAAATATATTTCTGTCTGTGGCAGACAGATCCTAGAGCAGTCCCCATGATTCCTGTTTCCTGGTGTTCATGTCCTTTTGAAATCCTCTCCCCCTGAGTGTGGGTGGAATCTGTGGCTTACTAGCCAATAGCCAAGACATTCTGGAGCTGTAATTAAGGTCCCAAATCACTTGATTCTGTGTTAACTAAAAGGGAGATTATTCTTTATTAATTATGAAAAATCCTTAAAAGAGGGACTGTGTGTCCCTTGAGATGAGATACTCTCCTGTGGACATGAGGAATTGAGCAGCTGTGTTGAGAATCTCACATGATAAAGAAATTCAGGCTTACAGTCAGGCTTCCCTGGTGGCTCAGCGGTAAAGAATCCGCCTGCTAATGTAGGAGCTACAGGTTCAATCCCTGGGTCAGGAAGATCCCCTGGAGAAGGAAATGGCAACCCACTCCAGTATTCTTGCCTGAGAAATCCCATGGGCAGAGGAGCCTGGCGGGCTATAACCAATAGGTTCACACAAAATCAGACATGACCGAGAATGCATGCAACTATGCACACGCATAGTTGTTTACAATGTTGTGTTAGTTTCAGGGGTACAGCCAGGTGGTTATATATATATATAATATGTATATATTATATATATATATTTTCAGAATATTTTCCTTTATAGGTTATCATAAGATACTGAATATAGTTGCCTATGCTATACAGTAGGTCCTTGTTATCTGTTTCATTTATAGTAGTGTATATCTGTAATTCCAAATTTCTAATTTATCCTTCCCCGTCTCCTAGGAGTTTTGAATAAGCTAAGGGAAGATGCTATGTGGGAGAAAAGGGAAAGAAGAAGGGAGTGATGGAGAGAGAGGGAGAGAGAGGTTGAAAAATGGATATTTTAAAGACACTGCGAGGTAACTGGGAAGGTAGAAGGCATGATTTTTTAAACATAATTTTCAAATAAAGTCATATACCAAGAGAGAATATATTTTCCTCTAAGGATTTAGGGAATCTGTGTGATATACAGAGCGCTCACTAAATATTCCGTGGGCTTCCCTACATTTCCCATTCTCCTTATGTAATAGGTAAGAACCTTCATGTTCTATTACAAGTTAATCACTAAAGGGATGTTGCCTATAAGCTTAAATTATACTTAATAGTCCATCTCTGGGAACCCTGCCTCTCAGGTAATGAGTGTTAAGCTAAATTACCTTTATTTAGCTCACAGGAAACATCCTGACCAGGACCACCTGTGAATGGCTGCAGGAAGGAAGAAAAGAACACATTCACTCTGCAATCTGGCTGGAACCAGGACTAAATTCTCCTCCCTTTTAGAAGCCTGAATTCTAACTCAGGGAAGATGATTCTTTCGGACACTGGCCCACCATTTTCTCCATCTGTCGGCTTTCCAAATAAAACTGCTATTCTTCACCCCAACAATATTTTGGCCCATCCTGCAATAGGCAGTAAGAGCTTAGACTCAGTAACACTTGCAGTTAGAAAGGGTCTATGTGACTGGATCTAGCCAATGATCCATGAGCGGACATGACTTTCACTACTTCTGAGCATTCACTTGTTAAGAGTTTGTGTGTCTCATCCATCACCCTCTTTCACTGTCACATGTTTGTTCCCAGCGGTGCCGGGTCAAGGTGTCAAAGCTTCTGTCAGCCTTGTTCCCTGAGGACTGTGAATAGAAAGTCCCTGTCTTACCAGACACGTAATGAAAACTAGAAATAAATTTGCTGTCACTGAAATTTGGAGGTTTGTCTGTTGCAGCAGCTGGCAGTTAAATTACATGGATACTCTTAGGCTATGTTCACATCCCTGGATGCACTCTCTTCCACATTCATTCCTCCACACAAATTCTTTTTTTCCCAGATTCCCAGGACTCTTAGTTCATTGCTCTTCATATTGCAGACCTGGAGGTGTGATATGTATGGTGTGCTTTTATATTCTTTGAGGATACTGTGTTAGTTGCATACAAACTTAGAGTTGTTTTCTTCCTAGTTTATTGGCATTTTAGTCATTATGCAGTATCTACTGATGCTTCTTGCCTTGAAATCTAATTTGTTGTATATTAGTTTAGCTTCACTGATTTTCCTTGAGCTACTCCTTGTATAGTATGTCTTTTACAACCTTTAACATACCTGTATCCTTATATTTCAGATTTTTTTAAAGCAATAAAAAGTTGCTTTGGGGGTCTTCCTTAGCGGTCCCATGGCTAAGACTCTGCACTCCCAATGCAGGGAGACCGGGTTCGATCCCTGGTCAGAAAACTAGATCCTGAGTGCTGTAGCTAAAGATCCCATATGCTGCAACTAAGACCCAGCACAACCAAATAAATTTAAAAAATAATTAAAAAACCAGTCTAACACTTTTGTTCTTTAAATTTATTCCACTTACGTTTAAAATATGTATTTATACTTTTGAGTTTCAAAATATCATAGTGCTTGTTTTCTGCTTCTCCCACATGTTCAGTGTTCCTTTTTTCCCTCTCTTCTTTTAAATCTTTTTTGGATTGTTTTTATTATTCCATATTTTCCTACATTCACTTGTTTCACGTACAGGTATAGTTTTTTAAACTATTTTTCCATGATTGCCATGGGTGATTACAGCAGGCATCCTTAATTTGTTAAAGTTTAATATAAATTAATTATTTTACTACTTCTTGAACAATGCAAGAATCTTAAAATACTTTAATCCCATTTATCAGTTCCCACACTGTGTGCCATTTTTGTGCTGTGTTTTAATTTTCTATATGTTTAAAGCTCTATCAGACATTTTTTGCTTTATACAGTCATTGTTCATTTATTTTTACCCATAGGTTTACCTTTTATATTGTTCTATATTTCTTCCTTCATAGTCATACTTCCTTTTGGGTTTATTTTCATTCTGCTTGAAAAATTCTCTTTAGCATTTCTTTTATTTTTATTTTTTTCCATTTACTTTTATTAGTTGGAGGCTAATTATTTTACACAGCATTTCTTTTAGTGTAGGTCTGTTGATGAGCAAATTTTTTTGTCAGATTTTGATTGTCTGAAAACACACATTTTTCTTTCATTTTTGAATGATATCTTCACTGGGTATAGAAGTTTAGATTAACTGTTATTTTCTTTCCACATTTCAAAGATATCATTTCAGAGACTTCCCTGGAGGTCCAGTGGTTAAGACTCCACATTCCCAATGCAGGCCGCACAGGTTTAATTCCTGGTTAGGGAACAAAGATCCTGCATGCTGCTCGGTGTGGCCAAACAACAAACAAACAAAAAATTCCATCATCTTCTGAATTGTATCATTTCTATTATAGAGTCAATTGTTAGTCGTAATGTTGTTCTTTTGGAGGTAATATGTCTCCCCCACCCTCCAATTGCTTTTAATACTTCGTTTTTGGTTTTCAGCAGTTTACTATGAAGTGCTTACAGTTTTCCTTGCCTTTATTCTGTGTAGGACTGGGTATATGTTTTTCATCAATCAGAAATTTTTAAGCTACTCTCTTCAAATATTGCTTCTTTCTCAGTCTCTCTCATATCTTTCCAGGACTCTAATTTATTGTATTAAGGCTTTTTCACCGTGTCCCACATGTCTGTTACTCTCTCTTTTATATATATATTTAATTTATTTCTCTTTCTGTATACTTCAGTAAGGATGTTATATACTGATTTGTCTTCTAGCTCTTTAGTCCTAGAATGAGCCATGTCTAATCTGATGTTAGATCCATTTATTGTATTAAATTCATTGTTGTATGTTTGAGTCTTAGGATTGCAATTGTACTTCTTTGGCCATCACCTAGCACCCTACCACAATCCCAATGGAAATGCTTGCTGTTCTACACAGATCTATCCCACTCAGTTACATGAACCAAAAAAAAATCCATAACTTTGTTTTAGCCAGTTTTACTCAGTTTTCCAGTTACATACAACTGAAAACTCTTAAAGTGTTGGGATATTTCTCTTGATGATGTCAAGATGACTGCAGCAGCAGCAGGTGTCAGATGCAGATATGATTTAGAGAAGAAGTGGGATATTGCTGGTCATATATCTCTTTTTATTAGGAGGGAAAACCTTTTCAAGAACCCCCAATCAGAATATCTGGGTTGTGTCACATACCCATGCCTAAGCTAACCATGACACATAGAATGGGATGAAAATGATTAGCCAGTAACAATCTTTACTCTTCCCTGAATTTGGTGAGAGGGTTGGTCATCTTCTCTGAGCAAAGAACCATAGAAGATGAACATCCAAACAAAGTTGGGGCTCTCTCAACAATTAAAAACATGAGAAGAGCAAGGTCTTGGGTAGATAATCAATGCTGTTTACCTGACTAACAGATTTATGTGTGTGTGTGTGTGTACAGAAAATACCAGAGGGTCTTCCATAGAGGTCCAGTGGTTAAGAGTCCACCTTCCAGTGTGAAGGACTCAGGTTCAATCCCTGGTTGGGGAACTAAGATCCCACATGCTGCAGGGCAACTGAGCCCTCCCTTTGCAATGAGAAGCCCTCACACTGCAAACAAAGACACACTGCAGCCAAAATAAAATAATTTAAAAAAAAGAAAATACCAGGTAGAGTATATATTAATATGTTAGCATGGTTTAAATATTGAAATGGGACTATATGGGATGGAATGAATGGATATTTTCACTTTTTACTTACAGCATTTTATTAGTTTATGTTATCTTGGTTATTTAAATTTACAAGGACTGGAATTCCCTGGTGGTCCAGTGGTTAGGACTAAGTGTTTTCTAAGTGTTTGCTAGAGGCCCGTTTCAATCCCACAAGCCACAGAGCAAAAGAGAAAATTAAATAATAAATAAATACATGTAAAAGGATTGCTTTGATCTTAAAATGGGCTCTAAGAAATGGAACAAGGATTTAAACGACAAACAAACAAACAGAGAGAGAGAGAGAGAAGCATATGTTAATGGATCCCATCCCCAGCTCTGGCCCCTGTAGAGTCACTAGGAGCCAGCAGCAGGATTATTCTTACCAGGGATTTGGAGGCACAAGGTTCTCAGAGCCTGATGCCATCAAATATTTAAACTATCCAACTCCCTTCTCACACACTTTCCAAGCAGCCGTCACATCATAAATTGACTTCCTATGCACATTTTCTACAGGAGAAGAATTTGCTGGACATGGCAATGTGAGCATTCTGGCCCCCTTGGCAGTTCCATTTTTCATCGTATATTAACGCTTTTTTTTTTTTCTCAAATAGCAGGCTAAGAGCTGAGCTAGTATTATCAATTTCCCCCCACACCCCCCCACCCCCACCCAATATATGGGCTCTCTGTTTGCGCTGTTAGTCAAGTTTATGAGCTTGGACCATGATGAATTCAGCAAGGTAAATGTCACCTCTGAGGCCACTTGGCAGCTGGCTAGCCAGTCTGCCCTGATGACATTCCTGTCTCTTCAAGCACATTTCCTTCAGACGCCTGTGCCTTCTAGCCACATTTATCCCAGTCAACTCTCTGTTTCTTTATCTTTCATTCTGTCTTTTCCTCTATGACTATCTCTCTCTTCCTACCTCACACCTAAACTTCCTTTACCCTTTCCTTTTTTCCTTCTGTTTTTTTTTTTTTTTTTACTTTAATTAACCATGGAGTTGAATCATAAAATATACCAGAAAAATGTGCCAGGCACTGAGCTGGGCCACGCATGTAAAATGTATTTTGACCTCACAATAACTCTGAAAAGTGTTTTTATCCCTATTTCACAGATGGGAAAGTAGAGGCACATAAAAGCTAAGCACTTGTGTTTGATAATTTAAAGTTTTACTGCTTAATTTTCAAAGCCAATAAATTTAATGTGTTATATTCCCTTTGTCTTAGACAATAAAATTTAAACTTTATGTTTTCCTGGGTGTCCTATGAAAAATTCACCTTTAGGTATGTTTATTTCTGGTCCCATCACTTCATGGGAAATAGATGGGGAAACAGTGGAAACAGTGGCTGACTTTATTTTTTGGGGCTCCAAAATCACTGCAGATGGTGACTGCAGCCATGAAATTAAAACACACTTACTCCTTGGAAGGAAAGTTATAACCAACCTAGACAGCATATTAAAAAGCAGAGACATTACTTTGCCAACAAAGGTCCATCTAGTCAAAGCTATGGTTTGTCCAGTAGTCATGTATGGATGTGAGAGTTGAACTATAAAGAAAGCTGAGCACCAAAGAATTGATGCTTTTGAATGGTGGTGTTGAAGAAGACTCTTGAGAGTCCCTTGGACTGCAAGGAGATCCAACTAGTTCGTCCTAAAGGAGATCAGTCCTGAGTATTCATTGGAAGGGCTGATGTGAAGCTGAAAGTCCAATACTTTGGCCACCTGATGCAAAGAGCTGACTTATTTGAAAAGCCCCTGATGCTGAGAAGGATTGAGGGCAGGAGGAGAAGGGGATGACAGAGGATGATATGGTTGGATGGCATCACCAACTCAATGGACATGAGTTTGAGTAGGCTCCTGGAGTTGGTGATAGACAGGGAGGCCTGGTGTGCTGCAGTTCATGGGGTTGCAAAGAGTCAGACACTACTGAGCGACTGAACTGAACTGATTTCTTTCTTAGGCTGGAGAGTGGGAGATGGAACAGAAGAGGAAAGAGACAAACTGGAAATGTTTCTTTGAGCAGTAGGGGCCCCCACTGATTTTTGCACCTTCCCTGTCCTTTTTCTTGAGAGCAAGTCTTGACCCTGATTTCTCTGGAGCAATCTTGGTCTTCTTCATGAAGGAGACGATCTCCTCTGTTCAGCCATGACAAATGTACTTTCTGCATCCGTGTGAAAGGAAGAAATAAAAATTTCAGCCCCTAGATGTGTAGCTTTCAACAATTTGGAGATGGAAGTTGCAGGAAAGTTGGATCTGCTCCCTGGAAGACCACTTCTCTGTATTTGGATGTTGAATTAAACGTCTCAGCTCCACCAAGTATTCTCTCAGCATCCTGGAGACAGTGAGGTAGCAGTAGAGAGAAGCATCCTTGCCATCATTACCTCACATGGGGTTTGAGAGGAGTAGCAGAGAAAACTGGCGTTTCTGGAAGAGTCCCAGGACCCTCCACTCTTATTCCAGGAAGTAAGGCTGATTGTCTTCCGGAGACTTGAATATTTGGATCTTGGTAATAGGCCGAAGGGGCAGGCAGAGAGACCTGGGCTGAGAATCAGTGCAGCAGCAGAGAAGTCCCAGGTCCAGTTGAAAATGGAGGGTCCAGACCCTGGTAGGTTCAGCACCATGGAAAGAAACAAGACTGCCATTAACCCTTGGTCTCATAATTAAGTACCATGGACAGAACCCCCTGCAGCACCCCCCCCCCCCCCCGACGGAGCACTGGTTTGCTGTTCTATGGAGGGATCTAACCTGGTTCCTGGTTGACTGCCTCTAGCACTTAAAGCTCACAATAAACCACAGTTCAGTTTCCATCTGAAGCCCTCCTGTATTTCTTTACTGAGATGTCTATTCCACAGCCTCCTGGTGAGAGTGGAGTCGCCTTAGAGCGATTCTTAAGATCCAGCTGATTTGCATATATCTGCATACACAGGGGGCTTCTCCGTTCTGCTTTTATTACAGATGAATTGTTCAGATGAAGAAAGACAAGGTTTATTTCATTTCTTCTTTTCCTCTTCTTTCCCTTATTCCTAGGGTCTTGATCTGGTGATTTCCCCAAGAAGCCTGCAGGGGTGTGTGATAGGAAAGATGGGAAACAGACTCCGGACAACCAGGGATTTGTTGGGTCATTCTATGTGGTTTTCCTCGGATAATTTCCTCCATCTGCTTGACTTCTGAAGGATCCTTGTGAAGATTATAGGGAGGCTGCATTTTGTTTTAGCACATGGGGTCAGAACCTCTGGGTTGAAGTCCCTGGAGTTCAGGGAAGAAGCCGTGGCTGGAGCCTTAGAGATTGCAAAAAGGATGGGACCCCGTTTTGAAGGGAGGGATGAGGAGTGGTTGAGTGAGGACTCATTTTGAAATGAAAGGAGTCCTGGGTCTCTAAGCAGCTTCTAAAAATACCAGCTCCCAGCGCTGGGGAAAGGGGGAGGGGAAAATCGAGCGTGTGGAGAATAAAGATGGGAAGGAGGTGGGGGTGTGAGAGCCCTTCTTCAGGTAGATCTGATTTCAGAGCCTCCGCCTGTATCCAAGGGCCGGCAGGATGCCACACCTCCCTATGCTTCTTCAGCGAGCTTCGGTCTTCTGCGGTCTCCGAGCCTCAGCCTCTCCTGATGACCTTTCTTTGTACGGGCGAAGGAACTCAATTCCTCCCAGCCTCTCTTCCTACTGTTGCTGTCCAGCAAGTATGTCTGTGAGTAAGCTTGTACACATACCACACACATACACACACGAAGTGACACATGAAAGTGGCTTGTAAATGACCAGTGCTCTATGATGTCAGAAATTTTCATTCCGTTTGGTGCTCAAAGAGGTATGGACTGTGCAGAGACAGGGTGATTCACTCAGGTATTCTCAGCACAGAACATGGCACCCAGTGAGTGATGGCTGAAGGATGTGGAATACATATATACAAAACGCACAGACATCCAGGCCATGCAGGACTCACATTCATTCTCAAGGCTTCTCTGGCTAATATAGCCTCCAAAGGAGAGGGGTTAGGCCCCCCAAGAAAAGAGGTCTGAAAAGCCACTGGGTGGGTGGAGCTTTCTCTGCTCAGGTTCAGTCCAGACGGTGGCGCTCAGTAGCCGCCTCCCTCATCCTGGAGGGCTCCAGCCCTTCCCACCATCAACGCCTTAAACCCTCAGCCAGCACATAAATGACCTTCACAAGACAGAGGTCGTGCTCCACATTTCCTTTCGACTCTTTCAACGCTGGGTGAACTCTGCGAAGATTACTCTCGCTGATGCCCGGGAGTCTGGCCGCTGCTTTCTTTACGAGTCCCTGGGGTGGGCGGAGAGCATTTATAAAGGGGGAAACTCCAGGCTCTGAGCAGACTGGGGAAAGGGGTGGTCGCGGAGAGGGCTGCCTGTGTCCTGGCTGCAGAAGCAAGAACCTGGGGAACCAGTCGTTCATGCAAAATCTATCAATCGCCCATCCTGGCGTCCACATGGTTCCCCAGCCTCGGAAGAGCTGCTGGTAGGGTGGCACTGTGTCTGCCACTTTACTCTCCTTTCTCATGTAGCTCTCGGGCTCGTGCTTGGCCTCTTCTTCCCCAGTGTGTGTGTGCGTGCGTGTGTGTGTGTGTGTGTGTGTGTGAGAGAGAGAGAGAGAGAGAGAGAGATGAGGGCGGGGAGAAAGGGGGCGGGGTGGAGCCACGAGATACCCAAAGCTGCAGATACAGGAAGAAGATAAGGGCTAGGAGATAGAGGAGCTTCCCAGAGCTTGGGGTCGGGACACCGACCCCAAAACCTCCTGCAAGTCCTGGGTACTAGGGGTCTTCCAGGTTAGCTCAGAGGTTGTAAGTGTCGCTGCCTCCCCGCGGTTTGCTCCTCCTTAAGCCACGCCCACATTGCCTATTTCTCACGAATGAGAGGCTAAGATTCAGCGCTCTGGGCCACCCACGCCAGGTCATCCCTCTCCCCGTGAACCAAACCGGGTCTCAGCGCTGCCCCACCCCCCATGGTTTGGAGACTGGCGGGACCCCTTCCTTCTCCCTCTCCAATTTGCTGTTCCGCCCCTGGCCTATGAAACTCCACCTCTCCACCTTCTGCTGGCGGGGATTGGTGGACTTCCCGCGGTGGTACATAGGGATTGGTGCCCATGGATGATGGTCACCGGCGAGATCCCGCCCCCCAGCCAGCGCTAGGGTCTGGGGGCACTGCTCAGCGGTGCTGGGGCTGGCGCGGCTTGAGCCGCCGCCGCACTGACAGCTCGGTCTGCGGACCATGGAGACCGGCGCCTGCCCACATCCGCTGCGCCTGTTCATCTGCCTGATGCCGCTGTGTCTCGCTTTGCTTTTGGGGCCGGGGAGGCCCGGGACCGCCGAGGAAGGTGAGATTGGTGGCTATTTGGGAGGCTTGGATGCCAAAAGATAGAAAGCTGAAGAACTGGGGTGCTTGGGGAAGGAGTCGTACGAAGAGACTGGAGTCTGTATTGGGGTTTGAAGCAAGCGGACAGCGAGAAAGCAAAGAACTGGAGAGAGAGGAAAAGGTGGCTAAACAACGGAGAAGAGAGGAGCACTGAGGAGCTAGGGGGCTGGAGACCTGGGAGGCTGGGGAAGAAAGAGACCAGGAACCGTGGGAGCCAGAGGCGACGGTTCAGGGGCCGGTGAGACGGACAGGCCGAGCAATTGGAGGTGGGAGGTGTGGGGGCAGGGAGATGCGGAGGTGAGATTGGAGTATAAGGAGACGGGATGGAGCCGGAACAGTGGGGAGTCTAGGGGACCACTGCGTGGCGAACAGAAGGTAGAGTGCTGGTGGGGCGACGGGGGCGGGGGGCGTCTGGTGGCGTGTTTCGGAGAGGGCGTGGGGTCGGGGATTGGGGGGAAAGAGTCTGGGAGCTGTCCGACGTGCTTACCAGGGAGCTGTCCGCAGTGCTGAATTTGGCGTGTAGACTAACCAGCGCGATATGCGTTGCCGGGTTCGAGGGTGCTCGCTGTACCAGCGACCGCGTCCTGCTTCTGACTCTGAATTTGGGGGGAGCTGTACACTCAGTTAAATCCAGAGGCGTAATATCCAGGTGCAGGAGCTGGAGGAGCTGGAATCTGAGGCGTTGGCCTCGGGGTTGTTCTGGGCGCTAGATCTCTGATGCTTTCCAATATGCAATTCCGATGTGTTGTCGGTTACACCGAAATCGGGAAGCTGTCAGTGATCCTGCCCATTGTCGCTGACACCTCTGGGGCCAGCCCCCTTAAAGGGCTCACCTTGGAGCCCCACCCCCTTGCTTAAGCTCCAGATGAGTAATCTCCAAAGATTTGGAGATGGCCTGGGCTTCTGGCTCTGAGCTGCTGCTGTGCTTCTAACCAGTGTTTCTCTGGGACCGATCCTGACAGCAGAATTCAGACTGCAGTTCAGATGCCTCATGGGGGAAGAAAGTGACCACATGCATCTCTGGTTTAGAATGGGTCATGTCTTTATGTATTAAAGGAATTTTGATAATATTTCAAAAGCAGTGGAGATGACAGCCCCTGGGAAAGGGGCTGGTTGAGGAGATAAAGATTTTTATTTCTTTTGCTGCTGGCAGGGTCTCTCTACTTCGTTTTCCCCAGAGGCCCTGGGAGTCAAACTAAAAAGTTCAAGTCTCCCCTATCCCTGGTGATCCTAGACCTCAAAAGAACCCATGAGCATGACTGAATTCAGGAATGTGTATAAGAATTCTCAGATATGATCACTTTCTCCCTCTTATTGACACTCACTTATAACTTGGGGGATCTGGGAAGGTGGGGGGGGGGGTCATTGATCCCATTTTAGAGCCAGTCCTAGAACACATCATGGATTCCACGCCAGCCTGAATAATGACTCTCCAAATATTTCCATACCCGAATCCCCAGAACCTGTGAATATTGTCGTAAATGGCAATAAACTTTGCAGGTGTGGCTAAGGATCTTGAGATGGAGAGGTTACACTGGATTATATGGGTCACCCAATCACAATCACAATGGTCCTTATAAGAGAGACACAGAAGTCAGAGTTCTTCTGTAGAGAAGGAAACAGAAGTAGAGAAGGAAACAGAAGTAGAGAAGGAAACAGAGGCTGGAATGATGTGTTTTGAAGATGCAGGAGGGGACCACAGGCCAAGGAATTCAGGTGGCCACTAGAAGCTGAAGGAGGCAAGGAAATGGATTCTCCCCTTTGAACCTCCAGAAGGGACCAGTCTTTCCAACACCCTGACTAGACCAGTGAAACTGATTTTCAACTTCTGACCTCCAGAACTATAATGGAATAAAGTTTTGTTGTTTTAAGCTACTAAATTTGTGGTAATTTGTTACAGCAGTCACAGAAAACTAATACAGGCTCCCTCCCTAATCATTGTGGCTACCTTTCTTTAGACTAGATTTACTCACGCCTTCTCATGGGGACATATGAAGTGGGAAAAACTTGTCTGTATCCTTCACCACATTCTCTGTTTTCTCAGTCAGCAAATTTAAAGTGAACTCACCAAAGGTTCTCACTGACCCCTGCCCCGAACTTTCTGATATTTCTGTTCTTCCCTCTCTCTAGTCATCCTCTTGGATTCCAAAGCTTCCCAAGCTGAGCTGGGCTGGACTGCACTGCCAAGTAATGGGGTAAGTGTAAACCTTTCCCTCTCTGTCCCAAGGAGCCCCTGGTGTCTAGGACTCAGCCCCTTTATCTCCCCATGGCTATATCAGATCAAAATGCTCCTGAGATTGTAGTCTCCAGAAGCCCTGGCTTCAAGCCAGAGTGGCCTATTAGAAAATGTTGACTCTTCAGTCAGACTGAAAAAAAAAAAAAAAAAAGTGATAAGAGAACTGGGTGTGTCTAGGAACAGACACAGCATTTGGATGGAGCCAATGCTGGATGGTGCCTTGCACCCAGTAGGTCCACTAAGCAATGTTGTTGATTGATGGACTGACAGGACAAGCAAGACTTGGAATCCTAAAAGAGGCTTGGAAACTTGGGGTAATGGGGGGAGATGTGATGGTGTGACAGCAGCTTGGTGTTGTGGAAAGAGCAGGAGGTGGAGAGCCAGGAGACTCCCTACTTCTGCTATAAGAGGACGTGTCTATCCGCTCAAGTCACCTCTCTGGAGCCTGTTTCCCTGTTAACGGGGGACCTCAGTCGTCTCCAAGGTTTTTCCCAGCTCTGCGTCTTATAATTTCAGGGGTGTGTATGGGGAAGGAGGAGAGAAGAGGATGCAGAATGATGGGGAAGGGGGGCTTCAGCCCCAGTCAACGCCAGGGCTCGACTTCTTGGGAGCGCCTTGGCTCTGAGATGCCCACGTTTGCTCTCTTCCCCAGTGGGAGGAGATCAGCGGCGTGGACGAGCACGACCGTCCCATCCGCACATACCAAGTGTGCCACGTGCTGGAGCCCAACCAGGACAACTGGCTGCAGACCGGCTGGATCAGCCGCGGGCGCGGGCAGCGCATCTTCGTGGAGCTGCAGTTCACACTGCGTGACTGCAGCAGCATCCCCGGAGCCGCGGGCACCTGCAAGGAGACTTTCAATGTCTACTACCTGGAAACCGAGGCCGATTTGGGCCGCGGGCGTACCCGCCCAGGGGGCAGCCGGCCCCGCAAGATCGACACGATCGCAGCAGACGAGAGCTTCACTCAGGGCGACCTGGGTGAGCGCAAGATGAAGCTGAACACGGAGGTGCGCGAGATCGGTCCGCTCAGCCGGCGGGGTTTCCACTTGGCCTTCCAGGACGTGGGCGCATGCGTGGCTCTAGTCTCTGTGCGCGTCTACTACAAGCAGTGCCGCGCCACGGTGCGGGGCCTGGCGGCGTTCCCAGCCACCGCAGCCGAGAGCGCCTTCTCCACGCTGGTGGAGGTGACCGGAACGTGCGTGGCACACTCAGAAGGGGAGCCCGGCAGCCCCCCGCGCATGCACTGCGGCGCCGATGGCGAGTGGCTGGTGCCCGTGGGCCGGTGCAGCTGCAGTGCGGGATTCCAAGAACGCGGTGACATCTGTGAAGGTATCCAGCGCCCTGGGGGTGTGGTGTGGGAGTGTAGCCCGCAGGTGGCAGTTGGGAGAGAGTGTGTCCTAGATGAAAGAGGCAGGAGGGGGAGTGGGGAAGTCATGGGGTATGGAGCCGGGAGTCCTGACTTTTTGTGGTGCTTCCAGTGGGTGCAGCCGGGACCAGTAAGTGAAGTTAATGAGAAATGGATTTGACTCCATACAAGGAGGCATCAGGGACCTGTATTTCAGGCACCATGATAAACACCTCACACAGGCCTTCTCATTTATTCACAGCAATAATATCACCTTTATCCCTGTTTTTCAGATAAGGGAACAGAGGCTCAGAGAGATTAACACCTCGCTTGCAGTTAAGAAACAGGGAACCGAGTTTTAAATCCAGATTTGCCCAACTCTCAGGTTCTTTCTACTACACCATGCTGCCTCCCCTGTGCATAGGAAAGAAAGAACTCTACAATAGCCTAACTCTATTAGCTAGAGGCTGCTGGGATTGGTTACATTAGAGGGAGTGAACTTCCTGTCACCAACAATATACAAGTCAGAGGCTGGCAGGAGGATTCTTGAGCTGGAGAGACAGATTGGGAA
Organism: Dama dama; assembly: GCF_033118175.1. Classification (NCBI taxonomy): domain Eukaryota; kingdom Metazoa; phylum Chordata; class Mammalia; order Artiodactyla; family Cervidae; genus Dama; species Dama dama. The sequence goes on from NC_083700.1 coordinate 104,787,318, forward strand.
GTTGCACTAGGTGACTACTAAGATCCCACCCAACTCTCTGAACTAGAGTCACTGTGCCCCCAGGGGAGATCCTTCATATTGAGGGTTCTGTTAGACTCTCTGGTCTGTGGGGGCACCAGGAACGGGTCTCTCCTTCCCTATCTGTAGCTCTGAGGACAGGGTAAGAATGGGGTGTGGACCATGTGCACTTAATAAAGAAAGACCAAGTGAGACTTTTTCTAGGCCAGGTCCTTCTCTGGGTGCCAGGGGAACAGAGATGAATCAGGCATAATCTCAACTCTTGAGAAATTCATAGTCTAGGTGGAAAGAGGTAAACATTTAAAAGTCACAACAGGATGATGTATGAGCTAACAGAGAGATTGATACAGTGGTGGGAAGACACTGGGAGAAGTGACTAAACTTGCTCTCATTTCTTTGTTCAGTCATCCATTCAACATGAGTTAAGAACACCTCACCTGCATTTATTGAGGGTGTATGATATGTTTATAAATGAATGTCACTATCTTTTCCCTGGGGCTCTTGTGGTTCAGTAACAGACTTGGAGAGAAAAACTTTCCTGGACTCTTCAGGTAAGGTTGGGATCCACTTCTGGGCCCTCCAAACCTCTATTTCTACATGGTTATTTACCCCATGGTCTGCAGTGACCCCTAGTGTTTCTACCACTTGACTAGGAACTTCTTGAGCTCAGACAATGGGTTGTATTATCTTAGCAGCTCCAGTGTCCATAATGGGACATATAGTAGGTGCTCAATGGAAATGTACTGGGTGAGTGAGAAGTTAGCATAAAGGGTGATACATATCAATAGAAATCTGAGGAATCCTGGAGACAGGAGAACCCAATTCTAAGTGTAGAGAGAGATGCTGATAAGGCCTTTCTTCCAGGCAGCCAAGAGATTTCTGAGATAAGAGATTGTGTCTATAGAAGCATGGAGGAGGGAGAGAACAGGGCATGCTTGGGGCTCAGCAAGTCAGCATGAATACAGAAGAGGGCATTTGGGGATGTGAAGGTGATGGGGCTGGAGAAGAGGAGAGGCAATTCATGAAGGGCCTTGAGTGGGGATAAAGAAGGGATAAAGAGCTTAGACTTTATGCTTTAGACCATTAGGGAGAGTTTGAAGCAGAGATCTGACAAATTCAGATTTGTATTTTCAAAAGATCACTCGAGCTGCAATTACAAAGAAAAAGCTGGAGAAGGAAGGATTAGAGGCCAGATGTTGAGGAAGAAAGATGATGTAATAGTCCAGGAGAAAGAGCACAAGTTCTGAACCAAGGCAGAAGCAGAGCTCACTGAGTGACAAGGATGGATGTAATAACAAGATCTCCACAGCACTTGGTGACCATTGATTTAGAAGAAGGAGTCCTTGTTGACTTATCTGCATCCAGAGGATGGAATGCACAGATGGTAATTCACTGGAGTAGAGAACACAGGGCATGAATGCACAAAAAGATTTGATGGTGTCTATGGTGCACTCAAATAGAGGTAGCTAGAAAGTGGGTCTGGAACTCAGCAACAGAGAGATAGATGCTACTTGAAGCTATAGGTTTGGTTGGGACAGACCAGGGAGAATGTGTGGGGAAAGAAGCAAGGCGGCCAATGATGAAGTCTCACAGAACAGCAATATACAAAGGGGAGCTATAAAGAAGACTGCAAGGCAGTGATCAGAGGCTGGAGGAGAGTGTGATTTCATGGCAGCCAAGGATGATGGAGGGCTTTCTGGGTGGCTCAGTGGTAAAGAATCTGCCTGCCAAGTGGGAAACCTGGGTTTGTTCCCTGGGTCAGGCTGACCCCGTGGAGAAGGAAATGGCAATCCACTCCAGGTTTCTTGCCTGGAAAATCCCACGGACAGAGGAGCCTGGTGGGCTACAGTCCATGGAGTCAAAAAAGAGTCAGATGTGACTTAGCAGCTAAACAACAACAACAAGAGTGATGGAGGTTCCAGGAGAGGATGGCCTGCAGTGTTGGTGAGCCGTAGGGAACACGAAGATTGGTCAATGTCTGCCTAGTGGCCCTGGTGAGAGCAGTTTCAGCTGAGTGATGGAGGTCTTACCAGCTGCAGCAGGTAAGAGGATAAGGAAATTGAAGAGCTAAAGGCAGGGAATGTAAACACTCTCTGGAGGCTGGGTTTGAAAGGGGAGAAGAGGGCATGATGTCTTGAGGAGGACATTGGGTGGAGAGAGGATTTTTTTTTTTTTTTTTTTTTACTGTAGATGAGAGAGAGCCTTGTTTATACAGGAGGTGAGGAGCCAAAGGGTTACCAAGTGTGGGGCGGCAGTCGACCTCCAGGGAAGAAGTATTTTATTACTGATGTGGATCAGAATTGCTGATGCATGCTGCTAACAAAAAGCAGGCCATGTTTTAGTCAGTTTTATTGTTTTTAAATACAGTGCCCTGCTGCCCATGCCTTAAATGGACTGCTTTTATGGCTCTACTCCCTGTACTGTTACCGGAAAGAGCTGATAGAGAAGAGAATTACCAACCCATGGCCTCTCTTCTCCCTGTGGTTTAGGAGGGGGCACCTGTACCAGTGGATAGGGGAATCTTGCTCTGCTTTACTCACCGCTGCAGCTCCAGAGCCTAGAACAGCACCTGGCTCATAGCCATGCTAAAAAATTGTTGAATGAATGGATCAGGGACTGGAGGAGGGGATTTAGATATACATTCTAGGCAATCACAGTGAGAGAGAGAGAGAGAGAGAGAGAGAGAGACTCAGGAACCCAATCCCACTTCTGACTTTGGCTGAGACCAGACAAAGGCCATTTGTAATGGCATCAGCTCTGCCTTAGGGAGCAAGGACGTGGGGAGGATGCCAGGTAAAGCTTCACAGGGGAGGTATTATTTTGAACTAGGACTTGGAGAAACATAGGCGTTTGCCAGGAGAGAAGTTGCGTAAGACATTATGGGACAAGACGCAGAGGTGGAAAAGGAAAAGTTCAGTGTGGTATGGGTGGGGTTGGCATTGGGGAGCTGTTGGAGGGTTTTTTATAAAGGGAAATGAAATGGTCAGGTTTGTATTTAGAAAGGGAAGGCCTTGAAAGTATTTTCTGTAGCTATTATAGAGCCCTCTCTGAAGGCAGACAGACAAGGAGGCATCTCTCTTTAATGACCATGACTCTTGCTCCTCTCCCAGCCACCAGAGGAATTATTGAAAGATGTGGGGTTTCCCTTGGGGGAAAAAGTCAGAGTGTATGACTCGTGTCTTCAAATCTCTGTACTGCCCTGGAGCAGAGGGACTCAAGCAGACATGCTGAGGCTCCACAGGGTACATCAAGTCCCTGCGACAGACAGGCATGAGGCGGGTTACAAGCAGGGAGGCTGATTTGGGCTCAGCATGAAGGCATGAGTGCTCAGTCGCCAAGTCACTACGTTATGTCCAATTCTTTGTGACGCCAAGGACTGTAGCCCGCCAAGCTTCTCTGTCCATGGAATTTTCCAGGCAAAAATACTGGAGCAGGTTGTCATTTCCTTCTCCAGGGGATCTTCCTGACCCAGGGATCGAACCTGTGTCTTCTGCATTGCAGGTGGATTCTTTACTACTGAACCTGGGAAGCCCCACCACCTGCTTACTGAATGCCAGTGTGAGCCAGGTGGCAACCTAACTAACAGCTGTGACTTGCTATTCCCACTCCCCCACAGCGCCCCCTACAGGGGGCAGAGGCCCGCACTCAGATCCCAGCTCTGCCTGGTACTGAGGGGCTGTGAGAAGTTACTCAATCAATCTCTCTGGACCCCCCTTTCTTCTCAGAGCTGGGGGAAAGTACCCTAGGGGGCTGATGTGAAATTTAAATGGAAGCACTTTCAAACTGCCAGCATTGTTCAGCAGAGGCCGCCTCAGAAGGAGGTGGGGTCCCACTACCAGGTATCTGAGCAAAGACTGTGGAAAGCAGCTAGGAAAGCTGCTGCAAGATAGGCCAGAGGGCGTTCAACTAGAGCACCCCTGAAATTCTGACTCTGACCGTGAGGAAGAGAGGGAGGGGGCCGGTACTCAGGAGTCCCTTCCTGAGTCTGCTCCTCAATACAACCTCTTCTAAACAGAGCCTCTCAAAGTAGACATAAGCAATGCTGTCTCTGATTGGACCACCCACCTCTGGGACCCCAGACACACATACACACGGAGAAAGGAGCTTCCCACATTCTTTCTCTCCTGCTGTGCGATCCTGCAAACACATCCCTCTCTTACTTCCCGATGGAGGTGGGCAGGCCATGCCTAGTGTTTGCATTTGTCTGGTTTGTTGAGGCCAGAGAGGCATAGGAAGTAGCAAGGCTAACACTGGAACCAAGGCCTCCGGAGTCCCAGCCTGACTGCTATTGCCCAGACCAGATGTTCGCGAGCCCTGTGCTTTGTCTCAAAGGCAGGAACTCCCAAAGACTCCTGAGCTTTGGAGGCCCTGCCCAAAGCTGCCCAAAGCCCAGGGCTCTAGGCAACAGGGACCCATTGCCAGACCTAAGCTTCCAGATAATGAGAACCCTCAGCCCCCTGCCCTCTTCTCCCAGACAGCTGGAAGTTCTTCCCAAGGGCTAGTCTACATCCTTTCTGTTGTACTATGTCTTCTTGGGGCTGGAGAGCTGCCAGCCTTCCACAAAAAGCTAAACCAGAGGAGAGGGATAAAGAAATCCTGGCAGGGTCAGGGAACCAGGTGAGGACCACCCAAGCTCTGAGAGGAGGGCCAGAAGCCTTTGCCGCCCTCTCTGGCCCAGCTGGTGAGAAATTTTTTAAAGTGGGTGTTGAGCTGTTTCCACTTTAAGCCTGTGCTGGAGGAAGAGTAATTACTAGCATTAGTGTGCAAATGTTGTCTGTACTGGGCTCAGCGGTTTGCATCTTTTATCTCAATCCTCCAACCACCTTTTTGAGGTAGGTATTCTATGCAAGGCTCAGAGAAGTGGACCAACTTGCCCAAGGCCACGCAGCAAATAAGTCATGCAATTCAGCTGCAAACCCAGGTAGATAGAAAAGCCTGTGCTTTTAACCACCGACTTCTAGGGGAGGCGAGGGAAGTGAGAGAAGCCAAGTAACTGAGGAGGTGTCAGAACCAAGGAACTTTCATGGTCCCTCTTCTCACTCCACTTGAGTGGCTGGCTCCACTCTTAAATGGGGACCAAGTGCGTCAGTAGAGGATTTATGATGCATTAACCCTCAAACAGTGGAGGTGGGAGGAAGAGCTCTGACAAGTGTGTGTGTGTTTGTGTGTGACAATGTTTTTACTGGGAGTGTGTGGGTGTCTGTCCTTGAGTAACTGGGGAACAACCCTCAGAGGCCTCTCCCTTCTGTCCTCACATCAAAACTGGAAAAGCCTGGCTCCTTTTCTTCTAGTGGGCCTTAGGGCAGTGTGGTGTGGGCTCTGAACCAGTCGGCTGCAGTTGGAATCCCTCCATTTACTAGCTGTGGGACATCTGGCAAGTTACTTAACCTCTCTGAGCCTTAGTTCCCTCATTTTTTAAAATGAGGATAAAGTGCAGATCTTACAAGTTGTTATGAGCATTCAGTGAATTACTAAAAGCAGCAACGCAGCTCCACCCCAACCGGGAAAGTGGAGAAGAGACAGGCTCTGGTGTAGCCCCTTGCTCACGTAGTTCCTCCCCGCAGCCTGTCCCCCAGGGTTTTACAAGGTGTCCCCGAGGCGGCCCTTCTGCTCGCCGTGCCCAGAGCACAGCCGGGCCCTGGAAAACGCGTCTACGTTCTGCGTGTGCCAGGACAGCTACGCACGCTCGCCCACCGACCCGCCCTCGGCGTCCTGCACCCGTGAGTCCGGCTCCTGAATGCCTTACCACGGGCAGGGGGTGGGAGGCGGTCTGTAAAGGCGGAATGGAGGCGTGGTGAGGGCAGGGGTTCCACACTGGGAAGCGCCAGGGCGCACACGCGGGCCTGCCCCCCAGAAGGCAGAGTGGTGGGAGGGGTGGTGACCGCAGGCTGGGGCCTGAGGATGGAAGAACCAGGACAACCGAGAGAGTCCAGGCGAAGGGATGAGGTTAGGCTTGTTGGGCGGTCACCCTGTGGGCCACCGGCCACCGCTCCCGCCCTCACCTCTCCTCTCTCCAGTCAGGAGGGGGACTCCCGCCCCCGTACACTCTGTTGGGTCCCCAGATCCGTAACTTCATCCCCTCACTAACGTCCACCCCCACTCCCACATCCCGCCCCTCACCGGCCCCCGCCCCGCCCCACCCCCCGCCCCTCACTGGCCCACGCCGCGCCCCTTCCCGGCCCCGCCCCTCACTGGCCCACGCCCCTCCCCTCCCACCTGGCCCCGCCCTTTACTGGTCACACCCCGCCCATTCCCCGCCCCGCCCCCGCCCCCCTCTGCTACGCGGCCACCCACCCCCACCCCTGACTGCGCCCACCCATCTCCCCCAGGGCCGCCGTCAGCCCCGCGGGACCTGCAGTACAGCCTGAGCCGCTCGCCGCTGGCGCTGCGGCTGCGCTGGCTGCCGCCGGCCGACTCGGGCGGCCGCTCGGACGTCACGTACTCGCTGCTGTGCCTGCGCTGCGGCCGCGAGGGCCCGGCGGGCGCGTGCGAGCCATGCGGGCCGCGCGTGGCCTTCGTGCCGCGCCAGGTGGGGCTGCGGGAGCGCGCCGCCACGCTGCTGCACCTGCGGCCCGGCGCGCGCTACACCGTGCGCGTGGCCGCGCTCAACGGCGTGTCTGGCCCGGCGGCCGCCGCGGGAGCCACCTATGCGCAGGTCACGGTCTCCACCGGGCCCGGGGGTAAGATCTTCCGCACCTCGCGCGCTCCCCTGTGCCACCCACCGCGAGCATGCCCACAGCCCGCAACACCCCAAATAAACTGCGATCGCAGGTTTTACACGAAGATCCCCGACCCCGGCGACCCCCACCGAAGTCAGTCCCCTTCCCGAAGGCCACGCGGGAGGGACTGAAGATGCGGATGACTCTGTGCCTCGGGGCCACAGAGGTTATGAGTGTTCAGCGAGTCTGCGGGAGCCAGTGCGCTCTCCTCTTTCCTGACCTGGAGTGAGCCTTTTCCCCACACCCAGCTCTGCAGTTACCGGAAAAAAGAGGTGGAAGATTCTGCAATCTTTTGCCCTCTCTGTCCAAAAATTTCCGTGGGAAGCCAAATCATACCTCCCTATTTCCTTTCTCAGAAAGAGGGACCCTGTGTGTCCCTTGGCCTTTACAAGGATTCTACTGCCTCACCCTCTTTCCTGGCCCTGGAAAAGATCAAGGAAGCACGGAGGGTCGGAGGGTAGGAACAGTAGAATTCACAGGCCAACACATAACAGTCCCTTTTGGGAGTCTGGAATTTAGATGAATAAGTGAAGACCTGCACTCCTTTAATATCACATCTTCCTCATTCTTGACTTTTATTAATACTTTTGATTTGTCTTACTCAGCTGGGGTACAGCTTCAAGTAATCCTCCAAGTATCCTTTGCAAGAAAAGAGTGTATGATTTCTGAGTCTTTTTCATGTCTGAAAAGATATGATCCTTTTGTGACTCTGCTTCCTTGTCTAATGGCAGCTGTGTTGCAGAGAAGTCTGAGGCCAGGGTAATTTTCGTTGTTTTGTAGGTAACTTGGATACAAATGTGTACACACATGGATGTTTTTATAATCCTTTAGCCTACTGGTGAAAATAAAATCTAACCAATATTGATTTCTTTTCATTGAGTTTGGCTATAACATCATAAAACTTTCAATCTGCGTACCTCTTTTTATTTCTGAAAGTTTTTTTCAGTTATTACTTTGACTAGAACCTCTGATAACTCCAGTCTCTCTAAGAATCTCTCTAAGCCTTGAGTTGTACGTCCATTTTTCTGATTTTCAAATCTTGTCACTTCCTTTGTCATTTTCAGCTCTCAGTCCATTTCCTCTGCCTTTTAGGAGAGGGTTCCCAACTTGTCTGGTTTTCTGGAAGAACAGTTGTTGTTGTTTTTTTTTTTTAATTATCCCTACCTAACATTTGCTATTGCATTTACATTTAACAATTTTTTTTCTGTCTTCTTTTTTTTTTTTTTTGGCTGCCCTGAGTCTTTATTGCTGTGTGTGGGCTTTCTCTAGTTGCAGAGAGCAGGGGCTACTCTTCCCTGTGGTGGCTTCTCTTGCTGAGGCAGGCAGGGCTTTAGGGCCTCGAGCTTCAGTAGTTGTGGTGCAAGAGCTTAGTTGCCCCATGGCAAGTGGGATCTTCCCAGACCAGGAATCACACCTGTGTCCCCTGTATTGGCATGGGCCTTCAGGAAAGTCCTGCATTTACATTTAAAAAATTCAGTATAGAAAATGAAAGAAAGCACCCAGAATCCTGTTATCCAGAGATAAACACAACTACTAATACCTTGGAGTATATCCTTCCACAATTTTTTCTGTATTTATATACATACTTAGAATTATCTACTATAAATCCCCCACTGCATAATATATGTAACACAAATTTTTATCTAGTATTTCCTGATAACAATCATATTATGATATAGATGGATTTAAAAATCGTGTTAAGGAAATAATCTTCTGCTCCCATTTTATTAATAAAAACACTAAGCTTCCACTGATTGAGGGCTGCTCTGTGTTGGGTACCATGCAATATGATTTTCTACATTAATTCATTTAAATTGAATTATAATCATCTTTCAGATGATAAAAGTGAAGCCTGAGAGGCCAAGTGAATTATCCGAAGTCAGCCAGAACACAGGTCTGTCTATTACCAAAGCCCTGCTTTTAGCTCTTTGGCCATATAATGCTTTTGCTTTAAAAAAGTCAGCAATGGGTGTTAATTTTACAAAATGCTTCTTAAGCATCTTTCAAGATGACCACATGTATTTTCTCCTTTGAACTTTTGATATGATGAATTCTACTAATGGATTTTACAATGTGATTTTCTGCATTCCTAGATTATACCCTGCTGCAGATGAGTGTCTTATTCTTTTAATATTTGCTGAATTAATTTGCTTATATTTTAATATTTCCCATCTACATTTATAAAAGAGATTAGTTTTTGTGTTCTTTGTCGAGTTTTAGCATTTTGGTAATGCTGGCTTTGAAAAAGGCATCAGGGATAATCTTTTCTTTTTCTCTACTCTGGAATAGTTTAAATAGCATAGTTATCATTCTTTGGAGACAGGCAGAACTGCCTGGGAAACCACTTTTTTAGTGAAAGTTTGCTGATGGCCCAGTCTTTTCTGTAACTTCCTTTTGAATCAGTTTTGTTAATCTGTACTTCCACAGAACATCTTTTGATGATCTTTTTCTAACTTATTAGTCCAGAAATGCTGATTTAAAAACTTTCTGTAGTATCTAGAGTTTACTTTCTCTTTCTTTGTATTGTGCCCTGTGATTTCTTTTTAAAAAATTATTCTTGGAAGGAATTTATTTTATTGGTTATGACAGATAACCAGCTCTTGAACTCATCAATTTCACTGCTCTTTACTTTTGTCAATTATTTTATGATTTTATCTTTCTTAACACCATCCTCCTGCTTTCCTGAGGTCTTTTTCTAGGTAAGTTCAGTGCTTAATTGTTATATTATAGTTTTAATATTTTAAGTCTAAGAAATTTCCTCTGAGAATAGCTTTGGTCACATCTAGTATGTTTTTATACATAGCACATTGTTCATATTGTCATTTTCTTTCTAGATATAATTCACATACCATAAAATTTCACATACCTTTTAAAGTGTGCAATTTAGTCATTTTTTCCTATACAACTATCACAGACTCTAATTCCAGAACATTTTCATCACCCCCAAAAGAAACCCCATTAACAGTCACTCCCGATTCCTCCCACCCACTCTAGCCCCTAATAACCACTAATCCACTTTCTGTTTCTATGGATTTTCCTATTCTGATCATTTTATATACATGGAATTATACAATGTCTAGACGTTTGTGTCTGGCTTTTTTTTCACTTAGCATAATGTTTTCAAGGCTTGTCCATGTTGTAGCATGTATCAGTATTGCATTCCTTTTTATGGGTAATATTCCATTGTGTGGATATACCACAAGTTTGTTTATTCATTCATCAGTTTATGGGATTTGGACTGTTTCTGCTTTTTGGCTATTAGAGTAATGCTGCTATGAACATTCACGTACAAGTTTTGTGGAAACATAAGTTTTCAGTTCTCTTGGGTATAAACTTAGGAGTGGAATTGCTAGGTCATATGGTGTCATAGACTGAATTATCTCCCCCAAATTCATATATTGAAGCCTTAACCCCCAGTGTGACTATATTTGGAGACAGGGCCTTTAAGGAAATAATTAATGGTAATGAGCCCACCTTTGGCCTCCTGATGGGAAGAGCTGACTCTTTGGAAAAGACCCTCATGCTGGAAAAGACTGAAGGCAAAAGGAGAAGTGGGCAACAGAGTATGAGATGATTGGATGGAATCACTGACTCAATGGACATGAGTTTGAGCAAACTCAGGGAGATGGTGAAGGACAGGGAAGCCTGATGTGCTGCAGTTCATGGGGTCGCAAAAAGTTGGACATGGCTTAGCAACTCCGGCTGCGACAGACTGCGCAGAAGCATGGCTGTGAGGAGCTACCCCTCGCCCAAGGTCAGGGGCTGTGACTGAGATGAGCTACCCCACGCCCGAGGTCAGGGGCGGCGGCCGAGAGGAGCAGCCCCACATCCAAGGAGCGGCAGCTGCGTGGGCGCAGGAGGGCCGAGAGGAGCTGCTCCACGTTCAAGGTCAGGAGGGGCGGCCGTGAGGAGATACCCCTCGTCTAAGGTAAGGAGCAGCGGCTGCGCTTTGCTGGAGCAGCCGTGAAGAGATACCCCACGTCCAAGGTAAGAGAAACCCAAGTAAGACGGTGGTGTTGCGAGAGGGCATCAGAGGGCAGACACCCTGAAACCATAATCACAGACAACTAGCCAATCTGATCACACGGACCACAGTCCTGTCTAACTCAGTGAAACTAAGCCATGCCGTGTGGGGCCACCCAAGACGGCCGGGTCATGGTGGAGAGGTCTGACAGAATGTGGTCCACTGGAGAAGGGAATGGCAAACCACTTCAGTATTCTTGCCTTGAGAACCCCATGAACAGTATGAAAAGGCAAAATGATAGGATACTGAAAGAGGAACTCCCCAGGTCAGTAGGTGCCCAATCTGCTACTGGAGATCAGTGGAGAAATAACTCCAGAAAGAATGAAGGGATGGAGCCAAAGCAAAAACACTACCCAATTGTGGATGTGACTGGTGATAGAAGCAAGGTCTGATGCTGTAAAGAGCAATATTGCATAGGAACCTGGAATGTTAAGTCCATGAATCAAGGCAAATTGGAAGTGGCCAAACAGGAGATGGCAAGAGTGAACGTCAATATTCTAGGAATCAGCAAACTAAAATGGACTGGAATGGGTGAATTTAACTCAGAATGACCATTATATCTACTACTGTGGGCAGGAATCCCCTAGAAGAAATGGATTAGCCATCATGGTCAACAAAAGAGTCCAAAGTGCAGTACTTGGATGCAATCTCAAAAATGACAGAATGATCTTTGTTCGTTTCCAAGGCAAACCATTCAATATCATGGTAATCCAAGCCTATGCCCCAATCAGTAACGCTGAAGAAGCTGAAGTTGAATGGTTCTATGAAGACCTAAAAGACCTTTTAGAACTAACACGCCAAAAAGATGTCCTTTTCATTATAGGGGACTGGAATGCAAAAGTACGAAGTCAAGAAACACCTGGAGTAACAGGCAAATTTGGCCTTGAAGTACAGAATGAAGCAGGGCAAAGGCTAATAGAGTTTTGCCAAGAGAACGCATTGGTCATAGCAAACACGCTCTTCCAACAACACAAGAGAAGACTCTACACATGGACATCACCAGATGGTCAACACCGAAATCAGATTGATTATATTCTTTGCAGCCAAAGATGGAGAAGCTCTATACAGTCAGCAAAAACAAGACGGGGAGCTGACTGTGGCTCAGATCATGAACTCCTTATTGCCAAATTCAGACTTAAATTGAAGAAAGTAGGGAAAACCACTAGACCATTCAAGTATTACCTAAATCAAATCCCTTATGACTATACAGTGGAAGTGAGAAATAGATTTAAGGGACTAGATCTGATAGAGTGCCTGATGAACTATGGATGGAGGTTCGTGACATTGTACAGGAGACAGGGATCAGGACCATCCTCATGGAAAAGAAATGCAAAAAGGCAAAATGGTTGTCTGAGGAGGCCTTACAAATAGCTGTGAAGAGAAGAGAAGAGAAAAGGAAAGATATTCCCATTTGAATGCAGAGTTCCAAAGAAGAGCAAGGAGAGATAAGAAAGCCTTCCTCAGCGATCAGTGCAAAGAAATAGAGGAAAACAACAGAATGGGAAAGACTAGAGATCTCTTCAAGAAAATTAGAGATACCAAGGGAACATTTCATGCAAAGATGGGTTCAATAAAGGACAGAAATGGTATGGACCTAACAGAAGCAGAAGATATTAAGAAGAGGTGGCAAGAATACACAGAGGAACTGTACAAAAAAGATCTTCACGACCCAGATAATCACAATGGTGTGATCACTCACCTAGAGCCAGACATCCTGGAATGTGAAGTCAGGTGGGCCTTGGAAAGCATCACTATGAACAAAGCTAGTGGAAGTGATGGAATTCCAGTTGAGCTATTTCAAATGCTGAAAGATGATCCTGTGAAAGTGCTGCACTCAATATGCCAGCAAATTTGGAAAACTCAGCAGTGGCCACAGGACTGGAAAAGGTCAGTTTTCATTCCTGTCCCAAAGAATGCTCTAAACTACCGCACAATTGCACTCATCTCACATGCTAGTCAAGTAATGCTCAAAATTCTCCAAGCCAGGCTTCAGCAATATGTGAACCGTGAACTTCCAGATGTTCAAGCTGGTTTTAGAAAAGGCAGAGGAACCAGAGATCAAATTGCCAACATCCGCTGGGTCATCGAAAAAGCAAGAGAGTTCCAAAAAAACATCTATTTCTGCTTTATTGACTATGCCAGAGCCTTTGACTGTGTGGATCACAATAAACTGTGGAAAATTCTGAAAGAGATGGGCATACCAGACCACCTGACCTGGCTCTTGAGAAACCTATATGCAGGTCAGGAAGCAACAGTTAGAACTGGACATGGTACAACAGACTGGTTCCAAATAGGAAAAGGAGTACATCAAGGCTGTATATTGTCACCCTGCTTATTTAACTTATATGCAGAGTACATCATGAGAAACGCTGGGCTGGAAGAAGCACAAGCTGGAGTCAAGATTGCTGGGAGAAATATCAATAACCTCAGATATTCAGATGACACCACTCTTATGGCAGAAAGTGAGAGGAACTAAAAAGCCTCTTGATGAAAGTGAAAGAGGAGAGTGAAAAAGTTGGCTTAAAGCTCTACAGTAAGAAAACTAAGATCATGGTCCCATCACTTCATGGGAAAGAGATGGGGAAACAGTGGAAACAGTGGCTGACTTTATTTTTTGGGGTTCCAAAATCACTGGAGATGGTGATTGCAGTCATGAAATTAAAAGACACTTACTCCTTGGAAGGAAAGTTATGACCAACCTAGACAGCATATTTAAGAAGCAGAGACATTACTTTGCCAACAAAGGTCTGTCTGGTCAAGGCTATGGTTTTTCCAGTGGTCATGTATGGATGTGGGAGTTGGACTGTGAAGAAAGCTGAGCGCCGAAAAATTGATGCTTTTGAACTGTGGTGTTGGAGAAGACTCTTGAGAGACCCTTGGACTGCAAGGAGATCCAACCAGTCCATCCTAAAGGAGATCAATCCTGGGTGTTCATTGGAAGGACTGATGCTGAAGCTGAAACTCCAGTACTTTGGCCACCTCATGCGAAGAGTTGACTCTTTGGAAAAGCCCCTGATGTTGGGAGAGATTGAGGGCAGGAGGAGAAGGGGACGACAGAGGATGAGATGGCTGGATGGCATCACCAACTCGATGGACATGGGTTTGGGTAGACTCTGGGAGTTGGTGATGGACAGGGAGGCCTGGCGTGCTGTGATTCATGGGGTCGCAAAGAGTCGGACATGACTGAGCAACTGAACTGAACTGAACTGAACTAGCAACTGAACAACAACAGTGAGATCATAAGGGAGAGGCCTGAATCCCAGGGACTTACAAGGTGTCCTTCCAAGAAGAGGAACACACACCAGAACTCATTTATGCCCTTTATCCATACACAGGGGAAAGGACAGGTGAGGATACAGCAAGAAGGTGGCTGGGAGCAAGTCAGGAAGAGAACCCTTACCAGAATACAAATATGAATCTGCGAGCATCATCTGGAATTTCTAGTCTTTAGAACTGTAAGAAAATAAATTTTTGTTATTTAAGCTACCCAGTCTGTAGTATCTTGTTATGGCAGCCTGCATAGAGCAATATATATGGAAACTTTGAAAAAATCTTTCTGAGGAGCTGCTTAACTTTTTGAGGCATGCCAAACTGTCTTCCAAAGCAACTGTACCATTTTACATTCCCACCAGCAATGTACAAAGGTTCCAGTTTCTCCACATCCTCACCAACACTTGCTTGTCTTGCTGATTACAGCCATCCTAGTCGATGTGAAGTGCTACCTCACTGGGGTTTCAGTTTATTTTTCTGTAATGACTACGGATGTTGAACCTCTTTTCAATGTGCTGGGTTTTCTTTTCGTCATTGAGTTATAAGAGTTGTTTTTTTTTTTTTGTTTGTTTGTTTAATATATCCATATATTCTGGATACCTTTGTATTACTTCCTCGGATTGCTGTAACAAATTTCTAAAAGTTGGATGGCTTAAAACAAACTTATTGGTTCACACTTCTGGAAGCGAGAAGTTTGAAATCACGGTGTCAGCAGGGCCATGCTCTGTGTGACTGTTGCAGGGGAGAAGGGTTCCTTCCTTCCAGCCCTTGGAATTAGCTGGCAGTCCTTGGCCTTCCTTGGTTCACAGATGCATCACTCCAGTCACATGGCCTTCTTTTCCACATATGTCTTCATGTCATCTCCCCTCCATCAGTGCCTGCCTCTGTGTCTGAACTTCCTCCCTTTCAGAAGGACACCAGTCACACTGGATAAGTCCCACCTAAATGACTTCACGTTAACTTGATTACCTCTGTGAAGACCATATTTCCAAATAAAGTCACATTCTAGAGGTACTGGGCGTTAGGGCCTCAACATATCTTTTTGAGGGAACACAATTCCATACATAAGAACCATCATACACATGATTTGCAAGTATTTGCTCTGTGGATTGTCACCTACTTTCTTTTTGGCAATTGAGGCATATAACTTTAATTTTAGGTGTACAACATAATGATTTGATACTTGTATATACTGTAGAGTTACCACCACAATAAGTCTAGAGCATCCATAACTGTCCATAACCACACACAGTTATGAATTGTTTTTCTTATGATGAGAACTTTTAAGGCCTACTCTCAGCAATTTTCAAATATACAATATAGTATTTTTAATTGTAATCACCGCACTGGTTACCACCCTGTACATTACATTTCCAGGACTTATTTATTTTATAACAGTAAACTTGTCCAGTTTGACCACCTTCACCCATTTTGTCCACCTCTCACCCCCTGCCTCTGGCAACTAGTTGTCTTCCACTTTCTTTTTTTGTCTGAGCCCTTGGCAGTAAAAGTATGGAGTTCTAACCATTGGATCATCAGGGGATTCCCTGTCCTTCACTTTCTTAGTACCATCCTTTGAAACTCAACATTTTAAATTTTGATGAAGTCCAGTTTATTTTTTCAAGTTGCTTCTGCTTTTGGTTTCACATCTAAGACATCATTGCCTAAATCAAGGTAGTAAAGATTTGTACCTATGTTTTCTTCTAGTATTGTCATTTTGACTAAAAGTGTTTTGGAGAATGTATTTTAACTTCTGGATGACTTATTTTGTTGTTTTTGTTTCTGATTTTACTGCTTCATGTTTAGAGAAGGAGATTTGTACAGTGTTTACATTTTTATTTTATTTTTTGCTGCACGGTTTGTGGGATCTTAATTCCCCAAGTAGGGTTTGAACCCAGGCCCTGGCAGTGAAAGCACCAAGCCCTAACCACTGGACTGCCAGGGAATTCCCTGCAATGTTTACATTTTAAAGGAGCTGGTGGAGTTTTCTTTGTGGGTTAAGATATGGTGACCATTTTAACTATTCCATGGCTACTTTGAAGCGATGCATACTTCGCTTTTTTTTGTACTGCAGTGTTCTCTCTCTCCTCATATATACTAAGTACTATATTATTCAATTTTTCTATTTCCTTCTTACTGTCTACTTGACGTTCCAAAGACTAAGAAGTTTAAGTTTCCCATTCTGCTTATGATTTTGTTAGATTCCATGTACTTATAATGACTTTTAAATATTTCAATTTTGCTAACGCATTTTTAGTTTCCCTACAAGCGTTTCTCACCTTCTCCACTTTTATCTCATGTCATCCTGTTTCTTTTTCTTCTCCATCTGTTTTCCCTTCATTGCCTTCTGCTTCTATTTCAAGAGGCTGTGTTTTCTTTCATTTTCTTGAAGATGCCAAACAGTCTCCTTACTTGTTCTTCTAACTGTCATATTAATCACTCTTCAAGATCTGTTCCTCCTGAGTTTTCAGAGTAATACTTTTTTTTTTTTGCTAATTCAGAAATGTTTTTTCATATGCCCATTTTCTTAGTTTTTTTTTTCTCTTTAATTATTCTTGAACAAAGAAATAGCTGATATTAGCCCCCAAAACCCCAAAAACCAAACCAAGACCACAACACATGAATTGTCCTTTGGATTGGTTTGTGAAGCTTTCAGCCGCAAGTAACAATACAATTCAGTGCAAATGACCTTTGACTGAAATGACTTCTTAGCTTATCTAAGAAGAGTAAAATTGGAGCTTGGTTAATTCAGCAACTGAACAGTGCTCTCAAGGACCCAGGTTCTTTCTTTCTCTGCAGTTTTCTGTCCTTATAACCTAGGCTGGCTCCCTTATGGTGGCAAGATGGATATAGCCACTCCAGACATCACATCCGTACTGTGCAGGGCAGATAAATAACTGTTTCTTCCTTGTTGGTGTCTTTTTAAGAGCAGGAAGGCTTTCCCAGGCACTTCCCTGGTGGTGTAGTGGTTGAGACTTTGCATTCTAGTGCACGGGATATGGGTTCCATCCTGGGTTGGGGAGCTAAGATCCCCCATGCCTCGCAACCAAAAAACCAAAACTTAAAAAAGCAGAAGCAAAATTGTAACAAATTCATAAACACTTTTTTTTTTAAAGTAACCTTTCCCAGAATCCCTCCTCCTCTTAGGTGATTTCTCCTTTTCTTGGCCAGAATTGGATTATGAATCCAACCTTGATCCAATTATTGGCAAAGGGAATGAGTGCCCATGAATGTTTTAGGACAATCAGAATCAACCCGAGTCATCTGAGGGGAGACAGTAGACCCTGAATCCAAAACTGGGCTTGGTCACCAGGAAAGTGGGGCATGGCTGTTGAACAGCCAGTGTCTGCTGGACTCTTGGCCCCACTTGGGTGCTGGCTGAACCGCATCACAAATGTATGGTGGGAGAGCAGGTGCTGGGGCTCTGTTTTTAGCTTCATTCTCAGGGTTTATCAGGCTTTCATCTAATGTCACTCTGCAGGGCTGAAATGGAACCTTCTTCTGTCTCTATATCCTGGCCATCTGATAACATTCAGAAGATGTAGTTTTAAAAAATGGCATTCCTGGCTCTTTCCTATCTCTGCCCTCCTGTATCTACAAGAGGTTGCACCCCTTCCTAGGATGTCTCATCACTCCTCTTCCCTTTGTGCCTGCATCTTTTCTGGGAGCTGCCATCTCCAAGTGTATCTAGGCTGAGAGGCCCTCTCAGGGGACAGCGGAA
Source organism: Dama dama (assembly GCF_033118175.1). Lineage (NCBI taxonomy): Eukaryota > Metazoa > Chordata > Mammalia > Artiodactyla > Cervidae > Dama > Dama dama. The sequence continues at coordinate 104,805,070 of NC_083700.1, forward strand.
GCAACTACGCAGTGAAGTGATGGCTGTGTGCTCATTGTCCAGTCGACAAAGACCTTGCTTTAAAAAAAAAAAAAAAAAAGGGTCAGACAGTGGGAGGAAGGATAAAGGATCTTTCAAGTTATTTTTAGGATGGGAGGCAATGTCACTCTGTGGGCAGCATAGCCTGGGGGTTCACTACAATTGTATTTTTCAATCCAGTCCCACTGGCTTTATCATAGGTGGAAATATGCCACTCTACTCCCCATCCTCCCATTCTGGCAATCAGCTGTCAAGACTTGTTTATGGTGACATTTCTGCATTTTCCATATATTTGGGTTTTAATTAGAATTTGGAAGAGAGAGCAATTAATGGGGGCTGTTAGATGGTGACCATTTAAAACTGGAAGCCATGTTTATATGCTTTTCAGAAACAGCTCCTTACGCCCTTGTCTCCATTTCCTTGACTCCTTGCTACCTGCTGTTTTGTTGTTGTTCAGTCACTAAGTTGTGTCTAACTCTTTGTGACCTCATGGACTGCAGCACACCAGGCTCCTCAATCCTTCGCTAGCTCCCAAAGTTTGCTCAAATTCATGTCCATTGAATTGGACGTGGTGGTGCTATCTAACCATCTCATCCTCTACCACCCCTTCTCCATTTGCCTTCAGTCTTTCCCAGCATCAGAATCCAATGAGTTTGCTCTTTGCATCGGGTGGTCAAAGTACTGGAGATTCAGCTTTAGTATCAGTCCTTACAGTGAATATTGAGGGTTGATTTCCTTTATGATTGACTGGTTTGATCTCCTTGCAGTCCAAGGGACTCTCACAGGTCTCCAGCACCACAATTTGAAAGCGTCAATTCTTTGGCACTCAACCTTCTTTACAGTCCAACTCTCACATCTGTACATGACTACTGGGAAAACCATAGCTTTCACTATATGGACCTTTGTCAGCAAAGTGATGTCTCTGCTTTTTGATATACTGTCTTTGTTTGTCATAGCTTTCTTTCCAAGAAGCAAGTGTCTTTTAATTTCATAACTGCAGTCTCCATCCACAGCGATTTTGGAGCCCGAGAAAACAAAATCTGTCCCTGTTTCCACTTTTCCCCCTTCTATTTGCCATGAAGTTATGGGACTAGATGCCATGATCTTCTTTTTTTGAATGTTGAGTTTTAAGCCAGCTTTTTCACTCCCCTCTTTCACTCTCATCAAGAGGCTCTTTAGTTCCTCTTCACTTTCTGCCATTAGAGTGGTAACATCTGCATATCTGAGGTTGTTGATATTTCTTCTGTCAGTTTTGATCCTAGCTTGTGATTCATCCAGCCCAGCATTTTGGACTACTCTGCACAGAAGTTAAATAAGCAGGATGACAATATACAGCCTTGGTGTACTCCTCTGCCAATTTTGAACCATTCTGTTCCATGTCTGGTTCTAACTGTTGCTTCTTGACCCAAATACAGGTTTCTCAGGAGACAGATAAGATGGTCTGGTATTCCCATCTCTTTAAGAGTTTTCCAGTTTCTTGTGATTCTCACAGTCAAAGGCTTTAGCATAGTCAGTGAAGCAGAAGTAGATGTTTTTCTGGAATTCCCTTGCTTTCCACATGACCCAGCAAATGTTGGCAATCTGATCTTCGGTTCCTCTGCCTTTTCTAAACCCAGCCTGTACATCTGAAAGTTCTCGGTGCACGTACTGCTGAAACCTAGCCTGAAGGATTTTGAGCATAACCTTGCTAGCATATGAAATGAGTGCAATTGTACATTCAAAGAATGTTTGAACATTCTTTGGCATTTCCCTTCTTTGGGGTTGGAATGAAAACTGACCTATTCCAGTCCTGTGGCTACTTCCTGCTGTCTACTTCCTCTGAATGCCCTGAAGACACTGAGAACCTCCACATTGTTAAAGCCAGTGGTACTTTGAATTGTTTTGTTACCTGTCTGCTCTGCATATGACACTGCCAACCAGCATCTCCTTTTGTTGGTAAACGTGGTATTGAGTGCTTGTTCTATGTCAAGTATAGGGCTAAGCTCTTTATATGTTATTAATTCATAAAATTCTCAAAGCAAGTATGAAGAGGTCATTATTGTTTCCTATCTACATGTAAGGAAACTGAGGCTCTTGCTTGTGGACCAGTAGCTAACAACAGGAAGAGTCAAGCAGGAACCTTCCTAAATGTTCTTTTTCCTGGGTTTCTGTAGCCTCGTTTGTTCCTGGTTTTTCCTCTCCTCTCTTTAGCTCCTCCTTCCCAAGCTTCTCTTTCTTTGCCTGCCTCTTAAGTGTGGTCATTGAAGGAGTCTTTTGGGCCTAGAAAAGAGAACAACAGTCTCAAAGGCCCCTTGCTGAATCATCTAACTTCGGAGAAAACAAAGCATAACTTTAGTTCCATCCTGATGCTCCAGGCCAGTTGCATCTATCTGGGACTTATCACCCCCTGTCCGGAAACCTACCACCCCCTACACCCGCCCAGAAGACTTATCACCCCCTGCCCAACTACAAGTGTCATCTCAACAAAAGAATACTCAAAATATCCCACCTGATTGACGTTTCCCTTATCACTTCCACAAACCTCCCTATAAGTATGAAGCCTCCCTGATCCCTTTCTGCGCTCAGCCTGGTCGTTAGGCCGACTGTCGCCCCTCCTTGCCTGAATAAAGGTAACCTACTTCTGTTGAGGTCGTCTTTCCTTTTCTGCCTCGCCGGAACTATGCCTTACAGTCATTTCTTGGGCTTGTTTCCTGATAGCTTTGCCTTCTCTCCCTTTCTGTGATTGCCCTGGGCAGTTTCATCAGATCTCCTTCAAATGGCTTTCAGATCTCCATCTCCCTCCTGGGTACCTCTTGTGAGCCTTGGAACCACTTGTGTGGTTAGTCGCTCATGTCTGACTCTGCGACCACGTGGACTGTAGCCCGCCAGGCTCCTCTGTCCATGGGATTCTCCAGGCAAGAATGCTGGAGTGGGTTGTCATGCCCTCCTTCAGGGGATCTTCCCGACCCAGGAATTGAACCCGCGTCTCCTGTGTCTCCTGCATTGCAGGTGGATTCTTTACCGACTGAGCCATCAGGGAAGACCTTGGAACCACTTACCCATCCACTTTCCTAGCGTCTTCTCTTGGGAAACCCTCTGTTCAACACATATCGGAATCACCGAGAAGCTTTTTAAAAAGATAGTAATGCCTGAGTCCCACTTCACAGAAACTGATTTAATTGCTTTGGGTTGTATGACCTGAGCGTTACTATTTTTTTTTTTTTTTGTTATGGTTAAAACAGGAAATTTTATAACAGGAAATTTATCAAATTAACCATTTTTAGTGTACAGTACAGTAGCATTAACTATATGCATGTCATCTTACAACAGACCCCTATAGACTTTTTCATCTTGCAAAATGCAAACTATTAAAATAAATGCACTCTATACTCCTTGAGCAGCAACTCCTCTTCCCCCATCCTCCCAGACCCTGGCAACCACATTCTACCTTCTAAGAGTTAAGTTACTTTAGATAGCTTACATAGAAGTGGAATCATGCAATATTTGTCTCTTTGTGACTGGCTTATTTCATTCAGCATAATGTCCTCAAAGTTGATCCATGTTATAGCATATGATGGGATTTCCTTTCTTTAAGCTGAGTAGTATTCCCTTGTATGTCTATATCGCTTTTTTTTTTCTTGCTGCCTTTTTTTTTTTTTTTTTTCTTGTTGCCTTTTTGAGACATCATTGACATATAACTCTGTAACTCTAAGGTATGATGATTTGGTGCATGTGTATATTGTGAAATGATTGCCATGGGAAGGTTAGTTAACACATCCGTCCTCTCACATAATTACATTTTGTGCATGGTGTGAACACTGATGATCTGTCTTAGCAGCTTTCAAGTGCACCATGGTATACACTAGATCCCCAGATTTTATTCTTCTTATAATTGGAAGTCTGGATCTTTGACCAACATCTCCCTGTTTCCCCCATGTCCTATCTCTTGGCAAAAATCCAATCTATTCTCTGTTCTCTGAGTTTGGCTTTTTTAGATTCTATGTATAAGTGACATCAGGCAATATTTGTCTCTCTGTTTTATTTTGCTTAGCATAATGCCCTCAGGGTTCATCTGTGTTTTTGCTAATGGCAGGATTTCTTTTTTTTTTTAAATGGCTGAATAACATATCGTTAAATATATATGTATACAATTTTGTCTTTATCCATTCACCTGTCAGCAGATACTTAGATTGTTTCTGTATCTTGGCTGTTGTCAATAATGCTGCAATGAACATGAGAGTGCAGTAGTCTGTACAAAACTGTGATTTTGTTTCCTTGGGCTGTATACTCAGAAGAAGGATTGCTTAAAAAAAAAGAAGAGGGATTGCTAGATCACATGGTAGTTCTGTCTTTATTTTGTTTTTATCAATATTTTCATTGAAGTTTAGTTGATTCACAATGTTAGTTTCTGCTCTACGGCAAAGTGATTCAGTTATATACATGTAAGAAGTACTCGTTTCCGTTGTGGTTTACTGGAGGATACTGACGATAGTTCCCTGTGCTATACAGTAGGACTTCGTTGTTGATCCATTCTCTATACACAAGCTTACATCTGCTACTCTAACCTCCCACTCTGCCGCTCTCCAGACTCTCTCCCACCGTGGCAACCACCGGTCTGACTTCCATATCTGAGATTCTGTTTCATAGATAGATTTATTGGTGTTGTATTTTAGATTCCGCATGTAAGCACTATCATGTGGCATTTGTCTTTCTCTTTCTGACTTACTTAATATGATTATCTCTAGTTGGATCCTGTTTTTATGTTTTTGTAAAGACCCTCCATATGTTTTCCGTAGTGTTGCACTAATTTACATTCCCACCAACAGGGTGAACAATACACAGGATTCCAGTCTCTCCACAGCCTCACTAACACTTGTTATTTCTGGCTTTTTGTTTATTTTTGATCCTAACAGGTACGAGGTGACATCTCATAGTTTTGACTTCCATTTCCCTGATGATTAGTGATATTGAACATCTTTTCATGTGGTTATTGGCCATTTGCACATCTTTGGAGAAATGTCTATTCAAGTTCTCTGCCCATTTTTAAAAAATTTACTATTTATTATTTTTGGCTCTGTTGGGTCTTTGTTGCTGTTCACGGGCTCTCTCTGGTCGAAGAGAGCAGGGACTCCTCTCTGTTGCGGCGTGCAGGCTTCTCACTGTGGAGGCTTCTCTTGTTGCGGAGCAGGGGCTCCAGAGCGCATGCTCACTAGTTGTGGCCTGCGGACTCCAGAGCGCATGCTCACTAGTTGTGGCGTGCGGACTCCAGAGCGCATGCTCACTAGTTGTGGCGTGCGGACTCCAGAGCGCATGCTCACTAGTTGTGGCGTGCGGACTCCAGAGCGCATGCTCACTAGTTGTGGCGTGCGGACTCCAGAGGGCATGCTCACTAGTTGTGGCAGGCGGTCCTCACCGCACGTGAAGTGTTCCGGGAGCAGGGATCGAACCCGTGTCCGCTGCACTGGCAGGTGGATTCTCAACACTGGACCACCAGGGAAGTCCCTGCCCATTTTTAAATTGGGTTATTTGTGGGGTTCGGTGTTGTTATTGTTGAATTGAAGGAGTCCTTTTTATATTCTGGGCATGAAACCCTTATCAGATATGCGGTTAGTAAATATTTCCCCCATTCCATAGGTTGCCTGTTCTGTCTGTTGATTGTTTCCTTTATTGTCCAGATGTTTTTAAGTTTGTAGGGCCATTTGTCGTTTTTACATTTGCTGTCTATGCTTTTTGCTTTTTGTGTCATATTCAAGAAATCTGCCAAATTCAGTATCATGAAGCTTTTTTCCTCTATATTTTCTTCTTTAAGTTTCAGGTCTTACATTTATGTCTGTAATTCATTTTGAGTTCATCTTAGTAGGTAGTATAAACTAAGGGCCCAACTTCATTCTTTTTCATGTGGGTGTTCAATTTTCCTACCACCATTTGTTAAGGAGACTTTTTTATTTTCTAATATTTAGGAATAAACTTAAGTAACTGGGATTGCTTTCTTGATTTTCACTTCATATTGTTCGTTGTTAGTGGGTGGAAACGTGAATGCTTTTCTGTGATTTGATTTTGTATCCTGCAATTTTGCTAGCAGTTTTTTCTGTGGAACCTTTAGTGTTTTCTACATATAAGATTATGTCATCTGTGGACAGAGATCATTTTACTTCCTCCATTCCAATCTGGAAGCCTTTTATTTCTTTTTCCTGCCTAATTGCTCTGTCTAGGACTTGCAGGATTGTGTTGAATAGAAGTGGCAAGATTCCTAATCTTCAAAAGAAAGCTCTCAGCTCTTCACCATTGAGTATGATGTTAGCTGGAGCTTTTCATATATGGCCTTTATTTTATTGAGGTAATTTCCTTCTATTCCTAGTTTATTTGAGTATATTACCTCTTGACCAGACTATTAGAATAGTTGAGTAGCTTGTCTTCCTGCCTGCTGTGCTTTCTAATATCTCCAAGCCACAGAGCGTGTAGAAATAGCCTGGGGGAATTAGAACCAGCCACCTGAAGGGAAGCTGGAGTGTAGGGGGTGGGCAAGCAGCACGTGGCCTGCTACTTTCCTGCTCAGAACCAGGGAAGCCAAGAGCTGTGGAGTCAGAGCTTTCTCTAGCCTCATGAGGAGGCTATCCCTCAGGCCCCGCCCCTCAGGAGCCTCTTGCCCCACCCACAGCCCCTTTGGCCCCGCCCCATTTGGCTCCCCCCGCCCCCCTGCCCTTCCAGCCCCCTGCCCCTGCCCAAGAGAACCTCGCATTATTCAACTTTCAGCGCCCTGGGAGGAGGATGAGATCCGCAGGGACCGAGTGGAGCCCCAGAGTGTGTCTCTGTCGTGGCGGGAACCCATCCCCGCGGGAGCCCCAGGGGCCAACGGCACCGAGTATGAGATCAGATACTTCGAGAAGGTGAGTCTGGGTCTGGGAGGGACCTGGGGTTGCATTGCCACCTGTGATCTGTCCCCCTCTTCTGCCGGCTTCCCTTTCTTTACAAGCCCCTCCCAAAGTAAATCCTCTTTGCTTTGTCTCTAAACGTCTCCACTGGCCCCCTAAGCGGCCTCCCCAGCTGGAGTTTCTCCCTGGCCGCCCCTCACCGTGGACACACAGCTCTCGCTCTTTCCTCTGGTCTTCTTTCGGTAACCCGTCATCGTGTCCATTTTCACCACTAATGCCTGGTGTTTACAGTTGACAAAAAGCTTCCTCTGGGGGCTGATCCAGACTTTCTGTGGCTGATTCGGTGCATAGTTTGCAACCCTTTTAAGAAAAAGAACGCAGAGACATATTGTTTCAAATTTTATGGAAAAGTACCACTGTGGGAATATGTTGCCAGGTCTGGTGGTGTGCCAGAGCTCAGCATAAATAATATGCTGATAAATAATGTACTGATAAATGTTTAACAGCCAGCTCTCACAGCAATGAATGTAGGCATTCACGTTTTAATTTTACTGATGTGGAGACTGTGTAACCAATCATTTACAAATACTAAGAGAAAGTATACAATGTTCCTTATCGTAAACTCTGTAGGGCCAGTTGATTCTCCTAGGACACTTTTTCTTGATTTTGGCTGACTTCTTGTATCTGTGATCAGTCTATAGTTGCAGCTCAAGGGTGGTTTAACAAGTGGACTTAGGTCCAGATCCACTATCTCTTTTCTGCATAAGTTTATTGTCTTTGAATTTGATAGGTAATCTACAGTTAAACTGTTCTCACTCTGGTGCCAATTGTATTTGTTAAAGCAAAACTTTGCTTTCAATTTAGCACTACATGTGTTAGAACTTCACTCCCTCCTCAGTGACTCCAGGGAGTTCTTTGCTGAATCGGATAACAGATTTTGAAAAGAGAAATCTGGAGAGCTGTGAGGTGAGAGAGAGAGAGAGGAAGTTGGGGGCTTTCAACCCAGAGAGAGTAGCTGAAGCCAGAGGACCTGAGGGGATGGCCAAGGGAGGGGGGCTTGAATGAGAGAAGCGGCTGAGACAGGGTTCTGGGGGTCCCTGACGTCGAGGAGACCACAGCAAAGGTCACTGGGAAGGAGCCAGGCAGGCAGCAGTTGCTTAGAAAGGGCTCACTGAACTGACACTCGGGGATCAGAGCATAGATACAGCCCGAGTGCTGAGCTGGGTGGACACTCCCTGGCACACAGGGAGTGTGAATTTGCTGGGAACAAAAACCCTTGAAAAGAGGAGCCAGTACAAAGGGGGCTGTGTTTGAAAGGCTTCAGGAGCGTCTCATGGAGCCTGAGGACCAGAAGCGTGGCAGGAGTCATCAGCCCCTCATCTCTGAGTTCTCTCCATACCAACCCCACCTCCTCTGCAGGGAGGGTTGTTCCTAGCACCTTGCAGCCGCCCAGGCTGGCAGCCCATTTTCCCTTCCCTTCCCCAAGCCTGCTTATAAGTTCTGCAGCTAGGGCCTCACTGTCTTTCCATGGTATGTTCAGACGCCCAGAAGGGAGATTCTGATTGGCCCAGCTTGGGCCAGAGTCTGCCCTGATTCCTGAATACCGGGACCATAGAAGTGGGGCCACAGGTATAGGGGAGCTGCACCTTTGGGGGCTGTGAGTATGGCAGGGGCTGTCATCAAGGGGTGTGCGCAGAGGTGAAATGATGGCAGCGTGTCCAGCACACACCATTATCGGATGTGTTGGGGGCAGGATGACATAGTGCACAGAGCACGGGACCTAAAGGAATTGAGAAGGTGTCTCCCCGCCCCTTCCCTGATGGGAGCATCACCTATACAAGGAGATAGGAATGCTGGCGTGAGGACTGGAGGATGTCGGCTCCTATAGGGTCTAGCCCAGCAGCGGGCAGTGAATGGGCCCTTGGTGGGGCCCCTCTGATCCGAATTCCTTATCTGTGAATCCACACCTTGCAGGACATTGTGAAAAGAAAAGCCAACAAGGGCCGGGTGGGTGTCAGGGCTCATTTCCTTCTTCTGTCCTCTGAGGGGTCAGGTGTAGCTCCTCCTCTAGACTGCCAGGCCCCAGGGACCTTCATCCTAGCACCCCTGAGAAGGCCAGCATCTTTTCTTACTTGGAGGTGGGACTGTTCTCAGTTAAGGTACTACCGAGTATAGGTGGAAAGTTGTGGTGGAGAAAGGGGCTGGGGATCTTCTGGAAGAAAGCTGTGTGATTCCCCCCAAGGTGAGTGGAGTTATTCCAGCAGCCCCGGCTCCTCCCCTCAGGGTACCTCTGCCACCTCCCTACCCCGTCCCCCCACGTTCTCCCAGGAGCATGGGGCCAGCCCTGGGTCTGGGCCTCATGTGTCTCTGTCCCTCCCCAGGGTCAGAGTGAGCAGACTTACTCGACGGTGAAGACAGGGGCACCTGCGGTCACTGTCACCAACCTGAAGCCGGCTACCCGCTACGTCTTTCAGATCCGGACGGCTTCCCCAGGGCCCTCCTGGGAGACCCAGAGCTTCAACCCCAGCATTGAAGTGCTGACCCCAGGGGAGGGTAAGTGACATGTGCAAGAGGAGAGAAAACCCAGCCTGGGGCTGGAGCAGGGAGGCAAATTGAGGGGTTATCTGTGCAATTAAGGGAAGCTGCAGAACCGTTTGGTTACAACCTAACAAATGAATGTGACTGGAATCCAGTAACTATGGCTTCGATTTGGTACCCGTCCCGAAAGAACTCAAAGAGGAGGGATCCATGAACAGCTGGAACCCAGGTCTCAGCTGGTGTCTCCCTCCCATGTCTTGAGGACATATCCTCTGCCCTCTCCAAGATTCCTCTCTTTTCTTGGGAGGACTTTTGTTTTCCTGGTCACTTCTTGTCCTCGACCACTAAATTCTTGTTCCCATCCTGCTGCTTTCTCTCTGTTGTGACACAGACTCAAACGTGGGCACTGTCCCTCTTCCCACTGCGCCTTACAGTGTGAAGCCGAGGGGTCAGCCCAGCTTACCCTCTGGACTGCCAGGCCCTGATGTCCATCACCCCAGCATCCAGCCTTCCCTGAGGGTTGGGGCACACCAAGGGAGTGTCACCTGCAGCAATAAACCAAACGAAAACACCAGAAGTGGTTAAGACTCCGAGCTTTCACTGCTGGGGCCTGGGTTCAATCCCTGGTCAGAGAACTAAGATCCCACAAGCTGCGTGGTGCGGCCAAAGGCAAACAAACCAACAAAATACCGAGAACTGCACACTTTGAATGGGCGAATTGTATGGTGTGAGAATAATTTCTCAATAAAGTTGTTATCAAAACAAAGCAAAACAAGAACTGAACATCAGATATTCCTGATCCTAAAACAGTTCCAGCTCTTGGCCATGGTGCGGTACCACCCCTCCTCCCCTGGTTTCCCTGCCCTGGTTCCTCCTCCCCCCCACCCCCCAACTCCCCAACCCCCCAGGACCCTTCCTGATGTGCACAGAGCATCTAGTGCTTTCTTCTGGTCTCCTGCCGCTAACCCAGCCCTCAGGATCTCACCCCTATCTACCCCGAGCAGCTCATGAAAGTATTTTTCTTGGACAAAAGGCAGTTTGCCCTAAGAGGCATCCTGGCACCAGCTGTCAAGATAATAATTCTTTCCAACCTGCTACACGAGTCGAATCCAAGATAGAAAGAGTTCTGAGCCCAGAGGGAGGTGGAGATAAAGTGTTGAGGGAGTTTGCCTTCTGGGAAGGAGACAGCACTTCTTGCTCGAATGCCTGTCTGTGCCAGACCCCGGCCAGGTGCTGGTGAGAGGGGATTAGAGCTGGGTCTTGAAGGCTGGGGAACGTTGGAGTTCTCCGTGGGGAGGAGGGCAGGGAAGGCATCTTGGAGCGTGAGAGGCATCAGAACAGAGGCTCGTGAGTTGGGCTGGAGTGGATGTGGTGGAGGGTGGGTGCTGGGGGCCGGTAGTTGAAGAGGACTGATGAGTTCTGTTAATCTGGTGCTTCTCTGTTAGTGGATCCCTGGGTCTGGAAGATCCCCTGGAGAAGGAAATGGCAGCCCACTCCAGTATTCTTGCCTGGGAAATCCCTTGGACAGAGGAGCTTGGCGGGCTGCAGTCCATGGGGCCACAAAGAGTCGGACCCAAATGAGCTACTGAGCGCACACAGTCGGCAGAGCACCGAGTCGGCTGTCAGAGTCGGAGTCGGCTGAGCACACACGCTGCTCAGCGCCTGGCCTCCTCTGCTGTGGCCCTGGCTACAGAGAGCAGTTCCCCAATCGCAGAGCACTTTTTCCAGTGAGCTGTGACCCCAAGTCAAGATCACGAGGAGGACCAGGCTGCACCGGCGTACTAGTTAAACCACTGCTGTGTGGCAAATTACCACTCAACAGCCAAAAACAACCTTCATTCATCATCTCATGGTTTCTGGGGGTCAGGGATATGCGCATGGCGTAGCTGGGTGCCCCTTGGGTAAGGCCTCTCACTGCAGTCCAGGTGTCCTCTAGGGCTGCGACCATCTCCAGGCTTACCTGGGGTGGAGTGGAGGGGACCTGAGGGAAGGAGTGTGTGCTTCCCTAGTTGGGCTCTTGCTGGCTGCTTGCTGGAGGCAGGCACAAGATTCCCAGGCTTCTCCAAGGGCTGCTCGTAACCCAGCAACTAGATTCTTGTAAAGACTGTGAGAGAGAGAGGGAGCAAGAGGGCGCCCAAGACAGAAGCTGGTCTCTTGTAACCTAATCATGGTGGTGACATCCCATCACTTGTGCTGTATTCTGTTCATTAGAAGTGAATGACTGTGTTCAGCCCAGGCTCATGGGGGAAGGAACACGGAACACCAGGGTGTGGAGAATCCTGCAGGGTCATCTCAGAGGCCGCCGGCCACACTGATTTTCTCTGCATCCTCTAATTCCATGTCCACCAGGACAGCTCATTTCAAACAGTCCTTGGCAACTGTTCTATCTTCTGCCACCAGCCAGGCCCGGGACCCTATTCCCCATCTCTGAAATCTGTTCTTTGACCCTGACCTTGTTGGCCTCTGACCCTCCCTTTCTCTCCTGTTGTTCTTCCTCACTTGCTGTGTGGCGTCCTAATAGCAGCTCTTGGGATCTGACCACATCTGTCGGGCTCCCAGCCCCTCCTGGCCCCACGATCATCTCTCCCCAGCCTCCGTGGACTCTCCTGGCTGAAGCGCTCTCCAGCCCTGCTGGCCCCCGTTCCCCAGACATTATTTTGCACCCACCCCACTGTCCCCAGAACTGGATCTCCTCTATCATCCCTTGCCAAGGCTGCCTGCTAAAGTGTCTTTTTCTTTTTTTTTATTATTTGTATTTTTAAAGTGTCTTTTTCTAATCCCAGTTTATTTGTCAGGGCTGTATAGCATCTTCCCCATTCCTGACAGTTATCCCAAACCTTTATCTCTTCCAAGCACCTCCTCTCCCTCCCCACTCCTGACCCAGCAGATTCCCTCATTCCTCTCCTTGTGGGAAGGAACTCTGTCCACCGCTCTGGGCTCCCTGATACCCTCAAGATAAAGCTCATCATCCTGGCCTAGCATTCAAGGCCCTTCTGGTTCTGTCTCCTCCCCCAGTTCCCTTCATCTTCCTGCCTTCCAACTTTATCTCTTCATATCTTGCATTTCTGCCTCCGTGCAGCCTGCCTTCCAGCCACATGGGATTCCCTGTTGTTTTCCAGACCCAGCAAGTGCGTCTAAGCGTCATCAACAACCCTGTCCATCTTCCAGGTCCAGTGCAGATGATGCCTCTTCTGCAAAGCCTTCCCCATTGACTTTAGGAAGAAATGATTGTGCCTCTGCTCAGCTCTGCTCCTGTTTCTGTTTCTTTTTCCCATTGATTTTTCATTTCTGTCTCCCCTGCTGGTCGGTACACCCCTCCAGGGCAGGGATTCTGGCTCATCCATTGCTGACTCCCCAGGACCACTGCCAGCCTGGCACATGTGTTGGATGGATGGATGGATGAGTGGATGGGGCTGAGGGCCTGGGGTCCTCTTGGCTCCTCTGCTGGAGAAATAGTTCAGTGCAGAGGCTTTGGGAATCAGGTTTGAATCTTAGGGTCACTGTTTATTGGCTTTGTGACCTTGGGCAAATTACACAACTTTTCTCAATGTCAGTTTCCTCAGCTGTAAAATGGGGATAGTTCACTTTCCTGGCTTCTTGTGATGATGAAACAGGATTGTTTAGTTATGGCACATAAGTGTGCATTAAATGTTAATTCATCATTATTATTGTTAGAGAGGATGAGGTGGTTAGGTAGCTTCACTGGCTCAATGGACATGAATTTGAGCAAACTCCAGGAGATAGTGGAGGACAGGGGAGCCTGGGCGTGCTACAGCCATGGGGTTGTAAAGAGTCGGACGTGACTAGCAACTGAACAACAACAAAAATTGTTGATGGCAGTTCTAGATTGGGGTTGGGGAGCTCAGAGAAAAGGCCATGCCCCTGCAGAGCCACTGTCCTTGTGCATCTATAAGGCAAAAAGGAAGGCCCGAGTCTGCCTATCTGGACGCCCGCTCCTCTCTCTGAGCTGGGCTGCAGTAGGAGTGCCCCGCCCTGGGAAAGGACGAAGCTCCAGGTGCCACTGCGGTTGGTGGGGGCAGCCTTGGTCCCTGGCCACTGGGAGGCCGGACCGAGGGTGGAGGTGCTGTGGAAATCCTGCTGTGGGGTGAGGACAGGCATCTGTTCTGGGGCTTACCCAGGAGCCTGGTCCTCTGCCTCTCTCAACCTCGTGGTTTTCCTCCCAGCCACCTCCGGGTCCAAGGACCAGAGCCCCGCGGTCGTCGTCACCGTGGTGACCATCTCAGCCCTCCTCGTCCTGGGCTCTGTGATGAGTGTGCTGGCCATTTGGAGGAGGTAGGTGACTGGTCCCAGCCTGGCTGTCCCCTAGCGGGCTGTGTCCCTGCCCTCAGGTGCCTGTACCTGTATCTGCATTTGCACACGTGTGGATTTGCACCGTGGGAGCATACCGCCATGTAGAGACAGGCCTGACTGGTGCTGTCCTGGCCCCTCCCCCCACGCCCTGCTCCTGCTCAGCTGCTGTGGGATGAAGGGGATTTAGCTTCTTCACTCATTAAATGTCAGAAGGCATCGCTGCGGAGGGAATCAAGCTCCGGCTGCTCCGGTGTGATTGGGAGCCTCCTGAGGTGCTCAGAGGCCCCCAGCCCCTGCCCCCAAGGGATCTGGAGGCCCTTGAACACAGGCAGAGGGAAGAAAGGCAGAAACTGTGTGTGTGTGTGTGTATGTGTATGGGAGCAGGGAGAACAGGGAGGGGAACTCATATACCAGAAACCCTCAAGCCCCAGAGGAAGGAGGCTGGCAGGAGAGTGGGCAGAGAGAGGGGATGGGCAGAGGGGGGAAGATATGGAGCTTGGGTCTGGCTCAGCAAAGATAGAGTCCCTCTGGCAGAGGCACCCCAGGTGGGTTCCAGGCTGGGGCTGAGGTTGGCAGACTGGAGGGGTTGGGAAGGCCGCATGTGACAGGCTGGAGTAGGGGGAGAAGAGAAGAGGCATGAGCTGGTCCGGGAGCCACACGTCAGCATCCTGGAACTGCCTGTGGGCCGGAGGGGCAGCGAGCTTTCATCTGGCTCAGATGGGATTATTTGCTTGGTCTTAAGTGAGGCGCTGAAAGTGACTGAGGAGGAGAGGATCTGAGAGCCAGCTCTGCCCTGGCCAGGTGAGTCAGGAAAGCAGGACAAGAGTAGAATCAAGTAGAATCAAGATCAAGCTCCTTGATCACGGAGCTTAAAGGTCCATAGATGAGACCCGTTAGAAAAGCGGGAATGGACAGGAGCTGGGAGCAGCTTGTGTTGGCCGTGAGCTCGGGAGAGGATGAGGGAAGGGTGAGCCAGAAGGGCATCTTTGGGCAGAGGCTGCAAGACAGGAGCGGCTGCCCAGGAGCACCTCGGAGACCGCTGCACTAGAGCAGGCGGGGCAGGCCAGGCGTGGATTTCAAAACCTACTCAAAATCAAACGGCACCAACATGGGAATCTGCCAGGTCTAGCACTGATGGGCAGGGACACACGTCTCCAACACGCATGTCCCAGCGTCCCTCGCCCATCTCCTCTGCTCCCCGTCTCTGCAGTGCCCGGCTCTGCACAGTGGGCTCCTCACCTCCACTTGCCCTCTCAGTCGATCCTGGCTCACCCCAGTTCTCACCAGGGGGTGTCGTCCTTAGGTGGAACTGTCTCGCTTTCTCTGCCACTTCTCCAGCCACCCGGCCTTGCCCCCTGCACCCCTCCTCAGCTCTCCCGGATGTTCGTGGAAGTCCTGTTCCCACGCTGGATGACCTCACTAGCCATTGGACAACCTGCCCCAGCCCTTGGCCTCTGGGGCCTTTGACTTCGTTTCCACAGACCCCCTCTCCTGTCTCCTGGCCATCACCCCAGTTCTGCTTGTGTCCTGCAGACTGCCGGTCCTCGCGGCTCGCTCTCTCAGCCGTGTCTGCTACACCTGCTCTTTACCTGCACCGCTGAGTCTGCACACCTGCCTGTCTCTGCATCCGTCCTCTCCCTCTGTTTCTCTAGAGGAAGTGCCACCCTCCCAGCCGGGATCAGTCCTTCTACCTGAGGCTGTAACCACCCCTTCCTACCTTCTCAGGAGCCCTTACTGCTGATCACGTCCACTTCTTCCCTGTACACTGGCTGACATTTGTTGAGTGCTTAGTAAGCTCTTGGCGCCAGTGTGATCAGGCAGGGCTGTCTTGATTCTCATCTTATTAAAGAGAAAACCAGCCACCTGGTCTGCAAACAGTGAGGGGCGGTCCTAGGAGGTGGTCCATGCCATCAGATTCCAGAGCCCATGCGGGGGACCACCATCATGACCACTCCATCCTGCATGATCACCTCCGCTGGTATTGACACGTGGCCATTTCTCTTGAGTCTCCCTCACCTCTCCTCCTTGAGTCTTCACATGACCTTGCTCTTCTGATCCTGTTTCCTGTGACATCACCCCCTCCCTTCCACCCCCCATTTCCCTCCTATTTCCCTCCAGTTTCTCTGGTGGTTCTTTCACAGTCTCCTCAGTGGCTTCCTTCTCTGTTGTGCTGTTAGTTGCTCAGCCCAACTCTTTGTGACCCCATAGATAATAGCCCACCAGGCTCCTCTGTCCATGGGATTCTCCAGGCAAGAATACTGAAGTGGGTAATCATTCCCTTCTCCAGGGGATCTTCCCAACCCAGAGATGGAACCCGGGTCTCCTGCACTGCAGGCAGATTCTTTACCATGTGAGCCACCAGGGAAGCCCTCCTCTCCTCTTCCCTATCTCTAGATGGTGGGGGTCCTCAGACTTGTTACCCATCCCACTTCTCAGGTTCCCTCCTCTCCCTGGACAATGCCCCCAGCTCCAGAACTTGTATCTCCAGAGCAGACCCTTCTAAACGGCCCCCACCACCCCACCCCCGCCACACATAGCTAACTCCCTGCTCACTGATCAGCCCTGCTTATCCCAGAGGTGCTGTGAACTCAAATGTCGAGACAGGAACTTGTCATCGCTCCATCTTGGTAAATGGTACCTGCCTGACTTCACTGGGCAAGCCGGAACACTACCGTGGTTCCTACCTTTCCCCTCTCCTTTTCTGACCTCTAGCCTTCCCCAAGCCCTGTGGCCCTGTCACCTCAATGTCACTCTTACTTTTCTCTATCCATGGTCACCCCATAGCCTGAGCCATCTCCTGCCATCTCCTGTGGGGACAATAGCAGCAGCTGGGATGATCTTTCTAAAGTGCTAATTGAACCGTGGCACCCCCCTGCTCAAACCTGCCTCCCCCCGGGGCTCTCCTCTTCCCCACCCCCAGAATAAAACCAAAGTCTTTATGTGGGCCTGCAGGACCCTGCCTCAGGGGGCCCCGGATGCCAGCCCATGGCTTTGTTGATCGTGATGCAGTCCTTTGGCCCGCGGTGGCCTCGCTCTCGGGAAGCCATCCTTGATGGTCTCAACCTTGTCTCAGCTACATGATCCCACAGTGCACTGCCCTTCTCCTTTGCTCGGACCTGTGAGTGGGTTTGTGGTTCCTTCTCAAGGTCTGTTTTCTTGACTAGACTGGAAGCTGCCCATGGGCACAAGGCCTGCCTGTTGTGTTCAGCTGTAGGCAGGGAGGCAGCTTGGGCTTGAAGTCAGGGCTTGGGCTTGAAGTCTCTGAATTTGCAAGAATTCATGGAGTCTCAAAGTGAAAGTAACTAGGAATGCGGAGGGGGTGAGTGGTTAGGTCTGGGGCTGGCGTTACATGTGTGCTGGGGGGAGAAGCTTCCAGACGGGCAGGACAAGAAAATCCCTCCCCCGGGGCACAAACCCTGTTGTTTTGGGACAAAGAGGTGCTGCCCTGGGTGCTGGTGAGATGGGAAGCTGGGACAGCCTGGCTCAAAGGATGACTGTGGACACCCTCACTCCCATCCCCTACCCCAGGCCCTGCAGCTATGGCAAAGGAGGTCGGGACGCCCACGATGAGGAGGAGCTGTATTTCCACTGTGAGTTGTCTGGGCCTGGCCCGGGGCGGGGCGGGCACCACCTCACCTTACTTCCTCAGTCCTCTTCCTGACTCCCCTTGCTTCAGTTCAGTTGCTCAGTCATGTCCAACTCTTTGCGACCCCATGGACTGCAGCACACCAGGCTTCCCTGCCCATCACCAACTCCTAGAGTTTACTCAAACTCATGTCCATTGAGTCGGTGATGCCATCCAACCATCTCATCCTCTGTTGTCCTCTTCTCCTCCTGCCTTCAATCTTTCCCAGTATCAGGGTCTTTTAATGAGTCAGTTTTTTGCATCATGTGGCCAAAGTATTGGAGTTTCAGCTTCAGCAGCAGTCCTTCCAATGAATATTCAGGACTGATTTCCTTTAGGATGGACTGGTTGGATATCCTTGCAGTCCAAGGGCCTCTCAAGAGTCTCCTCCAACACCACAGTTCAAAAGCATCAATTCTTTGGTGCTCATTCCTTGTATACCGCCCCCCCCCCCCCACCGCCCCCACTGCTCCAACTGCTGAGGCCCTTTTCCTCACTCCCATCTCTTTCTCCTCATTGCCAGTCAAAGTCCCAACTCGTCGCACATTCGTGGATCCCCAGAGCTGTGGGGACCCGCTGCAGGCCGTGCATCTGTTTGCCAAGGAGCTGGATGCGAAAAGTGTCACGCTGGAGAAGAGCCTTGGAACAGGCAAACTGGGCACCCGGGGAAGCCTTGTCTGTGGGGAAGCCCTGCCTCCACCACCTGCCAGCCCTCCCTGGAAGCCCCTCCTCCACCCCACCCCACCTCTATCCTGTTAGCCTGCCTCCACCCCAAGTCCTGTCCCCATTTCTGCAGGCCTGGCCTTCATCCAGTCCCCATGCTGTCCAGGAAGCTCCCGCCTCCACATCAAGCTGGGCCTCTGCCCACAGGGTCCAGGGAGGGAGGTGGCAGAGCAATCTGTGACCCTGCCTTCCTCCCCTTTGCCTGCCCCCAAGGTCAGAGCTCTCTCCCTTCAGGCCCTTTCAGGGCTGGCACTGCAGACTGCCACTGGCTGAAGTTTGGTCCCGGGCTTTCAAGGCCCGATGGGGAGGGGCGTTTGCAAGCTTGGGGTCCAGGCATACCTGAGTTCTAGCCCTGGCTCTTCCACTGCTTCATGATGGACGGGCTCATCCGTCTTCTGCTCCGAGCCTCAGTTTCTCGTCTGTTAAATGGGTGTGATGTCTGCCTCAGAGCTGATGTGGGAGCGTCCCAGCACTCAGCCCAGGGTCTGGCTCCTAGCAGGTGCGTGCTCTCTCGTGATCAGTGCCCTGGCTTCCTTGCTTCACGTCTGCAAGCCCCCCGCCCCTGTGCTGAGATGGCAGCGCTTTCACCAGGAGCCCAACACTCTATCCCAGCACTGTCGGCAGATTCGTTGGGCAGAGGCCAGAAAGGGGCAGCGTGGTGGAATAGATGTCATGGTCACCCAGCACGCCTTTGATCTGTGGGCACATGCATAGTCCTCTCTTTGAGGCTTTGAAATTTCCCACAGAGGGAGGCAGGGAGGACTCCCCATTTCACAGAGGAGAAAACTGAGGCCAGAAGAGGGGCAGAGCAGAAGTCCACATCAGGCGGTCAGTACTCAGTTCACCAGGATTGAACTCAGGAGGCCCGAGTCCCAGGCCAGAAAAGGCCTGTGAGCCAGACGCTGCTCACCCTGCCCGGGTTGGCCGAGGCAGCGGCCTCCGGGGGGTGTCTGAGGTGCTGTTCTCCCCCAGGGCGGTTTGGGGAGTTGTGCTGCGGCTGCCTGCAGCTCCCGGGCCGCCAGGAGCTCCCCGTGGCTGTGCACACACTGAGGGAGGGCTGCTCCGACTCGCAGAGGCTCAGCTTCCTGGCCGAGGCCCTCACCCTGGGCCAGTTCGACCACAGCCACGTGGTACGACTGGAGGGCGTGGTCACCCGAGGTAGGGCCGGTGCTCCACCAGCGTGGGGGGGGGAGGAGCCCCGGCGTGGGAGGTAGGGTGCGCCGCGCATCCAGGCCCTCTCTGCTCAGTCATGGGAGGGCGCCCTGACGCGGCCCAGCATGGGGAGAGCTCAGGTCTCCATCACTGACTCACGTGGCCTCTGACTCTGCGTGATCTCTGGATGCGTGGTGACACTCTGGGGGTGCATCCCCGGTGATGTCCCCCGGCTTACTTGCTGCGCATCCTCACCTTGGCCCTGTCCCCCTCAGATGCCACCTCTCCGGCTGTTCAGCAGAAGGGGGCAGGCAGGAGGGTGTTGAGACTCAGGGAGCTGGGCCTCGGTCCTGGCCACCTTGGCGCGGGTGGGGAGTGGGGAGCACGTGTGCTCACAGAGGGCAGCAGGCACCTTAGCGTGTGTGTCCCCCCTCCCTGACCACAGGAAGCACCTTGATGATTGTCACCGAATACATGAGCCATGGGGCCCTGGATGGCTTCCTCAGGGTGAGTGGCCTGGGCCCCAGGGGCTACCGATGACCGTGGTTCTCTTGGTCCCTCACTTTTCCCTTTGGTGGGACTTGGGGTCGGCCTCATCCTCTGTAGAGATGCCCTCTGGCCAGGCTGACCTGGCAGGTGACGCGGCCCGACTGAAGCCCAGAGCAGACCAGTGAGTTCCCTGGGGTCACACAGCACCAGGGAAGCGAGGGTGCAGCCGGGCCTCCGTCTCCTCCTCCCTCCCAGCGGCATGAGGGCCAGCTGGTGGCCGCACAGCTGATGGGGCTGCTGCCCGGCCTGGCGTCGGCCATGAAGTACCTGTCGGAAATGGGCTACGTCCACCGGGGCCTGGCGGCTCGCCGGGTGCTGGTCAGCAGCGAGCTCGTCTGCAAGATCTCTGGCTTCGGCCGGGGCCCCCGGGACCGAGCAGAGGCGGTCTACACCACCATGGTGAGGGAGCCCTCCCCCGTGTCCCCCTTCCCGGCTGTGGCAGGGTCATTCCCGCCCCTCCCTCCCGCTGTCCACGCCAGCATAGGCCTCGCCTGCGGTCCCCTTGTGGGTTCTCCCTTAGATGAGCAGCGGGGGGCACGGCAGGTGTGGCTGGTTCCCCTGGCGCTCTGCGGGTGGGGAATGCTGGCTGCGACCCCGGCCCCCCTGCCCCTGACCGGCTGGCCCGCCTGCCCGCAGAGTGGCCGGAGCCCGGCGCTGTGGGCCGCCCCCGAGACGCTTCAGTTTGGCCACTTCAGCTCCGCCAGCGACGTGTGGAGCTTCGGTGTCGTCATGTGGGAGGTGATGGCCTTCGGGGAGCGGCCCTACTGGGACATGTCTGGCCAAGATGTGAGTGACCGGGGTGGCTCCAGCTCCTTTGCCTTCTGATCCTGTTGCCCTCTGACCTCAGGCCCCGGCTCCCTGACCCCTGCCCACGAACCCTTGACCTCTTAGCCCCAGGCCCCTCTTCACTGTCTGTTGTTTCCAGTCCCTGCCTGGCCACCATTTGAGTCTTCCTGGGGATGGGGTAAGTGTGTGTACTGGGGAACCTAAAACCTCCTGTCTGCCCACCACTCCCCCCGCCCCACGGCCTAGGTGATCAAGGCCGTGGAGGATGGCTTCCGGCTGCCGCCCCCCAGGAACTGCCCCTCCCCGCTGCACCGGCTGATGCTTGACTGCTGGCAGAAGGACCCGGGCGAGCGGCCCAGGTTCTCCCAGATCCACGGCCTCCTGAGCAAGATGATGCAGGACCCGGAGCCCCCGAGGTGTGCCGACACCACCGGTGCCAGGTACAGCGTCCCCTCACCCGTCCCGGGGGCCTTCCCCACTGTGCCGGTCCCGCTGGGCTCTCACCTGGCCGCGCATGCCCTCCCACCCCAGGTCCAGCCACCCTCCTGTCCTCCCCCGCCTGTGCAGATACGACTGCTCGCTCAGCTGCCCCAGGCAGATCTAATACTCCCACCCGCCTCAGGCACACACAGCTTTTCATCTCAGTCATTTCTGCTTGCCCTGGGTTTTGCCCCACGTATCCCGGGTACAGTGACCACGTAAGTAAATGTGGTGATAGTCCTAACAAATCTGTAGTTCAGATAATAGCGGTCACCTCCCCAACCTGCCTGCTATATCCTACCCCAGACCGTGCCAGACACTCCCGGTGCCTTTAGCTGGATCCTGTGCGGCCCCCTCTCTGCCTCCCCTGGTGTCGTGAACCCCCGCCTGGCTCTGAGAATACCCGGAACCCAGTGTGAGCCAGGTCTGACCCGGGACTCGGTCATCTCCTCAGATATCCTGTCCTCAGATGACCCATCTGTTATCTCCTCAGATGACATCGCCTGTCCTTTCTCAGAGAGAGTGACTGGGTCTGGGCCCCAGGTCCCTACTGTTGACTGACCACAGCTCCTCCACCCCCCCACCCAGGCCTCCCACGCCCCTGGCGGACCGTGCCTTCTCCACCTTCCCCTCCTTTGGCTCCGTGGGCGCGTGGCTGGAGGCCCTGGACCTGGGCCGCTACAAAGACAGCTTCGCTGCTGCAGGCTATGGGAGCCTAGAGGCTGTGGCCGCCATGACTGCCCAGTGAGTCTGAGGAACCCGGGGGCCCTGCCCCTGCCTGCATGGGAGGCCCCACCTGTCCTCATTCTGGGTCTTTCCCCGGGCGGGGGGGAGGTGGAAGGGAGAGAAGATGGGGAGGTGGAAGGGGGAGAAGACAGTGGGGATGAGCCAGCCAGATCTGACCAGCCTTCTTCCCAGGGACCTGGTGAGCCTGGGCATCTCGTCGGCGGAACACCGGGAGGACCTCCTCAGCGGGATTGGTGCTCTGCGGGCCCGGGTGCTCCAGCTGCAGGGCCGGGGGGTGCAGGTGTGAGCAGCCCCACTCTCCCGGCCAGGACCCCAGGGGGGCCCCAGCCCCCAGCCCCACCCAGGACCCCTGCTGGCTGCGTTCCACCTGTGCGGAAGGGAGAGCCCAGAGCTTGAGTGGAGCCGCAGTCTTTCCCACCTCCCTGCCTGTTCTCACTGCCCCCGGTCTGAGCACCTTGGCTGACTCAGCCCCGCCCCCCGCCCCCATAGAAAAAAGGTTCAAATCCTGGGGAGGACCTCTGAGATACAGTGGGAGGAAATGCAGGGTCGCAGAGACCCAGGTGGGCAGGGGCAGGGAGGAGGACCTAGCTTTAAATGGCCTGATTCATGCCCTTCTGTCTTCTGCACCCACTGGAGTCTGGGGCCCACCCCAAAGGGTGCCACACTTTCCCTCAGAGCAGCAGGCAGCCTGGGTCCCCGAGGGATGGGCCGCTGTGGGACCTAGCAAGGATACCCGTCCTCGTGGGCCGTGGCTCTTCAGCTCCCTGTGGTCCAGCTGGGCCCTGTCTGGACCCTGGTCCTGAGACCCAGGCAGGCAGAGGTGGTGCTGAGGGCCCTGAGGACCCCAGACTCAGGAGCTGATTTCTGCATCCCCCACCCTTGGGCCGACCATTCTGGGTGAGGGTCCCGGTGCTCCCCTGAGGTCCCACTAGGCGTCCCCTGCTACTTTGCATTCCTTTTATAAACTCACTGGGCAGGACATCTGGGAGGAACATGAGGAGAGAGGTTTTCTGCCTGGGACTGCGAGAGCTTTGCTCCCAGCCCTGGGGATAATGAAGACGTGACTCTCAGAGGAGCTTCTCTAACGGGCCAGTTCAGTCCTCACTGTACCAGTGGGAAAACCAAGGCTCAGTGAGGAGTCCGGGCCAGAGCTGGGCTTGAGCCCACGGGCCGGACTCCTGATCCGGAGTGAGGCTAGCTCTGGAGAGACTCCTTGGTCCTCCGTGTGTCACCAACACTCTTCCCTGAGGCAGCCCAGGGGTACTCTGAGGTGACCCCTCTTGCAAGCTTCATCCCCTGTACCACCCAGCCCCCATGAAATGCCTCCTCATTCTGGGTCCTCTTCTGTGGGGCTTGCGCTGAGGAGTGGTTGCACTGAGCTGACTCCAGAGCTCCTCATCCAGGAGGGCTTCCTGGAGTTGGGGGTGATCATGAGGCCAGGGCTTTCGTAGGACAGAAGGAAGGCGACTGGCCCTGGATAGGGTCACCCCTGACATAAACCTGCTCTGGGGTGTGGCTATGTGTGGGTGGGATGGGATGGGGTGGGAAGGGTTCGAGGGCTACAGGAGGGGGTGAAGGAGACAGAGCCAGCCCTTGGAGGGCCCAGACGAGGCAGGGAGATGAGCTCAGGCTCCAGAAAGTACTGCACGCCCCCAATGGCAGACCTTGGGGCCTGAGGGTTGGTGGGCCAGAGGGGCAGATGGGCACTCTTGATGTGTGTACATGGAGGGGTGTCGGGGAAAGTTCCCTGGCTGAGTCTGATGCATCCATTGAATGGGACCTTGGAGGAGCCAGAGGAGGACTCTTTACTTAGGGTTGATGGAGGGCCTGGGACAAAAGGAGTCTAAGCAGAGGGGCCTGCAGAGGATCCTGGAGGGAGGATGAGGCAGCACATCCCTGGGAGTGCTCCATGGTGGGGGTGGAGCCTCCCAACAGTGCCTTTAGCCTCATCCTGCCAGCAGGGCAGGAATCCCCCAGCCCCACTCTCCCATCTCCTGAGCACCTGCCTCGGCTCAGTGTCCTGGGGGTGCCGGGAGAGGCTGAGACACTGCTTCTACCTTTGACAGAGCTGGAGGGTCCCTTGCCAGTGCCCTCCAGACTCTGCCCCCACTGCCCCCAGGAGAGCCTGGAAAGGACACACCAGCACCCCGTCTTGGTGGAGGGAGCCTCACCCCACCTACAGAGGCGTCATTCATGCTCTGGAGGCCAGGGTGTCCCCACCTCCACCAGCTGTTCTGCAGAGTCCCCTGGCTGTGTTGGCAGGACTTCGGTGTCCAGGGTAGACCTCCGTTCCCGTGAGGAGTGAGGTCCCAGCATCCTGACGGGTCCCAGGCCTCAGCCCCACACAGGTTGCCGGTGTGATGTGGGCTGACGGCTTCCTGGGAACCCTCTACAGATCTATTTTTATATGGAACTTATTCAATGGATAGAGAGAGTTGGCCTGCAACCTGCTCCCAGCACCCGTATCTGAGCCCATCCAGGGAGGGAAGGGGCTGGTTGGGGGTGGGGAGAGTGGTTCCTTTGACTAATTCTGGAGATGTTTTTATATTTCTTGGGATCTATATGCAGGACACAGTAATAAAAACTTGTCTGTGGTATGGTGCCTGTCAGTGACAATTGCTTAAACATTAAGCTTGTGTGGGAGGGTTTTACACCCTCCCCCACGAAGTGTTTGTCTGCGGTCTCAGCGAGAGACACACTTAGGAGATAGGGCAGTGTGATTGGGGCTACCATAGGGGTGAGTACTGGATGGCTTCCCCGAGGAGGCAGCACTCCGAGCTGCCATTCCCTGAGGTGGAAAAGACTTAAAGGGAGGGGAGCAGGTGGATAAGGGATGTGGAGGGAGCTTGGTTTTGGACAAGCTAAAATGTACATCCGATACTGTGAATAAAGGATGCCAGGGTGATGTCCTGTCACACCCTCCCCAAGAACTAGCTCCTCACATGAATAACTTAACCTAACCCTTCACAGGGCCTTCCCAGGTGGCGCTAGTGGGAAAGAATCCACAAACCAATGCAGGAGATGTAAGAGACGCGGGTTCGATCCCTGGGTCGGGAAGATCCCCTGGAGGAGGAAATGGCAACCCACTCCAGTGTTCTCGCCTGGAGAATCCCATGGATACAGGAGCCTGGCGGGCTACAGTCCATGGGGTCGCAAAGAGTCGGACACAATGGAAGCGACTTAGCACGCATACACGCAACCCTTCATAATGCAATACGTTTGCACTTCTTCCAACAGGAAGTCCCAAGTAGGGCTTCTGGAAAGATCAGGGGGTCTGTAATGGTAAAGCTTGACACTTGCTGTTCATTGGAACCCTAGGATTCTTTGAAACTCCCCTGGTGATGGGGAGGACGCCAGGCTGCCACGTCCTCCTCCTCCCTCGGCCCAGAGCAGCTCTGCTTTTTTCATACACAGCAGAGGCTACAAAGTAAACTGCCCACAGGGATGAGGTACGAATCCCCCTGCATGGGAAGAAGACTCGGAGGGTCAAGGAAAACTGCTACACAG
Organism: Dama dama; assembly: GCF_033118175.1. Classification (NCBI taxonomy): domain Eukaryota; kingdom Metazoa; phylum Chordata; class Mammalia; order Artiodactyla; family Cervidae; genus Dama; species Dama dama. Next base: position 104,830,357 of record NC_083700.1, read on the forward strand.
CTCCTGTTGACTGTGGCCCCTGTTGCTGAATCTTATTTTTGGTGGCTAGTGAACATTTTTCTGAAAGCTCACAATTTTTAAATTGTTAGCAATTAATTTGGAAAAAAAAAACCTGTGAGAATATGTTTGCCGGACCTCTTTGATCTGGGTCTGGCAGTAAGACTGACTTTTCTTTGCAGCATCCCAGCCTGGTGACAGGTCAGCCCTTGCTTTAAATCCTGGGAAGGGAAGCTCGTTCTCGTCTCCAACCCTAACATGGGATGGACTGCTCCAACTTTGTCTATGACTGGTATTTACTTGGCACCTGTTACATACTACACATTCCCTGCAATTGGGTCTAGGCAGTGGTGCAAATGGAGTGAACTAGGGTGAGGTGGACCCACTCCAGTGTTCTTGCCTGGAGAATCCCAGGGATGGGGGAGCCTGGTGGGCTGATGTCTATGGGGTTGCACAGAGTCGGACATGACTGAAGTGACTTAGCAGCAGCAGCAGGGTGAGGTGGCCGTGAGTGAAGACTGTTGGATCCTGTGTTTCCTTGATGTCAAGCTGTACTTAACCCTGCACCCGATGATGCGGGAAAAGGTAGAAGCCTCAGCTTTGGTGACTTGATCTCTTGAAATGAGTAACCGCTACTCGGAATGCTGTCACTGACCGAAGGGCCTTCCCCAGAAACTGTCAACACCACGGACCTCCTAAACTGTGGCCCGAGTCTGTCTTCTCTTCCACTGTGAGCCCCACCTCGATCATTTCAGTGAAAATTCCAGGAAGGCAGATCTGCCAGAGCCTGAAGCTTGGGACCTGAGAAGCCCCATCAATCACTTGGGCCCCTGCTTTGTCCCTGGCTGACGAGACTTGCTACACAGGTAAACTGTAGATAGCCTGGATTGTTGTGCCCCCAAGATGTAAATTTCTAGCTCGTGGAAAGAAGGCGTTGGGAAAAAGCTTCCTGGGCTAGATTACCATGCCCTGCTTGGGAGAGGGCCTCCTTTTCAGATATCAGAGAGATTCTGCCTGAAGTAAAGGCTTTCACGTCTGTGGGAAGTAGCTGTCTGTGGACCCTCTGCTCTAATAGCTTCAGCCCCCAAACTGTCTTTAGTCCAGGTAGCACATTTTGGAGATGACAGGCAGGTGGAGTATCAGTTAAAAACAAATCCAAATCCATACTTTATTGAAAACTGGTACCTTTCGGTAGCTCTGATCAGAATAAATCAGCTTACAGATACCACGACTCAGGAAAACAATATGTACAAAAGTCTCAGGAAAGGGAGAATAAGACAACTTGAAAAGAACATATCTTGGACAGGACTGGATTACTAGGATGGTTGTGTAGCAAGATAGTACAAAGTACAACAAAGAACCACACACACCACTGTGCTCCCGAGCGCGGGGTGGGAACTCTCGGCTCCCACGTTCTTGGACCACGTCCCATGATTCTTCGGGGCAGCAGGGCTGGCTGGGGCGCAGGGGTCTCCGTGCCCACGGGACAGCCCACACCAGGGCAGAGGCCAAACGCACGGAATGGGGCCCCCAGACCAGCTACACTCGCTCCCCCATGAACCTAAGAAGAGAGAAGTGCTCTCGGAAAGTCTACAGAACTGGCAGAGACTAGACAGCTTTGAGTTCAACTGCAACCCGTCATGTAAAAACCCCACACTAATCTAAATCCTACAGTTCCCTTATCCAGATTCCCACTAACTGAACTAACTGGAGAGGTAGAGGAGCAAGACATGGAAACTGTCCTCAAACCAAGTTTTGGTCTTTGGTGAACAGGGATAATACACAATACTAGTCCACAAATCAACTGGAGACAAGACTCCTGGGGGGCATGGCAGGTATAAGACTGCAGAGCCCCAGCAGTACCCACCGCAGGAGGGAGAGGATGGGCACGGGAGGGGAGATGTGTCCTGCTGGGGTCACAGCTGTGGCTGGTCCTGGCCCCATCCGCACAGTTCCTTCCAGCTTCGGAGCTGCCCTCTCGTGGAGCTCCCTTCTTGGAGCTTACAGCTCCCAGCCTTCAGGCTGGGAGCCCAGCTGCACAGGGCTCCCTGCTGAGGGTGACTGACAGTCCTCCTGAGAACATGAGGTTCCTCCGAGTTGGGGCAGGGCAAAGAGCAGAGGCGGCCGCTCTAAGAGCAGGAAGGAGAATTCAGTTCAGAGAAGGCCCGGAAGTTGGGACTGTATGGATGCAGAGGCAGTGTCTTTGTCACTTGGATTTGGAGGTGCCAAAAGCAAAGCTTCCTGAGTTCTCCAAGAGGAACGCCACCCCCTGCGCTGGAACTTCACACTCAAACAAACAGTAAGCCAAAAGGAAGAGGTCTCTTCAGGGTTCCAGAAGTGCCCACTGAAGGCCCATCCTGTCCCGTCTTGGAATAGCAGCTTCATTTTTGAGTTCGTATGGTGCCGCAGATCTGAGCGAGACGGCTCTGAGAGGAAAAGGGGAGGTCGTTCAGTGGGTGGTGCCGGCAGGCGTGCCCCCCCGCCCCTTAGTCTACTCACGGAGCACTGACTGGGGCTGGGCCGGTCTGGCTGACTCTCAGCTCTCCATCCTCTATTCGGACATGAACGAACTAACCCTTCTGGAAGGCAGCTATGCTCACCACTAGACTACCAACGCACACTGAACTAAACTTTCTGTATCTCTGTTTCTCATCTGAACGAAGCAGCAAAATGCCGTCTCAGATGAGACAGTGAAGGTATCATTTGGGAACAGCAATGCTAGAGGTCTAGCTGATGAAGGATGTCACCAGGTTCGGGTGGCTGGCATGTGCCCAGTCTCAGCACTGGCCTGTTCCAAATGACACGGTTGAGAAAGCAGCTCCGCCCTCATCCGCTTCCTGGACATGCCCTTCACTGACCCTACCCCACCCCCCACCCAGAAGTGGGGGCCAAAAGCAGCCACGTTTGTGCTACGTGTTCCCGTCCACCACACTAAATCCAGCTGACAGGACCAGGGTGGCCCGTCTGACCAAAGCTGAGAACGGAATTGTCAGTTCTTCCTCAAGAACTTAAATGAGGACTAACCCTGGACAGCCCATGCTGGGCAATGGTGTAGGGAGTGCAACTATGCAGAGCCGCACCCAGACCCAAGGTAAGGGGGCGGGGAACCAAGGGCCTCATGGAGAAGGTGATATTCTGCTTAGGGAGGAAGGACTGGTGCAGGAGAAATGAGTGCTTGGGCCCCAAAGACAGAGGTGCTAACGGAGCTGATGCAGCAGAGCAGAGTCCCATCAACCTCTGGCATTGTGGTCCCACCACCCAGAGGGCCTGGCTGGTCAGCACTCTTTTCGCTTCTGTGGGATTCCTTGTAACAAGTTCCTCACCCTGTTCCTGAACTGCTGTGTGGAAGCTTCAGTTCCCAGAGGTCAACTGCTGTGCCGTAACATAAAGGCACCAACTGCCTGAATGAGGCAGAATTTTTTATTTTCTTGTGGAACTTCTGTGGTAGGCACTCTGGATTGGACCAAAACTCAACATCAGTTTAGGGACAGAATTGTTGCTAGGTAAGCAGGAGAACGTAGTGTCAAAATTCCTTGGGGGAAACAGTTGTAAGTGTAAAGCACCAGCCCAGACCCAAAAGGCAATCCTAAGAATGGCTAAACCCAGAAGGCTCCACCCTGTGTGTGGAGAGGAGCGTGAGACTTACGGAGAGCTTCTTAATGTTTCCCAGGGCCTCTGGATCCAGCTGTGCAATATCGATCCTCTGCAAGTCACTGGCCAATAACCGCATGCTCTGTGGAGAGGGGAGAGGGTTATAGTGGCAGGTCCCTCAGAGCAGGAACCTCTGCCAGCAGCCCAGGGTGCCCTGGGGGGGGTCCCCTTGATGTCCTGCACTTGTGGGTGGTGGTGGCAAGGCAGGCAGGAGGGGTGTTAGTCCCAAGGAGACAGTGATGTTGGCGTTTATCACTGGGCCAGTGGCTGGATCAGCCAAAGACAAGGGGTGCACATTAGCTTAGAAATGCCCTGCAGACCTCACGTGAGATAAACCATCCCCTCTGTCCCCGAGCGGAGGTCAGCAACTTGCTCTGCTCTGCCTGCTTCAGACTCCTTGAAGTTACACAAAGTGGAAGACTCTCGAGCTTCCCCTTCTAGACTAAGCGTGCACCCTGACAGTGCCCTCCTTTGCACACCCTTTAAAATCTCCTTTACTGCACACATCATATGTTATGTTATTGTTAATTGGGAGCCTAGCTTGACTACTGACCGCTACTCAAGGGCAGGAATGTCTTCCACATCTTGAACCTGCTGTTAATACAAGATACATGGGCCTATGTTAGCTGCTGAACAAATGGAACCCAGAGCTGGGCAAGAATCTTCTCAGTCTAGAGCTCTAACCTGGGAGAGGAAATGGTTCTGAGTTCTACAGAAGTGTGGAGATGACGAGCCAGGCAACCAAAGGACTTTGGGTTCCGGGAGAGAAATGGGTGATGGACAAGAGAAAGAAATGGTGAGTAAGCAGCACACTGTGGCTTGACCCACCCCTCCCCGGAACACTTACCTCTCCGCCTCCCACCGGCACAGTGAGGAATACCTCTTTGCTGTCAGCAAGAGGGCTGCCATTCACAGACACATTGTAAATCCGCTCTCTGGCCGCTGGAGTACGCAGGCCCGGGGTCTTGAAGATCCTATAAAGTGGGAAAATTTCTGTAAAGATGGCTTGGCAGATTGAATGACACCAGGCGCTACGAGCTCTTCCAAATCCCATCTGGCCTCAAGCTGCAGTTTTCAAATCACACATTTCTAAGAAGGAGCATTCTAAATTTAGGGTTAAAAAGCAGTAATGACTCAACACAGCTGGAGAAAGGAGGAGGTAATTATCAAACATACATCTAGTGAAAGTCAATTCTTATCCATGTAAATTTTAGGTCCAAAGCTCCATATGGAGAGCAGTCACCCATCCATCCATCCACCCACAAAGCCAGAAATAAACAGTGGCTAATATATTTCCAAGAGTGGCTATGTGTTTCCATCAGGAGAAATTTTCCAGGGTCAAAGGAGGATGGTTCAGTGATGACACCATTATATTAATTCCCAAACTGACTTTCTTGAGATCTTTAAAGTGCTTCCATCTCTTTTTCCCTAAATGTCCTTTGCTATATACTCATGCAAAAAAAAAAAAAAGTTAAGGAGGAGTGAGAATTAGAAATAGGAGGTAAGTCTTCCTCACTCTCCCACTCCAGAGATAAGCAGGCTCTTCCTTATCCGTCCTTCCAGAAACTATCAAATGGGATCATCTAGGTCACGCTGCTCTGCCACCTGTTTGGAGGGGCTCCTGACCATGAAGCTCTTCCCATCAGCACATGCAGAGCCACTTATTTTTTAATGGCTACACAGCATCTCCTATCCAGTTGACCAGCACTGTAGAAGGGATTAATTTATGCTGTAAGAACATCTGTATTTATATTGGTCTCCCAAAAGGTGGTGTTAATTTTCACTCCTACCAAGGGTATGGGAAGAGTACCTCCCAACTTAAAATAAACTTAATCAGAATCAGAAAAGACCAAAATAGTCACTAGAGGCCTCCAAGTCATCAGGGACAGACTGGTCTCCTCCCTTCCATCAGATAAACAATCATTTTGTCACTGAAAACAGGCGAACCTGCTCTCAGGGGAGAGGCAAACATTAGGAAACGCTCCCGAGAGAGGCTTTCCAGTATTTTCTTAAATCTCCGTCCTCTCCGACAAATGCCAAGCACTGGGCTCCCACCGAAATCCAAGTGCTGCCAGCACTCACCGTGAGTCAAACCTGGGTGTCAGGCCCGGGGTTGGTTTCACCAGAGACAGCTCCAGTCGGCCCACAGACGGGGTAACGGTGGCATAATGGCTTGACCTACGGGAGAGACACGGCCATTAGGTGTACCAAGTGTCAGGTCCAGTGACTGCAGCCATAGAGGCAGGTAACACTGAGCGTGTCAGAGCCTGTCCTGGGAGCCTTCCACGCGTTAGCTTGTGTAGCCTCCTCATCACCCTGTGAGAGGCACCATTATCCTCATTTCTGGATGCAGAAACTCAGGGATATGACGGCAGAGCCAGAACCCTGAACCCAGGCAGTCTGCCTCCAGAATCTGACTTCTCAGTCAAGCTAAGGGAATGAGAGGAAGGAGACAGCCCCTCTGCACCCTGTAGGCCCTCTAGTTGGAGCTCCTGTCCTCTTGCCAGGAAGCTCCCACTGCCCAGGGAGAAGAGAGAGGGGCTCACTCTTCACAGACATGCCCCAGTGACTCTATTCCTGAGCTTGTTAAGAGGCAGCCCTCTCCCCCACCCTCCCAGCATAAGAAATTGAAGTCCATGGTGATTCATTACTTAGCAGGACCAGGAGGAATTTTTCAAGAAACTAACCACAGGTAGGTGATAGCCACTTTGTGACTGACCATGTAGGTAGCTCTATACACTGACTGTCCGGAAACTGAACAAAATATGCAGTGCTTACTGTATGTTTCTGTATCTTATTAATCTCCCTGTTTGCATTAAAAAAAAAAAAAAGGTGGGGGAAGACAGAACATGGGCTGAAGAGCCAGAGAAGGTGTTGGGTCAGATGGTTTCTAGAGGTCCCCCAAGCTCAGATACTGGCGGGTTCGATGATGTGAAGCTCTACTTGAACACAAGTCACAAAAGCCCTTTTACCGCCCATTCCTGCCATGATGAATGTGGCTCTCCAATAAAACCAAAACCACATCTGAATCTGGAAAATCTGTTACCTTTTATTTTTGCCTTTTCCTTGTATGGACTGGGTTCTCTTCTTGGATGGAGGACACCTTTTAACCTGAAGTCACAAACAAATGAAACCGAGGTTACAAAAAGCCCCACAAAGGGGAAAGGTTAGGGAGAAGGATAGCAGCTCTGGAAAAGAGCTGAGTATCCGAATGTCAGAAGGTATACCTTACAGAACTCACAGTGACTTAAATAATTCAGAGCAGAACTGATCAACTAAGAATCATACTGCCCGAGTCTTCCAATTAGAGAACTCTGACCAGGATGAAAGGTCAGTGCCCGCTGAACTGAGTGCAGCTTGGCTGGTTCCCCTATCCTGCTCCCACCCCTCATACAGCGTTGCTGTGACAGTCACTAAGGGCACCCAGGTGCCCTACACAAGGAACCCTCAGCAGCCCTCACCCTTGCCGAGTCCTCGGAAGTACCTGACAAGAATCAGTTTTTACCTTCTGATGATCCTCCCTTGTTCAGAAGATTGAACAAGGTTGGCGGGACCACTCTTGCTTTTCTGGCTAGCCGTCTGCTCTGCAGGCTGCCTCACAAGCTCCTCTTTCTACCTTCCCTCCAGGGTCCACCCTCAGCCTCCCCTCCACATTCTCCCCGTACAGCCTCACGCTGGGACAACCACCTAAAGATCTGGGAGTCGGTGTCTCTCAATCTCTTTCTTCTGCCTGAGCTCCAGGCTGAGATTTCTGTCAGGGCTAGACATGCTGGAGAAGTATTACACTCAGCAGGTTGAAGCACTGACAGACTAACTGCTTCCCTTTGCCCTGACCCAGCACTCCTCCTCCCATGCCCCATTTCCACCAGAGGGCAGTTCCCTAAGCCAGAAACCACCTGTTCGTCTCAGGTCGCTCCTTCTCTCCACCAACCTTGCCCACTCTCCTTTGTAAAACATATCCCTTCTCTTTTTACAGGGTCAGGGCCTCAGTTCAAGAATTACAGCAGCCCCCGCATGTAAATCAATAAAGCTAGAACACGCTCTCACACCGTGCAAAAAAATAAATGCAAAACGACTTAAAGACAAACATAAGACATGACACCATAAAACTCTTAGAAGACAGCAAAGGCAAAATATTCTCTGACATAAATTGTACCAATGTTTTCTTAGGTCAGTCTCCCAAGGCAATAGAAATAAAAACAAAAATAAGCAAATGGGACTGAATTCTGGGACTTACAAATTTTGCATAGCAAAGAAAACATAAAAAAAACACAAACCTACAGAATGGAAGAAAATATTTGCAAATGATCTCACAGATAAGGGCTTAATTTCCAAAATGTACAAACAGCTCATACAACTCAATTCACAAAAAAACAAACAACCCAATCGAAAAATGGGCAGAACCTTAAGACCTTAACAGACATTTCTCCAAAGAGGACATACAGATGGCCAGTAGGCACATGAAAAGATGCTCATCATCACTAATTATTAGAGAAATGCAAATCAAAACTATGAGGTACCTCCTCACACTAATCAGAATGACCACCGTTAAAAAGTCTACAAATAATAAATGCTGGAGAGAGTGTGGAGAAAAGGGAACCCTTCTACACTGCTGGTGGGAATGTAAGTTGGTGCAGCCATTATGGAAAACAGTGTGAGGTTCCTCAGAAAACTAAAAACAGAATTACATTATGATCCAGCAATCCCACTCCTGGGCACATACCTGGACAAAATTATAATTCAAAAACACACGTGCACCCCTATGTTCATAGCAGCACTATTCACAATAGCCAAGACATGGAAGCAACCTAAATGTCCACTGACAAATGAATGGAGGAGGAAGATGTGGTATATACGCAATGGAATACTACTTGGCCATAAAAAAGAACAAAACAATGCCATCTGCAGCAACATGGATGCAACTAGAGACTATCATACTAAGTGAATAAGTCAGAGAAAGACCACATATATATCACATGTGGATACCATGTATCACATGTGGTATCTAAAATACGGCAGAAATGAACATACCTATAAAACAGAAACAGACTCACAGATGCAGAGAACTGAACTGTGGTTGCCAAGGGGGAGGTGGGTGGAGGACAGAAGGACTCGGAGTTGGGGTTAGCATATGTAAACTATTATATATAAGATGGATGAACAAGGTCCTACTGTATAGCACAGGGAACTATATTCAATACCCTGTGACAAATCATAATGGAAAAAAGTATTAAAAAAGAATGCCTATAGTATATAACTGAGTCACACTGCTATACAGCGGAGATTTGCACAACACTGTAAATCAGCTATACTTCAATTAAACAAAAATAATAAAGCTTCCCAACTGGTTCCCTTGTCTCTAATTTTCTCTCTCTTGTTTCTCCTGAATGCTGTTCTGAAATACCTATCCATTATGTCACTTACCATGACCTACCTCATGAAATCGCAGCCTCTAAGCTTGGCTCACAAGACCCCTGCTTTTCCCCGATTACTCTCACAGCTTATGTCCTTGCCACCACACCAAACTGCTTCCTGTTCCTCAAAGGGCACTTTCATACCTCTTCCTGGAATTCCCTTCCTTTTCTTCTCCAGCTAGTGAAATTTCACTCATTTTAAAGGCTGTGTCCTAAAAGGAATGGTAAAACTTCCAGGGGCAGTGGGATAGGGAGTGATAAAAGAGGCATACTATATTTTAAGTATTTCCTTGTCTGCTGACAGGGTCCCGCCCCAAAACTGAGTGCCTACTTACTCTTGCAGTTTGACGATTCTTATTGTTATTTTCTTCCTCTTCTTCTTCCATTATCATCTCATCCACTTGCATTACCTTTCGTGCTATAAGAAAGTTTAAACAGAGTGATATTTCTCATGGGAATAAACTTTTATGCATTCATATTTCTTATAGGAAATAAAACTTAAGCAATTTTAGGTTGTAATTAAGAAATAGATCCAATATAAAGATGATTTAAAAAAAGAGAGAATTTAGCCAAAAAAAAAAAAAAAGTCTCAGAGTGGTTAAAAAACCCTATATCGTGCTTTGTATGGGCAGCCCAGCATTTTGATTAAGAATGCAGACCCCAGAGTCAGACAGCCTTGAGTGTGAGGCCTGATCCTGCCTCTGACTATGTCACATGGTTTTTGCCATGATCCTCAATTTCTTCTTCTATAAGAGGAGACACTTCATGGGGATATGAGACATGGAATGTGTGCTCAACGAAAATGACGTCTTTGTTATTCATCCCAAACTCTAGAATTGTGCCTACAAGTGCTTATTAAATATTTGTGGGATGAAGGAATGTAAAGTCCCTTGAGTGATACTGAACACATTATAAGTATTAATGTTGTTCAGTCGCTAAGTCATGTCCAATTCTTTTCGACCCCATGGACTGCTGTATGCCAGGCTTCCTAGTCCTTTACTATCTTTCAAGATTGCTCAAATTCACATCCATTGAGTCAGTGATGCTATCTAACCATCTCATCCTCTGTAGCCCTCTTCTTCAATCCTTCCCAGTATCAGGGTCTTTTCTAATGAGTTAGCTCTTCGCATCAGGTGGCCAAAATACTGGAACTTCAGCTTCAGCTCAGGCCTTCCAGTAAATATTCAGGGTTGATTTCCTTTAGGATTGACTGGTTTGATCTCCTTGCTGTCCACGGAATTATCGAGTCTTCTCCAACACCACAATTCTAAAGCATCAATTCTTCCGTGAGCTTTCTTTATGGTCCAGCTCTCACATCTGTACATGACTACTGGAAAAACCATAGCTTTGACTATATGGACCTTTGTTGGCAAAGTGATGTCTTTACTTTTTAACATACTGTCTAGGTTAGTCATAGCTTTCCTTCCAAGGAGCAAGTATCTTTTAATTTCAAGGTTGAAGTAAGCATCCACAGTGATTTTGGAGCCCAAGAAAATAAAGTCTGTCACTGCTTCTACTTTTTCCCCTTCTAATTACCATGAAGTGATGGGACTGGATGCCATGATCTTAGTTTTTTTTTTTAATGTTATTACTATTTATTATAATAAAATACTATTTATAAACAATAAATTATTATAATTTTCATTTTAGATGGGAAGGGAATATGAAGGATATTTAAGATGGATGATTTAAGAGGAAATACCAGTTTTTAATATTTAAGGGGTTGTCATATGGAAGGCAGCTCTATGGGACCTCAAAGAACAGAAGCAGTATCAGTATGTAGGTACCACAAGGAAACTTTGGTTCAAAATTAGAAAAAAATGTTCTAACCATTCCAGCTGTCCATCATTGAAAGGGAGTGTCTCATTGCTAAATACATACAACCACAGGCTAGAAAATCCGAAGCAGGGATTCCATAGAGAAATTTAACAGTGGGGAAAGACTTCAGACTCAATGAATTTTAAGCTTTTTTCTCCCTGACACAAATAAGAAGACAAATATATTTACCTTTAAAAAAGAAAAGGTAAGCTGGAGTAAGCACTGGGTGGTATTTTAGGTGTGGCCCAGTAGAGAAGGTGCTGCCTGATGGGCAGCCTGAAATCCAGAGCTTAAGGTCAGTGGCAGCATGTCCATTAGAGAGCCCATCCTGGCTTGAATCTATGCTCACTAATTACAATCAGCTTCCCCAAACTTTCCCTCTAAGATAGTGTTTCTCCGAGTGTGGGGCGTGTATGGGAGAGAATTTTACACAGATGGGTCACTGAACTGAGTAGCATGGAGTGACACGCTGAGAAAGTGGGTCCTTTCACAATTCTCTCTCAACCCTTCTGCTCACATCAGGGAGTCTTGGCCAGCACTCTACGTCTTGTCACACCTCTCCAAACCTTGCTCGCCTCTCTCTCAGGGAAGGAAGCAGGCAACAGTGTTTGGTTTCCAGCACAGCCTTTTGTTTTTTTTCTTTCACTTTAGCTCACAAATTGGTCTGAAGAGTTTGGTTAGTTATCAGTCCTGCATATAATTAACTGAATGCAGAGGACAAAATCAAATTTTTGGATTTTCGAGACTGAGGACCAGGCATTAGAGGGAAGAGACTCCTCCAAGGAGGCCTCCCCGAGCAGCCAGCCAACTACACTGGGTCTTCGCTCTCACTGCAACAAGGGATCTTGAAAAGTACTCACTTTTGGCAGGTTTCAGGGGTGTTCGAGTAGCTTCTGCTGTTAATTTGTTTATTTCTGTGATATCCAAGTCAGCCTGTGCCAAACACAGTCAGAAAACACCAGGTATATTTCATCAAATGTGAGGAACAACATTTTAATATTAAAAACAACTTAAAAAACCATATCTTTGATATATACAAAAGATTATGTAAATTATAACACAAAATACTGAACTCCCATAAATCCACCATACAACCAAAGACCCAAAACATTGCCAATTACTTGCTTCTAGCTATGTACTTCTCCCTGTGCTATTTCTTTGCCTCTCCTCAGAAGGTGACTAGTGTCCTAATTCTGTCATTCCTTAGAGATAACCACTATCATTCCATTTGCCTGAAAGAAAGTGTGGGCGTATGTATATTTCACCACAAATGTCTATGTGCTTAAACAATATTTTACTTGGTTCTGCTTTTGACCACTATTTGTGACTGTAGTTGATTTGTTCTCACTGCTATGTAATACCTGTCACAATGGATTTGTCTAGTCTCCTGTCAATAGTATTTTGCTATTACAAACACTGCTACTTTGAACTGTCTTATAGCTGTGTCTGATGCACACATGTCCAGGCTTACTCTTGACTGTATACTTAGGGATAGGGCATCAGAGAGTTGCAGGGTACACAGGTGTTCAGGCTTAATACTATGCAAAATTGTTTTGCAAAGTGATTGTACTTGTTTACATGCCAGGAGCAAACAGTACAAGTTTCAAATGACCCATATTCTCTACAACACTTGATGCTATGTCAGTCTTCTCATTCCACCCCCAGCTTTATTGAGGTATAACTGACAAATATGATACTAACACATTCAAAGTGTTATGAGGGTGAGATGTATGGAAAGAGTAACATGGAAACTTACATTACCATATGTAAAACAGATAGCCAATGGAAATTAGTTGTATGTCTTAGGGAACTCAAACAGGGGCTCTGTACCAAACTAAAGGTGTGGGATGGGGAGGAAAATAGGAGGGACGTTCAAGAGGAAGGGGATATACGTATACCTATGGCTGATTCATGTTAAGGTTTAACAGAAAACAACAAAATTCTGAAAGCAATTATCCTCCAATTAAAAAATAAATTTAAAAAAATGCCTACATATATAAAAAAGTGTTACACATACACACTGTGAAATAGTTATCACAATCAAGTTAATTAATGCACCCATCACACAGTTACCTTAAAAGGATTTTTTTTTTAAGTCTAGATGGCCAAATGTTTTTCTCTATGCTCCTGTACCCTTCAAAAAGGCTTCCAGTCACCATTCTAATTAAGTTTATTCCCAGTGGTAACTATCTATATGTATGGGAATAGCCAAAAGCAGGCATGCTTCACAAGCCTTTTCTTGTGGGGCACATTAAGTATTAGAATAGCCATTACAGACAAGAAATGACACAGTTTCACCTCTGGATTGGTAGAGACTACATGGAGTACTCAGACAAGGACTCTGAGGCTGTCAGGGCTTAGCAAGAAGCTGTGCTGTCCTAGAGATGAGAGGTGTCTGAAATGGAGGATGATTCAGTAGTCATAGTGGCTACTGAACATATGACTCATGGCTAATGTGTCTGAGGAACTGAATATTTTATTAATTTTAATTAAAGTTACACGTGGCTGGTGGCTATTATAACAGACAGTACTGATCTAAACTCTATTCTGCCTCCCCATCATACTGCCTTCAGTCCTAGCAATCATGCCGGGAGGAAGGAAGTGAGAAGGAGTGGGGAATCCTGAGAGTCCCACTCAAGAGCACAGCTTCTAGAGTATGATGTGAAAAGGCAACAGTCTCTCTGTCCCCTAGCAGGCCAGGGGTTTAAAGGAACTTGGCTTTCTACTTCACCTGCAAAGGTCAGGGCAAAGAGCTGCAAGGAACCTGCCCAAAACAGGACTATTTCTCTATAAACCTTGGAACTACTTGGCCTTCATGTACTCAGCATTCAACAACTATAATCTTTTAGTTGACATCAGTAATGTCCCCCCTGGAACCTGTTCCATAGTCAGCACCCACAAGTGAATTTTGTGGATGGACTAAAAAAACTAACCAAGAGTTCAAAAATAGAAGTCACTTACTGTTGCTGCTTCTTCCAGGGCCTGCTTGTTTCCTCCAAGGGCTTTGAAAAGAACAATTTGCTTGGTTACTAGATTTTAATAATTTAATCAACAAACTATCTTCCCTAATATGACCACTTATCTTACACTGGACCAGATTAAGTCCTTGGTCCAACATTCAGGAGCCTCTACAACCTAGTCTAATCTTTCTCCAAGCTTGACTGTTCCCTTCATGACTTACTACAAGTTCCACTACACCAAAGTGACTGTTATTTCCCAAATGTGCCACTGTCTCTCATGACTCAGTGTTCTGATAGTTATTTCTCCTGCCTGAAATAATCCCCTGCACTCCACAAATTTGGAATTCATCTTTCAAAACCCAGCTCAAACCCAAAACTCTGCTTATTTTTCTCTCACTGCAGATTGCTGCGATGTGTTGAGTTAGTTGCTCACTATCATCATATCCAACAACTACTCAAAGCTGTAGAAGTACCCAACCCTGCCTTGAACTGAACTTGAGGACAAAAATAATATCCACAGCCTCCGGCGAAAAATATGTCATCAGTATATATGGTGTAAATGTGTATTGAATGAAGACATCTTTGCAAGATTTAGATGTAGAATAAAAACTTAGGTTAGAGTCCTCCTGCTGGAAATGTTGGTAGTATCCTGTATAACAGTTAAGGACTTTGGAAGCAGAATGCCTACATTCAAATCTGTCACTAATTGGCTAATGAGACTTTGAGCAAAGTAAACAATCTCTGTGCTTTAATCTTGTCATCTATAAAGCAGGAATAAAATCAACAACTAATATGTTTGTTATGAGGATGAAATCATTAATATATGGAAAACATCTGGTTTTTCAGTTAACATTGGAAAACACAGTGCCTGTCTGGCATAGAAAGCACTATATAAATGTGCTTATTGACCACTACTTTACTCTCTTCTGTAGTACTTATAAATTTAAATATATAATCATGCCCAAATTTTTAGAACAATTCTTCTCTATTAACTTATAAGTTCCTGGAGGCAAGGATAATGTCTGTTTTATTTCCCAATGCATCTTCAGCACCAATATTGTGACTAACACATGCTCAATGAATATTTACAGAAATGTACAAATAGATTAATAAATAAAAGAGAAAGTCCAAAAGGATCATTAAATGACATCTATGTGAGCAGAACGTGCATTTCTATCCAGGTGGCAGGCTACCTGAAAGTGAAAGTGAAGTCGCTCAGTCATATCTGACTCTTTGCAACCCCATGGACTGACTATAGCCTACCAGGCTCTTCTGTCCATGGGATTTTCCAGGCAAGAATACTGGAGTGGGTTGCCAACAGGCTACCTAGTGGGTAATTAATCATCAGAAAAAAGTAAAAGTAAGGGTAACCCAGCAAAAGGACAGCCTCTTGCATTTCATGGCAAATAGATGGGGAAACAGTGGAAACAGCACCTGACTTTATTTTTCTGGGCTCCAAAATCACTGCAGATGGTGATTGCAGCCACGAAATTAAAAGACACTTACTCCTTGGAAGGAAAGTTATGACCAACCTAGACAGCATATTAAAAAGCAAAGACATTACTTTGCCAACAAAGGTCCATCTAGTCAAGGCTATGTTTTTCCAGTGGTCATGTATGGATGTGAGAGTTGGACTATAAAGAAAGCTGAGCACCGAAGAATTGATCCTTTTGAACTGTGGTGTTGGAGAAGACTCTTGAGAGTCCCTTGGACTGCAAGGAGATCCAACCAGTCTATCCTAAAGGAGATCAGTCCTGGTTGTTCATGTTGAAGCTGAAACTCCAATACTTTGGCCACCTGACATGAAGAGCTGACTCATTGGAAAAGACCCTGATGCTGGGAAAGATTGAGGGCAAAAGAAGGGGATAACCGAGAATGAGATGGTTGGATGGCATCACCGACTCAATGGACATGGGTTTGGGTGGACTCTGGGAGTTGGTGATGGACAGGGAGGCCTGGCGTGCTGCGGTTCATGGGGTTGCAAAGAGTCGGACATGACTGAGCGACTGAACTGAACTTGCATTTCCTTGTACATTTAACCAGGCGGTAGGGTAGGGAACAGGCTGGGGTTTTCCTCTGGCCAGGAAAACTCTTTGAGTCCTTGCACTTCACAATTTGTTTGCCCATTTATAAATTGGTGATTTCCATAAGCTGCAGAAAGAGTTGGTTGGAGTTATCCTTCCATCTGAGCTCTGGTAACAAACTATTCATTCATTCACTTTTAAATGGATAGATAAAATACCACCCCTCTCAAAAAAAGAGTATTTCATGACACATGAAATCTGAAATCTGTCAAATTCACATTTCAGTGTTTCCACAAATCGATTTCTGTTGGAAAACAGCTATGCCCATTCATTACAGCTGTTTTGGAACTATGTAACAGCAAAATTGAGTAGTTTGGACAGAGAACCTCTGGCCTACAAAGCCTTAAATAGTTATTATCTCTTCCTTTAGAGAAAACATTTGCCTGCCCGCAGAGGAAGATGAGGGAAAGTGCTAAGAAGAAAAGCAGGGAGGTGAGACAGGGATTGGGGAGGAGTAGGACTGCAATTTCCTCCTAAGGTGATCTTGGAAGACCTCACTGAGAAGATAAAAGCTGCCATGGTAACCACAGAAGGGCTCCAGGCCGAGGCCTGGGGAAAGACCAGGAGCTCTTACCGAAGTATTCGAGCCAGTTCATCTCGCGCAGAGCCTTGGGGAGTCGCAGGATCTCAATGTTGTACAAATTATCCAACTCTTTGAGGAGGTTCTGCCTGTCTGACTGAATTTGCTTGGATCGCATTTGCACTGCGAGAGGGCAGAGAGGACATGGTATGGGTCACCCAGCGGGCAAAAGGTTCCCGGAATCCCTGCCGCCCGCGTCCCAATCCTCCAGCACCCCGCGACTGCCCCAGGTGACCGCGACCACCCAGGCTCCGCCCCTTACCTTCACGGTCGAAGTCCTTAAGAAAGGAGGCGAGCTTTCGGTTCCGCAGCGCGTTGGTCTTGGCCACCCGACTGCCGCCCTTCCTAGACGGAGCCATGGCGCTTCGATGGAGGCTGCGGGGAGTGAGGGGCGGAGGCACAAGGCGTCAGCGGAGAGATAGTGAAGGAGAGGGGGCCGCAAGGGGGCGGGAGAGGCCCCCCCCATGGGGTTTGAATGGGGACCCCTGCCCTTCCGGGCCCGGGCATAAAGGATTCGCGAGGCGCCCACCTGCAGGTTCTGATACTCGGGCTGAGGAAAAACCTGGTTGCTTTAGCTGAGAAGGAGCGGCTCCGGGACGAACGCGATGTGAGACCGCCGCCACCAAATTCAAACTGCCAAAGGCTGACCAATAAAAAGCCGCCGTCTTAGGAGTGTCTTATAACAGCCAATCACAGGGAAGCTTCTCAATCGGGCAGCCAGTCCACACGTAAACTACAGCACCCAGAAGGCATTGCGGCCCGACCGCTTGGGTTTCGCGACTCAGTAGCCACGTCTGGGCATGCGCAGAGAAACAGCGGAGGCATGTGGGGGTCTTGGAATTTCCTTAAAATTTTATTGCTTTAGTTTTGTTTTCCCACTGGTTTAGAAGAGCGACCGGAAACCTCAAGTAGAGGAGACAGGGTTCTGGTTCCGGAAGCACGGGTTGGCCTGGTGAACCTTCAGTCTGAAATTACCCGAAGCCAAAGAGTAGTCAGGAAAGCCTTCTCGAGGTGGGAAACGAAGGTTCTGCCTTCCGAAAGCCTGGCTGAAGGTAAGACTCGCGCTAGAAACACCTGCCGGGAGGGATAGACGGCCCTACCTGAGGAAACTTTGTTTCGCTGGACCTCCCCTGAGAACGGAAATAACTCCCACCCTTGACTCGGTCCTTTCCCTATGGGACCCTAATGATTTTTATTTTTTCCTGTTTTTTTTTTTTTTTTTCCCCACCCCCACAATAGAAGATGACTGAAGATCAGACTTTGCTTGCCGTGCAGGAGGCCCTGAGAAAGTGCTTTCCCGTGGTGGAGGAGCAGCAGGGCCTGTGGCAGAGTGCTCTGAGAGAGTGCCCGCCCCTCCTGGCCTCTCTCAGCAACCTGGCAGAGCAGCTGCAAGCCGCGCAGAACCTGCGATTTGAGGATGTGCCCTCACTTCGGGCCTTCCCGGACTTAAAGGAGCGGCTGAGGCGCAAGCAGCTGGCGGCTGGTGACACTATCCTGGACAAGCTAGGAGAGAGGCTGTAAGAGGCACAGTGGCGCTCTTTCTTGGCCTAGAGATGTTAAAACTGGATATTTAATAATCTAGGATCAGTGAGAAGGGGGTTTTTCTCCTTACTTAAGAGAATGGTATTCGGGGATGTGTCAACCTTACCCCCTTTCCATCTGTTGCAGTGGGACCTCTCTCTGTCAAAAAGCCATTTTCTGGCACTTCCCTTATCAGCTAGGCATGACAGTGGTGGACTTAGTAAAAGTTATCAAAGTAGAACAGAAAAGCAGTGGAGAAAGCTTATTGGCCCTCCACTGTAGTTTTCCTTAGGTAGAAAACAGCAGGAGTTACACTGTAAACTTAGTAGGTGCCAGCAGCAAGGATTCTACATATATTATCTCATAAAATCTTTTCAGCAACTCTGTGACTTAACCTCACTTAATCCCATTTTTCAGGTAAGGAAACTGAGGCTCACACAAATTGCCTGTGCTCAGGCAGTTAGTAAATAGTAAAGCTGGGATGCTAACCCAAGTGTCTCTGGCACTGGGGCCAGAAGCTACTAACCACTGCTTTGTTCTGCTGTACGTTGGTGTCTGTGCCAGGAGGAGCACCAATGTTAGGCCCTCTGTCTTAGAGTTATAGGTAATTGGGGATAGAGAAAAGACAGGGCACATATGGCCTTCCCTTAACCAGGATGAAAGAAGGTTCTAGTGTGTAGGGTTTGCCATAGACTGATAGGAAACTCAAAGATGGGGGCCTTCTTTGTATTTTTCTGTACAAAAAACATTATTAAGAACCTATGGGATGCAAAACACAGGTGCTAGGAATACAGCAGTAAGGCCGGTTTAGTTCCTAAGTTGAGTAAGAGAGTCAATTAAGTTAGGTTATTATACATTCTAAGGTAGTGAACTTTTATTTCAATTGATTACATGTTTCTATGTGGGTATTGGGCTGTTATTTTTAGCTTAGTTTTTAATTGTGAGTCACAGTCAAACTTGAAAGCTGCAGTTCTAGGCTAGGGAGTGCCTTGCCCTTTGCGAAGTTGTAGCCTTTGTCTTGGTGGCTGGACCTCTTGGAGTCACCAATGGAATAATAATTTTTAAAATAATTATATAATAATTTTAAAAATAAATTATATAAAAATAATATAATAAAATTTGCCATAAGCTAGGCACTTCGCTAATGGCTTAATATGCATTATTGCATTTACTCTTCACAACAGTCCTTTTCATTCACTGGACAAATGTTTGTTACTTTGTCTGCCAGTCTCAGTGTTTTAGGTACTTAGGATGCACAGTGAACAAAAGAGACTTGTTTTTGTTCATGATTGAGAATAAGTAACTTTCCTAAGATCCACAATAATCTGTGTGTGTCAAGAGCCCAGATTTTACCCATTCAAGAATTCACTAGGTTGGAGCACGATATAGCGTGAGCACAGTACTGCTCTATTGCCGTAGTTCCCTCTTGCTTATTCCTTTCACGTACGTGGCATTAGACTATGGGTGAACCTTTCCTCTCCTTTATGGGAGTCCTAGAAAGCCTGCTTGGTCTTTACTGTCTTTGGCAGCTGGGCTCATCACACAGCTTTTGAGAGAGATCACTTCAGCCTCCTCATCTTTAAGTCAATTCTTAATTGTTAAGCCACCCCTCCATCCAAGGCACCTGGGACCAGTAGATCTCCTTCGGAGGCAGTTTTTCCCATAGGATGTGTGGCAGTATCTGGAGACATTATTGATTGCCATACCTTGAGATGGGTGGGGACATAGTTTGCTCTTGTTGTCTAATAGATAGAGGGCAAGGTTGTTGCTGAACAACCTACGAGGCACAGGGCAGCCCTCCACCACAAAGAATCATCTGGTCCAAGATGTCCTTGGTACCGAGGTTGAGGAACCTGGCCTTAGGCCTTTCTCATCATATTAGCTAATATCAGACTCCCCCCCACCCAGAGCCACCCTCCTCAAGGTGCGTGATGTGGTCAGCAGCCACGTGGAGCATGTGCTTCAGATCTATGAGCAGCACGCAGACACGATTGGCCTCGATGCTGTCCTACAGGCTTCAGCTGCGAGCCCCTCTGTGGCTGAAATGTTGGAGTGGTTGCAGGACATTGAGAGGCATTATCGGAATTCATATCCTTTGCACACGTTTCACAGGGCTGTTCCAGGAAGTCGTTAATTTCAGTTTTTCACCAGATTACACAAAAATCCATAGTTTAAGTCAGTTCTCTTTGGTTCCTGGACTTGGATTCCTCCTGCATTCCTTTGTACAGTCATTCCTCAAATCATTTATTGAGCAGATGCTACCTTCCAGGCTTTGTTCTAGGTGGTGGGAGATAGGCATTAAAAAAGGGAAAATGTATACAATGTCAGATGATATTAAGTGCCTTTAAGAAAAATAAAGCAGGGAGTAGGGAAAGCAAGGGTTAAGGGTGGGCTTGTAATTTTAAGTAGGGTGGTCAGGGCAGGCCTCACTGAGAAAGTGGTTTCTAAGAAAAGACATGAAGAGAGTGAGGGGAAGAATCGTGTGGATGATTGGGGGAAGAGTGTTCCAAGTAGAAGGAGTAGCAAGTGCAAAGGCCCTGAGGTGACAGCGAGCTTGGTCGGTTCAGGAAATAGCAAGGCAGCCAATAGGGCTCGAGCTGAGTGAAAGGGGGCTGGTCTAACAGGTGATGCTGTCGGGAATCAGGGCTAGGGCTGGTAGGGCCTCCAAGGTCTTTGGAAAGATTTGGGCTTATTATTCTGAGTTTAAAAAAAAAAAATTATTATTTTGTCTACAGACAAAAGCTGTAGAAAGTTTTGAGTAGAGGAGTAATCTGATCAGACCTATGCAAAGGACCAGTTAGTTGGAGTCCTCTACCTTTTTCTCTCCAGTCTTGCCTGATAGTCGCATGTACTCTCTGGCTGGAGTTTCTACTTTCATTTATTCTTGCCTCTAATTTTGATTTTCAGTTTCCTGCAGCTGCCTCCCAATTGAAATCTCATGGAACTGCAGGCTCAAATGGAGAACTGGATGGAGACCCAACCCCACCCCACCCCATTCAGCTCCCTTTTCCTTCAGTTGTAGCGTCAACCCTGTCTGATCACCTAGTCTGTAAACTTGAGGGCTGTCCCCCCATGCCACTGTTTGCTAATTGCGTCAGCAGCAGCGTCAGCGCGTTGGTGGCAACAGCAGTGTGGGCAGTGAGAGCAGTAGCTGGAGCTGCCCTCAGGGAGCGCTTACTGTGTGCCAGGGGCTGTTGTGAGGGTGTTTGCATTCCACTGTCAGATCCTTCCGTTGTTTCCCTGGTGTTTCTCAGAGTTTCCTTCTATATGCGCACTGCCTGTGCCATAGTCTCTCACTTGGACCCTTCGTCGCATGCCATCTCTAGGCAGGTTTCTCTGACCCTGGCTTCTTTCCTTAGAAGGAAGAAGCTACCTCCAGGTAGTGGCCACGCTCTACAGATTTATCTTCAGGAAGTCTTGTTCTGATCCTACTGGGTAGGACTTCTCCGTAGCTTCTTGTGTCCCTAGGGTGAGACCTCCCACATTGGTCTGTGTTTTCTCCCTCCACCTGCCTGCTCAGCTGCCTCGCCTGCCCCTCTACACGCTATTCCATTCTGCACCTCGTTGGAAGATGTACTGTCCTGAATCCATTCCATGCTTCCCCTCTTCTTTGTCTTGGTTGAAGCTCTTCCTACCAGCTGGAATCTTCCTACTATCCTCTGAAGCAGCGGTTCCCCAACTTTCTTGGCACCAGGGACTGGTTTCGTGAAAGTCAGTTTTTCCACAGTCGGGGGTGGGAGGGATGGTTCAGGTGGTGATGTGAGCAGTGGGGAGTGGCAGATGAATCTTTGCTTTCTGGACCACCGCTCACCTCCTGCTGTGAGCCTCAGTTCCTGACAGGCCACAGATGGGTACCAGAGATGGGGGACCCCTGCTCTAAGGGGGATGAATTTATCCTCTCAACTTCTGCTGAGTTTTATCTCCTCTCATTTAGAGTCTTTTCAGTTTCTGTTTTGTTTTTTCTCACTATAGTGAGATCCCAGTTTGCAGGGGCAGAGTTTCATCCCTTCCCTGGAGCCCAGAACCTTGTATATAGAGGGGCTCAGTAAAGATCTGCAGCAGAGGTGAGCCTGCCCACTAGTAAATGTAATGAGAGCTGTGCTTTTGCTCTTCTAGCTCCTAGGAGTGCTCTCAAGGGTATTTTCTTCCTTTAGCATATTTCATTGTCTTTTTGAGCACCTTCCTTAACTCCCAGGAAAGTACCTGAAGAGGAAGTACCTCCTGTCCTCGATCCAGTGGGAAGACTTGGGAAACATCCAAACTTTGCCGAGAGCCTGGGACCGAATCTCAGAAGATGAACACCCGGACCTTGTACGAGGTGCTGATTTTCATGTAGTCCTTCGTGTCTGCTCCTCTCCTTTCTGTGTCTAGCCTCTATGGAAGCATGAAGAAGTTCCCCCTCCTGGTGCCTCTAGCTTTTACAAATCTGGCGTTTTGTGTTTTCTGGAGAGCTGGTGTGCCACATGTTCTCTCTCTTCCTGTTCTAGATGTCCTCTTGAATGTTTCCTTCTTCCTGGAAGAGTGAAGAAGCTGTGTGTTTATCGGGAGACTAGGGGGACACAGGTAAAGACTGACATTGCTGCCCTCTGATATGTCTAAAGAAATGTCAGTACGGCGTCCTGACTTACTGGAAGTGTCAGTGCCCAGCGCCTGAGGACTGGCTCTTCAGAGGATTCTGCTGGACATTCCTGATGTTGGGGCTGCTTCATGCTGGGTCATGGGTGAGGGTACATGGTCACCCCTTGCCCTTTCCTAAGACTCAGGAGAGTGGACAGAGGCAGAGAGGATGCAGGAAAGGCGGTGCAGAAGAACGCCAGGGACAGAAGCAACAGCCACAGAAGTGGTGAGGAAGGAAAGGGCCGGGTAGAGTCGGCTCCTCCCCCAGCATCATCCAAATCCCTGAGCCTCGTTGACCCCAGGGCCTGGTCGCCTCTCCTTTTGTCAGTACCTGACTCCTTGATGGAAAAAAGTGTGGCTTTGATGATTTAAAGAAGTGGAGGTGATGTTGATGGAAAACTCATTGTTTTCCAGTTGCAACGGCTCCTTATCGTCAGGACACTTTCTAGAGCCTTCCACCAGGGGGAGGTGGTGCAGCATGAATTCTGAGTGTTTTGTGTTTGGAGCTGTTCCCTTGTTGCTCTTACTGACAGTAAGTAACTAGGGATAGTGGGGATCTTAAAATAACAGGGTTTTCTTTTTACCAAAGCCAGCAGCCAATTTGCTACAGGCCCCTGATCTTGGAGTAGCTGCATGGATGGGAGGTCACTAGCCCAGAGTCAGGCAATCAGGATTGTGTTTCTGAGGCCCAGTGCCTTCATCTGTGAAATGGTCATGGTCCTTGCAGACCTGTCAGCTTCCTGGGCTGGTTAAAAATCTTGGTCATTGGATGTAAAGGGACTTAAGAAAGAATATAAATATTTTTCAAAGTGAAAATGACTTTTTAAGTTACAAAAGTGATGATATGCTTTTTAAGAAATTATAGAAAAATTGTGGAAAACATTTAAAATGTAGAAAAGCATAAAACGAACTCTATCAGAGATATTTTATATGTATCTTTTCAGCGTCCATAGTCACAATTTTTTTAACAAAACAATTTGGGTATCATTGATACATACTGTTTTTCAAATTGTCTTTAAAAAGCACCTTTATATAGTTTGGCTAGTTTTTCATATCTCTCTCTGAATATAGCTCAACACAATTATATATACCATTCTATGGATTATTATAGTCTTATGTTTTACATGTATTTTTTAAGTCTTCATGTTTTTCTACCTGTGCGTGCATGCTAAGTCACTTCAGTCGTGTCCGACTCTTTGCGACCCTATGGACTATAGCCTGCCAGGCTCCTCTGTCCATTGGATTCTCTAAGCAAGAATACTGGAGTAGGTTGCCATGCCCTCCTCCAGGGGATCTTCCTGACCCAGGGATTGAACCCATGTCTCTTGTGGCTCCTGCATTGCAGGTGGATTCTTTATGACTGAGCCACCAAGGAAGCCCATCATGTATATAATAATTGTAAATAACCTTAAGGCCTTTAGGTATTTAGGTCTTAGGATGTACTCTGGGGACAGAGGTAAAGGAGATCCCAGAAAGATTTATAGTTCAACCAGGGAAAGATTTAGTGTTTCTCAAGCTTGAGTTCAGTTTGGTTCAGTTGCTCAGTCATGTCCAACTCTTTGCGACCCCATGGACTGCAGCACGCCAGGCTTCCCTGTCCGTCACCAACTCCCAGAGCTTACTCAAACTCATGTCCATTGAGTCAGTGATGCCATCCAACCATTTCATCCTCTGTCGTCCGCTTCTCCCGCCTTCAATCTTTCCCAGCATCAGGGTCTTTTCCAGTGAGTCAGTTCTTCACCATCAGGTGGCCAAAGTATTGGAGTTTCAGCTTCAGCATCAGTCCTTCCAATGAATATTCAGGACTGATTTCCTTTAGGATTGACTGGTTTGATCTTGCAGTCCAAAGGACTCTCAAGAGTCTTCTCCAACACCACCGTTCAAAAGCATCAATTCTTTGGTGCTTAGCTTTCTTTATAGTCCAACTCTCACATCCATACATGACTACCAGAAAAACCGTATCTTTGACTAGATGGACTTTTGTCAGCAAAGTAATGTCTCTGCTTTTTAGTATGCTCTCTATGTTGGTCATAGCTTTTGTTCCAAGAAGCAAGCGTCTGTTAATTTCATGGCTGCAGTCACCATCTGTAGTGATTTTGGAGCCCAAGAAAATAAACTCTGTCACTGTTTCCATTGTTTCCCCATCTATTTACCATGAAGTGATGGGACCAGATGCCGTAATCTTTGTCTTCCAGGCCCTGATGCTGGGAAAAATTGAAGGCAGGAGGAGAAGGGGACGTCAGAGGATGAGATGTTGGATGGCATATAAATCACTGGTATCTTGTTAAAATTTAGCTTCCTACTCTGTAGGTCCAGGGTGGGGCCCTGGACTCTGCATTTCTAACAAGGTCCCAAGTGATGCTGATGATCCAGGGACCAGACTTTAAGTTGAAGAGATTTACATTGTCATACAATAGTGAAAGTGTATTTGCAGTCAAAACAGAGTTCTGTGGGAGGATAGAGGTGACAACCAACTGCTTGGGGGGCTACTTCACAGTGACCGTGACATCTCAGTCGGGCCTTGAGGCTTGGAGAGGAGTGCAGGGTGCTCCACACCCGGGGACAGTGTAATCACAGGCAGTATTTGAGAAAGAATGGAAGCTGACACCTGCTGGGGGTTTGCTGTGTGTGGGCATCGTGTTTGTGGCTTGTACACCCTAGAACTGGAAGCGTTAACAGTTGAGTATAGCCAGTCACTGGGGTTCACAGGGGGATGTAAGAGTAATGGGTCTGTAAGGGCAGACTGGAATGAATTTGTGAAGAGCCCTGAATACCTTGCTCAAGAGTATGTATTTTGCAAATAGGAGTTGCTCATCTGTGTATGTGTGTGTCTGTGTGAGTATAGTGAAGAGCTTGTTAAACCTCCCTCATTTAAACAAGTAATCATGACTGTGAATAGCTACAAGTATGTTTATGGTGCTAAGTAATAACTATGTATTATTTAGGTATAATTGTCCCTTCTTAGCCATTCTTATGGTATTAAATTGCTATCCTTCTAATTGTTCTTTTTAAATGTATAATTAATTTGGTTAATTTTTTAAGTAAGTGATACGTTCACATTGTACAAAATTCAAAGGGCACAGGTGCATATTCAGTGAAAAGTTCCCCTCCCCCATTACTCAGGCCACCTCGCTGGAGGCAACCAACGTTAAATGTTTCACGTGTCCTTCCAAAAATATTCTTCACCTCTTTGAGCACAGGGGTGGGTACCCTCCAAGATAGCCCCAGTGATCCCAAGGACCCACATCCTTGTATAGTCCCTCCCCCTTCAGTGTGGGCTGCCCTTACAGATTTGCTTCTAACGAACAAAAAACAGTGGAAGTGGTGGGATGTCGTTTCTGGAAGTAGGTTGTAAGGAGAGGCTGTGGCTTCCATTGAGGGCGCTGCCACTCTCTCCCTTGGGGGAAGTCCACTGTGAGGCTGGGAGGCAGCCCCATGGCGACCTCATGTGAGAGCTTGATGCTTGCCAGAACCCTGCCAGAGCTTAGAAGCAGACCTTCTCCCCAAGCTGAGCCTTTAGATGAGCCCACAGCCCCAGCTAACAGCTGACTGTAACCTCGTGAGGACCTAAGCCAAAGGCAACCCAGCTCGGCTGGGTTGACCCATGGAAACAAGATGTTTAAGTCATTTGAGTTTGGGGGTAATTCGTTCCACAGTGATAGATGACTTATACAAGCAAATATTGTTGTATTTTCTCCATAACTTCCTACAAGTAGTAGCATGCTGTATATCCAAGTTTTATACCTTCTTTTTTCCACCTACTGTATCTTAGAGATCATTCTTTATGAATATGGAAAGGGCTTCCTCAGTTTTTTCTGTAAGAGTTCTATAGTTTTCTGTTGTGTGAGTATAACATTTATTTAGCCCCTTTGTTGTTGTTATTTAGTTACTTGAGTTGTGTCCAACTGTTTTGTGACCCCATGGACTATAGCCTGCCAGACTCCTCTGTTCACGGGATTTCCTAGGCAAGAATACTGGAATGGGTTGCCATTTCCTTCTCCACGGGATCTTCCTGACCCAGGGATTGAACCTGAGTCTCATACATTGGCAAGTGGGATGGGGGGGTGCTTTTCTTTTTAACCACTGAGACACCAGGGAAGCCCCATTTAGCCCCATACTGATGGCCATTTAGGTTGTTTCCAAAGCCTTAACACCTGTTAGATTTTGGCAGCCTTCTCTCTCATTCCCACCACTGCTCATGGTTTTTTCCCCTGGAATTTTCAATTAGCTAATACCACCCTATCCACTCTCCCACAGTAAAAAAAAAAAAAAAAGAATTGTTGATATTTTTACTGGAATCATATTAAATTTATAAACTAATTTAGGGAGAATCATCATAGTGGGAATCCTAGCTCTCCTCCTCCAACCATGCCACTGGCTCGTTGGTTATCAATGTGAGTTCTTTTCTCTGTTTCCCTCAGGTGGGGAAATAGGCTCTTGGTGTTCAGAACCCTCTTCCCTGTCGGTGAGACAATCTATTGGGATGGAATGAAGAATTTGTGTTTCTTTCCTGCCCCTACCCCATCCACCTTTAGCATGGACTTCAAGACTGTTCCCTCAGGCAGAGTAGGGCATCCTGACTTCCCTCAGGATGATGGGGGCTGGGTGCCATCTCCAGCTTGTTCAGGCACTGGGGTGTTTGAAATTCCTTCTCCCTGTCAGAAGGCAGGGAGAGCGCACATTTGGAGGAGCAGATTCAGGGATGTGGGGAACGAAGCTAGGATGCTGACAGCCAGCTCAGGGGAAACCTTGCTGAATTCAGGTGGCCCGGACCAAGCCTCAGGTCAGCCTCTGACCAGCCAGGTGATCTTGGGCAAGTCGTTTCCCCTCCTCTGAGTTTCAGCTTCTTCACCTGTGCCATAAAATAATGGTGTATGTCCTTACTGAGTTAGGCTCAAGCCCACAAGTGAGGGCTTGTGGGAAATTCATGAACATTGGAAGGGATGAAATTCACTTGAAACTGATTAGTCACCTACTAAGTGCATAGGGTTATTGGAAAAGGTCCTGACGCTAGAGAAGATTGAGGAGGGCAGGAGGAGAAGGCGGCGACAGAGAATGAGATGGTTAGATAGCATCACTGACTCAACAGACATGAGTTTGAGCAAACTCCGGGAGATAGTGAAGGAGAGGGAAGCCTGCTGTGCTGCAGCCCATGGAGTGGCAAAAAGTTGGGTAGGACTTAGCGACTGAACAACAAACAACAGAAGTGCATAGCTTTGGGCTTTGCCCTTTTAACATCTTCCTCAACCCTTAACAAGAGATGATACGAGTATGCTTTATGAGATGGCGAGTTCCCCAAGTGGCCACAGCTTACCAGTGGCATTGCCAGTATTCGTACCAGGGTTTTCTTGGTCCTGGTGAAAGGGGTTTCTCCCTTACACACGGCTGTTTCCTCTCGGCCACAGAAGGCAGAAGCACCCCCTGACACTTCCTCAGCTGTGACAAGAGTTGGTTTCCCGAATGCCCAGCTGCGCCCGGGACGTGAGTCCTCCAGACGCAGCCATGAGCGCGGCACTGCGCCCATCTGGCTTGGCAGGGCACACGAGGCTGCCAAGGCTCAGGGCGCTGCAACCTTGCCAGTTACCTCCCTTCTGATCCCAGAGCCAGGAGGGCTGGAGCGTGTCCTGGGGCCGGCTGCCAGAGCCTTACTCTTGTGCCCCGTGTGCCAGGGGCTGGGAGGAGAAGCCAGTCCTTCCAGGCACTCTCCCTCCTCCCCATCGTTCCTGGAAGGCGCCTTCTTGGTTTCTGCCGGGTGCAAAGGAAAGTCGCTTTTCCTGAGGCTGGTACCTGGTACAGCGTAGGAGGGTGCCCCAGAGATTCTGATCCAGCACGTGTGGGCAGGGCCAAGGTAGCTGGATCTTCATCAAGAACCCCCTCGTTTTCTTGCGGGGTCATTCTTGAAGAAATAGCCTTAAGCCTAGGAAAAAAGCAGCGTAGAGAGAGTGAGCTGAGTAGGATGGCCACAAAGATTGCACTGCTCGAGGAAAGAAACCAGCCTTAATAACTTCCTCATAGCGCCGCCTCTTCCCTTTTTGTAGCTGGCCCTCAATTTCAACAGGCACCTCGGCTCTGATCCCCCAACCCCTCTGTGCTGTTTGGAGCAAGGTAGTAGTCACATAAGTACACAACACCTTATCTGCCACATCCGTATTCTTTCACTTGGAAGCATCCCTGCATGCCCAGCACAGAACAAACTGCCGTGACACAAAGATAAGCAAGAGAGACGTACACAGTAGGTCTGCAGATATGTAAGGCCGCTGTGATACGCGCTATCACAAAGATGCGCTGGCGATGCAGTGAATGGAGATGGACCCTTTCTCTGGGCTCTTGTGGGATGCAAGGAAAGTGAGCGTTAAGAATAGGCGATGTTCTCCAGCAACTTAAATTCAGCTTCCCCTTGGTCTGTAACGGAGTGAGTGATGGGGGAGGGAGGGGGCTGACCTGGCCTGTGTGCCATCATATGAAGCAGGGAGCAACATCTTCCCAGTTCAGACGTGTGCAGTACTTCTTAGTTTGCACAGAGAGCCCAGACTAATAAATCCACCACTCAATTGCAATCCCCACAGCGTGTTTATAGGCAGCAGCTGACTTTTATCAGCTCGTTTGTTCTTTCATATAAGCAGAGTTTTATGAGGGTCTCCTGAGCTGGCTCGTAACGCGATGAAACGGCTGCAAAACTCGACCATAAACCCCCAGCACCTGCCAAGCAGAGGATGCTGTTTTCCAGGCACATTTTGTCCAGCTGGCGGCTCTGTCCCCTTGCCCAGTTTGCATTTTTGCACTTGTCTCTTTAAACTTGGGTTTGTTTTTCAGCTCTCTGTGGCCTCTTTTAAAGGCAACTGAAAAATGAGGGGTAGGAAAAAGGAACTAGAAAGTTACGTCTGTGCTAAAAATTACGTCTGGCTTATGTTGCCCTGAAAGCTGGTTTTGATCCCACTGCTGAAATGGAGACCAGGCTTCCCAGCCACACGAACCCCAGGGCTGGGGACTGGCGGACGGTGCCAGCCAAGCCCGTTATTAATACTCTGGTTCTCTTCTGGGCCATTACTGTTTGTGCTTGCCAAAGGCCCCAATCCTCCATTGTCATCTGTAAATTCAAGGAACAGCTCCAGAGGCCGTTTCCCCAGATGGTCTCCAAGCATGACATCTTTTTCCAGTGTTTCTAGAGCTCCCCCAAGACAGGATATTTGGATGCCCTCTTCTCCTCCAAATAAGGCAAGACTTGGCCTCTTTGAGGATGCTGGTTGACTGAGGTGGACTGGGTCCTTGGGAAACTGCCTCCACAGAGCAGGCTGTCTATCTAGAAAATGCCTTGTGGCCCCAGGTTGTGTCCTCAGAATTATTCACCTTTCTGTTTACAGGGTTTTGGTCAGGAGACCAGTAGGCCCAAAGAAGACCCCCAGGGCTGCCCTTCATGTGACCCCATCTCTGACTCACTTTCCCTAGGCCCCCCTTGAGGGCGGCTACCTGGGTGTGTGACCTATGCTTACAAGGGTCCTCCAACTCAGCCTAATGCTCTGCCATCACCCTCTTTAAATTCCTAATAGTTTTTGAATAATAGACAGGACTTTCATTTCACCTGGAGCCCTGCAAATGACATTGCCAGCCCCACTTCACTTCTCTCTGGTCTTACTGCACGGAGCTGCACCAGAGCTTGGACAGATCCCCTTTCTCCTCCCAAGTCCCAGTCTGAGCCTGTGGAGAGCAGGTTCTGTGCCTGTCCATGAGGAATCTGGCCATATTCCACTCCCCAAGGCTCTCATTACCCAGTCTTCTGGTTTCAGCCACTCCCCTGTCTTGTGACAGCATCTTTAAAAGCCCGGAAGAGGCCTCTTCCAAGCCTAACTCATTAAGTGTCGTCACCTACTCCTGGCCCCTCATCACCTTCCAGAAAAGATTTTGGGTTCATGCACACTGCTAGAAGGAAGCTGCCTGCTCTGATGGAGGGACTGAGGCCTCTGATAGAAAAGATGGCTGCTCACCCCCACCCCCGCTTCCCGGAGACAAGATACAGTTCCCTGCCACGAGAAAGGGAACCCACCTTCTTTCTCCAAGCCCAACTGGAATACCATCTACTCCATGGTGTCTTCATATTCTCCTACTCAGAACAACCCTTCACAATCAGCATGTTCCTCATGTCTACCACGTCATTTCTTTTATCCATCCTACGTCTGAACCAGCCCAGTGAGAGGATCAGCACCTCTGGGGATTGAACTGGGTGGCAGAAATGCTGGGGAGGCCTTTGCATCTTCCTGACCTGGAAAAGGTGGACCTACCACGTCTGGGGGCTGGGGTGGAGGTGCGGGGAGTGGGGCTGCTGGTCCTTGGCCAGCCCCTGGTGGCCATGGCCTCTGGTAAAGACACGGTGTCCTGGAAAGATCACGAGCTTTGGCAGAATGCTGGCTCTATCACCTAGGACCCTGGGGCCTTGGCTTTACCTCTCTTTCTGTGAAATAAGGATAACACCTCACCATACTATTATGAAAAAAGAGCGTGCGTGCTAAGTCACTTCAGTCGTGTCTGACTCTTTGCAGCCCTGTGGACCGTAGACCGCCAGGCTCCTCTGTCTGTGGGGATTCTCCAGGGAAGAATACTGGAGTGGGTTGCCATGCCTTCCTCCAGGGGATCTATTGAGCTTATTTCTTCAAAGCACAGAGAAATTAGGCCCAGCACACAGTAGGTTCTTAGTAACTGTCAGTTTTATTCTGACCCCCCTCCACCCTCTGAATGACTTGAGGCCAAGGCCTTTTCTCCTGTTGCATACCAGCTGGGCTGAGGGTATGGTCCCTGGCTACTCTGGCCTGGGAGCTGGGCTGCTGATGGACGTGAAACAGGGCAGGAGTGGACCCCCACCCCAATGACACAGAGCCACAGGCCAGGCGAGGCAAAACATCCTGGCTTCCCAACCCTGCCTGGCTTGGGTTCCCAGACCCACCCGGCATTACCACACCAACGGAAACGGTGGTTGCCGCATGGTGGTTGCTATTCCAGCCAAGCCCCAGGACTGTGGCGACAGCCCTAACTGGGCCCAGCCGCCACATCAAGGACACAGCTCCACCCTCTTTTCTGCACCCCCTCCCACCTCAGGCTTCCCCGCCCTTCTCCTTCCCAGAGAAGCCTGGGCGGGGCCTCCCCCTGGGCCAGGGTCAGCCTCTGGCCCCTGTGGCTGCTGCTTCTGGGGCTGTGTAGTGGAGAAGGTTCTGGACAAGGAGTCGGGACATCTGCCACTCGCCCCAGTGGGCCCTGAGCAGGTGACACAATGTCTCAGGCCCCCAGTGTCTCCATCAAACAAGCGAAAACACAGCAGGGTGGTAGACAAAAGTTTCAACTTCACAAGGATTCTGCTGCAGCAAGAATTAAATGGGCTGGATTTCCTGGGTGGTCCAGTGATTAAGAATCCACCTGCTGGGCTTCCCTGGTGGCTCAGTGATAAAGAATCTGCCTGCCAATGCGGGAGACACAGTCTGATCCCTAATCTGGGAAGATCCCACATGCTGTGGAGCAACTCAGCCCGCGTGCCGCAACCATTGAGCCTACACACTGCAGCTACTGAAGCCCATATGCCCTGGAGCCGGTGCTCCACAGCAAGAGAAGCCACTGCAGTGAGAAGCCCATGCACCGCATCAAAGTGTAGCCCCCGCTCGCTGCAGCTAAGAGAAAGCTAGCAGGCGTCAACAAAGGCCCAGCGAAGCCAAAAATAGTACTTATTTTAAAAAAGAACTCGATGGGCTAATAAACGTTAAAGAAGTTCAAGTCATATACAAATAGAAGTGATGTTCCTCTGAGGAGCAGCAGGGTGTGATGGAAGGAAGAGGAATTTGGGAATCCACCAAGATTATACTGTAATCACTATTTACTGAGCAGTTTCTCCTCTTCAGGTGATTTGACTCCCCAAGGTCACATAGCTGATCTGGGGTTTAATCCTTGAGGAACTCCTGTGTTCCAATTTGCTACATAGCCATCTGAGACAGCCCTGGCCAGTGTCCTTAGACCAGTCAACAAGACCTCTCTGAGCCTCAGTTTCCTGCTCTGTTAAATGAAGACCTCTGTCCCTCTGACGGGCACTGGGAGGAAGTGAGCCCAGGAGTGGAACGGAGCTGGTACAGAGCAGGGCGGGAGGGATGCTGACTGCTCCCCCACACCCCCCAACCCACCCCAGCAGTGGTTCCCAGCAAGTCTTCCAACTCCCCATTGCAGGCAGGGGTTCAGGGGACTGCTCAGTGAGGGAAGTCTGGCTCAGGTGGGAGGTTTGTCATTTCCTGGCGACGCTCGGCAACTCTTGAGAGGCAAGGCCAGTGGATGTGAGCTGCCCAGGGTGGTCTGGGACCAGCCTCATTTATGTCTCTAGTCACTGAAATCTCCATCACGCACCAGGAGTCATGCAAGCACCAGAATTCCACACCACTGCTTGGAGGAAAGTACCCAGTGACAAGCCCCATAGACCTGTTTGTGAGAATAACCAGCACCTCCCTTGTGAGTTGTGGATCCCAGTGCACTAATCCAAGGCTCAGGGTCTGAGGAGGGAGGGCACTTCTTTACAGCCTAGGGCCCCAGTCTAGCACAGTAGGTCCCCTACATAAATTCCCCCTTTCAAGTTGCAAACTTTCAAAGATGTGAACATGTGTTCGCATGCCAGTCACGTAAGTTAGTTCACGTGTCTGTAAGACTGCTGTACTGTAAGATTAAAAATGTTTATTTTGTGTGTCTGTTTTTTATCTGTTTGTGTGAAAAGTATTATAAACCTGTTATAGTACAGTTCTATATAGCCAACTGTGTTAGTTGTGTATGTAGACTAACTTTGTTGGACTTATGAACAAATGGGACTTACAAACATGCTCTCAGAATGGAACTCGTTTGTATGTAGGGGACTTAATGTAGCTTTCTCCATCTAGTTCCCCTTGACCTAGCTGCTGACCCAGAAGGAAACAGGAAAGAGGTGGAGTGGCCATCCTTTAGATTCCGTGTAACTTCAACCAAGCGAGGAATAAGCTGTCTCTCCCTAGGGATTGAGACGACTGGGTCATTTGGGGAGCTTTATAAAGCACTGATGCCTATGCCCACCCCCAGATTCTCATTTAATTGGCTGGGATGTAAGCATTGTAAAAGCACCCTCTCCCATGACTTTAATAGGCAGCGAAGGCAGAGAACAACTGCTTTGATTCGATTCATTCATTGAAGAGCCTTGGTTTTGAGTGTCACCCTGTATCATGCATTGTGCTAAGCTCTGAGTGAACAAGAGTCTGGGTCTGTACCTCATGGGTCCTGTATTCTAGTGGGGAGACAAAATAAGCAAGCGAGCAAGTGGATAATGGCAGGTAGTAATGAGTGCTCTAAGGGACATGGATCAGTAATGCAATGAAAGAAATGGGTATTCTCTGTGGCTTCAGTTCTCGAAGTGGTGTTTGCAGACTCTGAGACCCTGTTGGGATCTGCAAGGTGGAAACATGTTATAACACAGTGGTCCCTTGGTACCCATGGGGGATTGGTTCCAGGACCCATGAGGGCACCAAAATCCACAGGTACTCAAGTCCCTTATATAAAACAGCATATTATTTGAATATAACCTGCTCACATCCTCATGTACACTTCAGATCACCTCTAGATTACTTATAATACCTGATACAGCATAAATGGTATATAAATAGTTGCCAGGGAGACAAATTCAAGTTTTGCTTTTTGGAACTTTCTTAAATTTTTTCCCCCAACTATTTTCAGTCCTCGGTTGGTTAATTTTGCAGATGCAGAACTGTGGATACAGAGGGCTGATGATACTAAGATACTGTTCGCCTTTTCTTCTCATGCTCTCCCCAGTGTGCAACAGAGATTTCAGATACCCTGTGAGTGTGTGATGACCTTCTCACTCTGACAGCTACTGAGGCTATGTGTTCCACTCTTTTAAAACATTCTTGTATTTAATGTCTGTTTTGGCAAATGTTGATAGATACAAGCCATGTGAACACAAACACAAGCTCTTTGGGGTCCTCAAATTTTAAGAATGTAATTGAGTCATCAGCTATTTAAAATCCTAAAATATGATGCTGTTTAAGTGCCACACTTGTTATGCCGGCAAATTTGGAAAATTCAGCAATAGCCACAGGACTGGAAAAGGTCAGTTTTCATTTCAATCCCAAACAAAGGCAATGCCAAAAAATGTTCAAACTACCATACTATTGCACTCATCTCACATGCTAGCAAGGTAATGCTCAGAACCCTTCAAGCTGGGCTTCAACAGTACATGAACCAAGAACTTCCAGATATACGAGCTGGATTTAGAAAAGACAGAGGAACCAGTAATCAAATGCCAACATCCATTGGATCATTGAAAAAGCAAGGGAATTCCAAAAAACATCTACTTCTGCTTCATTGACTCCTTCAAAGCCATTAACCGTGTGGATCACAGCAAACTGTGGAAAAATTACCAGACCACCTTACCTGCCTCTTGAGAAACTTGTATGCAGGTCAAGAAGCAACAGTTAGAACAGGTCATGGAACAATGGACTGGTTCAAAACTGGGAAAGGAGTACATCAAGGCTATACATTGTTACCCTGCTTATTTAACTTATGTGCAGACTACATCATGCAAAGTGCCAGGCTGGATGAATCACAAGTAATCAAGACTGCTATGAGAAATATCAACAACTTCAGATATGCAGATGATACCACAGATGGCAGAAAGTGAAGAGGAACTAAAGAGCCTCTTGATGAAAGTGAAAAAGGAGCATGAAAAGACTTGCTTAAAACTCAATATTCAAAAAAGTAAGATCATGGCATCCAATCCCATCACTTCATGGCTAATAGATGAGGAAAAAGTGGAAACAGTGACAGATTTTATTTTCTTGGGCTCCAAAATCACTGCAGATGTTGACTGCAGCCATGAAATTAAAAGATGCTCATTCCTTAGAAGGAAAGCTATGACAAACCTAGACAGCATATTAAAAAGCAGAGACATCAATTTGCTGACAAAGATCTGTCTAGTCAGAGCTACGGGTTTTCCAGTAGTCATTACAGATGTGAGAGCTGGACCATTAAGAAGGCTGAATGCAGAAGAATTTATGATTTCAAATTGTGGTGTTGGAGAAAACTCTCGAGAGTCCCTTGGACAGCAAGGAGATCAAACCAATCAATCTTAAAGGAAACAGTCCTGAATATTCATTGGAAGGACTGATGATGAAGCTGAAGCTCCAATACTTTGGCCACCTGATGTGAAGAGCTGACTCATTGGAAAAGACCCTGATGCTGGGAAAGATTGAGGGCAGAAGGAGAAGGGGGTGACAGAGAATGAGATGGTTGGATGGCATCACCAACTCGATGGACATGAGTTTGAGCAAGCTCTAGGAGATGGTGAAGGACAGAGAAGCCTGATGTGCTGCAGTTCGTGAGGTTGTAAAGAGTCGGACATGACTTTAGTGACTGGACAACAACAACAATGATGGAGCCATGAGACCAAAAAGTTTGAAAACTGCTGATCCTGTGGACAAGGCTACCAGAGGGTGCTGAGATGTGGGAACCATCTTGATATGTCTGAGAAAGGACAGAAAGGCAAGGGAACTAGGGTGAAGAGAGAAAGGGGTTGTTGGGAGATGAGGCTGGAGGGAGAGAGAGACCAGGCATGCAGGGATCTGGAGGGAGGAATACTTCAGGCAGAGGAGGACCGGGAGGCTGTCCAGGTATGAGATAAAAGATTGAACCAGGATAACAGCCATGGAGATTGAGTGAAGTTAATTCCAGAGAGGGAAGGTGGAGTTAACGGGTGTTATGTTAGTTGTTCAGTAGTGTCTGATTCTTTTGAGACTCTGTGGACTGAAGTCCGCCAGGCTCCTCTGTCCATGGGATTCTCCAGGCAAGAATACTGGAGTGGGTTGGCGTGCCCTCTGCCAGGGGATCTTCCCAACCCAGGGATGGAACCCACATCTCCTGCATCTCCTGCATTGGCTGGTGGGTTCTTTACCACTTGCACCATCTGGGAAGCCCAGAGTCAGCAGGATCTGGTGATAAATCAATGTAGAGCATAGAGAAGGATGGCTCTGGCTTGATGGCCATTCATGAAGGCAGGGGCCACAGGAGCTGGATGAGTTTTAGGGTGGGTGGTGGAGGACAGGGTTGGGGATGTCCCTCTGGCTTCAGCAGAGATGGGTTTGGATGTCACTGGAGGAGTCAGGACTACAGTGACCAAGCTTTGGGAGAGTGTGTGCCGAAAGGAGACAAGGTACCTGAGGAGCTTTGCTGGGGAACCCCAGGCTGCAGGACATGGCCCAAGTTGATGTCAGAGCAAGTCAGGGGAGAACTGAAAGGTCCTGGGGGCCAGGAGCCAAAGAAGAAGACCACTTCAAGAAGGAAGGAAGGTCTGAGCTGTGAAGAGTGCAAAGGCGTCATGTGGGATGAGGCTGGCTGGTAGGAGCTTCTTGGGTTGGGTTGGGAGGAACACTAGTTTGCAGCGGGGCTGAGGGATGAAAAGAGATGATGTGGAAGTGATGCACTTAGAAAGACTTTCAGGAAGGAAAGGAGGAAAGTGGCCTGAAGGAGATGCAGAGGGGGTCTTTTAGGATGGAGGGGACAGGACCTTTTTGTGTAGGCTCGGAGGGGATAGTTCGTGGCACCAAGTCCCTGATGCGGTGGCGAGGCTGGTTCAGGGCCTGGGGAGGGAAGGGCAGAAACAGTCACAGCGAGTTGGGGGGAGGGTGGCGAGTGGAGGGGGGTCATCTGGGTGGCAGGCAGCGGGCAAGGTGGTTTGCGATTAGGTTTGTAAAGGGGCGATTAGGCAGGTGGTGGGTTGGAGAGGGAAGGGCAAGTTTGGACAGCCACCAAGGATGCTGGGTGAGGAAGCTGCTGGGCTCAGCAGCAAGGCTGGGCTTGAGACTTCTCTTCCCTCACCCAGAGTGGACCCAGGGGGCTCAGAAAACACCAAATAGGTTGGCTCTCAGCAGTGATTCCCCTCTAAGAGCTCCTCATGTCTTTCCCCAGATGTTTCCCAATTATTTTCACCATATTGAGGGGAAATAAACAGAAGAGGAGTGGGAATTAACATTCTGACTTGATATGGGGAAAGAGCAGAGAAGCCCTCAAATCACTTCTCAGAGCAGCCAGGATCATAAGGCAGAAATCCTCGTTCCTTGAACCAGACCATCAGGCGGCAGTGACTTGACGGTCCTCCTCCGTTCTCCCTGCCCTCATGGCTCCCTTCCTCCCACCATCAGCCTTGACGCCTCCCTCTCTTCTGCCTCTGGTCCCCCTCCCCTTGCCCTGGCTCCAGCATCTCAATCCCCAACATGGTAGCACTGTCCAGGCCTCTCATGAGTCTGTCCTTGCCCCTCCTTCCTGACTGCTGGGACTACTGCCGGCCTCTGCCTCCAGCCTCTCCTTCCAGTCCACCCTCGCCAAGAGGCTTGTTCTAGAATATGCATAAATCTAACCAAAGATTCCCAGGGTGTCTAGGTAGAGACCCAGACTCTTCAGCACAGTGTTCCAGGCCCATCATTGGCCCACCAACCCCACTTCATCTCCCAGAGCTCCTTGGGTCTCCTCTGCCCCCATGCTTTTGTTTGAGGGGGTTCTCCTGAGGGGGAAGCCCTGTTCCCTTCTTCCGCATTTCAGGGCTCAGCTGAAACATCACCTCCTCCGTAAAGTCGGCGTTGACCACCTAGGCTGAGTCTCCTCCCTCATCTAAGTCCCTGTAGTTCCTTGCACTCCAGTAGCATGGCCCCTCCCAAGTGTGATAGCAGGCTGTTCTTACATCCGTCTCCTTCCTCTGGACTGTGAGCTCCTCCAGGACAGGGGCCAGGGTGGATCCTCTATTATGTTCCAGCAAGGAACAGAGCTTGGAGCCTCGTGGGCGTCGAAATGAATGAATGAGTCAATATTCTCCTGGATCTTGTGTCATCAGTGTGGGAACCACTGCTCTAGTTATCTCTATTTTTCTTAATGTGTCATTCAGTTTTATACAACAAAATGCACAAAGATTCACAGACCCAGGAGGTGGGCTTTGCAGAGCATGTGGAAAAGGATTCTTGGCAGCCTGCACAGGGGACCACCAGCTCCTGGCTTCCCGATGTGCCTGCAGAAGCTCTCCATGAGGCCATTCACCAGGAGCCCTGCCAGCTGGGTCTCTGGACAACCTGGGGCCGAGAAGCACTGATGGCTGGGAAGCTGGAAAGAGGTAGCCATCTCTCATCAACTCAGGCTGGCCCATGGCTGCCCTGCCCAGAGGCATTTCACTGCGTGAAATGAATCCTGCTCTAAGAGGCCCTGGCTCCCCGCGTCTGCGTGACAGCCCGGACGGTTAAGATGGTTGTGCATAGTCACATCTGCAGGTAATTTCTGCATCCATCTGCATTGGAACAGATCTCATTCAATTAATGAGAACAACACCCACTGTCCCAGCACCATCTCTTGGGCAGGAGGGGCCCTCGTATCCCCGGACAGCACATTGCTCAGGCTGTCGGAACCCACACTCTTCTAGCGGGTTCTGATTGCCTTAAGAGTAACCATGAGGTCAGCGGGCATGCTTGTTATGGGCGGCCTGGCCTCCAGCCGCCTGGGTGCGTGCACAAGGAGCCCTGAGGCCGTGCTGCCTGACATTTGCAATCGTTTAATGGGAATAAGTTCCATCTCTGAGCTCTGCTCAGCCTTTCATTCAGCAGCCAAACTGTCCACCCTGGACAGGACATAAATCCTGTTGGCAAGTCACTGGGCCAGCTCTCCTCCTTGAGTTGCTTCTTCCCTGTAGCTTGCCAGGGGCAGCTGTTTGCACCCCAATTTTGGAAAGACCCCAGGAAACTGATGGGGTGCAGGGGAGGAGACCACTGCAGT
This sequence comes from Dama dama, assembly GCF_033118175.1. Classification (NCBI taxonomy): domain Eukaryota; kingdom Metazoa; phylum Chordata; class Mammalia; order Artiodactyla; family Cervidae; genus Dama; species Dama dama. The sequence goes on from NC_083700.1 coordinate 104,869,805, forward strand.
AGGAGCCAAATTCCAGAGGACTAGTCCAGGTTGGGTGAGTTACTTAACTCTCTGAGCTTTGGTTTCTCATTTGTCAAAATGGGATGATACTTACTTCTCTTAATTATTCTAAGAATTAAAGGCCTTGACTATACCAGACACCCTATAGATACACAGAAAAGTGCTTCTTTCCCTCTCTGAACTAGCTGTGTGAACTTGGGTTACTATACGTAACCCCTGGGCTTCGCTTTTCTCATATGTAACATAAGACTATGATAGAGCCCATTTCATATGACCGCTGTGAGGACTAAATGATGTAACCTATGCAAAGTGATCAGAAAGGGGCCTGGCATGTGGCAATCGGTAGCTGTCAGCTGCCATTGTTTTTACTTCTTTGTAGGACATAGTTATAGGGGAAAGGTCTGGTCAATACATCATTTAGGGTGCTTTGGAGGTTAATCCTCTTCTTGGTGGAGTCTGAGCCACATTGCAGTTTGGGAGGAGAAACAACGAGTGGGAGGGCTGAGTTCCAGACCGACCAAATGTCCTCTTCGTTTAATGAATATTTATGGAGGTACTACTATGTGCCAAGCACTGGGCTAAAAATATAGTGTTGATAGGAACACCTATACAGGTTTCTGTCATTTGTGTGGTCTGGTGATTTTCTCTTTACTGGGTTATTCATTAAAAAAAAAAAAAAATCATCAGTGAAAGGGAAGAGGTTCCTTGACACCACCCTAGCTGAGTTTCTGGGGGTATTTCAAGGGACTTGGGTCAAGGGTGACTACTTTCTAGGATCTTCCTCTGTTTATGCCTTCCTCTTTTTCTAGTGGTAGCTGAGAATCTTTTCCTCCAGGAAGTCTGTCCTAATTCCCCTCTGGACTGGATCACGTGGCCTGTCCTTAGCTCCTGACTCTTTGTCTATCATATCTTGAAGTTGCCCAGTTCTTTGTCCATGACTGAGAAGGTCATGCCCTATGTCTCTTGCTTTCTGCTCTTCTCCAGAATCTAGTGGGTGCCCGGTGTGGAACAGATGCTGGACAGATAATTGTCAAACAGAAGGGTGAGGCATGGACTTTGGGCCTGTGGCCAGGTGTAAGACTGGGGCCTCTAAGAGGTAACCTATCTCCACTTTGGACAGCTCCTTGGCCTCCCCTTGGCCCTAGAATGTCTCCAGGGCCAGTGATTTCACTGTCTTCCTGTGGTTCCCTTTCCAGATGCTAAGTCCTGTTGACCAGGAGGTTCTGCTCCATGTCTGCCTAAATCTCTAGGAATAACTTAAGCCTGTTGTCCCAGAGCCAGGCAGCTCAGGAGGCAGACGAGTGTCCTCCCCGAATGCCTCTCCTTGCTCCCCGAAGGATAAGACTACTGCATGAGGGACCAGAACAGGAAAGCGAATGGGGATGGGAGTTGGAAACAGGACTGACAAATGTCAAGCACGTGTTCCTGAGGAAATAGAATGTAGTTGTGAGCAGGGCTTGGCAGCGGGGGCTTGCATCTGACCAGAATCTTAAGAGCTTTCCTGGCGGAGAGGGGCTGGCAACCAAGAGGGGTGAGCTCTCACCATTTGGGGTGTGGAGCATCAGAGATCATGGAACACCTGCCCTGGGTGGTGTCTCCCAGGGCGTCTGGGCGGGCGTCTCCAGAGACTCAGGTTTTCCCTGGCGTGGACCGGGACAATTTGCCACCACCCAGCAGTCCATTGAGAAGGTGCCTACAGCAGGGGTAACTCTGCAAGAAGGAAGGGGCTCATTCTCAGTCCATGCTTGGGTGCATGCTAAGTTGCCTCAGTAGTGTCTGATTCTTTGTGACCCCAGGGACTGTAGCCTGCCAGGCTCCTCTGTCCATGGGATTCTCTAGATAAGAATACTGGAGTAGGTTGCCATGCCCTCCTCCAGGGAATCTTCTCAATCCAGGGATCGAACCCATGTCTTTTATGTCTCCTACAGTGGCAGGTGGGTTCTTTACCACTAGCGCTGCCTGGGAAGCCCCATTCTCAGTCCAGGTCAGTCCCAAAGGCAGAGGCACCCCCAGCAGGACCTCAGACCGGTCACTGTGTCCTCTCCTCTCTGCCCTCACCCTGGTGTTCACTGTCACCTCTGCTGCACAGGTCTCACGCAGCTCAGAGGGATGAAGCAAAAACCTCACAAGGGCCCAGGGAATACCAACCTGCACCCTCCTTCCTGCCTCTTCACATTCAGAAAGGCTGTTTTCCATCTCTCTCTGGTTTTCCCAAAGTCACACTGGTTACTCCAGCGGAGGGTGGAGGGACAGCTCTGGGCCAGGAGGCAGGTGACTTGCAGACAGTTTCCAGCGTTCTGTGACCCTGGGCCAGTCTCTTCTGTCTGGACCTTGAGTTATTTCCCTGCACAGAGTGGCCAAGGGCAAGGATATTTAAATGCTTTTGGTTTGTTACAGTAACAGACACTTGGGTATTTTGGCAAAAAATCTGAGTTGGAATATCAATGTATAAAGCACATAAAAGCAAAACTGTCTAGTTGGAGTGGGGGAGGGTCTGGGGTCCCATCTGCTCAGCCTCCCTCAAACCCAAGACTGAAAGCCACAGGACCACGTGACCTCTAAGAGACTTATTGCCCTCGAGTTCAACTGGGGCTCCTAAGTGGGTTAGGACTGGGAGGTATAAGGGCAGCGCTGTCGACTAGAAAGGTGTTGACAACTAGTTCAACTGCAGAGATGGGGGAGGCTAGGCTCGTTGTGCTTTGATCACAAAATAGAAGTAGCTTTCTGCGATGGTCCCAGCTCCAGCTAATGGAGCACTAGAACAACCCGCCTTCGTCCTGAAGCTAGGCATAGAAGGAGATGAGTCCCCAGGCTTTCCTCCGGAGGGGCTGAAGACATGCTGCCTGGAGTCAGGAGATCAATTTGATGGCCTCATAGGGGCTGGCACCTTGTGTAGACAGAGCAGGTGTGGGGGAGAGCTCAGAGAACGAGTTCTCCTACCAAGAAGTGACTCGAGTGCTCAGGCCAGCCTTGCCCTCTCCAGGGGGATTGACTTTGAGACACCCGACCAGACCCTGCCTCCAGCCTCTGCTCCGGAAACCCCCTCATTCCACCGTGTCTGCTTAATCCCTGTTCACAGCAGGCTGACCTCCCGCCTCCGTGGCCTCACACTGCGCCTGCCCCAGAGTCTCGCAGGCCTCCTTCGAAAAATAAATAAATACTTTCTCCATTATCCCATTAACAGCTTCACAGGTTTTTCTGCTATTAGTTCCCAACTCCGGTGAAAGTGGAAACACGTGTCCTGAAGAACCTCGCTTGCCTACCAGCCGCTATGGGGCTGGTGCTAAACTCCAGGTGCGAGCTGTGCCCGTCCACCTGCAGCTGCCCACTGCAGAGAGGTGGGGTCAGAACCGGCTCTGTTCCTCCACCCTTGAGTTCTGCCAACCTCAGTATATAGCAGCCACCGCCCTCAACACACACACACACCAGATATGCCGCAGCTTTTGTGCACTGCTCCTCGGAGGCTGTGCATCTTCAAACAAAGCTCTCTACCTCTCTGGACCTCAGGTTCTTTTTTTCTTTTTGTTTATATTTATTTATTTATCTGGCTGCAGCACATGGGACCTTCAATCTTCACTTCGGCCTGCGGAAACTTTAGTTGCTGCGTGTGGGGTCTAGTTCCCTGATCAGGAATCAAACTGGCCCCCCTGCACTGAAAGCTCGGAGTCTTAGCCACCAGACTATTAGGGAAGTCCCAGATCCTTTTTTCAAAGGGAGCCTATAATTCCTGGCTTGCAAGATTGGAGGACCAAAATAATCTGAGAGAAAAAATGAAGTGAAAGTCACTCAGTTGTGTCCGACTCTTTGCGACCCCATGGACTACACAGTCCATGGAATTCTCCAGGCCAGAATACTGGAGTAGGTAGCTTTTCCCTTCTCCAGGGGATCTTCCCAACCCAGGGATTGAAGCCAGGTCTCCCACATTGCAGACAGATTCTTTACCAGCTGAGCCACCAGGGAAGACCCCTGAGAGAACAAGGGACGGTCTTTTTTTTTTTTTTTTTTTTTTTAAGGGACGGTCTTAAAAGTCACAGAGTACTTTACCAGTTGGTAGGGTGTTTGGGAAATATTTTACTTTTCTGACCTTTGCTCCTACAGGTTTAAAAGAGGAAGTGGCCAGGCCTTCCCTATAACTGAAGATGGGCTTTTGGTAGCTCAGACTGTCTGACTTTGGCTCATCTACCTTCCCTATGTGCACACCTCAGTCTACTTCCTGTGGCCAGAGCTCTCTGAGAAGATTCTAGGATGCCGGATCACCAGCTCCTCAAGGTGGGGCAGGGAGCTGCCCGGAGGCCTCATCAAACACCCCCACAATGCCCAGGACGGGCCCTGGTCCAGAGCAGAGTCAGGCTGGGAGCTGGGGCTGTGCTTGTCTCTTTATTCTATCTTTTGGCCCCTTTCTCTCCTCTTCTGCCTGTGGCCCCAGGGGAGGGGGCCCAGGAGAGGTCAGGCCAGCCCTTCAACCCAGGTGTGCAAGAGTGTGAGCTGTTTCTGGCTGCCCACTGGGCACAAAGCTGCCCTGTTCATCTGGGCAGAGCTTGTCAGCAGCTGGCATCTGTCTGCAACGCCTGTGAGGTCACTGCTCTGCCTTCCTGTTTCTAATAAACTAGGACTAAGTCTGGCTCAAGTCATCTCGGAAACCCTCTGTCCCTTGGCTTCCACTCTAGTGCCCCTCCCAATCCCTCCCAGTACCCCAGTCCTGCTTCATGTCTCTCTTTTTCTTTTTTTTAATATTTATTTATTTACTTGGCTGCACTGGGTCTTAGCTGTGGCACATGGGCTCTTTTTCTTCTTTCTTTTTTTTGTTGCAGAATGTGGGATCTAGTTCCCTGACCAGGAATCGAACCCGGGCTGCCTGCATTGGGAGCATGGAGCTTTAACCGCTGGACCACAAGGGAAGTGTCCTGCTTCACTTCTCTTGTCTTTGAGCTTTGTGAGACAGGGAGGATGTCTTGTGATCCCTAGGTGAGCAGTGTTGCCCAGGCCTTGGAGTTAGCCATGCTCCATCCATGAATTGAGGCTCTCTTCTTAATGAGCTGTTTAGCCTTAGACAAAGGCCCTGACTTCTCTGTACCTCTGATTTTCTCATCTTTAAAGTGCAGGCAGCACATTGGTTTGCTGTGAGGATCTAGTGAGATGATGCATTAACGGAGTACCTGTCACTTTGCAAGCCCTCTGAGGAATACGCTGTTAGTTACTTTCTCCCATTCCTGCAACTCAGCACCAGGCCTGGGGGAGTGAGCAAATGTCCTGTCCCAGGCCCCAGGTCCCCAACTCCCTGGCCCCTCCTGATTCCTGGCCAGGTGAGAGATGCTGTCAGCTCTGCCAGGTGTGGTTCCCTTGCCCCAGAAAGGTTTCCAGACACCAGGGAGCAGTGGGATGACTATGCCCAGGAAGCCTCACGACCACAGCCTCTCTCGGCAGACAGGACCCTGAGGCTCATTCCTGGACAGGCAGCTGGATATACCCACCTACACCACTGATCTTGGCCTCAACGTCCTGTCTGATGAGCTGGCGCACCTTACCAGTGCCCTGCTCCTCACTGTGGGTCCGGCCACCGGTATGGCAGCTCCTGGCCTTCCTTTCCCTGCCCATCAGAAGAAGTCCCTTCTCGTCCATCAGCCAGCCACTCTTGCCCCCTCGGTTCCTCCAAAAGTTGCAGGATGAGATTGGACCAGGGCATTCTGTCACTTCTGAACTGCTGAGCCCCTCTCCACGTCACCCTTGGAGCAGGTGAAGTGAGGCTGGGAACTGGCTGAGGGCCACCTGTAACCTGCTGTCTCTTGTCTTGGCCAATGCTGGTCCTCAAGGGAGCAGGTGAGGGCTGAATCTTATCACCCCCGGATCCTGGGCTCTGTGGTCAGGGCCTGGGGGCCTTTGGGGAGGGTCTTGGGGCCAGCTAAATACTTTGGCCTCAGGTTCCATGCAAGCCAGGATGGGGGCGGGCAGGCCCAGCCCCCTCTTGCCAGACACTGGTGGGGGGCTGGGCTTGGCCTTGTGGGGGAGCTGGCCTGAACATAGCAGAAGCAGGGGCTGGGCCGCCTGACCTCCTGTGAGCCCAGAGGCTACAATTCCTGAGCTCCTCTCCCCTCTGAGCAGCTCTGCTGGGAAAGCTGGCAGGTCTGGGTCAAGGGGAGGGAGTCTGGTATGGACCATATTCAGGGGCGGATTAGCTGGGGGAGCTGCTCCCACCAGCAGGGAGGGGAGAGATAAAGCCTGGGAGCTGGAGGAGGGGGGCTCAGCACGGAGACATTCCCTCCCCTGACCCCAGGCCCGTGCAGAGCTGTGTCTGTGTTGGGGGAGGGGGCTGCCCCCTTTCCCAGGGTACTGGCCGGCCCTGGAGCCCAGCACTTTCTCAGGCCCTTTATTAAATTTCTCAGGAGCAAGAGGGGAGGTTATCCCTCCCCTTCTTCCCCAGGCTCCCCTCCTTTTGTCTCCCTCCCCAGGAGGGTCGGAAAGGAGCTTTTCTCATTATTGTGGTTATTAAAAAATAAATGAGCCAGGGACAGAGACACACACACAGAGACAGAGACAGAGAGACTGAGAGACAGGCAAGCAAAGAGAGACAAAGAAAAGACAGACTGATCGAAGAGGGAGCTGGGAAGACAGAGACAGAAGGAGGTTGGCACAGAGACCTTGAGAGCCTGGGAGAAATAGATGGAGAGATCAGGGCTGCTGGGTGTAGGAGGCAGAACGGAGGCTTTGGAACTTTCAGCTGCATTTCATGTCTCACCTGTACACAGCTGTGTGGCCTGGGGCAAGCTTCTTTACCTCGCTGGGCCTCACTTATCTCATCTGCAAAATGGAAATAATAACTTAGTTTGTAGCATCACCTTGAAGCATAGAAATAACATCTGTCCAAAGCTGAGTGCAAAGCCTAGAACTTAATGGGTGCTCAAAACACAGCCTTATATATATTACTTGTTCTGTGTGTATGTATGGGCTGCGGGACAATGGCAGAGAACTAGGTGGTGCCCGGGGAAGCGCCCAAGGTCCATGGGGTAGGACTGGGAGTGTTAGAACGCCTCACCCAGGGAATGACTGTTCAGGGGTCCGGTACCCACTCCTTGCTCCTCACCTCACTCCTCTGAGCCAGTTCTTGATTCTTAAGCAGGAAGGAAACTGGAATCGGAGACCGTCCATCTCAGAGTGTTTTCCTTTCTCTACCAAATGAAAAGCTCTGGAAGCAAACAGACCTGGCATCGAATTCCAGAAATTTACTATTAAGTTTTTTAAGGGCAAAGAGCTAATAATGTTTAGGTTTTTTTTTTTTTTAAAATTGACTTATAAAATTCTCTTATAAAACCCACTCACTTTGAGTGTACAACTCAATGATCTTTAAGTAAATGTACAGGGTTGTGCTACCATCACCCCAGTCCAATTTTAGAACATTTCCTTCACCCCCAAATTATCCTTCATGCCTATGTAAGTCTCTTTGAACTCCAGGCACCTACTAATCTATTTTCTCTCTCTATGGATTTGCCTTTTCTGGATATTTCCTATGAACAGAATCATATAGTGGCTGATCTTTGGTGTCTGACTTCTCTCACTTAGCATCGTGTTTTGAGATGCATCTGTGTCGAAAGAGGTAGCAGGCCTTCACCCTCTTTTAACTGCTGTGTAGTTTTCTGTTTACGGGTACACCCTGTATTGTCCATTCATCCACCAGGTGATGGACACTTGGGTTGTTGATAGGGTATTTTAAGGGTTAAATAAAATAGTGTACGTAAAGTGACTAGATCAATGAATAGCAGATCATTTTAAATAGATTAAGAGGAGAGAGAGAGAGAGATTTCCTTGAAGGCTTACCCAGCAGCAGTCAGAGGCAGGAGCTTTTTGTAGTAACTTATTCTCACTTCACCACCCTGGAGTTATCCTCTCTGCTTTAGGGAGAAGAAAACCACCCCTTGGAGGACTGTCTGTGGTCACACCCAGTAAGTGCAGAGCTGGGACTGTGTGAACCCGGGCTGAGGGCCCCAGCCGGGCAGCAGCCACTCCACAGTCCAGGACCTGCCCTTGGGCCCCCCAGGGAGCACAGGGCAGGGCTGGGATTCCCGCCAGCCCTAGCTCTCAGCGCCCAGCGTTTACTCCACCCACGGTGGCCTGCTGGTGCCTAACCTACAAATCCCTGCCCCCCACCCCACCCCCGTGTCTCCTGTCTCCTCTCCGTCCCTGCAGAGTCTCCAAGCATGGCCCATCTGCTGTGTTGGACACTGCTTCACCATCTACTTTAATCTTCCACAACCCTTGAGCATTGGTGTGAAGGCTCAGAGAGGTTCGGAAACTTGTCCAAGATCACACAGTCTGTGTGCAAGTGGTGGAACCCAGATTCCAGTGTCTCCATCTGTTTGATTCCAAGGCCATTCTCTCTCTCTCTCTCTCCTTCTGCTCCCCTCCCTTGCAGAGGCTGGAGCTCCACATCTGGCTCCCAAATGACCAACCCCCCCAGGAGGGAAGGCAAAGGCCTGGGGACCCCACTGCAGGGAAGTGGGGAGGGCAGGGGTGGGCAGAGGGACAGAGCTGGCCTTCTTCCCTCCAACTCGGCTCAGAGGCCCTGTCTAGGGTGCCCGGGAGCTGAGCTGCCCTCTTCTGTCCTCCTAGCTTCTTTTGGGAGGCAATGTGCTTCTCATTAGGCTGGTGTTGGGTTTTGCAAACCGCACGGTCTAATTGTGAAGCGTTGGGGGTGTGAGTAAGTGTGCATCTCGTGTGAGAAGAGCAGTCAGGCCTCTCCCACCTCTTGCAGAGGGGGGCTTCCAACGCACTGGACACAGCTGTGCCCCAGCCCTCATGGAACGCCAGCCCAGAGGGGCACGGAAGGGGCTTCCTGAGAGAAAACCTTTTGAGCAGGGGCCGATGAGGGCGAGACCAGGCCCACAGTCTTCTCTGCATCCACTGGGTGGTGGAAGAGACAACCAGCTCCAGGCTCCTCTAGTTACCTCCCCTCTGATTAGGGCTCCCCCAGGGCAGGGCTGGGCCCCCTCAGGACAGTCTCCCAGCCCTGGGGCTCCCTCCGCTGCCTGTGCCCACACCCAGCAGGAGGGAAGCAAAGGGGCTGCACCCCCGCCCTGTTCCGCAATGCAGGGCTCACAGTGGAGAAGCTGGGTAATGAGCATGTAACTGAGTCAGGCCCACGGGAGCCTCCGAAGGCTCCAGTTTCCTCCCCACCCAGCGGGTCTGTCTGGGTGATGGCAAAAGGGCCGTGGACGCCGCCTTCTTAAACGTTCCGAAATCTCTGTGAGTGTGAGCCAGGCCCCCCTTCCCTGCCCACCCCCCACTGCCGGGGGACCGGGCAGACTGTGACTGTTCTGCTTCCCGAGCTCCCGTCCCTTCCCACAGCACACACACGCCTGTCCCAGCCTCATGAGCACATGGAGATCCACTGAGACCCTCAGTCCCAATTCCTGCCATGCGCACACGCAGATGTGCGCTCACAGACGCTATCCCCGGGACACACAGATGTCTGCACCTCCGTCACACACACGGACACACACCCAGATCCCCTGTGTAGGCGCTTAGAGTCACTTACTCACTCAAACACACTTCTGGGACATACATTCAGGCATGTGCACGTCCATAGGCACACTTGCAGCTACACACACTGCCATCTGTTTGCAGACACACGCAGGCATGTCCTCATTCTCAGGTTAGGATTTCATGCAAGGAACGCTAGAATTCTAGCCTTGGAAGGGCCCTTGAAAATGCACTTGCCCAGCGCGCCCACCCCTACCCTACAGGCCCTCCCCAGCGGCTACAGTATCACCCATGGAGAGACCCAGCTCTTCCTATAGGCTCCAAGGTCAAGGGGTTCTCATGACATCTGAAGTGTGGTCCTTTGGGAATCACTTCCGGCAACTCAAAACCTCAGGTGCTGAAGCCCGGAAGCTTGCTCTCAAAAGGAAGGGGTTTCTAGTGGGAGGTGGGCGGGGAGGAGGATTCACAGGGGGCCTTGCCAAAGAGAAGCATTGGTTTGGATTAGGGAGGACACCTTGTCCCATCCAAGCTGAGAACATCGGGCTTGTTTGTTTGCTTGGACCAAAGGCGGAGGAGGAGGAGCAAGCAGCCCCTGTCTTATGATGCTGTCAGCAGACACGGCAAGTGTGGGGTGGGGACCAGGCAGGGGCAGGTCAGCAAACCAGAGCTGGATGGCTGGTGTGGCCCACCCCTAGTCTGGGCAGGATGGCTAGGAGGGGAGAGGCAGGGTACGGGCTTTGAGGGAGTGGGAGGGAATGGACCAGGGTGTCTAAAGGAAGAGAGGCCCCACCTGTCCGAGGCCAGAGGGACCGGAACGAGCACCTTACGAGTGATCTGGAATAAGACTCACCTTGACTGGGGCCCGAGACCTGAGTCCCACGTCACCCGACTTTCTGACTTGGTGTGCGTGCTCAGTTGTGTCCGGCTTTTTGTGAACCCATGGACTATAGCCCGCAAGGCTCCTCTGTCCATGGAGTTTTCTGGGCAAGAATACTGAAGTGGGTTGTCATTTCCTCCTCCAGGGGAATCTTCCCGACCCAGGGGATGACCCGAGTCTCTTGCATCTCCTTCAGGATCTCTTCAGGCAGGCAGGATCTTTACTGCTTGTGCCACCTGGATAGACACCTCTGCTCCATTCATTACTCCCCTCCGTTCCTGGGTTAGAGCCTTCCTTTGGGCTCATCCCATGGCTCCTAGGCTGCAACTTATCTCTCTGTATTGTAACCAATTACCTGCCTCCCTCACTAAATGGTGATCTTATTTTATGTTATTCATTCATTCATTTGTTATTAGCTGCATAACGTGGAGTCCTTCATTTTCTTCTCTAGAAGATGGATAATGACAGCATCCTCCTCAGGATTGCTAAGGTCGAATGAGTTATTATATATGTAAAGTTCACACATCACCTGGCACAGAGTAAGTGCCATGTGCGTGCTAAGTCACTTCAGTCGTGTCCGACTCTTTGTGACCCCATGAACTGTAGCCCACCAGGCTTCCCTGTCCATGGGAGTTTCCCAGCAAGAATACTGGAGGGGGTTGCCATTTCCTTCTCCAAGTGCCATGTAAATCCAGCTTAAAAAGATGTAGAGCTACACACCAGACATTGCGGCTGGGGACACAGCAGTGAGTAAGGTGGACACAGAGCTCAGTCAAAACTTGGCCATCTTAATCAAGTAGTCACAATGATGTTGAAGGGGAAGGCGGGCTCTTAGGGGAGCCCAAGTCACTAACCTGGGTCCTAACCTGGGCAGAGGGTTGGAGAGGGGTCTCCTGAGGCAGGGACATTCAAGGAGAGACCTGAAGCGTGAGGGGGAGTAGTCAGGTAAAGAGCCGAAGAAGGGTGTTGCAAGCAGAGGGAAAAGCTGTGCAAAGGCCTGGAGGCAGGATGTCTAGATTGTAGTTACAAACTCCAGGGTTTCCTCCCAAGCCTGGCCCAGGGTAAACCCTTGGTTGTTATTTGTTGAACGGAGCGCTGATCTTTTTCTAGCTCCTGGAGTGGACACTCACACTTCATTCCATGGAATCTTTGTGGCAGCCTTGCAAGGTACCCCATTTCACAGAGAGACAATGAGGCCCAGCGGTTTCAGTGATGTGATCAGTGGCCCAAGTCACGCAGTTGAGTGGTGACTCAGTGACAGACTCAGGATGCTTTATCTTTCAGGGGGCTTTGGCAGGTCAGGGGGATGTTTCTCTGCTGCTACTGCAGAGGATCCCTGAACAAAAACCCAGGCATGAATAGGCAGGCTGGGGGCAGGCCTCCAAGGCCCTCGTTGCTGAGCTGTAGCCCCTGGGGCCTGAGATAAAAATGCCTGGAGCCCAAATTTCTGCCCACCTTTGTCCATCCTGAGCCTGTGGTCTGACTCTCTCGCATACCCAGCCTGTCGATGGTATGACCTGGAGACCCTGGCTCGGGGGCCCACCCCTCCCATCTCTCCTTCCCTGGAATTCCTGGGTGCTGCATCTGGCTCCTGTCAGAATGAGGCCTCTGGGCCTCCGCTCCCTGGGCAGTGCTCAGGAACTTGTGTCTGTAGCTGCAGCAGATGTGAGCCTGGGAAGGAGCCATCGTGAGGGGTGAGGGTGAGGCCTGCCAGGACACCGCATGTGCCCTTCTCCAAGCCCCTGCCTGCCCGCACCAGGCCTGCTGCACTTTTCTTATCAGACCCTTAAACAGACACGGCTGGGCACAGGCAAGACAGAGTGTCTTCCTTTGGAGAGCTCAAGTCCTGGAGGAGGCCTTGCCTGTGCGGTGTTGGGGAGCAGGGGCCAGGCCCAAGGACTGCAGGGCCAGGGAGCCAAGGTACCGGCTTGTCTGAGGGCTGCTCAATCCTGGCTGATGGCCCTCAGCCCCATGCCTGGCCAACTGTCAGCCTGTTTCCAAATTAAAAATGCTTATTCTGTAGGGTTCCAGGTTTCTGACCCCAGAAAAAATACCAAGCTCCCTACACAGATAAGAAAACCGAGGCCCTGTGGATGTTAGGAGGGACCAGGGGCAGATCTCTCTTCCCATCTTCCTGGGGCAGAGGAAGGGAGGCCCATCTGTCTGTCCTTCCACGCATCCATCCTCAAGCCACTCTCAACCCCCGACCCCTCTAAATGCTCCCCGGAGCCTGTCCCCAGCCACCCCCTTCCAGGGAATGTGATGAAAGCCCTATTTATTATACTTCAGCTCGGACAGTTGTTTCAGATGGTTCCAATTCGTTAGCCTGCTCACACATCTGTTCCTGGTTGAAGTCAGAGAAGAGAAAGAAAAAAGGAAAACTCGACGTGTTTCACACACACTCACTCAAATGCACATGGACTGGCATTACCCCCTGCCCCCTGCCACCACAGCAGACCTTCACAATCCACCTCGGCTTCCCTGCCATACTCACATCCCACTCACTTCCACTCCCCTGCTCACACTGGCCCGGCTTCCACAGCTGTGCTCACATTCAACATACCCAGTTGACACACACACCCCAGTGTGCACACTCATGCCTACACAGCCCTGCACCTGCCCCTTGTCCACCCCCCCCCTCCCCGCCACAGGTCCTGCGCTGTCTGCACACCTCCCAGGTCAAAGGTAAGCCTCACAGCACCGGAGTGGGGGCCCCGGATGGAGTCTCGGCTTCCAGTCTAGGTGCTGACTCTCTGAGTCCAGAGTCTATGCCTGTCCTCTGGGCCTCAGTTCCCTTGTTTACAGAAGGACGTTGTCTGCTTCCTAACCTCAAGGGCTATCATGCTGGTTCGGATTTTGCACATGAGCACCCAGCCTGATGCCAGGCAGTGAGCTGGGGCTCCCAGATCAGAACACGGGTCCTTGTTACTGAGTCTGCTTCCGTCTTCCCTCCACACACGTGCTCCCACACACTGATCTGCTCCTATGCTGAGTGCGCAGGTATGGGGTGGGATGGAAAGATTTCCAGGGTCCCTGGGAACCTTGAGGTCCTGCGATTCTTGACACTCGGCCTCCACATGTATACAGCTGCATGTGCCTGAGTGCTCAGCAACCCAGGACAACACACACACACACACACACACACACACACACGTGCAGGGGTAAACAAAAGCATGTGTGCTCAGAAGCAAAACCTCCCCCATACACAATCCTTAACACACCCACCCTTCCCTACACACTCACAGGCACCCCCACCCTCTCCGCAGGGCACAATTCCCTTCTCAACTGATTCACACATTCACACCCAGCTCGGCACACTGGTGGAAGAGCCAGGATCAGCTGGGAAGGGGCAGGTCTGGGTTCCTAGGGCCAAGGCTGGACATCTGGGGTGGAGGCTGAGGGAGGAAGTCAATCTCTCCTGCTTCTGGGCAGGCTGGGGGCCCTATTGCAGGGGGAGGGGAGCAGAGCCCCACCCAACTCTAGGGACCTAGGGTGGGCAGGGCGGGGAGATGTGTGGCAATGCTGGGCTGCAACTAAGACCCCCCAACACACTCAAATGCTGAGCTGGCTGCTCTGGGCTCATTGAGGTCTAACAAGGAAGACCCTTTTTCCCACCTGCTATGGGGTCTGGGTTGGGTCAGCAAGTGACTGTGGTTCACAGCTGGAGGGCCAGCTTGTGGAAAGTGGAGGGAGGCAGGGTGGGCCTTGGAGACCCCCTTTCTTGCTCTCTGGTCGTCAGAGCTCTTCTGCCTCACAGCAGTCCACCCCATGTCTACCCCTCTGTGGGGCCCAAGGGATCTGGTGGAGGGGTCAGCTAAGCCCACCGGACCGCTGGTCTGGTCTGGCTGAGCTGTGATGGAAGCCACGTGTAGTTGGTGGGAAGTGGGATAGATGGGAAGGCAGAGAGAAAGGGGTTCTTATTTCCAAGTTCATGGCCCAGATCTGGGGGTTGGGGTTGGTGAACAGGAGCTGCCAATCAGGGGACCATTTGGGCAGAGGAGTCATCATCCTGATCTTTCATCCCATCCCCTGCCATCTTCCTTTCACCTGGGGCTGCTTGAGAGTTCCTTCAGAGGTTGGGGAACTCCAGAGGGGCTCCTCCCTTGCCCCTCACCAAGAAATTACATCAGGTGGGAGGAGAGAGTAAGAAGTAAATATTTATTGAGTCCCTACTGTATGCCAGGCCTTGCCTGAGGGGAATGCATGTATTAGTCTGTATGTACCAGAAAGTAACTCCACAAGGGTAGATCTTTATCTTAGTTTTGTTCAGTGTTACAATCCTAGTGTCTAGCACAGTGCATGCCATGGGGTAGACACTCGATATATATTGAAAGAATGAATGTGTACCTGTCACTGTCTCGTAACTCTATGAGGGAGATACAGTTACTATCTCCATGTTACATTATCTTCACCAGAGGCTCAGAGAGGGTAAGCAACTTGCTGAAGATCACACAGCCAACTAAATAGAAGAACAGGGCCTGTCTTGCTGTCAGTCCCTCACTCTGTCCACTTCATTCGTGAGCAGGCGCAGGGGATCACAGTCACTCTGCGTGCACAGGTGCCCTGGCATGGGGCACTTTGCTCCTATAGTCCCTTGGACACACATAGACATCCTTGTGTGTTCTGGTGCCTCAGGGTACCTGTGAGGGCACCTCTGTATGCTCTGCACGCAGAAACCTGCCTCTCCACCTGTCCCAGCATCCGTGTACCTGGACACCCACTGAAGCTGGATATGGGATGCATGATACAAGACACTGGACAGGGCAACCAGGCCTCCTTGGGGCACACTGGACCTGGCCGGCTCTTCCTGTCTCCCTTGGACCAGTGCCCAGAGGATGTGAATGCCTGTGCATAATTGTACTTGCACCGGTGTATGTGTGTGCAGACATTTCTGTGCACACGTGTATCAGGTGTGTGTGTGTATGCATGTGAACCTGAGTTGCTTCTGCCTCAGGGACCCTGGGCTGCCCCACCTCAGGGTTCAGCTCTTCACAAACAACATGAGGTCCTGGGAATGCTGAACACAGAAGCTGGAAGAAGTCAGCTCTTGGCCTGGTGTCACTGGGTGGGAGTGCGTCACAGAGCGGGCAGTAGGGGTGGGCACGAGCCTGGGGAGTTGGGGGGTGGGGAGTAGTGCTTGGGCTGGTGATTAGCAAATTCCCACTGTCCTCCCCCATCCCAGAAAAGGAGGACATCAGTGCTAGAGTTATGTGAGAACACATACACACATGTACACAGACATACGAACACACACATTGATACAAGCACACAACCATAACCACTGACTCCCATGCAGACAAACACAGATGGCTTCACAGACGGGACACACAGATGTGCCTGGACATACGCACTGACTCGGCCTCCTATGCACACAGACACATGCACACACACACACCTGATGAACACACAGATCTACAGACATACATGCTACAATGAGCAGATCCGGTCTCATCGTAAGAGCTCCTGCCTGACCCCTCTACCTGGCCTGTTCACCCTCTCCCTCTGCCCGTCCCCTCCTTTTCCCTGAGCTCACCTGAGCCGGACCGAACTGAACTGAGGGTTCACTCGGCAGGCTGAGTGAGGGCTGTCTCTCCTTTGTCTGTCCACTCCCCAAAGAGTCCAGGGCCCGGAGCACCTGAATCTTCTTGGCTCTCCAGCCTGCTCTGTGTAAGTCCCCCCTGGGGCAGGCTAGCACAGAGAGGACAGCCCTCTGTGGACTCAGACTTAGGCCCACCACCTGATGCTGCTTATGGAACATCATCTGTCATTACACCAACCTCACAGTGCACACTCAGCCACTTCCTGCTTCCTCTGGGCCTGTGATGATGACTTACTCTCCACTTTCCCTGAAATGTAATTGCTGCCTGGCTTATTCCTCTCCCCTTCTGGACTTCCCTCAAGGACAGGAGCCAAATCTTTCTTATCTTTCATTGTTTTCTAGTTTTGTTTTGTTTTAGTTTGCGTGCATGCTCAGTTGCGACCGACTCTTTGTGACCCTATGGACTCTAGCCCACCAGGCTCCTCTGTTAATGGGATTCTCCAGGCAAGAAAACTGGAGTAGGTATCATGCCCTCCTCCAGAGGATCTTTCTGACCCAGGGATCAAACCCATATTGCTTATGTCTCCTGCATTTGCAGATGGATTCTTTACCCACTGAGCCACCTGCGAGGCCCTTGTTTTAGTTTAGAACTTGACATATAGTAAGTGCTTCATAAATACTAATTGAATACATGAAATGAGTGAATGAATGAATGAGAGCTTCAGCCCAGTCTCCCAGACACTCTTGGTTTTGCTTGGAGGGGCTGGGTGATTAGAAGGTGGGGTCTTTAGCTGGGAGTTGGGACACCTGGCTTCTAATCTCTAAGTGATAAAGTGACCTTGGGCAAGTCACTTCCCCTCACTGGGCCTGGTCCCCTCCTCTGTGAGGTGGAGGGGAGCTGATGGCCAGGTGCTTCCTGACATCTTTCCAGCTCTGCCACCAATCATGGGCGATGCTGTCTGGGTGGCCTGGCTCCAGTTTTCTGGGAGGGGCAGGGACATGAGAGGAGAATCTGAATATCCTTTACTGCAAAGAATAAACTCTGACCCTGGATTGGCATTCAAGGCCTTTCACCATCCAGTCTCAGTCTCAACTTCTTCCTTATTTCATTCCCTTCCCTCACCCCATACAACATGCATACACACACACTCTCTCTCTCTCTCATGGACACTGGGCAAAACAACACACTCACAAGAAAAAAAGGGCTTGGGCCTGTACCTGCTGTCAGCATCTCGGTGTGATGGAGGAGGTACTGGCCATCAAGTCAGGCGATGTGGGTTCAGATCCAGGCTTGAGCACTCATGGGCAGGGCACTTAGCCTTTCTGTGCCTCAGTGTCCTCATCAGAAAGTTGGAAACAGTAATATTTTCCCTGTGGGGACGCTTCTGATCCAAGGAAGCTAGTGTCTGTGAGGCACACTGAATGTTGTGTGACCCTCAAGAAGGATTTATTAGAAACCTGCCTTGTGCGCAGTCCCCTGACAAGGAGCTGAGAGATTTGGGAAAGTTGCTGCCAATTTTGGGGGACTCATGATCTAACCAAGAGGATGGAGGCATAGCCAGGAACCCCATGGGAAAAAATAATGTAACTGGAAGTAAAGGGCAAATGACAGGCTGGGGGAAATAGTTGCAATGGATATGACAAATAATGAATATTCTTGCCATCTATCAGTCTCATTCAACCTAAGGGGGAAACTCCCCACATAGACCTCAATAGATTAGTGGGATACGGATACAAAATTTACAGGACAGAATATAATACTGTATATCAACTATTACTCAATAAAATTTTTTTTTAATTCACAGGAGAGAAATTATAAATGTTTAGTGGTAGACATATGTAAAATATATTCTGTCCATATCAGTCATCAAAGAAAGGCAAATTAAAGCAATGGTCACACTTCTACCTATCAAATTAGCAAAGTTTTTTTTTTCCTTTAAAGAGAACACCCAGTGGAGGTAAAATCATAATGAGAAGGACAGCCTCAAACACAACCACCTTTTCTTTACTCATCATTCAATACTTCTCGGGGACATGTGACATGGTGGGTGCTGGAAAGCAGGCTGACAGTGTCCATGAGGATCCTTCAAAGCAGGTGCACCAGCAGTGCAGCTAGAACTCGTGTCCACAGCACTGACTGACCCAGTTGAGCCGGGTGTTGAGTCACAGAGAGGTGGATGCAAACCTGGGTGTCGTTAGTGGCACCTGAGCAGAGCTGCCTGAGTGGCCAAGCCCTGACCTTGTCTGTACAGTGAGGATGGACTTCCCTGGTGGCTCAGAGGGAAAGAATCCACTTGCCGAGGCAGGAGACATGGGATCGATCCCTGGGTCAGAAAAATCCCCTGGAAAAGGAAACGACAACCCACTCCAGTATTCTTGCCTGGGAAATCCTACGGACAGGGAGCCTCATAGGCCATGGTCTGTGGGGTCGCAAAAGAGTTGGACGTGACTTAGCGACTAAACAACGAGGATGATCATATCCAGCCCACAGCATTGTCGAGCACTAAGACAGCCAACAAATGTATGACATCAGACCTCAAGTGACTTCCCCACGGGTGGCAGAGCCTATGGACATGTGATGTCCACTGTGCATTGTTTATCATGGGGGGAAATACCCACCCAAGTGTCTAAAAATGGAAGAGGGGCAAATATATGTTGTTCCATTGACTACATCACCTATAGAAGCCATTCAAAATGGTACAGCAAAAGATCTTTAATGACATAGCCCAATACTTGCAAAATGTCTGTTGATGGTACGTGACAAGTGACATAATCGCTGCAAAGCAGCATCCCCAGAAGGTATGAGTTCTATCACAATGAGGTGATTAAGGATGAGTCTACGCCTGCTTTGTTTTCTAAATGATCATAATTGCTCTCATAACCAGGAACTAGTTAAACATAATTAATGTTACATACTATAATTCACAGTTGGTGTATTGCCAGAAGGACCTTGTCAGGCAAGGAGTCAAAAGGCTATCACAGTGAGTAACGCCGATCCATGAAGAAACTTCAGGCTTCTTAAAAGCCAGGGATCCTTTCCTGCTTATCTGTGTTTTCCTAGCACACTGCTGATCCTAATCAATCAGTCATTGAGAAACTATGTATTTGCCTGCTTTACAAGCATCCTTTATATGTCATTTCTCCCAACAACCCTGTAAGTGGGGGAGCTATAATTACTTTCATTCTACACATGGGGAAACAGAAGTTGTCAACTTCAAGAGACTTGCCAAGGTCACAAAATTAACCGGGCAGAGTTGAGATTTGAACTCAGTTCAGTCTGGCTCCAAAGCACTGGGTTTAGCCACTTTGCCCTGCCATGCTGTGAGAGAACAAACACCCATTTATTCTCTGGTGCTGGAGACCAGAGGTGGGAGATGACTAACCGCAGCAGGAAAAGTAGAGGAAGGCACATACTACTTCCATAGGCCTGAGACACGAGACAAGAGGCACGGGAATGCGGAGCCTGGCTTCCTGCAAGAGGTCGGCGAGTCAGACAGGGGTGCTAGGGACATGAGCTCGTTTCTCCAGGAGGAGTGATCTGACTCTTTGTAGGCTGGATTTGAAGAGATGGCAGGTAGCTGGACGTATCGACCCATGTGAGGTGAGGAGGAGAGAGCTGAAGAGAGATATATGGAGGAGCCCCAGGGCGCTGGGTTAGGAGGCTGGCAGGGCACTTGGGGAAGGGAGAGTGTTTGCTGAGGATGTGCTATGTGTTGTTTTATGTCAGCTGTGTTTTGGGGTGCTGGGGTGCCTGTCCAGTCATACCCCTTTAAGAATTGTCCTCTATCCACAATTCCTCTTGAAGGCACATGTGCCCTATGACCTCATCATCCGACCTCATCATCTGTGGTTTGTACCAGGGGTCAACCACAGATTCAACTGAGGGGCAGTAAACACCTCTCCCTGGAATGGGTTGGGACCCTGGGAGATAGAAGTAGATACTGGGCAGCCAAGCTATCAAGTCACAGAGAGGGAAATTACACATATTTAGTGGTAGACATTTGTAAAATATATCCCATCCTATCAATCATCAAAGAAAGGCAAATTAAAGCAATGATAACACTTCTGCCTATCAAATTAGCAAAGTTTGGAGAAGTCCCTGGTGGTCCAGTGGTTAGGACTCAGTGCTTTCTTTGCAGGAGTGTGGGTTCTGCCCCTGGTATCCTGCAAGCCAGATGGTTCAGCCAAGAGAAAATATTGAGGCTGGGTTGGGCCATGAGTGGCATTGTGGAAGCCAGTCTTCAGAAAGAAGACACAGCTGCCCAGACAGAAGAGGTAATAAGGGGCCACGTGGCCCCATAGAGGGACAGAGGGAGCGTGATGACCATCACCCTCTGGTTCCCAGGAGACATCCTGTATCTCCTGCATTTTATTCCTCTCCTTGGAGCCTCATGAAGTTATTGGAGGTAGCATTCCGATCAGCCTCGTTTCCCTTGTGCTGGCTTTAGAGGGTTTCTGTTCTTTGCCACCAAATGACATTGAACTAACACAAGAACATTCTGTCTTAAGTGTATAGTGCCTAATGTAGTGCTTGGCACATTATTGGCACAACAAAAAAGGTAACTTTTACTATCTCATTTACTCCTCAAAGTAAACTGATGAGACAGAAGGTCCTGTTTTATCCATTGGAAAAATGAGGAAATTGGGGCTAACGGATGTTTTCTACAAATACTAGTTGAGTTCCAGTGCTGGGGATACTGGAGAGACAAAGGCTGGCTTTAAAGATGCCTATATTCCCATGGGAGAGACAAACAACAAACAAATAAATAAGAAATAAGAAACCATCAGGCAGAAATAAAATGCCATGCATCTGAGGTTCTAATTGTCTCAGAGCAATGTATGCAAGGTGGATTAAGGCCATGCCAGGAACTGGATGTCACAGACAAGTCACTGGGATTGTGGAGGGTTCGCTGGGCAGTGCTGAGGACCCAGGAGAGGTTGGAGACCAGGAATACCCAGTGGCGTCTGTCTCCAGGCTGGGTGACTTCCCCTGGTAATGCACTTCAGCCTGGGTTTGGAGCAAAGAAGGTTAACATCTGGACCAATGTGGGTTGTGATTTTGCTGAGCTGGTGCAGCAGAATGTCCAAAGGAGTAAGGATGCTGAGAGCACAGGCAAGAGGTTGGGTCCAGTGATGTATCTGGGGATTCTAGCTGGTGGTCGGGAAGGGAAGATAGATAAGAGTTCTTGGGGGTCTGGGAGGGACTGGGTGGGAGAAAACGAAGCCGTAAAGGTCCTGGAAGGAGATCAAACCAGTCAATCCTAAAGGAAATCAACTCTGAATAATCACTGGAAGGACTGATGCTGAAGCTGAAGCTCCAACACCTTGGCCATCTGATGCGAAGAGCTGACTCATTGGAAGAGGAAAAAAAAAGAGAGAGAGAGAGAGAAAAAATAAAGAAATAAAGTGCTATGAAGAAAATGATACAAAATGGCCTTTCAGAGCTCCTTTAGGCAGGAGAAAGCCTCTCCAAGGAGATGACATTTGAGCCGAGACATAAATGACGAGAAGAGTAGGCCACATGTGGACTGCAAGAAGAATGTTCAAGGAAGAAGAAAAAGCAAGAGAAAGACTGTCCAGCAGGATCAGGTTTGGGGCTCTCATAGGATAGCAAGAGGTCACCACAGGGAGAGTCAGCAAGCAGGGGCAGGCCACCAAAGATCTGGTGGAAATGTTTGACTTTAATTCTGAGTGCAGTAGGAAGATTTAAGAGTGCCATGGTACACAGCCCCCCAGAGATGCCGACTTGATAATCCTCCAAAACTGTGAATGTGTTACCTGACCTGGAAAAAGGGATTTCACAGCTATGATTAACATGGAGAGATAATCTCGAATCATCCAGGTGGGCCCTGTATAATCACAGGGATCCTTATAAAAGGAAAGCAGGAGGCTCAGAGAACAAAATGTGATGACAGCAACTAGAGGTCAAAGTGATGCAAGGAAGGGGCCATGAGCCAAGGAATGTGGGTGGCCTCTAGAAGATGAAAAGGCAAGGAAACAGAGCCTCCAGAAGGAACGAAGCCCTAATCACTTATATTGGGCTTCTGATTCCTAGAACCATAAGATAATGCATTCGTGTTACTTTAAGCTACTGAAGTTGTGGTACTTTGTTACAGCAGCAATAGGAAACTCATACAAGTGCTATGATTTGATTTTTAAAAGGAAACATTTATATATTTGGCTGCACCAGGTCATGGTTGCAACACCCAGGATCTTCAGTCTTTGTTCTGGCATGAGCACTCTTTGTTGCAGCATGTGGGATCTAGGTCCCTGACCAGGGATCAGACTCAGGCTCCCTGCACTGAGGGCATGGAGTGTTAGCCAATGGACCACTAGGGAAGTCCCTGATTTGATTTGTATTTTTTTAAAAAAAATCACCCTGGCTGCTGTGGATTGTGGGGACAAAAGGGAAGCTGGGAGACCAACACCACCAGACAGGAGATGACAGTGCCTGGACCAGGGTGATGGGAGGAGAGATGGAGCCCAGTGTCTGGATCCAGACACCGTCTGGAGGTGGAAGTGCAACAGCTTGTTGATGGATCAGATGGAGGGAGTAAGGAGATGGCAACCTAGGATGCTTTGGGTTTTACCTTTAGCGCTTGGGTTCTGGAGGGGCTGTTTATTGATATGGGAAAGGCTATGGGAGAAATAAGTTTAGAAGTGTCAAGGGACTCGGATAAGGTCACCCAGCCAGAAAATGGGAGACCCGGAACTAGAACCTGGGTGCGCTGACCCTCAGGCCCAACATGTTTGGACCTGTGAGATGATCTCACTAAGGAAAAGAGTTTGGGAGATGTTTTAGTTAACATTTAGTTAACACTATTAGCGGAGCTCTCAGGAGAAGCAGAACCAATGTATTCTCTCTGTGTGTGTGTATAGTATAAGGAACTGGCTCACATGATTGCAGAGACATGGCAAATCTAAAATCTTCAGGGTAGGCTGGAGGCAGACCTAGGAAAGAGTTGCTATTGTAGTTCAATTCCAAAGGCTAGCAGAATTCCTTCTTGCTCAGTAGAGGTCAGTTTTTATTTTATTAAGTCCTTCAACTGGTTGAATGAGACCCACCCACATTATGGTGGTAATCTGCTTTCCTAAAAGTCTTAAATGTTTATCTCATATGAAAAATACCTTCATAAAAATATTTAGAATAATGTTTGCACCACGGCCTTCCCAAGTTGATGCACAAAATTAACCCTCACACTTACTTTTCTAACTATCACACATTGTGCTTTTTATCTATATGAGCTCCTAGTCAAAGAGAAGAACATAGGGCAAGGAATTACTTTAAGCCTTGGGAAGAAAGGTTGGCAAAGGACAAAGAACGGGAGCCAGGAACCTGGAGAGAAACCTTCTAAGAAAGAGGGGGTCACGAGAGTAGCAGAGAGGAAAGTCCAGTGGTTGGGACTTTGAGCTCCCACTGCTGGGGGCACAGGTTTGATCCCTGGTCAGGAAACTAAGAGCCCACAAGCCACATGGTGAGGCCAAAAATAAATAAATAAATAAGACAGAAGAGACAGAAGAGGAAGACAAAGGACTTACAGAATTCGGCAATTAGGAGGTTGCTGGTGACCTTAGCAATGGGTCATGCGGGGAAAGCAAGGATTACAAAAGGAAGAAGTCTCTTCACTTGCGAGCAATGGGAACTCGGGTCCCACAGGGGAGGCAGCGAGTGAATGATTACAAAATAGAACATCCACTAGAGATTGTCATACTGAGTGAAGTCAATTAGAAAAAGACAGATACTGCTTACATGTGGAATCTAAAAAAGTGGCACAAATGAACTTAGTTACAGAACAGAAATAGTCACAGATGTAGAAAGACTTATGGTTACTAGGAGGGAAGGGTCAGCTCAGTTCAGTCGCTCAGTCATGTCCGACTATTTGCGACCCCATGAACCGCAGCACGCCAGGCCTCCCTGTCCATCACCAACTCCTGGAGTCCACCCAAACGCATGTCCATTGAGTTGGTGATGCCATCCAACCATCTCATCCTCTGTCGTCCCCTTCTCCTCCTGCCCTCAATCTTTCCCAGCATCAAGGTCTTTTCCAATGAGTCAGCTCTTCTTATCAGGTGGCCAAAGTATTGGCGTCCTTCAGCATCAGTCCTTCAACATCAGTCCTTCCAATGAACATCAGTCCTTCCAATGAACTTCAGCATCAGTCCTTCCAGTGAACACCCAGGAGGGAAGGGTAGGGAGGAATAAATTGGGAGACTGGGATTGATGTACATACACTGCTATATAAAACAGGTAACAAACAAGGACCTATTATATAGCACAGGGAAACCTTCTCAATACTCTGTAATGACCTAAAGGGGAATAGAATCTAAAAAAGACTGGATATATAACTGATCCACTTTAGTGTACAGCAGAAACTCACACAGCATTGTAAATCAACTGTACTTCAATAAAAATGTTTTTAATGCATAATTAAAATTTTAAAATAAATTTTAAAAATACAGCATCCACTAAAGCAGAAAGAAAACTGTGATAGGGAATACTAGTAAGGGAACCACTTGGATAGAGTGGTCAGGAAAGGCCATTTGAACAAAATGATGTTTAAACTGAGATTGGGAGGCAGAAAAGAAGCTGCCCACATGAAGGGCTTTGGGAACTGTGAGCTGGCGAGGGGCCTGTGCAAAGGCCCTGAGACAAGAAAGAGTTTGGAGTGATCAGCGAGCTAAAAGAAGCTTGGTAACACTGAAGCCAGGAGAGAGGCGATAGATGAAGCTGAGGGATGTGGCCTTATAAGGGATGGTGTTTGGGTTTGATTCTAAGTGCGATGGAAAATCACTGGAAGGTTTAAGCAGGGGAGTGAGTGATGGGATCTGCTTTACAACTTTTAAAGTTTATTCTGGCTACTGTGTGAAGGCTGTGTTGGGGGTGGGGTGGGGACAGAGGGGAGGCTGTCAGAGATACGTACGTGTGGGCCAGGTAAGCCGCAAACATGGCATAAATGGTAGAGAGAGGTGAGCAGTGGATGGGTTTGGGAAATGGTCTGGAGGGAGAACCGACAAAATTTGCCAATGGAGTGAATGTGGGAGGTGAGAGAGGGAGAAGAATGAAAAACAACTCCCAGTTTCCTGTTTATCAGGTTCACTGCTATTTACCAAAGGGAAATCTGCAGAGAAAGAGGTTCTAGGTAGGGGATCACGAGTTTAGTTTTTTATGTGTGTGCTTGTAAAAAATATTTATTCTATTTATTTGGCTGTGCTGGGTCTTAGTTGTGGCATGCAGAATCTTTCAGCTGCAGCAGGCGAACTCTTAGTTGCGGGATGTGGGATCTAGTTCTCCGAACAGGGATCAAACCTGGGCCCCCTGTGTTGGGAGCAGGAGGTCTTAGCCACTGGACCACCAGGGAAGTCCCACGAGTTTAGTTTTAGGGACGGGAAATTAAAGGAGTCACTCTTGGCTGTCTCAGCTGTCTTGATGAGGCTGGGTGGCTTGAGGGGTGGATACCTGTGGCTGTGTGCCCAGTGGAAGCTGCAGGTTAGCTGGGAAGATTCTCCTCCAGAACTCAGCGGGAACGGATGGAGGGTTTGCAGGGCAGGGGAGATGTTGAGGCAAGGACAGGGCAGAAATCAGGATCAAGTACTTGAAATGTCAGGAATCTGAATTAGGGGGAAGGGGGTCTCATGGGGGCCTGGTTGGGGGGGTGTCTAGGATCTCAGAGATGGAGCAGTTCAGGTGAGGCCAAGAGGGAGTGGTCCTGTGGACAGGAGGCTGAAGGGACTATTGACATTGGGAGGTCTGGGAGGTGTTGAAAGTGGCATTGACATGGAGCATGAAGTCCCCGAGATGCTGGTTGTGCCTCTGATGGAAAAGAGCACCTTGAGATAGACATCAAAGTCCTGGGTAACCAAAGACATCACTGGAGGGTGGGAAACCCCAGTGAGGAGAGGAGGGAGGCAGAACAGCAAGAATGAAGAGCAGGAAGTTCCCAAGACGGTAGAGGGATGACCACAAAGGGTGGCCGAGGGGAAGAATGAAGGAGTGGGTTTTCCAGACCCCAAGGGGTGAGAGCTGTGGCATCCCAAGGGTTTTGCTAGGGGAGCCCAAGTTCCCCACAAGTCAGAGACTCTGGGAGGGTGGGCCTGTGGTGGGAGCGGGCTTCCAGAGGACACACTGGCCCTCAGGCAGGGAGGGCTGAGCAAGGAAAGAGGAGGAGCAGAGCTGTGTTCTTGGGCATTTCCCTCCTTACCCTCTCTCACTGGGGCTGCTAATCTCCTCCAGGCTCTCAGCTTCAAATCCAGCCTTCACCAGAGCTGCCAGGGACTTCCCTGGTGGTTCAGTGGCTAAGCCTCCGGGCTTCCAGTGCAAGGGGCTCAGGTTCGATTCCCGGTCAGGAGCTAGATCACACATGCTGCAACGAAGGATTTGAATGCCACAACTATAGATCCTGTGTGCTGCAACTAAGACCCATGCAGCCAAAAAATAAATAATTAAAAAATAAATATTTTTTTTGCAAAAGAGCTGCCAGGCACTTCTTCTAAAGTACAACTCCATCCTGCCTCTTATCCGTGTCACAAGCCCCACTGCCCTTGAGCCGAAGTCCCTGCTCTTTAGCCTGGTACACAGGCCCTTCCAGAAGGATCTTACCTGCTGCCCTACTTCTCACCTCTCTCATCCTAAATCCCTACAAAGCAGGATGACTTATGCCTCTAAGGGCACCATGACCCATCAGGTCTTTGGGCCTTTGCACATACCATTCCCTCTGCCTAGAACACCTTTTTAATCTCACATTCTCACATGATTAGAAAATGCCAAGTCTTTCAAGCAAGAATTTCCTCTTTGGAGAAGCTTCTCTGACGCCCTCAAGGAGTCACGATTGCCCCTTTCATTGTGCCATCTGTCTTTCTCATCTACCTGGTCTCATAAATGTATCCCCAACTAGACCAGAAATACCTTAGAAAGATAGTATAAAACCCGTTTCCCTCTCTCTTTTTGGTTGCACCATGAAGATTGTGGGATCTTAGTTCCCTGACCGGGGATTGAACCCGGGACCACTGTAGTGAAAGTGCTGAGTCCTAACCTCTGGACCAGCAGGGAATTCCTTGATATTCATTTGTCTGTTCTCCATCCCCAGCCCAATGCCTGGGATACAATAGCAGTTAATACTTATAAACAACAGGACAAAATTACAGCTAATTATAAAAACTAGCATTACTAAGTAGTCAGTACTAATCCTAGCACTGTGTGAGCTCTGTATTTTATATATTGACTGCAGCCATGAAATTAAAAGACGCTTACTCCTTGGAAGGAACGTTATGACCAACCTAGACAGCATATTAAAAAGCAGAGACCTTACTTTGCCAACAAAGGTCTGTATAGTCAAGGCTATGGTTTTTCCAGTAGACACATATGAATGTGAGAGTTGGACTATAAAGAAAGCTGAGTGCCAAAGAATTGATGCTTTTGAACTATGGTGTTGGAGAAGACCCTTGAGAGTTCCTTGGACTGCAGAGATCCAACCTGTCCATCCTAAAGGAGATTAGTTGTGAGTGTTCATTGGAAGGACTGATGTTGAAGGTGAAACTCCAATACTTTGGCCAGTTGATGCAAAGAGCCAATTTATTGGAAAAGACTCTGATGCTAGGAAAGACTGAAGGCAGGAGGAGAAGGGGACGGCAGAGGATGAGATGGTTGGATGGCATCACCAACTCAATGGACATGAATTTGGGTAAATTCCAGGAGTTGGTGATGGACAGGGAGGCCTGGTGTGCTGCGGTCCATGGGGTTACAAAGAGTTGGACATGACTGAGCGACTGAGCTGAACTGAACTGAACTGATTTATTTATTTGGCTGTGCCATGTCTTAGTTTGGAGTGCAGAGTCTTAGCCACTGGGCCACCTGGGAAGTCCTGCCATGAGCTCTTTATTTAAATGCATCACCTTATATTAGGCCCATAACAACTGTGGTGGGGCACAGTGTTTCTATACCCATTTTACAGATGAGGACATTGAGGCTCAGGGACGTGAAGTGACTGGCCCAAGGACGTTGGGCTAGTTGGTGGCAGAGGTAGGTTTTGAACTCCAATAACGTTAATTCCAGTGTCTGTGCACTTAAGCACTATCCTATATTGCTTCCATGAAAGAGAGACAGAAGACACAATCTCAGAGAACAATGGGGTCACAGAGACTAAGGTTTGCAAGAAAGTCTGCAATAAATTGACAATAACAAAGTCATCTTTTCTTTGAGTCACAGTGTGATCACATTGTGTAGGTTGGTTGCCTACCCAAAAGCCTATCTCCCCTTCTTCAGAGCTGTCAGTTTTGCTTTTGTCTGTGAACACTGTTTCCCTCATAGTTCAAGTAAATCCTGACTGGTCTATGCTAATTTTAGTAGCATCATCCCTCTGGTCTGTGGTTGGTTCAGTGATGGGCATGTGATCCAGTTAGCTCCTTTAACTTTTTTTCAATTGGGATAAAACAACTCAAATGCTATCCTTTTAACCATTTTCAAATGCCACATAACTCTTTAAGTGATTGCTGGACTTGGCTGGAGATGCAGTGTCTGGAGCTGCTACAGCCATCTTGGGATCTTGAGGATAGTAGCCAAGATACTGAGGGTGGTGGAATGAGACTAGAGGACAGAATCTGATGTGTGTGGCTCCTCAACTGCTCGATCATTCCCGCCTCAGCTCTTCCTGATACATGAGATAATACACCACCCTGCTGTCTAACATTGTGAGCTGGTCTTCTATTACTTGTAGCTGAAAGTATATTGATAACGACACTGCAGTTGGTAGAACGGTTCTTGCCTGGCAGAGGATGACATGAATTATGAAGAACTTCACTAATCTCTAGGAGCTACTGCCCTAACCTGACCTTAGGTCTTCTAATAAGAATGATGATCTTGGCCTGGGTTAATAGCAATAGTGACCTGGGACATCATCTGAATAAGCTTGTAGGAACTGTAAAAGATGCAATCATGGCCATACCCAACATTAGTTAAGTATGCTTGTGGTGCTGGGATCATAAGGCTGAATCAGATGCAACATTTGTCCTTAAAGGGCTCACACTGCAGCGGGAGAGAGAATTGCAGGCCAGTGATGAGTAACGAAAAGCTCTGCATGAGGTCCTGAGGTGGACGTGCAAGGTGGCCGGGTGAAACTTCACGTAGGCATTTTGAAGGCTGGTAAGAGAAAGGTCAGAGAAGGCCTTTCTAGGCAGAAAGACCAGCATAGACAAACTCAGGGCAATATGATGACACTTCCAGGGAAATCACAAGTCATTTAACATAGTGAAAACTGGACTGGCCACTTACAGGCTGTTTGTCTCTAAGCAAATTACTTGATGTCTCTGAGGCTTCGAATTCACATTTGTGAGAAAAAGAAAGAAAGTAAAATGGTTGCAAAATTAGGTAACAGAATTTAGATGCAAAGCACAGTGCTTGGCATATATTAGGTGCACAAGAAATGGTCTTTATTATTCATCCATTTTTGTCACATGGTTCTAATTCATTATCTTCTCTGACCCAGGTGGCTGTCTTCCCTTTCTTGCTCATTCCTGAGCCTAGTAGCGAGCCCCCCCTCCCCAACTCCCACAGACTTTTCCTCAGGCAGGAAACCCGACCCACTGCCTGGCCTGGGACAGCTTCTAGGGCTGGGTGGTTTGTGTTATTCATTCTCTCTCTCTCTCTCTTTTTTTCCCCCTAAATGCAACAAAATAAAACCAAACAAAAAGCCCAACGCCTGGCGTGGCTTGTCAGGGAGTTATGCAAGTGTGTAAAAAAATAAAATAAAATAAACATTGAGTTTTCAGCATTTGGGGCTGTTTGATTAGGCACAGAGCAGGGCCAAGGGCCGGTGAGATGGGGGAGAGGCTGAGGGTAGGGGGGAGGGGGTGGGGCTTGGGGAGGTGGTGGATGGGACCCAGGACCAAACTCAGAAATGGCTGTTTGCCCCCTGCAAACTTGGCAAGGATCTGATCGAATAAGCCCAGACCCTGGTACTGCTCTGCTTTCTCTGGCCATCCATCCACCATCTCTGCTGTCTGCCCATCATAATACACCAGAGGTCATTCCATCCATCCCCCTGTCACTGTAAACGGCCCTGTGCCCTTGTCTCCATAGTCAGGGCTGCCCCTTCCTCTCCGGAGAAGGAGAGTCCACAGCCTGTCTTGATTACTCACCACCACCCCCACCCCACTCCCCGCATCAGTATAGCTTTTCTGCTCTAACTTAACTCCTGCTAACTACAGTTTAAGCCCAGTTCCCTTTACCCAATCTGAAGTGACACTGAAGAACAGCTGTTTGCCACCCCCAGGAAGTGAGTCTCCCTCCTTCTCCCCTTCAGGCTTGACTTCAACAGCACCTGGGTCACTACAGGTGTCAGCTGCCCTTCAAGACCCATTCCACAAACATTAGCAGGGTCCCTACCATTCTACCTGGCATTTGCATCCTTCATTTCACCACCTCTCAAAGCAGATGAGAGCGCTGAAGCTCAGAGAGGTTAAGTAATTTCGGAATGGCCACACAGCTGGTAAGTGTTGGAGCAGGGATTTGGTATCTAGGCTTTGCTTCAAGATCTGCCTGGCTATCCTGCACCAGCTCCCAGTGGAGGGTCCTCACCTGGGTTCCCTGGAGGTTAGAGCCTCACATTTCGTCTGAACTGGGAAAATGCTCTGAAGAGTTGACTGCTGAGAAGAGGAGAGTGTGGACGGGACCCCAGACTCCCTCGGAGCCTGTTCTTGTCACTTTCCAGGTTCCTGATGGGGAAACTGAGATCTTGCTAGGCTCACGGGCCTGTTGTGACCCCAGGATGCCTGCAGCTGTGCCGGTGCTCTGGCAGCTTGGAATCGCCGGGGATGCAGGGTTGGGGAAGGAGAGGAGGGAGGACAGAGGCTCTGCCCCAGAGTCCAGACCAAGGGTGCAGTTGCCAGCCCTGCGCTCCGAGCGCAGCGCCCCAGCGGAGGCAAGGGCGTGCGGGAGGGGGGCGACGAACTCCCAGGCCTGGCGCTCCAGTCCGTTTTTTGCTGCGGATCCCGGGAAGGGGGGCCGGCTCGGGGGTGGGACTGAAAAGGGGGGGGATTCCCTCCCTCGTGCGCGCGGAGGACTAGCCCCTCTCCCGGCTGGGAGCTCCGGCGGAGCCGAAGCGCAACGGAGAGCCCCAGCGCGGGCGGAGAGCCCGGCGCGGATCGCCCGAGTGGGGACTGTGGAGAGGAGGGCCGAACCGGGCTGCCCCAGAGGACCGATGCGCCGGGTGGGGCGCTGGCCCCGGAGGGCGTGAGCCGCCCGCAGATTGAGCAACTTGGAAACCGGCGGGCGGAGCGCGGGCGCGCTGGGCGCCCAGGACAGTTCCGCGGCGGGCGGGTGAGCCGGCCGCGCCCTCACCCCTCCCGGGCCTGCCCCCGCCGCGGCTGGCAGCGCGGAGGTGAGTCCCCCCGGGAGCTGCCCTGTCCTCCTCCTTAGCGCCCCCTTCCCCTGGGACCTGGGGCGCTTTGGGCCCTCTCTTCGGGGCTTGGCCGAGATGAGTGCCGGGATAGGGGGAGACCGTGAGAGGCAGGGGACTTCTGACTACTCTCGAATCAGCGAGAGCGGAAGAGGGCACCTTTTGGGGCCCCTTCTGCAAGTCCTGCCGCCCCCACCCTTAGCATCCCTCAAGCTCTTAGGCAGCCTCCTAGCGATGCCGCCACCGGTTTGCCCTCAACCCCGCAACCCCCTGCGATCGTCCTCACTCGGAGTTCCGAACTCCCCAAATTCACCAGACCTATTTATTCTCCACCGCCCCCAACCGCAAACCCCCGAAGCAGAAGCTCTTGATTCCTAGTGTCTTCGCCTTGGACTCCCCCGAATCCCACGGCTCCCTGTTACCATCCCCATAACCCCCAGTGCCGCAGCCCGGGCCCGGGTCCGACGTGGCAGACGGTGTGTGCTGCGCCCCTCGGGGCGCTGCGAGGCGGCGCGGTTCACTGTCCCGAGGGTTCGGGCGCCGAGGGACCGTCTTGCTTGGTTGGGGAGAGGTGGCCGCTGTGTGTTAACCCAGGGCTCCCAGGAGGGCTAGGTCGCGCACTTGGGGCAAGGGTTTTCTAGTGAAGCCCGCCTCTCAGAATTGGAGAGTCCTCTTGGATTTGGGGCGGGAGGGGTCAGGCGGGGGACTTCAGGTCCACCTCCCCCTCTCCCCCCTGCACCTGCTGGACCTCTCTAGATGATAGGGAGGAAGACTTTGAGCGCTTGGAGTCGTGTTGCAGGGACGTGAAGGAACACTTCCCCGCTGCCTCTTGGTGTTGGGGGGCGGGGGTTGGCTCGACCCCCACACCTGGCCAGGCTCTGGCGGACAGGTCGGGCGGGCACGTACTTGGTCCCGCCCCCAGCCCAGCAATTCTGCCCCCGTTGGCTGGTCCTCTCCACCATAGCTGATCCCGGGGAAAGCTAATGAGAAATTATCGGAATGGTTTACATTTTTGGGTCTGTATCCGGCCCCGGACCGAGTACCAATTTATCCAAATAGTGTTGCAGGGAAGAAGGTGAAAGTTATTGCAAACTTCTGGGGGCGTTGAGTCTCCGCCCTGCGCCCCACCCCTCGGCTGTGTCCCCCTCCCCCGTGTGTCCTCCCCTCCTGGACCACCTAGTAGGCGGGCCTCTCTCCTTGGCCCCAGCTCTGCCCCTGCCTCCCACTCCTTCCTCAAGCTGGGTCATGCCCTACACCTCTCAGCTCCCTGCCTCTTGCTCTGCCCTCCAGAGTCCCCGCCCGAGCAGCAAACCTTGAGCGGCTCACTGACTGTGTTTATAACCCCGAGACCCTAACCTTTCTGTCTCCATAAAGTGGGACTAACTGTACTTTCCTCCTAGCGTGGTGGTGAGGAGTCAATGAGAACCTCCCGCGTGGCAGGTGGTGCAAGCATGCCATGAATGTGGATCCCTCACCCCAACCCTGGCAGAGACAAAGTGCCCTTCCTCACCCCCACGGATGCCTGAGACCGTGATCACTGCCAGCAGTTCCCATTGCTGGCTCTGCCGGTGTAGAGTGATGGGCCTCCCAAAAGAACCTGCCTGTGCCTTGTAGCCCAGGGGGCAAAGGAAATCAGCCAGAGGAACCAATACAAATGAGGCCGGCTGCTTAAAAGAAAGTCATTAGCTCCTATCCCCTCTCTCAGCTGTGACCCCGCTGCAGGTGTCTATGTGTGTATCACTGCACGTGTGTGGGTGGGGATGAAGAGGGTGGGAACCTCTTATCTGGAGGGACGTGGAGTCAGAGACCTGGGATCTTCTGAGGCTTGCTACTGCAATGTTTCTAGTCTGAGACCTGTCCTGCTTTTAAAATCAGATATATGCAATCCAGAGTTTTCAACTTAAAAAAAAACAAACAGAAGATCTAGTAATGTGGAGCCAGTCTTTGCGCCCATCAACCATCAGCTGGAATGGAATAGCAGATGCTCCCTTTAGATGGGGCATTTGTCTTCCAGTTCACCCCCTCCACACTCTGCGTCCCTCCCATCTGTTGCTTGTATCCCTGACAGAGTGAACACAACCCCTTTGGAGAGTTGATTGTGTATTGAAACTCATCCCATCCCGTGATGGTTGAGGAAGGCCAGAGCCACTTTTCCAGTGGAATTCAGATCGGGAGCCTCCTCCCCACTTCCCCACTGAGATAGGTGGGGATACAGGTGGGAGTGGGTCTGAAGAGCCTCCCTGGCAGGGGGCAGACTGAAAGCTAAGACCGGGGAGGACTGAGGGGGAATTCAGAGGGAAGTAGAGGGTAGGGGAGGAAGGGTGCTAGCCTTTGCTGAGCCCTGAAGCTTGGCATGCTGCAGTCCATGGGGTCGCAAAGAGTCGGACACAACTGAGCGACTGAACTGAACTCAATTGAACTTACTCGGAAGTGCTAGGCGCCTTGCCCTGCAGGCACATGGAGTGCAGAGACGCATAGATCTGTTCTGCCCCAGGACCCCAGGCATACAGTGAGACCAAAGCCTCACAGACCCAGGGTTTAACACCAGCTTTGTCCAATGTGGTCTTCTCCTTCAATGTTTGTCAGGTGGAAAGACTCAGGGCACCCTGAGAATGTATCTGCCAGGGGTCCTCAGACCTTAGTGTGAGAAAGTCCAGCATTAGGGGTTAACTGGATCACTCTGAGCAATCCCTCGGGCCAAGGCAATCAACCATAAAGATAAATGCAAATATGGAAATTGCATCATAGTGCTCAGTGTTACGATTGGTATCCAGATGGTATGAAAACTGTCTTATTGCTTTTTAGATGACCACTGGAATGTAGACACAAAATATAGTCTTGGTCGAAGAAATTGCAACATTTATTGAGTCCTAGTGTGCCAAGCACCTTTCTAAGCAGTTTCATATATTAACTCATTTAAGCTATAAAAAACAACCACCACTCTCCTGTAGATAAGGAAACTGAGGCTCAAACCAGCTAAGCAACTAGGCTAAAGTAACAGCTAATAAGTAGCAGAGGCAACATTCAAAGCCAGGCAGCCTGACTCTGAAGTTTACACCCTTAACCATCATGGTCGACGGCCAGACTCTGGGACTGGGGGCTGAAGACCCCAGTTTGATACACTCGGCCGGACGTCTGTAATCTGTGGGTGGTGAAAGAGTGTGGTGGGGGCTGGGGCAGATGAGAAGGTTCTGGCAGGTCACGCAAGGAGTACTGGAGGGGCAGGTGGGGGCTGGCAGCTGACGGGGCACTGGGGGGTGGCTGGGGGCATCTCCACAGGCTCCGGCCACGGCTCCAGGTGGGATCCATCAGTCTCGTGTAAACACTTCTCACAGGCAGCTTAACCACTTGAGTGTGTCTGGCCTTCAAAGCCAGTGGGAGAGACCGAGGAGGGGTTGCTAAACTCCCTCGTGGGATAATGATTTATCTCCCATGCAGGTGGGCTCCCCTGGGGCCTCCCTGGAGGCGAAGGGGGAAAGACCGGGACACGGTTGGGAGGGGCACTTTCACTCAAGCGTTTCAACTTTCTCATTAGTTAGGCCGAAAGGCAGACAACTCTCAGACCAAACCTGTGAAGTAGGCATATTTATCCCCATTTAATAGATGGGGAAACGGAGAGGCTAAGGGATTCTTTCAAAGGCATCTTAATCAGCCAGTGGGAGAGCGACACTGCCCTGGCGTCTCCAAAGCTTCCTGAAGACTTGCTGTCTCCTCCCATCCCTGTATGAGTGTGGGTGCGTGTGCAGGCCTCATTGTGAAAGTGTGAAGCAAGCTGTGAGTGGGAAGCGGGCTTTCATCTCCTGACTCCCAGGTTGGGCTCCAACTTCCCAGACACATTTCACTGGGGAGGGATCGGTTTCCCCTGCCCCCATCACCCGGGCCAGTGGGTCCAGAGACCTGGCTCTCGCTGGGCTGGGGGATTATCCCCATTCTCTGTGTCTCTGGCCAGGGCGGGCATCGCTGCCTCTTTTATCCTCTCACAAAGGCCAGGCCCGCCGGGCCTGCTGTGTCAGAGTTTCTGTGGCTGGGGGAAGCCTTACTTCCTTTTCTCCCGCCAAGCCCAGAGGGCCACGCTGGGTCTGCCAGCTTGTCGGGGGCCACTGCTCTAGCTCCAGACAGGTGAAAGGCACAGGGGTCACTTGCCGAAGGACAGAGAGAGCTGCTCTTTAAGAGTCATGATGTTACTGCAGCATGAAGTCTGTAGGCTAGACCTAATGAAGGACTTCCAGATAGAGCTGGCTCACTTTGGGCAGGGTGAAAGCCAGGCAGCCAGTTTCCAGTGATCCACAACTTTGATTTGAGTGTCCACCATATTCCAACTACTTGGGTAGCCAACTCCCATCCCACATCAGGGACTTTTGCCAGATAGGAAAAGGAGTCAGTCTCTTCTACAGGGGTGCCAGGTGGGTGACTTGTAATGTTCAAACACTCTGAGTTGTCTCCTGGTAGTGCACCAGATGGGAGGGCAAGAAGCCTAGGTTGGGGGGGCCCACTGGTACCCCAGAATTAACCCTTCTCTCTCCTCCCCAACAGGTTGGTTTTTGGAGGTGTCCTGGCTGAAGTGACAAAGAGTTCTCCCCATGTGACACCCCGAGGTGCCTTTGAGGAAAGCTCTCTGGATCTCTTTATTGGCTGATGGAGAAGTAGGCTCCCCACACCCTCTCTGTCCCCAGCTGAGATTATGGTGGATTTGGAATACAGGGCAGATTTGGGATACAGCCCAGGCCTGGACATCCTGCTGCTGACCCAGCCCCGGAGGCGTTAGCAAGAGCCCTGCGCCGTCCACCCCCGCAGAGACCACCCCTCCTACCAGGGGCCTGGAGCCGGCGAGTGACTATGCGGCTTGGACTGTGTGTGGTGGCCCTGGTTCTGAGCTGGATGCATTTGGCCACCGGCAGCCGGGGGATCAAGGGGAAGAGGCAGAGGCGGAGTAAGTAACGGATGGGGCTGGACCACCGTGGCCCTTGGGAGTGGTGGTGGGGAGGGCACTGTCTGGGGACTGCAACCTTCGGCCGTTGCATTCTGTGATGACCATTGCAGATTTCTGCTTTGTCTATTACAGCTTTGTACATCACTCAGTAGATTATCCAGTTTGTGGATTAATTTATTGAGATTACCCATCCTGTAGATAACTCACTTTGTCTGTTTTCCCCTTTGTAGACGCTGTTTTCTAGATTAACCCCTCTCCTGTGAGGATCCAGTTTGTGGATTATGCCCTTTGATATCACACCAGCTTTGTGTGGTATCCATGGAGATGCTTCCCAGCCCGGTGCCCCTGGGGTCCTCAGTGTCCCTCTTTCACAGACAGGAGTTCAGGGTTCCTTTCATTTAGAGGTCTGAAATACAGCCCTCAGCCTCTTGGGGGCCAGGAAACCCACACAGACAGGCAGTGGGCAACAGACTGCCCAGGTCGTGGGGCAGGGATGGTGGAGCCGAGTATCCGTGGGACTGTCCAGCACTGTGGCTTTTAACCCCGCCCAGTGGGATTCGGGAAGCTGCGCTGAGGGGCGATAGGAGGCAGTGGGCACAAGGCCGGCCCCGCCTCCCTTCAAACCAGAGCGGCGGCACTCTTCCTTGCTCTCAGGAAGATTCCACATAAGGTGTCATTGGAAGAAGAGGGTTCTCACGGCCTAAATAAAATCCCATCATTGTGCAAATAGGAAAACTGAAGCTACGAACAGGGAAGAGACGGCAGTCTAAAAGACACACAGTCAGTGTTGGAACCTAGGTCTGCTGGTTCCTGTGAGCCCAGTCTTCTTGACAACAGAGCCTGATGGAGTATTTACCTGTCCTCACCATTCTCCCTGTCTCTCCCAGGATCCTGCCCTAGGCCGTCCTGAGAGCAGGTCCCCCATCCTTCCCTCAGCA
This sequence comes from Dama dama, assembly GCF_033118175.1. NCBI lineage: Eukaryota > Metazoa > Chordata > Mammalia > Artiodactyla > Cervidae > Dama > Dama dama. Next base: position 104,906,949 of record NC_083700.1, read on the forward strand.
CCTTCAGCGATGGAGGTTCGGGACATGCCATCATGTCATGGGAGTGGCCCCTGGGTGTGTGGTGGAGGCCCGACCCAAGTCTGCCTGTCTCTCAGCATCCCCCAGAAGAGATGTCGTGCCCCCAGATGGGCAGCTCCTCTCACGTCTAGCCCCACCACCTCTTGCTTCACTTCTTAGGCCTTCAGCCCAAGGCCCACCAGGAAGGGCTGAAAAGCAATGGAGTTCTGTCGGGTCTCCACGGGAGTGGCCGAGGCCAGACTCCAACCCAGAGAGAGACGCTCAGGGAACTGGTGAAGCTGAAAATCCCCGGCTTAACAAACAATTAGAGACGGTTAGGTTTAATCAGCAGCGAGGCCTTGATTTTCCTCCCTTCTCGTCTGTTGTGGCCAGTATTTTGGTCTCCACTGGCCAGATGCGGTTTAGCGATTTATAATCAGTCTCCTCTATTTCCGAGAGGAGAGAGAAAACGAGAAAGGCCACTCACCATCATGTGATGTGCATTAATGGTCACACTTCCGCTGCTGAGCCACACACTCACCTACACCAGAGGGTCAGGAGACCTGGGTTCATCTTTTGTACTTAGGAAAAAAAAAAAAAAGTACTGGCCTGGCCATCAGAATGGGCCGGTCCTAGCAACAGCCAATCAAATGCAGTCATTTTGATGTTTCCACTTTTGATACAGCCACATCCCACAGCCTTGGTAGCACGTAGCCCAGTGTCTATTACCAAGCAGTATGAGTGACAGACATCCTTAATGGTGAGATGCAAGGACAGGGGGAGAGGTGGGTAAGACTCAGGGTGCAACGAGGGTCCAAAATGGACAGAGGCTCAGAGAGAGGTGACTCTTCTCTTCCTCTCTTTAAATTAATTTTTATTGGAGTATAGTTGATCTACAATGCTGTAAGCTTCCACTGCACAGCAAAGTGCACCAACCACATGTATACATAGATCCACTCTTTTCCAGTTTCTGTTCCCATACAGGTCACCACAGAGCATTCAGTAGAGTTCCCTGTGCTATAGAGTAGGTCATAATTTGTTATCTATGCTATATACAGTAGTGTGTATATGTTAATCCCAATCTCCCAATTTATCCCTCTCCCCACTGTCCCTCTTGTTAACGCTCTTGGGAACCTAGATGTTGCTAGGCAATACTCGTGAAATTGTAACCATAAAACTGCAAGTATGATTGTATAGGAATACAGTGAGGGTTACATGAGATAATAGACATACTGTGAAACATTTGTGAAATATGAAGCTCTGTATGGCTGGGATGCATGTCATTTAAAACAATTTTTATTGGAATATAGTTGACTTACAATGTTGGGTTAGTTTCAGGGGTACAGCAAAATGAATCAGTTATACATGTACATACATCCATTCTTTTTAGATGCATGTCATTGTTGTATAAACAACGTGTGGGCCATTTTGCCCCAGAGTTTCCAGGGGAGTTAGGGGAGGGATGCAAGGATGGAGACAGCATGTGTGGCTGCTCTGGTCCCCACCACATGCAAAGGTAGTGGGCAGCCTCGGGGGCAGGGGTAGGCTTGCTGTATATACAAGCCTCAGGTCTGTCGACCCTGTCACTGTGTGACTGCCTGCTGGTGGGACCACCAGAAGTCACCTGATAGAGCTCTGATCTAGAACCACACACCAGTTTTGAGTCCAGAAGCATATGGTCTCGGCTGTGAGTGATGGTGTCCCTGCAGGAGGTAAGACATGCAGCTGTGAGTCCTGAGCCCTGGCAGAGCATTCCCCACCCCTTCCCACTCACGAGGACCCCTCCCCTTCCCCGAGCCCTCTGTCCACTCACCCTCACTGCCCCTCGTCCTCTCCTGACCCCCTTTCCCCCTGGACTTCCTGCCCTTCATGGGGATCGCACTTGCTCTCACCATGCCTCACGCTGAGTGCCCCTCCTACTGAGACCCTCTCGCATCTGATTCCTGGGCCTTTTTACTCAGTCCTGCCCCCACCTCCCCATGAAGCCTGCATTCCTTCACTGAATCCTGACTCTTCTTCCATTTCTCTAACTTTTATTGGAGCATAGTTGATCTACAATGCTGTAAGCTTCCGCTGCACGGCAAAGGGCACCAACCACATGTATACATAGATCCACTCTCTTCCAGACTCTCTTCCCATACAGGTCACCACAGGGCGCCGAGTGGAGTCCCCTGTGTAATAGAGCAGGTCATCGTTCGTCATCTGTGCTATATGTAGTCATGTGTATATGTCAGTCCCAATCTCCCAATTTATCCCTCTCCACTGTCCCTCTTGGTAACCATATGCTTGTTTTCTACATCTGTGACTCTATTTCTGTTTTGTAAATAAGTTCATTTGTACCATGTTTTTACCTTCCACATATAAATGATATCATATGATATTTGTCTTTCTCTGGACTCCCCTTTTTTGGCTCCTTCTCACTGCCCCGTCCTGCATCTGAAGCCTTCACCTCCTCCCCCAGAAGAGGGTCTGTAGAGTCTCTCTTCCATGGCTGAAGCCTCGTTCACTCCTCTCTTCATTAATTTCTATTGGAGTATAGTTGCTTTACAATGCTAGTCTCTGTGACACAGCAAAGTGAATCGGTTATGTGAATACACATATCCCCTCCTTTTTAGACTTCCTTCCCATCTGGGTCACCGCAGAGCACTGGATAGAGTTTCCTGTGGTATAAAGTAGGTTCTCATTAGTTATGCATTTTGTATGGAGTCGCGTATATATGTCTTGGGCCCTTCCTCATGAGTCCGTTTCGAACCCACAGAGCCTGGTCCTGGGTGCAGAGATGGATTTTGAAGCACCCACAGGTGATGGGGAGCAGACAGTTTCAACCTAGTGTGCTCGTGAGAGCCCCAAGAGTGACTCTTGAGATGTAATTTTAACGATGAGATAGTAAGGAATCTGCCTGAAATGTGGGAGACCTGGATTTGATCCCTGGGTTGGGAAGATCCCCTGAAGCAGGGCATGCCAACCCACTCCAGTATTCTTGCCTGGAGAATCGTCATGGACAGAGGAGCCCAGTGGGCTACAGCCCACGGGGTCACAAAGAGTCAGACACGCCTGGGCGACTAAGCACAGCACAGGTGATCTGCAGGCCAGGGAGTGGGGCTGGGGGGAGTGAGGGGGAACCCAGGCAGCATCCAAAGGTGAGGAGCTGGGACTGTGCAGGAAATGGGGTGCAGCTGTGGGGAGAGCTGGAGAAGTGGTTTCTGGGTGCAGTTCTCGGGAGCCCTGGGGTTTTCACTAGAACTGCTCTGCTTGGTTTGCTTTATACATGGAGGCTCTTGTCTACAGAAAAGAAGGGTTGTGCTCTTAAAACAAAAAGCCGAACACCCATGGGGGTAGAGCAATGAAAGCTGCCCGGGAGCTGAGGGAGTGCTGCGGGCCATGCTGCAGAAATGGGCAGAGGTCAGAGGGTGGAGCTCTTGGTACCTGCCAGGCTGGGAGTTGGCCCTTGACCCTGACTTGAGCTGCCGGTAATGAGGACACCCCCTGAGAGGTTTGAATCAGAGGAGTAGCGCTTGATCCAGCTGTAGTGGGGCGTGAGGGGAGGGAGCTTGAGGTGGGAGACCAACAGACCAGTTAAAGGCTATGTGGACCCAGGTGAGAAAAAAGTGCAGGGAAACTTAGCTCATTCTTCAACAGTTGAGTTGAAGAATGCCAGTCTTCCCAGGGGGATGTGCCCGGGCACCAGGGCACCAGGAATGGAGAGCATGTGGCCTCTGCCTGCTCAGTGAGGCCCTGGGTCCTGTCATCCCAGACTTCACTTCACCTCCACCCACTTAACTCAGGGGTCTCTCCTGGAAACTAATTCCTCCAAGACTAGATACCACCCTAAACCACGGTCAACCCTCTGTGTCGTGGAGCTTTTCCCTCCCCTGCCGTTGATCCTCACCCAACCCCCAACCACTCATTTCTATCCTGTCCCACGCCCCATACTTTATCAAACACCCAGTGAGCTCTGCTCATATAGCCACTTTCCTGAGCCTCTGTCTCACTCGCCACATCCTCAGCCCTACATTCTGGGAGAGTCCTATCCTTTGGTGGAGCCTCACCCCTTACTGGGCTCCCATTTAGAAACAAGGCAGGCTGCACTCTCCAAAAACTCTTTCCAATGGGAGAAAAAGACATATTAGCTGATAATAATGAAGCATGGCAGTGTCTACTCTGATGGATTCAAGTACTGGGGGCAGGGAACACAGAGAAATACTCTGTATCCAGATTTTACCAGGAGGCAAGATCAAGGGAGACTTCTTGGAGGAGGTGACTTTAGTTCTGAGGCTTGAAAGTGTTAGGTTTAGGAAGTGATAGAGGGTGTTCCAGACAGAAGGACCAACTTGAGCAAAGACACAGAGATGTGAAGTAGTGTGATGTGTTCAGAGAAACGAAAATAGTTCCCTATTGCTTAGAGGTAGTGTTAAGAGATAAAGTGGGTGGGATCAGCTCATGAAAGTTTTTAGGCCAGGTGGAAGAGCTGAGTCTTAATTCTGCTGCAGATAGGGAGCTATTGATGGGTTGTGGGCTTCCCTCGTAGCTTAGTTGGTAAAGAATCTGCCTGCAATTCAGGAGACCTGGGTTTGATCCCTGGGTCAGGAAGATACCCTGGAGAAGGAAATTGCAACCCACTCCAGTATTCTTGCCCGGAGAATCCCATGGACAGAGGAGCCTGGGAGGGCTTGCAAGTCCTTGGGCTTGCAAAGAGCTGGATACAACTTAGCGATTAAACCACCGACCACCAACAGGCAGGGGCACGACGCCATGAATTTGAGTTTTGGAAAGATCTAAGATGAGAAATTCGGGGACTTGAAACAAGTGAAGTCCCTAGAGAAGAGGCTCTGTGGCCAGAAGCCATTCTTCAAGGGGCAGGGCTGAGTCACCCTGGGGCAATGCCTGATTACAGAAAAATCAGCTTGAAAGGAGTTTGCACAAGGATGAAGGAGGCAAGAAACAGCAGGGAATGGAGGAGACAGCCTTGACTTCCTGGCTCAGTGCAGTGGGCTCCATGGAGTGCTTAGGAGGTGGGAGGCAGTGAGGAGTGGAGAGTATGGTGGGGGTAAGAAGAGCAGAACTTTAATGAGTGAGTTTTGTGAAGAAGTTGGAAGGAGGCCCCCTGAGCTCTTTGAGCACCCTCCCCATCACTGAGCCCACCCATCCTCAACCAGGCTCCGTCCCTGCAAGGCACACGCCTTCCCATCATAGGCAGAGAAGCCAGAGGGAGTGTTTCAAATTGTGAACCAATCATGCCCTTCTGAGGTCCTTCCATTGCCGGTTAGAATAAAGCTCTATTTTCCATTTCACGGATGCACTAGGATGGTTGGGGCCTCAGAGCTTTTGCCCAGGCTTCTCTGGTCTGCACACCCTCTTCACCTAGCCTGCTTGGTAAGGGTTCATCCTCCAGTGCTCCTCCATTCCCCAAAATGTGCAGCCAGCCCTAGGTGGGCATCTGTTGCTGTTGCTCCATATCCCCAACTCCTAGCAATTCTGGACACACATTAGGTGTGCAGTGAACGTCTGTGGAATGAATAAGCCTCAGTTTCTCCCTTTGAATCATTATGTAACCTCTGCCCACACCCAGCATCTCCTTGGACACCCCCTCTCCCAGCACACACAGCCCCCTTCCCTCTGGCTCTCCATCCCCTCACTGCTTATCTTTTTGCCTTACTAAGCTGAGAACTCTCTTTGATTCCCATCCCCCTGGATAAGTGTTCCTTTCCTCACTGAACTGCCCCTGCCCATCCTGGAGCCCCTCTCCTCCTTGCTCAGCACCCCTCTCCTTCCTGAACCCCCAGACCTCACGGAGCCCAGCTTCTAGTCCCCTGTCCCTGACCCCAGTCTCAAGCCTCAAGGCTGGTCCTACTGGCTGAGTTCTGTGTCTTGACCCTCTCGTATCCTTGGGTCTTCACCATCACTCCCTGCCTCTGTCTTGTGATCACAGTCCCCGCTCCCAGCGGGTCTCTCCTTACTGTCTCTTTCTGTGTTCTCTGACCTTCTCCTCACTTTATCCCTCACCTCCATCCCCTCCACTAACTGTTCAGCCCCCTGTGGTTTGGCCTGAATCCCACCACTCCACCAGAAATGCCCTTCTTGAGGTCACCCAATCATCTCTTCCTGCATGTGTCATAGGTTTTCCCAGAGGTCCTGGCTGTGGTCTCCTCCCAGCATGGGCCCTGCAGATCTCACCCTCTTCCACTCAATTTCCATCTCCCACCCCAGGGTCCTCCCATCTCCCCAACAATTCCTTCTCAGCTTCTTTCCAGGCCCTTCCTCTGCTTGTGTGTTTAATGCGAGTATTGCCCAGGACTCAGCTCTTGGTCCTCTTCTCAAGCTGCACCACTTCTTCCCCGGGATGCTTTCCCCTCCCACAGATTTAATCCCCAATGACAGCTCCCAGCATGGATCCCTGAGTTCTCTCCCCCTTTCCACAGCCTGCCTCTTAAATGAGATGGTTCTCCACCTTCCTTTACTCCTTAACCACTGCCCTCCCCTCTCCACCTCAACCAGGGATGCCAACAGCCTGTTTGTGGCTGGGTCCTTACATGACATCTCAGCAGCACTTGGCGTTGGGCTCCCCTCTCCTCCCTTGAGTGTCCTCTTCTCTCGACTTCCATGATGCAGCATGCTCTGAGTGTCCCTACCTGTCTGGGTGCTTCTCCTCGACCTCTTAGCTAACCCTTCTTCTTCTTCTGTCCTTCTCTTCAATGTCTAATGCCTTTTCTCACTGTCTGCTCCCACGTCCCTAGCCATCTCATTGATGTCCTGGCCTTTGATGACTGTTTTATATTAAGGACTCCATGTGTCAGTCTCCAGCCAAAATGTTTCTCTTGAGTTCCAGACCCACAGGTTCTGCTGCCTACTAGATACCTTCCCAAGGGCATCCCACAAGAACCACAAACTCAACCCAACTCATCATTTCCTCCACTTGAATCTGCTCCTTCTCCTGTGGGCCCTCTCTTGCTGAAGAGCCAGTGGCTATCCCATTACCCAAGCTCAACATCTGGGCATCATCCTTGACCTGTGCTTTCCCCCAGCCCTCACCCCCATGTCCAGTCCATCACCTAGTCTCCTTGATTCTACCGCCTGAATATCTTATGTGCGTCTATACCTTTCTACCTTTCCATCCTCCTGGTTCAGCTCCATCTCTTGGAACCTGGAAGTCCCCCTCCCTCCAGGTTTGCCATCTGTACAATGCATTCTCCACACTACAGAGGGATCTTTCTAAAATGGAACCCTGGCCATGTCTCCTGTTTTAAAGCCCCTAGGGACTACTTGTGGCCTTTAGAATAATATCTATACTCCTTTTTTTTTACAGGTGCAAGGCCCTTCCTCCTCTGCCCCCTGCTTTCCTCTCCACTCACTCCATGCACCAGCCATGCTGAATGAATTTCAGATGCCCATGGGCTGTACTTTCTCTTACATGTCATTGAGGCCTCTGCAGGGAAATGCACACAGAGATTTGTTGTTGGTTGTGTGCGAGGCAGACAGCAGGATTCTAAGAAGGCCCTTTGCAAATGTGCCCTTCACTAAAGTAATAAGGAAGGAATATATGAGTTATGGGAATATAACCATAGACACCTACAAATGGAGCACCTGGATGACTTTGGTTCTTTTTGTTCAGTTTCTCATTTGTGTCTGACTCTGTGACCCCATGGACTGCAACATGCCAGGCTTCCCTGTCCTTCACCATCTCCCGGAGTTTGCTCAAACTCATGTCCATTGAGTCAGTGATGCCATCCAACCACCTCATTCTCTGTCATCCCCTTCTCCTCCTGCCTTCCACCTTTCCCAGCATCAGGGCAAGCCAAAAACCTAGAGGGAGCCTTCATTTCAGCCACAAATTGAATAAAAACCTTGAGTCATAGACAACTTAGTATCTTTGGAGTGGAAGTGGTACCTAAAATCTACAGTGACTTATTCATGTGGAATATAGCTGAATAACAGCCCAAAGTAGAAAACCAGTCCCAAGCAGGCTCCCTCATAACTCTGATACCACATTTGGAGTCCTTTCCTCTTACAATGACCCAACCAACGAGAGCGATATTAAGTTTTAAATTTGTTGATTAGCTAAATGGTAACACTGACTCTATGTAAATAAGTTCTTTATTTGAACAATCAGTCTGGTCAAACCTTCAGTTTCCCTGTCACCCCTGGTTTTCATAAACTTTTTCTCACTGCCTGGAATTCATACTGGCTGTGAAGCCTTGTTTAAGTAATTCAGCCTTTCTTATTTCCTCATCTGTGAAAAAGAGGAGGAAAAAAAAGTAGTATCACCCACTTCATGGGTTTTAAGGATCAAATGAGCTAATACTTGCAAAGCACTGAGAGCAGTGCCTGCAACAGAATAAGTGCTCAGCCTTTAGGAGTAAGCTACAGAGGTTATGATTAAGATTTTGTTGTTGTTGTTTATCATTATTGTGTTTACTATTCCGCTTTTCTCCTCTGCTCACCTTTCTCATCCTCATTCTCTTGTTCTGAAATCAGGGATCATTCCTAGAGCTGGAGCTCTCCCCCTCAGCCCTCCAGAGCAAGCATCTTCATCTCCCTTTTTAGGTGGTGGGAAGAGAGGCCCACAGGATGCAGAGTTTCGCCCAGGGTCATAGGCTAGGCATTTGACTTCAGGTCCAACCAGCGAAGTCTAAGCCATGCGTCCTCCATTGCTGCACGATCTTCTGTGATCTCTGCTCTGATTCCGCTGGCTGGCTGCCTCCAGCCTGTGTACAACTCCTCACTGCCTGGTTCCTCTTTTAATGACTGGTCCCACCCATCCCCTAAGCCAGAACCCTGGGAAGTACCCCAGCCTCTGATTGGTCACAATGGCCATACTGATTGTATTTCCTAAGTATCTCTCAAATCATTTTCTCTCCATCTCCACTGAACAGAACTTGGTTTTGGACTCTCTCATCTTTCTCACCTGGATGATCTGCTCAGCTTCCTCCCAAATGGTCCTCCAGTCTCTGGTCTCTCCCCAGGCTGCAGAGGAGGCTTCCCAACCTGTAAATCAGACTGGATCTTGCTCCTGCTTAAAACTTGCTGATGACTTTTTTATTTCATCAGTTCTGAGAAAGGTCCCCCTAAAACATTGTGAAACAAGGGTTCTGTGGCCAAAATGTCTTGGAAGTGCAGCTCATGCTGTCTCCCTCTTAGAAAGTCACTTAAAATCACAGAAGCATAATGAAATGAAATGAAACATTAATCACTCCCAGTCGTGTTCGACTCTTTGCGATCCCATGGACCATAGCCAGTCAGTGTCCTCTGTCCATGGGATTCTCCAGGCAAGAATACTGGATTGAGTTGCCATTCCCTTCTCCAGGGGATCCACAAAGGCTGCAAAAAGCCCTGGAGTAGAAAAAATCCAGTTTAGACTTGTTGGACACGGTGGTTCTTAGATATATTCTCAGATATATCTAATGCAATGGCCTTTTCTCCACATCTTCCTATGAACATTCAGGGGAATCCTGTTCCAAGAAATATTCTTTGGAAAATGCTGCAAGATAGAATTCAAGTCCATTGCCATGACATAAAAGGTGCTTAAAAATAAGACTACTTATCTTTCACCACTCCCCTCCCCACCTCTCATGTACCCCCAATCTTCCTGTTTCCTTCAGGTCACTTTACACCTCTGTGGTCTTGCCCCTAGAGGGCCCTAGTCTCTACTTCCCGATGGACAAATCCTTATTCATTCTTGAAGAGTTGACCCAAATGGCCCCTCTTCTGTGATTCCTTCCTTCTTTCTGGATTCTCTTGATCCTCGTGGCTGCCAGCATGTGTCTGTTTGTAGGTCTGTCTGTTCCTTGGAGAGATCAGTTCAGGATAGCCAGGGGTCTTTGCTTCCATGTCCCTAGCACTTGCACTGCTTGTGGTACCTGGGTGGGGCCAGGTGAGTGTTGGCTGAACAAGTGAAGGAGGAAACGAGATCATAGGTCTGAAACTCAACCCTGGGGTTGGGGACCTCACTGGCTCAAAGGATGGTTCCAACCTCAGCACCTTTGACATCTTGGACCAGATTGCTGTTGTGGGGGCTGCCCCACACATTGTAGGATGTTTAGCAGCATCCCTGGCCTCTGTCTCCCAGAGGCCACTAGCAACCCCCTCCCCAGTGTGATCACCAAAATGCCTCCAGACTTTGCCAAAAAGTCTGCTGCCCTGAGGAGCAGACTCATGTCTGGTTGAGACCACTGTTCTAGACATAGGTTATTCCAGTTGTCTTCCTGTCTCAGGGTAGGTGGCCTTTTTCTCATTATCCCTCTTGTCCTTAAAATTTTCTCAGGGCTGTGTAAATTTCAGGCTTCAGCACCTTCTCTGAAGATGGTGGAGCAAGTCTGGGGGGTGAGCCTGTGTTGCTCCTGGAGCTAAGGGGGCGTTTAGGGTGGATGGCAGCTCTTGCTGTGCTAGTTCCCTTGAAAGCACATGCTGGGAAGGTCTATAAAGGAGCCTTGCAGAGAGCTGCTAGCCTGGCCTGCACTTTCAGAGAAGCACATTCATTCTGTAGGCTGAAACTCCTGTCTACTCACTTTCCATCCTTGTGGGAGCCTGGGAAAGACGGAGGCCTCTCCCAGAGCTGCCTCTCACCCTTGCTCCATCCTTGCAGTCAGCACCGAGGGAAGCCAGGCCTGTGCCAAAGGCTGTGAGCTCTGCTCGGAGGTCAACGGCTGCCTCAAGTGCTCGCCTAAGCTGTTCATCCTGCTGGAGAGGAACGACATCCGCCAAGTGGGCGTCTGCTTGCCGTCCTGCCCACCTGGATACTTTGATGCCCGCAACCCTGACATGAACAAGTGCATCAGTGAGTGTGGGCAGGGCTGGGGAAGGGTGCTGGAAACTCTGGATATGGGGCGGAGGTGCTTGGAACTGTTGATGGGCTGCAAGAGGAGTGAAGGAGATGTTGAGGAGGGGAGTTCCTGATTCAAATATCCAACTGCTGGCCAGACATTTCCCCAGACATCCACCCACATTTCCAGCCTGTAACGAAGCTGCATCTCCTCCCTCCAAACCTGCACTGACTTGTGTTCCCACAGGTGACTCTCAGTGTCCCAACCCATCACCCAAGGCACAGACCTAAGAGCCAACCTCTCATCTATGCCCCCACCTTAGCCATTCAATAACCACATTGTGCCTCCTCCAGCTCCTTTCCTTCATCACTGCCATTGTCTTATCCAGGTTCCCATCCCCTCTTTCCTGGACCACTGCAATAACCTCCATCTGTCCCCCAACCCTCATCTCGTTCCCTTTGACCCTCCCTCTGCCCTGCAGCCAGAAAGATGCTTCTGAGACATATAACCTAAAAAAATCGCTGCTGACTCCACTGACTGCAGGGAAATTCAAGCCCTGGTCAGCCTTCTCTCCCCATCCTCCCCACCCCCCATCTCACTCTGCTCTGCTCTCTCACACCAGCTACAGTTTCACGTGCCCCGAAGCATGTGCTGTCACACCTCTCTCTCAGCTGGGGGCCACGTGGTGAACCCTCTCCCATAAACAATGCCAGTGACCCTCTCATTTTGTTCAGAGCCTTGGAGTTTAGCATGCTTTTCCAGACCTTCTATCGGTTCAGCCACATGAGCACCTTGGGAGGGAGACAGACCTAAGTGATGGTACCCTTTTCATAGCTGATAACATCAAGGTCCCAGGGAAATGTCTGAGGGGAGTTCAGCCGACTTGGGTTCTAAATCCCAACTCTGCTGCTTGTTCATTGTGTGACCTTGGGCAAGTTGCAGCCTCTCCAAACCTCATCTTCAAAATGTGGGTGTTCATTTTTACCCCCAGGATTGTTGTGAGAGGCGTATGTCAGCCCTGAGTGTCTGGCACAAAATAAATTGAGCAGCTCTTATTCTTATTTTTGTTTGTGTTTTGCCTGCCACCAAACCCAGGACTCAGAGGCCAGGAGGCACAGAGGAGGGTGGGGTGGGGGTGGGGAGCTTATGAGGATGTAGGTGGGACCCCAGGACTGCCCTCTCGGTCCTCGGTCCTCGGGGATCTGGGTAGGGCATTCCTTGCTATGCCTGCTCCTGGGAAACTGGCAGCCCAGGCTTCAGAGGCGGGACTGGGAGGAAGTCAGCTCCGCCCACAGTCCGGGAGGGGAGAGATTGTGAAAGACCCCTCCGGCTTCCAGCCTAGCCCAGCCACCCTCACCCCCCACCTCCCCGCAGGAGGGAGAGCTGGCAGGAGGGCATCAGGGAGGGACCCAGGAGTCTGACCAAGGTGGTTCCTGGAACTCGGCCTTGCAGAGGCAGAGGAATTTGCCCCAGGATGGCTCCCCATCCTCCAGGCAGATTCTTGCTTCCCTGGGCAGGAGGAGAACCAGGCTTTGGGGTGTTGTGGATGCCCAGCAGTAGGGGAAGAGGAGACCACACAGCCACTCTCAGGGTGTCATTGTATCCCTCAGTTTGGCTCTGATTAGGTGGTCCTTAGGGTGCCCTGAGATGCTAGGACCCTCCTCTCGCCCCCACCAATCTCCTGTCCTCCGAACCCAGCTCTCTTGGGCCTCCCCTTCCCTTCCGGGCCTGCAGGGGGGCTGGGTTGGGCAGCTGGGGGGTGGGGAGAGTCCCAGCCGGCCTTCAGGAGGGGCTGTTTTGGCCTCCTCTCTCCCCACCTCTTGCTTTCATTTCTCTCCCTCCCAAGACTCCACTGCGGTAGTGGCAGCTCCAGGCCACTGTCCTGCCCTGTGTGGGTGGGTGGGCACGGGGATGAGGGGAGGGGTCCGTCTGGGGCTGGGACAGAGCCCCACCCCCGGTCTGGCCCCCCCTCAGAATGCAAGATTGAGCACTGCGAGGCCTGCTTCAGCCACAACTTCTGCACCAAGTGTCAGGAGAGCCTGTACCTGCACAAAGGCCGCTGCTACCCCGCCTGTCCCGAGGGCTCTGCGCCTGCTGACGGCACCATGGAGTGCAGCAGCCCGGGTAAGGGGCAGGGTCTGGGCCGGAGAAGGGGCGGCCCGGGTGGGAGCGGCCCCCAGGGAGAGCGTGGTGCAGAGAAAGCTCATGACCACCACGCCCTGAGTTTCTCTGGGGACTTTTATACGCTCTCGACTATCAGGATGCCTCTGGCCTGGGGCTGAGACCGAGAGCAGGTGGGAGAGGCTCCCCGGGGCGCACCCTGGTGCCAGGCGATGGGCCAGGCGAGGAGCCGTGACCCCTTCCTCCCCTTGCTTCCCTCCCCTCCCACCAGCACAATGTGAAATGAGTGAGTGGTCTCTGTGGGGGCCTTGCTCCAAGAAGAAGAAGCTCTGTGGCTTCAGGAGGGGCTTGGAGGAGCGGACGCGGAGGGTGCTCCACGCCCCCGGGGGAGACCACGCCTTATGCTCCGACACCAAGGAGACGCGGAGGTGCACGGTGCGGAGGACGCCCTGTCCGGAGGGTGAGCTGCGGCCTGGGGGTCAGCGGCCAGCTACGGGAGGTCTGAGCGCCTCTGTTTCCTACCTGTGACCCAGAAGAGTGCTCGGGCCAGGGCCAGATGAGGCATCCTCAACTCAGGACCCCATGCTGTGCAAACCCGTGCCAGGCAGACAGGGCTGCCCGCGGCTGCGTGGGGTGGCGGGAAGATTGTGTGGTCCTATCCCTCCCCACTGCTTCTGATTCAGGGGATGTTGGCACCGGACCGGCCCTTAGAAGGGGAGCTTGGAAGTGGGGTGCGAAGGCCCAGAGAGGGGCAGTGATTTGGCCGAGGTCACACAGCCCGCCCGTGGCAATGATGTGGCAGTGGTGTGGGATGGAGGCCTGGGGAGCCGTCCTGCCTGTCCCCAGAGCTGCAGTGACTGGTTGGGAGATGCCTCGGGCCATTGGGATCCAAGGTCTGAGGAAACGTGAGGAAAGAGGAGCCGGTTCCGTTCAGGTGGAGAGTGGAAAGGTTCATGTGGGACCCCCCTCAGTACCCATGTTGCAGGGCCCTGTGCAGGGCCCGCTGGTCCGAGGAGGCCGGGAGGGCGCCCCGACCGCCTCTGGGCCTCCTCCCCAGCCCCCCTGCCCCACTTCCTCACCACATTCTTCCTCCCGCTCTTGGCCTTGCCCAGGGCCTCCTGCTGGGTCAGGACGCCCTTGGTTGACTCTTCCTGCTGTTGGGGTTCCAGGGCAGAAGAGGAGGAAGGGCGGCCAGGGCCGGCGGGAGAACGCCAACAGGAACCCCGGCCGCAAGGAGAGCAAGGAGGCGGGCACCGGCGCTCGGAGACGCAAAGGCCAGCAGCAGCAGCAAGGGACAGTGGGACCGGTCACCTCCACGGGGCCCACCTAGGGACCCTGTTCAGCCTCCCGGTCCATGCAGGAGTCCAGTGCCGCTCTGTGTGATGAGAGCTTCACTGAACTTGAGCACTGGGGGCAATGCGTACACACCCTCTCCATACATACAGGAACACACAGACACATGCACACAGACCCCATGTCCAAACAGGTAACTGACATACGTGCAAACATGTGTGCATGCATGCACGCACGCACACACACACATCGAGGCTACTGGCAGACACTTCTGTCCCTCGGACATCACTGTGTGAGCAGGGCGGGGAGGCAGAGGGGTCATCTCTGCCCCTCAGAGGTCCAAGAGGCACACACTTGGTTTGTGACGCAACCAGTGGACGCATCAGAGAGAATGTTGACCAGCATCCAAGCTCAGACTCTGCAGAGTGGAACCTTCTGGAGGAGTTCATAGGACCAGCCTGCGTGGCAGACAGCAGCCAAAGCTTGAGGACTGGTCAGCATCTCCAGCTGTGTGACTTTATCCTTGGAGAGTACTGTTACACATTCATATCAGGGCTTTCCTGACTCTGAAAACTGCTTAAAGGTTTATTTCAAATTAAAAACGAAAACCTACTGACCACAGTAGCCACAGGTACTATGTTTCTTTTCTGGGTACAGGGTTTGGTGGAGTGCGTAGGAGAGCAGGAAGAGACAGGGCTGAATTTTAAGAGACCCCTGCTGGCCTCCTCCACAGAGGGTCTGGAACAGCAGGAAAATTGGAGGGGGGGGGGTGATATGCGGGGCAGTAACCAGATTCTCTACATCTTTGTTACTCAGAGGGTGGCCTGTGGACCAGCATCAACATTATAAGCAGGCAGCTTGTTAGAAATGAGAATTAACAGGTCCCATCCCAGACCTGATGAACCGGAGCCTGCATTTTAACAAGGTTCCAGGTAACGGGCATGTACATTCGAGCCTGAGAAGCACCATTCTCACTCCCTAGAAGGATGGAATAGAGGTCTTGGCCAGCTTGCAGCAGGAAGGATTCTGGTCAGCTCTAAAGGAAGACTTCCCATCTGGGAGCGGTAGAATCTATATACTGAAGGGTTATCATGGCACTTTAGTGGGAGGGAGTGTCCAGGACCCTGAGATGGCTGGGGACCAATGGACCCCAGTGGTGGGGTGGATGGCAGAAGAGTAGATGGAATCCTTTCTTGTCATTCTGAAGTGTCCACTGGCAGCCATCTGGTCACTAAGCTCTGGGAGGATGTTTGGTTTCCAGCGGGGAGCTGGACAGGGGCCTTGCTCTCGTGGAGCTTAGGGGTTGGTGGGGGGACAGGCGTGAATCAAGTAATCCTTCCAATAAATGTGTAGTTATAGATGGGTGTAGTTAAAGGCAGACAACCACTGAAACACACACATAACTATGAAAGTAAATAAAAATAAATAAAAATAAAAGCTATCTCAGGGAAGTTTTTCAGAAGAGGTAACATTTGAGCTAAGCTCTGAAGGATGAAGAGGAGTTAACACAAAGACAAGGAATGGTATTTAGACCAGTGCTGTCTAATAGAAATACAATGTGAGCCACTTATCTAATTTAATACTTTTCTAGTAGCCACATTTAAAGAGTAAAAAGAAACAGGTGCAGTTCATTTTATCTTATATTTAACCAAATGTATACAAGCTGTTGTCTTTTTAACATGTAATCAATATAAAAAATGATTAGTGAGCTCTTTTACGTTCTTTTCTTAAACTGTCTTCAACATTCTGTGTATATATTTACCCTTTACAGCATATCAATTCAGACACTAAATTTTCACCAGAAATACATGATATGTGTTTAGATTGAATAAAAATTCAAATTAAAGAGTAGATTCAGGACTTCCCTAGTGGTCTAGCGGTTGAGAATCTGCCTGCCAATGCAGGGGATAGGGTTTCAATCCTGTTCCGGGAAGATCCCACATGCCATGGGGCAACTGAACCCATGCACTGCAACTCCTGAAGCCCTCACACCCTAGAGCCTGTGCTCCACAACAAGAGAAGCCACCACAATGAGAAGCCTGAGCACTGCAACAAAGACCCAACACAGCCGAAATAAAAAATTTTTAAAAAGTAGATTCACCTACCACATACCCAAGTTGTTTAAAAAGTAGATTAATATTTTCTGATAGCTGAATTGAATACATTTAAAATGTTTAAATTTAACTAATTGAAATGAAATTATGTTAACAATTCCATTCTTCAGTTGTGCTGGCCATGTTTCAAGTGCTTGCTAGCCATATTGGACAGCATAGTCCTATACTGAGGACACAGAACATGCAAATGTCCTGTGGCAGAAAGGAGCTTGGTGTTCAATGAACTGAAAGAAAACCAATATAGCTGGGAGGCCTGGAGGGCAAGGGAGGTGAGATGTTTCCAGAAAGGTCCACCTAGAGTAGGGACTTTACTCTCAGAGCCAAAGGAAGCTTCTGAAGACTTAAGCAGCAAGCCAGCATGATCAGATGTGAAGTTTTGCAAATTTAGAAAGACTGAGCATGTTGGCTGTGGTATAGAAGACAGGTTTTCAAAAAGCTGTTTGGAAGGCTGTCGTCATCCAGGTGACATGTGTTGGTGAAGGTGACAGTGGTAATGGAGACAGGAGGACAAAGTCAGAGGTATTTGGGGAGCAAAGTTGGCAGAGTTTGGTGATGAACTGGACATGGACAAGGGGAGAAAAGAGAGGGAGGTGTCAAGGACTAAGTCCCCATTTCTGGCTCAGACATCCAGACAGAGGATGATGCTGTGTTCTGAGATGGGGAATCCACGAGGAAGACCAGTTCAGGAAGAGAAAGAACAAAACTTTGGTTTTGACCAAGTTGAATTTGAGAAACCAATGATGTCCTGGTGACGGTGGTTGGTAGACACTCAGTTCAGTTCCGTCGCTCAGTCATGTCCGACTCTTTGCAACCTTGTGGACTGCAGCATGCCAGGCCTCCCTGTCCATCACCAACTCCCTGAATTTACTCAGACTCATGTCCATTGAGTCGGTGATGCCATCCAACCATCTCATCTTCTGTCGTCCCCTTCTCCTCCCGTGTTCAATCTTTCCCAGAAAGGAAATGTCAAGGTAGACATTGCCTTGCCACAAATGCAGGCCTAGCACACAGGGGACATCTGAGCTGGAATGCTGGCTGCTATAGAGAAGATCCTTGGGGTTGTGGGTTGGGAAGCACCCTGGGTAAAGAGAAGTCTCAGGACCCAGCTCTGCAGCCCTCTGAGGATAAAGCTCAGATAACGGAGGATCAGCAGGCCAAGGAGTCAGAGAAGGAGCAGGCAAAGGGAAACCAGGGGAGTGGCATATCCCGAAAGCCAGCAAAGCAGGGGGAGCGATCAAGAGGACCAAAAGCTGCTAGAGACAAATGAATGAGGCCTAGAAACTGACCCCTGGACTTACTGACCAACCGTGGCCTCCCCCAGAGCTTTTTGGAGAGGGTGATGGAGGCAGAATTCAGCACAAATTCTTTCTGGAAGTTTAGCTCAGAAACCGAGAGAAATAAAATAGGGGCTAGAAAGAGATATGTTGTCAAGAAAGAGTTGTTTGTTTTGTTTGTTTGTTTTAGATGGGGAAGACGTGACAATGTTTAAAGCCTGCTGGGAAGGGTGCAGTTCAAAGGTAGAGGTTGAACACACAGGAGAGAGAAGGGGGAAATCAGTAGTGGAAGGCTCTGAGCGGGGGATGGTTCCACAGGAGCAAGGAGATGGCAGTACTGGTGTGGGAAGGCTGGAAGGTTTGGAAGATGGGGGTCTCAGATCTGTGCATCTGCCACATTGTGGGGCTTGGCCCACTCAGATCTCTGAACCCCTTCACTGCTTGTCAGGAGTCTGGGTGATCACGGCTGGCTCCAGCCTCTACCCAATCCCGTTACTTTGCCTTTTCTCTCTGCCCCAACTCTGTCAGTCTCTTGGGCCCTATGCCTCACCCATCTCTCATTTGATTTCTCTGCTTTTGCCCTTCCCTGTTTCTCTGACTCTGTCCTTTCTCTGTCCTGCTTTTTGTCACTGTGTCTTTCTCTGTTCCCAGCCTCTAGTTCTACGTGTGTGTACCATTGTTTTTCTGCTTTTCTCTCCGGGCATCAGGCTCATCTTGGCCATCTCTGGCACTGATTTGTCCTCATCTCCTAGAACCTAGGTCTTTGCTACTCGAAGGGTGGCCGTGTATCAGCAACGTCAGCCTCATCTGGGAGCTTGCTAAAAATGCAGACTCTCCAGCCCCTCCCAGACCTAGAAATTGGAATCTGGCTTGAAACAGATCCCCCCGGTAATTCACATGCATGTTAAACACTTCAGAAGCATTGCCTTCAGTTTTCCTCTAAAACATCAAAACCGAAACCCAGAATCTTAGACTCAAAGAAGGAGCTGAATCACCCATATCTCCTGCATCACCTGGGTGATGCTGAGGCATTCTGCTCCTCTTCATCTCTCCTCGAGCCACTCCTGGTGCTCTAGGCATTTAAAGGAGGGAACTTAATAGGGGCTCCAGGTGGTTCTGAGCTGCCACATCTATAGAATTACTCATAGGAGCAAATTCTGAGGCTGATAGGCTGGTGTGTCCAGGTGCAATTCCAGTGCATCCTTACCCTGGTCTGTCTCACTCTGTCCTTTCAAGACTAACAATGTGTTTTTGAGCTGGAGATAAGTATGGCTTTCAAGGTGGGGAGTGGTTACCTGCTCACAGCCTTGGAAGCAGCCCACTTGAGGCTGGAGACCATCAGGATGGATGAGAAGTCACACTTTGTGATTTTCAGATTGAGGGGCTGCTGGAGAGAGGAGTCAGGTCAGGATTGCCAACTCTACTCCTAGGTTTAGGCAACAACAGCGTGGGATGTGTATACGGCTGTTATCTGGCCATAGTGTCATTTGGAAAATGTTAGCTTCTTCCTCTGCAGGGTCACAGATTCTCTCAGACTAGCACATTTCTGTCTACCTTGCCCAATGCCAGCCCTGGTATGTTTCAGACCAATTCTCCAGGGAAAGCATTTGTTTTCCATTTCAATATTTTGGGTGATGGGACTGTGTTTGCTGAATTTGTTGTTGTTGTTGTTTTTTAAGTAGGTTTCCCCCCACCCCCTTCCCTCGTGTGTTTGGTTTGGTTTAGAAGGACAGAGGGAATTTAGGGAAAGGGTCAGCTTCCTGGGCCCCGATTCAAGTCCCTGACACAGGGCCAGGAATCCAGGTGCAGGTGTTTTTTTGCCCCTGACTCCTCCAGCTGTGGTCCAGAGTACATTGAAACAGACAACAGGTGGAAAGCCTGGTGAAGGGTGGTAAGAAAGGAGAAAGACCACCAGAGAGAACAGATTCCATTTTGAAGGATTAGATGGATTTATTGCAAAGGGGCTGGAGTGCTGCCTGACTAGTAAAAGTGAGCCGGAACAAAAGCCTCGTTACAGGGGAGTAGGGAAGATCTGGAGATTAGGTGCCCCAGGGGCTGCTGAGACCAGCATACCTGAGCTGGGTGCACCTGCTTTGGTGTGGCATCCTTCCTGGCTTTCCCGAGGGAAGGAGCCGACACAGGGTGAGGAATAAACAGGTTTTGTCTGAAGCC
Source organism: Dama dama (assembly GCF_033118175.1). Classification (NCBI taxonomy): domain Eukaryota; kingdom Metazoa; phylum Chordata; class Mammalia; order Artiodactyla; family Cervidae; genus Dama; species Dama dama. Next base: position 104,926,677 of record NC_083700.1, read on the forward strand.
TCGCTTGGCTTCAGCATCAAATAGACCATGGATCAGCAGCCCTGATGGGGGAGGGTGGAAGGGTTGCTCAACTTGGATCCACACCTTTCTCTCCTACCTCTGGCCTACAACATCGTTGGTGAGGAGGAGGAGGAGGGACCCGGCCAGTGGCTGGAGAAGGTGGCTTGGGTCCTACCCTAGAGCCTTCCAGAACTTAAGTAGGAAATTGCGAAACAGGGCTACATTTTGAAAGAGAAAGTATGTGAAATATGGTTCCTCCCTCGCCTGTTCGCTCTCCCGGAGCTTGGTGCAGGGTGGTGGGTGAGATGGATTCCTGGCTGGACTCAGTCCTGTGCAGGGAAGAGGGCAGAGCCAAGCCCCCAAGGGCCCCTCAAGCTAGGCCACAGCAGCTGCCAGCCTTTGGTTATTGATTATTGTTATTGGGAGGCACTTTTTCCATCTGCGGAGCACCAGCCTAGCCCACGGAGAAGGCCGGCTCCTTCCTCTGGCTGAGTTTCATCTCCTGAAAGGGCTGGCTTCTGAGGGCTCCCTCTGCAACCCAATATGTACCATGGGCTGCTGATTAAATACTTGGAATGTCTTCAGGTCGATCCAGGCCTGTCCATAAAAATGGGAGGCATTTTGGCAGTTCCAAGGCCCCTGGCACCCCATCTTGGCACTGGCCCTGCTGTCTTCTTCTAGGAGCTGGGGTGGGCCTCTCGCCAGCATGCTTCCCTGGGAAACATCGAAGTGAGTTAAAGTCAACAATGAGTTCATCTCCAAAAGGAATAAGCCGGCAGCCTTCAGGGCAGGGGAATGGGAGGAGGGGGAACAGGGATTCGGGGGCAGTGGAGGGGGTTAAGTGATGCTGGAACAGCCAGACCAGATCCAAGCCTGTCAAACAAGCTGGCAGTTCAAGGAACAAAGAAAAGTGCTTTCCCAGGCCAGCCCTGGATGGCTCCCTTGGCAATGGTGGTGACAATGAGGGTGTCACAATCTCAGGGATCATGAGAAGAGTCCTCTCAAGGGAGCTGAAGTAAGACACTGACTTTGAAAGAGGCTGGGGCAGTTGAGATGGTGGCCTCAAGAGCTCTGGCTCTGCTGGCCCCAGGACTGCCAGGAGGGCATGTGCAGATGGCCATGTAGGCCATTGAACCCACTGTCTCATCTTGGAAGATTCAAAGGGGGAGGACCCAGGGCCAGTGAAGAGCAGGCTCATGATTGCAGAACTCGACATTTTCACCTGAATGTCTCTATCATTAGAGTCATCTTGGAGGGCTTTATGTTTGGATAAAGCTTTCTGGTTTGGGCCAGTGTCCCTCCTCTGTGCTCTTCACTGCCTGGGGCATGAGGAAACCACATCCTGTAGGGCACTGGCCTGCTCTCTACTCATTTGATCTGATGTGCCATGGGGCTGGGGAGTCAAAGGCAGGGTAAAGTCCAAAGTGAGCCTTACTCTGGGACTGGCCTAAAGCTGGAACCACCTGTCTTTGGCCACCACGTGGAATCCTGGCCTCTCAGGCCACCTTCCAAGGAGGGCCAAGCTCCACAAAGAACGGGGGGAGCAAACCAAAAAGCCTCACGAAGGCCCATCAGCTGTGTGTGCCAGTTGAGATTCACAGAAAACCCATCTGGTTCAGACTTCGGATCTGCCCCGGGGCTGGGAGACTGACAGCAACTGCCTTGAATGTATACTTGGCCTGTCTCCCAAGGGCAGAACCACCGCTGAAGACTGTGTTTGATTTCTCTCCTGCCTCACATCCATTCTCACAAGGTATTTTGTTGTATGAGGTATTTGCCGACCATGCATATTTACAATTCTTTTCTTGCCACCAAACCAACAAAATGTCCACAGACATTGCATCTGAGTTTCTTACAAACACATTCTCTTTGCATTCCCATGGTTTCCCCCTCCCTATTTCTCTCATTTTCTAAAAAACCTTCTTCCCTCTTTTGGTCCTTCTGATTCCTCTCCATAATGACCAACTGTGACACTTCTGCTCCCCCCACAGCTCTTCCAGCCCCCTCCCACCCCTACCCTGTATCTTTCTTCCCCTTCCATGTGCTGCCTCACATTCTTCACACCCAGCCCTTGCTCAGTCCATATGTCCCCTGTATTTTCCACCAATTGCATGCGTCTCTTGTTATTGCATGCTAGATGTTTGTTGAATGAATGAAAAAAAAAAAAAAGTGAATGAATGAAAAGGTCTCATTTGAATGTCTTTAGTCTCATGATATTCCTGGAGATGGTAGTTATCAATAGGGTTTTCTCCTTTTTCCTTCTGGGAGGAAAAATAAGACCAGCATCAAAGTTCATTAGGGCACTGGACCAAAGCAACCAGACTTTGATCTCTTTGTCATTGGCCACCACTGGTGTGACAACTCAGTTCTCCAGAGTCACCTCCCTTCACTCCCCTCCCCCATCCCATCTTCTCTTCTACCCAGAACTATTCAGTGGTACCTAGTTCAAATTTTCAAAAATTTAAGTGCCTTTGTCCTTGCTGTTCCCTCCCCCTATAATGTGATCCCTACGCTGTCCTCTGTGGATCTATTCATATGTCATCTTTAGATTTAATCTGCATGTGAAGGTGCTCCCTGACCTCTGTGTTTCCTATGGACTGTCTATAAACCTTTATCACATCCACGTGTCCCCAGCCCAATGTCAGCTCCTGAGAGCAGAGATTGTGGGATTCGTTCTTGCATTTCCCAAGTCTCACAAAGCTATGGGTACAGTTGGAGACATACTCAAGATAACAATGGCTGACACTTATATAGCACTTAGACTATCTTAAGTCCTTTGCTTGCATTGCCTTACTTCATCCTCAGCACAGCCCTGTGACTTGGGTACCTTTATTATGCCCATTTTATAGAAGAGACACCTGAGCATGAAGAGGTCAAGGGGAGTGAGCAGGGGCACGGGGCTAATAATGGAGCCAAGACTTGAACTCAAGGAGTTTGGCTGCACTGCTGCTGAGCTGTGTGAAAACTTACATTTTGCATTTTTGCACTCACATTTGCACTTTCCCCCACCCAGCCTGTTCAAGTTTCACTTGTTTATCGAGGAGGGAGATCCAGGGCACAGACCCTGTGTGCTCACAAGCAACACCACAGGGTTCTTACAGGCACCCACCAGGCCCTGCCTCTCTGGCCATACCCTCAGCAGTCATTGCCGTGAGGCTGCTCAGGGCAGCCTTGACCTGCAGGACTGCCAGCATGTGCACCAGCCTTGGGCCCCAGGGGGGCTGCCTCGGAATGCTCCTGAAACTGCCCAGCCTAGCTGCAGACCTTGAAGACCCCAAAGTACCTAAATCTCCCAGGACAAAGCAGAGATTCTCTCTTCTCTACTTGTGTGGTGTTTGCCTCAAGATCGCTGAAACAAGTCTCATAAAGGCTCTGGACAAAGGGGCTCTTTGGATTTGTGCCTGAAGCTGCTTCTCCTTTAGACTGACAAAGACAGGCCAGCATTGCTCTTCCCAGACTCTGGTTTCACCTCTGTGCAGGCTCCCTCTGCCTCCTCCCCTTGAAATGTAAACCTCTGCAGAGAGCCCCCTGCTGGCCCACTAAAGCATCAGCTACACTCAGATGTGTAGGGAACCCCATCGTTTGAATTCCCAGGGCAGAAAAAAAATAACTATCTCCATGTTGAGACAGGCAACTTTCACTCTGGGAGAGTAATGGAAACACACAGTCAGCTCTAAGTCAGTTGGATGCCTGTTCAATGCACAGAACACACACCAGAGACCAGGACAGAGTCGTGGGCAAGCTTCTTCTGTAAAGACCCAGATGGTAAGTATTTTAGGCTTTGCAGAATGGCGCTTCATCTCTGCTGATGTAGTGCAAAAGCAGTTGTAGACCATTTAAAAAAAAAATTTTTTTTTTTTTTTTTTTGCCACACGTGTAGCACCCAAGTTCCCCAACCAGGGATCAAACCTATAGCCCCTGCAGTGGAAGCATAGAATCACAATCACTAGACTGCCAGGAAAGTCCCCAGACCATTTTTAAACAAACGGGGTGGCTGTGTTCCAATAAAACCTTATTAATGAACTCTGAAATTTGCATGTCTTAACAGCTTCACGTGTCACAACATATTGTTATTTTTTATTTTTTTTGATCACTGCAAAATGTGAAGACCGTTTTTAGCTTGTGAGCTCTGTGAAAACAGGCACCTGGCGGATTTGACAGGAGATCCCTGCCCTCAGAAATAAGCTACTTGGTTTATGCCTAGTGTACTGGGGAGGTGAGGGAGGGCGGAGCACAGTAGAAATCTGAGTCCCCAAGTGTTGGGCACAGTGGCCAAGCATCTGAGGGATTTGTCCATCCCTGGCTGGAAGTGAAACTGACAGTTCTAAATTCTCTCTAATAGACATAGAAAGCATCTAGAAGATTCCTCCAGCCTTGATACAGTGAGTTGGAAGGATTGATTTTTCCCGAGATGAGGAAGTTGGCAAATCTTTTTCTAATCAAGTTTCTAAAAAATTACATAAATCAAGGTTTTGATCTCTTCTTCCTTCGCTGCTTGAGAAAGTATTTGTCCTAACTTTCTTCCATACCTCAGTCTGTGTCTCTTCTCTGGAAGCCAGATTTTGTTCCCCGTCTAGACTAGACGAAGGAGCAAGAGGGATGCAGGAGGCCAAGGAAAACCTCAGTGTCTTGCTGAGCAGAAGCTTCCCCCAGGGCAAGGCTGACCTTCTGACAGACAGAGGTTCCCCCGACACATCAGCTTCAGGAGTAGAGTTCAGATGCTTCAACGTGACATTCTTCTGGAAACAATCTAAGGTACCTGGTTAACATTTTAAAAACGTGTTTTTCTAAGGAAAAGGGGGGAGGTGGGCAGGAGAAGAATGGGGAAAGAATTACACAAAGATTTAGTCTAACAGCTTAACAATCAAAAGGATCATTGGACAGATAGATATCAAGTGTAATAGGAAACACACTGATCCTGGGGAGATGACTTAATATGGGCCCTCCAGTCTCCTTGGAGTTTAAACAATTATCTACGATTTGGAATTATCCTTCAGATTCCCACATCAGTGTGTGTTCTGGGTCCACTTCTCAGGATGCAGTCAGCAATCTTGAGTTATCTAAACCAGGCTGAAAGTTAGAGGCCATTAATAGCATCTCGAAAAATTACTTCTCGGATTTTCTTCAGTGGAATATGCTGAGGACCACAGGGACTCACTGATAGGAAGGAGCAAAATGCTGCTAGTTATTTTTCCAAAGTTTAATCTAGGGATCTTTTTGAAGAGCTCCTTACCCAGTAATGAGATGAATGCCAAGAACAATATAGACTCTGTTTTTCCCCCTTAGAAGTGGTGACCAGATACATCATCCATGAAGAGAATTTTCTTGGGGTTCCCAGGGGTGAATCTCTCAGCTTTTAATACCTTTCCATAGCCACCCAGCCCATCAGCTGGCTATATGCTTGTCTAAAACCTCCCTGGAACTCTAGACTGAAACTGGGGTTGGGGGGCAGTTTGGTCCATAAAGCTCCAGTTGAACACACCTTATTTTTCTTATATTCCCTTGTAAACTATTGAGGGTGTCTGAAGAAGGACTCTGTCTTTTTGTTTTCAGCAAATGTAACAAAACCCTAAAAATTTATTTAGAGTGCTTCTCTGTTCTTCCAGAGTCCCAGAGCATCTGCATGGGGTGGGGGGCTGGTAACTCTTTCACACTGAGAAGCAGCCACCCCAGGGGCCCAACTCTTGGCCCCATGAGGCAGGAGTCACTTCATCAGGACTTGCCAGAGAGACACAGGAGGCTGAACAGAGAAGCCTCTGCTCTCAGTTCAGCTGGGAAGCCTACACCAACAAGCTGGCACTAATTAAGAGCTAATGGCCTTAAAATGGAGCATTGCCAAAGGATACCGACCCTCTGGCTGCAGCATAAATATCAAGGCATTTGGGGCAGAGCCAAGACATATATTTTCAGAGCGCAGGAGACATTGCTGCAGCCTTTCTCACCCTGCTCTGCTGAGAAAAAGGAGAGGATTTAAGATAGGTGGGAAAGGAACTAGGTCTTACTTGGACTGGTCTTACCAGTTCCGGTCAGTGCATCGGAAAACCCCAGGGGGACTTTGGGGAAAGACTTTGCTTTTCAGATCTCAAATTTTTATGTACACAGGAATCATTACAGAAGTTTTTTAAGGTACATGTTCTCTGAACTCCACCTCCAGAGGGTCTGGTTTCAGTAGCTCTTGGGTGAAACTCAAGAGTCTGCATAATTTAGAGTTGCCATATGATTCAGCAATTCCACTCCTGGGCTTCTATCTGGAGAAAACTATCATTCAGAAAGATATTTGTACTTCTGTGTTCATAGCACCACTATTCACAATAGCCAAGACATGATAAAAGGACTGTGGTGTATATACATATATATATGTGTGTGTGTGTGTGTGTGTATATACATACAGCTTTAACTACCCAGCAAGACTGCAGTGCAATCATACAAATTATAATACATGAAAGCATTGTATACCCAGCACGTGCCATGTAGATGGAGGCTTTCTCTTTCCCTCTGGACCCAGGGTTAGCTCCTCACTCCCTGGAGTCTTGCTCCCAGTAAGCACAGGTTTATGTGATTGGGAAGATCCCAACAGGAATAGAGTAGGAAGGTGGTTCAAAATCAAGCTTTGTGCCAAGTGCTGACAGGACTTATATATATATATATAAGTATATATATATATACACACACACACACACAATGGAATATTACTGAGCCTTAAAAAGAATGAAATAATGGCATTTGCAGCAACATGGAGGGGCCTAGAGATGATCATACTAAATGAAGTAAATCAGAAAGAAAAAGACAAATACCATATGATATCACTTATATGTGGAATCTGAAATATGACACAAATGAACTTACATATGAAACAGAAACGGACTCACAGACATAGAGAACAGATGTGTTGTTACCAAGGAGTTGAGGGGGGAGTGGGAGTTTGGGTTAGCAGATGCAGACTACTACATGTAGAATAAATAAACAACAAGGTCCTACTGTATAGCACAGGGAACTATATTTAATATCCACTAAAGCCATAATGGGCTTTCAGTGATAGAGAACCTGCACGCCAATGCAGGAGACTCAGGTTCAATCCCAGGGTCAGGAGGATCCCCTGGAGGAGGAAATGGCAACCCCTCCAGCATTCTTGCCTGGATAATCCCATGGACAGAGGAGCCTGGTGGGCTGTAGTCCATGGGGTCCCAAAGAGTCAGACATGCCTGAGCAATTGGCATATGAACACATGATAAACTATAATGGAAAAGAATATTTAAAAAGAACGTGTGTGTGTGTGTGTGTGTGTGTGTGTGTGACCAAATCAGTTTGCTGTAGAGCAAAAACTAACACAACATTGTAAATCAACTGTACTTCAAAGAGTCAGGGGACTGCCCTGGTGGTCCAGTGGCCAAAACTCCTTGCTCCCAGTGCAGGGGGGCCTAGGTTCGATCCCTGATCAGGGAACTAAATCCAACATGTCACAACTAAGAGTTTGCTTGCCTCAACTAACGATCCCTCATGCCACAAGCAAGACCCAGCACAGCCAAATAGATAAGTAAATAAATAAATACATTTTTTTTAAAGTCTGCATTTTTCATCAACTCCCCCAAGTGTTTCTGATGCTGGTGGTCCTCAGATCACGCTTTGAAGAAAACAGCTCATGAAAAGCTGCTGCTACTTGTCCATTAGACCCCAATGAAAAAGTTTTTATAGAATGAAGGAGGAAGTGAGGTCGAGATTCTCTGCTTCCCTGCTGTATATAGCACAGGGAGCTCAGATGGGTGCTCCTTGATGACGGAGAGGGTGGTATGAGGGGAAGGCTCAAGAGGGAGGGGGATTTGTATACGTATGCTGATCTACATTGTTGTGCAGCACAAACTAACACAAAATTGTAAAGCAATTGTACTCCAATAAAAAAATTAAATGACAACAACCAAAAAAAGATTCTCTGCTTCCCATGAAAACACCAGTCCATTTTTTCCTGTCAGCACTTGGCACAAAGCTTGATTTTGAACCACCTTCCTACTCTATTCCTGTTGGGATCTTCCCAATCACATAAACCTGTGCTTACTGGGAGCAAGACTCCAGGGAGTGAGGAGCTAACCCTGGGTCCAGAGGGAAAGAGAAAGCCTCCATCTACATGGCACGTGCTGGGTATACAATGCTTTCATGTATTATAATTTGTATGATTGCACTGCAGTCTTGCTGGGTAGTTAAATTAACATGTCAGTTTTAAAGCTGAGAAATTATAGGCCTGGAGGTATGCTTTCCCTCTTCTGGTCACCATGACATCAGGAAGGATGTATGTGAAAAATGTATTACACATGCAGTGAGCAGAGCAGGCACACCAAACCCATAACTTTAGCCTGACCTTCTTGATGAGGCTTTTTATCTGCTGGTAGAACTGAAATTGGTTGTCAGGATCAGCAAATACTGTTGCAAAAGAATTGATGGGTCACATGATAAAAATAGATGGAAAGTTCATATGTTAAATGCGAGTAGAGTATGAGAACAGGAGAGAAACAACCCACCATATCATCTGGGAAAATGAAACTCCTTGGCAAGACTTCACAACAGCCTGATTCAAAATTTCATAATGAAATTATGTCTCTGATCAAAGCCTGAATGAGCTCATGGGCTGATTTTTGCCATTCGTGTTTATTCTTGTTTGAACCAAATTGAGGCATCAGAAACACATTATCCTAGTCTCGTCTCCAGAAATGGGCTCTTGCATCTCTGTTTGAGGGACCAAAGGGACAGGGTAAGGCAGATGGGGACACCTTTGGGTCTTCACTGGGTGTCAAGTTGCTTCTGACCAGCTCTTAGAAACTTTCCTCAAACACCATGGCAGAGGTAGGGACATTCTAGCAAAGCTGTGTTTAAGCTCATGATACTTGCCCTGGGGGTAACAAAAGTGAGTCTCAAGGGAGGGAGGTATTTCCCGCTCTTGTCTAGGACATGGCCTGGTTTTCCTCTAGAAAGAATAGTTTGGGGTTTGTTTGTTTCAGACTCAGAGAAATAAGGACTCAATCATCCGTCCCACAATGAGAGAACCTCGCTTTATACCAAGTTGTTTGTTTTTACAGAATGAGCTACCCCACAGCCCAAGGTCCACTTTCTTCCTGCCTAACCACCTCTTCACAGGTAATCCTCCTGTAAAGGCAGAGCGAGGGACACTTCCTGACAACTTGAGGTGCTCCCCCAAAAAGGGAGGCTTCTTGGTCACAGCACAGACATCTAGAGACTTTATTTTGACTAGTAAAAACAGAAACTGCTGGGTCTTATTGCCCTCATTCCCCCTCAGGAGTGCAGAGACATTTCCAACTGCTATTGACTAAATGTCTGTGTCCTCCTAAAACTCACGTCATTGAGATTCTAATCCCCAGTGTGATGGTATTTGGAGGAGGAGGGGAAGATTAGGTCTAGATGAGGTCGTGAGGATGGAGCCCCCATGATGGAATTAGTGCCCTTATAAGAAGAGAAAGATGGGGGTCCAGTGGCTAAGACTCCACACTCCCAATGCAGGGGGCCCCAGGTCCCATCCCTGGTCAGTGAACTAGATCCCACATGCCGCAGCTAAGGGTTTGCATGCCACATCTAAGAGTTCTCATGCAGCCGCTAAAGAATGAAGATCCTGCATGCCTCAAGTAAGACTTCATGCAGTCAAATAAATAAATATTTTAAAAAAATAATAAGAATAAGAGCCCTCATCCTTTCCCCAGCATGTGAGGACACAGTGAAAAGACAGCTGTCTATAAGCCAGGAAGAGAGTTCTCACTAGAAAGGCAACCATATGGGCACTCTGACCTTAGACTTCCCAGCTGCCAGAATTGTGAGAAATGAATGTTTGTGGTTTAAGTCACTCAGTCTATGGTATTTTGCTACAGCAGCCCCAGCTAAGATGCCATCTATTCATTCCTTACTTCAGTGAATATTTATTTAGTCCTTACTATGTTTCAAATGCCTTTCAAAGTCTTGAAGATACAGTTGTGAACAAATTTTCAAGGTCCCTGCTCTCAAGACGCTTACATTCTAGTTTTGGGGAAGCAACTGATCAACTTGTACATAAAATAATTTCAGCTAGTAATAAATGCCATGAAGTAAACAAAACAGAATTCCATAATGGAATAACTGCAGAAGAATGAGAGATTGTGATTTAGACAGATTAGACTGGAAAGACTTACCCTAGGAGGAAGAGTTGCTAGATAAAATACAGGATACCCAATCATTTGCCATCACTTCATGGCAAATAGGTGGGAAAACAATGGAAACAGTGACAGACTTTATTTTCCTGGGCTCCAGAATCACTGCAGATGGTGACTGCAGCCATGAAATTAAAAGATGCTTGCTCCTTGGAAGAAAAGCTATGACAAACCCAGACAGCATATTAAAAAGCAGAGCCATTACTTTGCCGACAAAGGTCTGTCTAGTCAAAGCTCTGGTTTTTCCTAGTCATGTATGAATGTGAGAGTTGGACCATAAAGAAAGCTAAAGAACTTCAATGCTTTTGAACTGTGGTGTTGGAGAAGACTCTTGAGAGTCCCTTGGACTGCAAGGAGATCAAACCAGTCAATCTGAAAGGAAGTCAACCCTGAATATTCATTGGGGGGACTGATGTTGAAGCGGAAGCTCCAATACTTTGGCCACCTGATGCAAAGAGCCAACTCATTGGAAAAGACCCTGATGCTGGGAAAGACTGAAGGCAGGAGGAGAAGGGGACAACAGAGGATGAGATGGTTGCATGGCATCACTGACTCAATGAACACGAATTTGAACAAGCTCTGGAAGATGGTGAAAGACAGGGAAGCCTGGCATGCTGTAGTTCATGGGATCACAAAGAGTTGGACATGACTGAGCGACTGAACAACAAAAACCCTATCATATTTTTAATTAAATCATGCAATAATTTTTAAAATTTAATTAATTTATTTATTTTTGGTTGCCCTGGGTCTTCATTGCTGCATGTGGGCTTTCTCTAGTTGCTGAGAGCAGGCTTCTCATTGCGGTAGCTTCTCTTGTCTTGGAGCATGGGCTGTAGAGTGCAGGCTCAGTAGTTGTGGTTTATGGGCTTAGTTGCCCCATAGCATGTGGAATCTTTCCAGACCAGGGCTTGAACCTGTGTCCCCTGCATTGGTAGGCAAATTCTTAACCACTGGGATCACCAAGGAAGTCTTCCCAATCACATCTGAATTTCACATAAACAATGAATTTTTTTAGTATAAGTATGTCCCAAATATTACATGGGACATACTTATACTAAAATGTATTATTGCATTGCTTGTCTGAAATTCAAATTTAACTAAGCATCCTGTATTTTTATTTGCTAACTCTTGCAACCTTACCTGTAGGTGAAATTTGAGCTGAAACCTGAATGACCAAAAGGAAGTAGCCACGCAAAGGTTTAGGAAAATGATGATTCAGGCAGAAGGAACATTCAGCAAAAATGACCAGAGGGAGGAAGGTACAAATGAGGTTAAATAAGTAGGCAGGGGCCAGATCATGCAAAATTCTGTAGGGATAGCAAAGAGTTTGAGTTTCTCTTTCTCTCCTTTAACCCTGAGAGTGATAGGCTAGTGGAGTTTTCGGAGGGATGACAAGATCTGATTGGTATTTGGCTGTTGGGTAGTTGGCCACTTTTGGAAGGGCTTAGAGGACAAATTCAGAAGATAATTAAACTTAAGTTTGCGTCATTGGCTTAGGAAGGGGCATCTACGTTTGCGGGCAGGACTCCTAGACTTAGGAGTTCTAGGCCGTAAGTCCAGGGTAACTGGGTGGTTGCTACATAGGGCAGCTTGGCGGTTGCTAGGGAGTCAGAGGGGCGGGGCTCGACGCTGGGAAATGTCTAAGAGGCGGGGCGGGGGCGGAACTAGGAGTGCGGCGGCGCGCGCCTCGCGATCGCAGGAAGTCGCGCGGGGTATAGAAGGAGTGCGAGCGGAAGTGACGTCGTCCCTCACACGCGGTCCAGCGTGGTTCGAGCGGGTGTCTTCGGTCCGGCTTGAGAAGTTACGAGCTTTCTTACCCCACGCAGGCCGGGCCCAACGGTCTGGTACCAGTCCTGTCGGCAAGATGGTGAAGCCCAAGTACAAAGGACGGAGCACCATCAACCCCTCTAATGCCAGCACAAATCCCGGTACAGTCGGCTGGGCTTGCGGAGGGTGGGGCTTGGAGGAAGCTTGGGGTTAGGGACTCCGAGTGCCTTGCTTGGAGTGACTTCAAGCGCTGTCGCCTTTGGGTATGGGAAGGGCGAAGGTGATTCCTTGTTCAGAGGCACTGAGGAGGGCTGAGTCTTGCGAGCCTTTCAACCGTAGATGCCGGACACCAGGTCTAAAGCCGGGAAAGCGAACTCGTGGGCCTGGCAGCCTTGGGGCGTTTCCAGGGTGAGACTGGGAAGCTCAGAGTTGGAAGGGGCACTTAAATTTGACCTTTTCTTGTTTTCCTGTGTGTGTCGGGTGTTGGAGCCCCTCCCCCAATATAGTTAAGTCTTGTATAAGTCTAGCTCAAGGAATTGCTAGAAGTAAGTTAGATAAAGCCAGATAAAAGTCATGTCGGCCAACCCAACTGGCCTTTTATATTTCGCCACACTTGCCTGCCACCTTAGCTTTGGCCGTTTAAATGAGAAAAGGACTGTAGATTTGGCTCTTGGAATCGTCCAAGTGCATAGAAAACGTTACGGATAAATAAATATGGTCGTGTCAGTAAAGATGTTTTTGGAGATGTGTATGGATTTTGAGGTTCCACCACGGAGTGAACAAGATAGCCCTTGTGAGAGTCCTTTCCATTTGGGTTTAGTTAATAAAACATATTAAAATATGGCTTAAAGGTTTTGGTTTTGATTCATGTTGAATGTTTTTCCTGGACTGCTGCTAAATTATTCAATTTGAGTAGATGGGCATCTTACAGTATTAAGCCTGAAAAGGCCCTTAGAGATCATGATGTTATAGGTGAAGAGACTGAGCCAAAATAGGTGAAGTGGCTTCTCACAGTTGACAAGTTAGTGAGCAGTAGACCCACCAGTCCTGTGGTCTCAGCCTGTTTTCTACTGCATGACTTCAGGAGTAGATAGACAGGCGACTTGATGCGCAGTTGATAGTCACGTCGGACTCTGCAACCCTGTGGACTGTAGCCCACCAGGGAAGGCATCCCCAAATGTGAAGCTAGTGTTACTATGCTAGTTTGTCCTTCTCTTTCTCTCTGAGATGTAAGGCAAAAATTGCTATCTATTTTTCTGTTGAATAAACTAAGATCAAGCATTAGGAAATTAAGAATCTGGTACATTGGGAACACTTAGGTTTCAGAAGCTTCACAATGCTTTTCCTGGAGCAGGTACTCAATATTTGTTCCACTGAAACCCAGAGCTAGGCATCTTAGTGGTTAACAGCAGAGATGGTGATCCAGTGCTTTTGTTCAAATTCTGTCTGTGCCATCTTTGTACAGGATGGCTGCCCACTGTGCCTCAGTTTCTTAAGCTGCACAATGGGGATAATGTGTCCCTCTTTATAGGATTGTTGTATGGATTACAAGACGATGCCTGTAGTATGGACAGCACAGTGCCATTGCTAGTGCTCAGAAACCTTACCTGTTATCATTTTCAAAACAATCCTATGGAGGAGTCAAGATTAGGTCAGCTTTGTCATACCATGTAGCTTCCAGGAATGATTCTGTTGGAGCAACACGTGGAGAAAGTGGAGATTTTGCAGTGAGGTGGAAGCTTGCCTACTTTAAATGAACTGGTTGGTGTGCTTAAACCAATGGCTATAGTTAGACTTGTTGGTTATCAAATAGTGTTCAGACTACTTTTGTGTTTCCTAGATCGAGTGCAGGGAGCAGGAGGCCACAACATGAGGGACCGGGCCACAATTCGACGCCTGAATATGTACAGACAAAAGGAGCGCAGGTGAGCCTGGACACTATTGTCCCCTCCCCCTTCCCTTCCTGCCCTGGACTTGTAGCTGTACCTGTGAAGTCCTTGATACTCCCACCTCCACTTTCCCCAAATAGGCATCCCCAAATGTGACGCCAAGCCGGCATTGCTATCCTAACTTGTCCTTCTCTTTCTCTCTGAGATGTAAAGCAAGAATTACTGTCTATTTTGCTGTTGATTAAACTAAGATCAAACATTAGGAGATTAAGAAACTGGTACATTAGGAACAGTTAGGTGTCAGAATCATACAGACTCTTCCTGATGCTTTGCCTGGAGCAGGCACTCAGCATTTGTTCAGCTGAGCGTGTTTTTCAAATACTGTTTTATATGATCAACTGTCAATTTTGAGTTAGAGACATGAGTAGTGGGTGGTGAAGTAGTGATCGTGTCACAGTCCTTACCCTGCAACAGCCCTGTTGCTCACAGCCTCGGCCTCCACGAATGGTGTGTTACATCTCAGGGTAAATGTCTGTCGGATAGAAATCTGCTTTTCTTGAACAAGGCATATAGAGCAGTGTCATGAAAGCAGCCAAAAAAGTTGCTTTTTGAGGCCAGACTTTAGATCACCACACTGTGGCACTTGGACACTCATCACAACTCAGAGTTCTGCTGAGGCAGCCTCGACCGCAGGGACTTGCTGAGTGTGACATTTTGTGAACTGGTCTTAATTTGTTTGGTAATTGGATTCTTCATCTGTTCTAAAAGATGTGTCTAAAACACAAACGTCAATGAACTTAATCTGCCTTAGTCACCTACTCTGCAGTTTGTTTTAAAATTTCGAGTTCCAGCATAAATCACCCTCTACTTAAAATTCATTTAAACCAGCCTTCAAATAATTATCCCCAAAAGGCTCAAGTATGTGATTTTTTTTTTTTAAAGCAAACAGTAAACAGATTTTTAAACATGGGCATTAGTTGTTATTCATCGAGCAAATATCATTACGTGCTCTGTTGCAAGAGGTTAAATGGCTTGGGGCAATCTGTTTTGAATGTCAAAGGACTTTTTGGTTACCAAAATCTGTATTTCATGATTGCTTAAAACCCGGAAAAGGGGGGAAAAAAGAGGTCCTTTTGATGGGAAGGGTATTCTGTAAACCCAAATTTGCCCTTGTCTTTCTTCTGTCCTCAAACCAAATCTGTTATTTCCTCCATTTAGGAACAGCCGTGGTAAAGTGATTAAGCCTCTGCAGTATCAGTCAACGGTGGCATCTGGCACAGTGGCAAGAGTGGAGCCGAACATTAAGTGGTTTGGTGAGTATGATCCTCTGCTACTTTTGCCCTAGAAAATGTGCACTGTTTGGGAAAGGGTAGAATGTTCAGGTGTCTAAAAGGTATTCGGGTTTTGGGAAACTGTCAAGGACAGTATGAGAAAGGAATGAGCTAAGAAGTCCCTGCCATGGGGAAAATGCAAAGAAAAGTGGTACCGGTGGCTTTCATAAATGACTTCCTTTTTTGAAAAGAGCTCATCATTGTTCACTGAGAGTAAACGTCTTAGATGAGATCGTCCTGAATGACTAGCATTCACAGACCTTGGAGCGCTCCCATGCTCCTCTTCTAATTTCTGATCACCTGGAGAGATGACTGTTTGAGAGGTGTCTTGAGGTGTGTTTGTGCCTTTAGCCTGAAGTTCCTCTGAAACCTTTTTTCTTAGTGCAGTTGTATTTGGACTGAGTGAAAATGAAAGGACCTCTCGTTAGTCCTTCCCAGGAGTGAGTAGTGTGTCTCCAGAGGCAGTGGGAAGGCAGAATGTCTTCCTTTGGAAACCCCACGTTCATCTCCGTCGGGGCTCTCAGCCTTTCCCTCAGCACTGCCAGCTGTGTGGACGTGTCAGGTGGTCAGACCCCATTGTTTGCCTGCTGTTTGAACTGTAGTTGATCATCTCTTAACATCTCTGGGTGGGGCGGGTATCCCCTAGAAAACTGCAACACAGGAAAGTGTCTGAGAGGCCTTCAAGAGGCCTTTAGCATGGTGGCAAGGTCCTGTGACTCTAGATCCAGACCTCCTGGGTGTGAGTCCTCATTCTACCCTGTCTGGGACCATGAGCAAGTTCTTAAGTGTGCTCATCAGTTTTCCATCTGCAAAATGAAGACAAAAGTAGCACCTGTTTTGTAGGTCTGCTGTGATAATTAAGTGAGTTAACACGTGATGTAAAGTGTCTAGAATAGTGTCCAGTAAGTAGTACAGTGGAAGCATTAACTGCTGTCGCTGTCGCCGTCCCCGCCGGTGTGGTCTTCACCGTGAGTTTGGCATGTGTGCCGCCATGTGCCTTTTCGTGAACAGGCTCTCACTTCCAGGTGTGCTCCAGGAGGTGTTTCGTAGTTTTATTTTGTTCCCTTGCAGGGCTTGGTTGGTTGATGGAACAGTCCCTTCAAGCTTTCATCATCCTCAGAACAGGAGCTACGCCTCTTAGGAGGCGCTGTGCTTCGGGACCCTCTGAGTACACTAACTGATTAGCTGCGATTGGCTCCATATTTCTTTGCCACGTCTAGCCGGAAGTAGGATGTCTGTCAAATCCCAGTTCCATTCAGTGATGTTTATTTTTCAGTTTTGTCCAGTCAGGAAATTGGACTTGGAAAACTACTGAAACCCTTTGTGTGTCTGGGTTGGTGATTTAGTTCGTAGTGTATGAGTGCAGGAGAGGCAGTTTTTGTGTTTTTTGGTGTTTGCCTTTTAAGTTTGAAAATGGCTTTAGGGTAAATGTGTCAGGTGTTTGGGTAAGTGAGGGCAATTTAAAAATCTTGCCTTTCACTGTGTCAGTGGGAACGTGGAGGCGAAAGCAATAAGGAGCAATTTATTAAATGGTAACATTCTTTTGTAAAACAGGAAATACACGTGTGATTAAGCAGTCATCATTACAAAAATTTCAAGAGGAAATGGACACAGTCTTGAAGGATCCATACAAAGTTGTCATGAAGCAAAGCAAGTTACCCATGTCTCTTCTCCATGATCGAATCCGGCCTCATGTAAGACGGAGGATGTCCCCGGCAGACCACACAGATCCCTCTCTACTGTATTTAGCTCTTGTTTTTTCTATAGAGAATAGTGCCTGATGCAGTACTGATGAGCTTTCTGAGACTTCTCCTTTCGCCGCTATTAAGGGTCTCACCTTTAGCATGAATTGAATTCTATCGGAGAGGTTCAGTAGCATGGTGGACCAGAGTACAGGCCTGACTTTTAACCTTTTTGCTGTGGCCCTTTCTGCAGCCTTAAAGTCAGGATGGGCCACCTCCTTGGGTGATTGGATGCAGATGAAACATCCATTAAGGCTCTTGGCACAAAGCAAGCAGTTAGGCCACCGTTGATTAGAGCTAAATAGATCATGGCTATTACCGATATCATTTTTAAATGTTTTTGCAGGCAAACTTGTTTAGTAATTCCATCAAACTTTGGGGAAGTGTAGAATTAGGACTGGGTTGGTAGGAAAGGAGACTTTGGTGTTGAGTACTTTCAGCTTCAGTGAATTCCTTTAAGAGTCTTGTCCCCTGAAGGAAAGGGTGCCTGTCAGATTGGTTGTTAAAATCGATGAAGTTCAGCGTGCAGAAAGGACTGAATCTGGCTTGAGTGGAGTGAGTTTCACAGGGAACCAGAGAAGTGGCCTAAAGCTTGGCTGCACATTTTTACGTGAACTGAATAATAATTTCCCCAAACATCCATCAGTTACAGCACAGAGCTTCGGTTCCAGTATCAGGAGGGGAAGAAAACATTGACATACATACAAGAATTAAACAGTTCAAAGAGAAGTGTTTACTTGCAGAACAGAATAAAACCCAGGGCCTGGTTATTGCCCCAGGTTTTGTCAATTATGCTTTGTTTTATGACGGACTAGAAGAATGGCACCTATTAGTGGAGGGACTGTTTTCTGTCAGGGAAACACATGAGTGTAATTCGTGAAACACAGACAAGTTGCTCATTTCTCTTGTTCTCTCTGTCTGTTCTCCCTAAAGCCATCTTTTAACAAACTGTTGGATCCTGTTTATGAGAAGAACAGAGAAGAAGCTCTGTTGTGGATTTATTGCTTTGTTGCACATGCCGGCTGTTCAGTGCTTTTAAAACGCAGCGCTTAAATGCCTGATAGTGTAGAGTGGGGGGCCCACGACTGCAGCAGCCGGCTTGTATTTTGGTGTCAGTACTCGGAGTAACTGATGAGTTTTCTGCTTTGGCCTTGAAAAACCTTGTGTGTGTTTGTGTATGCTCAGTCGCTCAGTCATGTCTGACTCTCTGTGATCCCAGGGACTGTAGCCCTCCAGACTCCTCTGTCCATGGGATTTCCCAGGCAAGAATACTGGAGTGGGTTACCATTTCCTTCTACAGGGGATCTTCCCAACCCAGGGATCAAACTCAAGTCTTTTGCATCTCCGGCATTGGCAAGTGGATTCTTTACTTTCCACTGCACTACTTCAGTATCCACTGCTCATAAAATCTGATTCTGAGATTGGCTTCACAGTGTGGTCAAATCCTGGGGATTTGAGGAGCCGGTGGGCTACAGTCCACGGAGCTGCAAACAGTTGAACATGACTGAGCTCGCACATGCGTGCACACATGTAGTCAAATCAGATATACTTTTAACTTTTGCACATTCACCTGTATGTGCATAATAATTACTGTGGTTTTTATTTTTTAACAAAGCTACTTTTAATACTTTGGGGTGAGCCCCACAGGAATGAAAAACACTGGGAAGGGGTAACCCCCTCACCCCTAGGAGTGGCCCAGGGGGAAGGAGGCTACCTGGGGGGTAGGAAGCACAAAAGGGACCCGCTGCAGACTCGGGGCGAAGGGCGTGCCATCCGAGCTGGGACCCGTGAGCGCCACAGGAGAAACCGCGAGCGTGGTGGGACTGGCTCCAGGCACACAGGTGACGGGCGAGAGGGTTGGATCGAAGCCACGAAGCTACTTGGGTTCCTCCTTCTCGTTTGCCTTTTTCTGCTTCTGCTGCGTGATCTCCGAGTCCCTCCGCTTGCAGGCGGCAGCAGAAAGCCCATCATCTCGGTGCTTTCCCTTAACCGAGTTGCTCTGCTTTTTCATATTCTTCTGGCGGGCGAGCTCGCGCTGGTTACCACGGGTCATGCAACGGCTCCGGCCTGCCTCTGTTGCGTCCCCTCGTTCAGTACCAGTGTTTCTATGGCAATACTACAGTCAAAATACTGTAACTTACTTTGCCTGTGTATTTTATTGTACCCTGCATATTACTACATTGTACTTCCTGAGGTATAGGTTTATAGACACAGATCCAGGTATACTATATTTTATAGGCTAAGAGATTTTTAAGGATAATTTTGGTCATGATTTTCCCAGTGACTTTAGAACCTAATTCTCATGTGAAACGTGACTGTTCTGTGTGGGGGTGTTCCCTTGTTGGAGTGTAGTGAGTAAAAGTAAACTAAGAGATGGGTTAGAGACTCTGAGAAAATGCTAATATCTTAAGGATCTTTAGGAGTTGGAGGGGATTCTGTTTAGAAGCCATGGGGTTGTTCTGTCTTCTGAGTTTAGTAGCTGGTGCTTACAGAGGAGCCTGTACTGAGGGCAGAAGGTGATTTTTTTTTTTTTAACTGAGGATATACTCTGCCGGCTATTAACAACATACTGTTACGTGATAGATCCTAACTCAGACTGTGACTTTCATCCTGCTTCAAAAATTCCTCTGCTCGTAACTGCTTTATAGGCACATCAAATTCTAGTTAGGATCAGGTTCCCTTTATCACATCTAAACTATTATTTTGGACTTTTGCTAGATGTTTTTCATCTGAAGACTTTCCATGTGCATTTAATAAAAAATGTTACCTAAATTAGGGAAAATGTTATCTGAAACTAAAATGCATCTTACAAAACAAGCAATTCCTTTTAGCCATGAAAGAAATTAACTTCCAAGAAAAAGTTGGCATTTACAGTTGGTTTAAAAAAAAAACACAAATTCAAGCATGATCGTCCTTGACAAAATCTGTGAATTTGGCGAATTTTATGCACTTACTTGAAAACTTAAAAAAAAAAGAGGGGGTCAGAAAAGAGAAGCTAATTTTCAGTATTGTAACCTTAATTACATTTGACTAAAAGTTTATGATAAATGAAATAAAGCTGAGTTTTTGGCAAGTCTTACACACAGCTCTTCATATTTGCTTTGCTTATTTGTATTTTGTATTTCTCTAAGGAAGCTTACAGAACTTGAAGAAGAGGGGAACAAGTGTGTTTGCTATTGAAATAAGCATTTCTGATGAGAAGTCAGGCTGTATTCCTGTTACATATTTTGGTATGGGTTGAGCTTTGTAAAAATGAGAGCAGAAAGCCTTTCCTGGGTAGGTTTTGAACTTTATGCTTTTGCTCTGTGCTTTGTTTGGTGTTACCTATAATTTTCCTCTCTCTTTAGAATGCAAAGGTGCACATCCTTGATACTGAAAGCTTCGAAACAACATTTGGCCCTAAAGCACACAGGAAGCGGCCAAATTTATTTGCAAGTGATATGCAGTCACTTATAGAAAATGCAGAAACATCCACTGAGAGCTATGACCAGGGCAAGGATCGTGACTTGGTAGCTGAAGACACTGGTGTGAGGTACTGTTTTGAAGTTCATGCACATTTCATCATTTGCTCTTTTGTAAAACAAACATCTTCTGTACAGTTATTTACCTGCAAGAAGCTCAGTAATTTATCTCATAGATGGAGTTAGCCTCTTCCCTTATACTAGAAAAATTAGTGAAATTGGTTGGGGCCAGATGGAAGTTAATTTAAGATAGATGATTTACTATTGGCCTCTTAATCCCCCCAAATAAAAATAAGTGACATTTACTTTGTAATAATAGCAGTATATTCTGTCACAGGCAATTTTTCAAAATATAGTTAAATTGGAAATACAGTAGAAAGAAAAGAAGCACTCCTAATTCCACCACCTCTGTTGTTATTAATATTTTGGTGACTATCAGGATTTCCTTAACCAGAGTCTCTGGATTACTGAGAGGGGTTCATGGATGGCCTTTGAGGTTTCTGTGACCATCTGAAGATAATATGGAAAACTTTTGTGCATACATAAAAGTAGTGAGGTTTTGTTGTTTTTTGGGAAGAGGAGGGAGAGGAAAAGGATCCGTAACTTTCATCGTACTTTCATAGGCATTCATACCCAAAAGGAGATCAAGAATCATTCGAGGGTATATGTATATGTGTGTATGTATATATATGTGTGTGTGTGTGCATGCTAAGTTGTGTCTCTGTCCATGGGATCCTCCAGGGAAGAACGATGGGGTGGGTTGCCATGCCCTCCTCCAGGGGCTCTTCCCAGCCCAGGGATGGAACCTGCATCCCATGTCTCCAGCCCTGTCAGTCGGGTTCTTTACCACCAGTGCCACATGGGAAGCATACACACACATACACATTAATCTAGACGTTTCTAATGTGGCGTTTTTACTTACAAATGTAATACTTGAAGACTGTATTTTAACTTGCTTTGACTTTAATGTATTTTTCTCAATTATTAAGAATATATTTCCATGTCAGTACTTAGTCAACAGCAGTATAATGTTTCATGTCAGAGTAGGTTTTTGTTGTGGCCAGTTCCATGTTTGGACATTTATACTGTTCAGAGTTTTCCCCTGTGGTAGACGACTGTAGGGTAAAACGTCAGTGTGACTAATTCTTTCTTATCCTGAATTGTTCCACAAGGATAAATTCTTAGGGCAAAGGACAATGTCCAAGAGTACGCAGGTTTTTGATCGGTGGCTACCCCATTGCCCTCCGGGAAGGGTCTTCCAGTTTGGTGCTCCCGGTTCCCCCTCCTGTATCCCTCAGGCGCCCTCGTGGAGACATGCTGTCCCTGCCTCAGCCCCACCGCCTCGGTGCTGTCCTCAGCCCATTGTTAGCGCTGGGACTCCTGGAGGTAAAGTCAAGCCACTTGAGGCCAAGCAGGAAGAGGCAGCGAGTGCATTTTTTCCTAGAGCTTTTTGAACTTTGTATGTTTCTGCTGATTTGAATTTTTTCCACCTCGAAAAGGTACAGTCAGCAGTAGTGTTAGTTCTCGGTCGTGTCTAACTCTTTGCAAGCCCCCATGGGCTCCTCTGTCCATGGAATTCTCTAGGCAAGAATACTGGAGTGTATGGCCATTCCCTTCTCCAGGGGGTTCTTCCCCACCCAGGAATTGAACCTGGGTCTCCAGCATTGCAGGCATATTCTTTACTCTCTGAGCCACCAGGGAAGCCCTCAGTCAGCAATAGGGGAGACAAAACTATTTTTTTATGTCAGAGACATTGGGTAGATATCCTTGAGGCTAGTAAACAGATTCTCAACCTTACCAGCAGAGTTTCACTCTCCTTGGGAGCTGTGGCGTGTGAATTACATTGCAGGTCCTGCTGATTCCCTTTTCATAATTCTCTGTGACAGACTGCCTAAGTTAAAGCTGCTTCTTAAAATTTTTTTAATATATATTTATTATGTATTTTTGCTGCACTGGGTCTTGGTTGCTGCGCTTGGCCTTTCTCTAGTGTGGCGAGTGGAGGCTTCTCTAGTTGCGGTGCACAGGCTTCTCATTGCGGTGGCTTCTCTCACTGTGGAGCACGGGCTCTAGGGCGCGCAGGCCCCAGTGGTTGCAGCTCATGGGCTCAGTAAGTGTCACCTGGGCTTTGTTGCCCCACAGCATGTGGGATCTTAGTTCCTCGATTGAACTCACGTCCCCTGCTTTGCAGGGCAGATTCTTAACCACTGGACCACCAGGGAAGTCCCACCACAGAGCTTTGAGTAGAGTTCCCTGTGCTATACAGTAAGTAAGTAAAGTCTCTCAGTTGTGTCCGACTCTTTGCGACCCCATGGACTGTAGCCTACCAGGCTCCTCTGTCCATGGGATTTTCCAGGCAAGAGTACTGGAGTGGGTTGCCATTTCCCTCTCCAGTGCTGCATAGTGGGTTCTCATTTAGTTGTCTGTATTACGCATAGTAGTATATATGTGTCTGTCCCAATCTCCTAACTCATCCCACCCCCCTTCCCCACTTGGTGACCATAAGTTTGCTTTCTGTGTGTGTGGCTCTGTGTCTGCTTTACAAATAAATTCATCTGTACCATTTTTCTAGATTCTGCACACAAGCAATATTATACAGTATTTATCTCTGTCTTACTTCAGTCTGTATGACAGTCTCTGGGTACATCCACGTCTCTGCACATGGCACTGTTTTGTTCCTTTTTGTGGCTGAGCAGTAGTCCATTGTATGTACGTACCACACCTTTATCTGTTCCTCTGCCAGTGGACATTTAGGTTGCTTCCACATCCTGGCTGTTGTGAATAGTGCCTCATTGAACATTGAGGTTCATCCATCCTTTTGAATTATGATTTTCTCCAGATATATGCCTAGGAATGGGACTGCTGGGTCATGTGGTGACTCTCTTTTTAGTTTTTTACGGAACCTGTGTACTGTTCTCCATAGTGGCTGTATCAGTTTACATTTCTGTGAACAGTGTCGGAGGGGTCCTTTTTCTCAAACCCCTCTCCAGCATTTATTTTTTGTAAACTTGATGATGGCCATTCTCACTGGTGTGAGATATACCTCACTGTAGTTACAATTTGCATTTCTCTAATCATCAGCCGTGTTGATAACAACTAGTCTTTTTATACCCCTTTCCCTGGGCACATGGTTGATTTTTCCTTAAAACATCCTTTAATCTTTATAGCGCATCACTTGCTCACTTTGGTTGCTTTCTCATTTAGAAATGAAGCCCAAGAAGAGATATTTAAAAAGGGACAGTCTAAAAGAATATGGGGTGAGCTCTACAAGGTAAGACTTTAAATTTTCTCTTGTTGAGTGGTTCCTTTGGCCTTCATGATCTTGTGAGAAAATGGACTTGGACCTACTGATGCTCTGTCCGTCCACCCATCCTTTTTCCATGGAGAGACCAGGATGGATATGGCTTTGCACATACTACTGTTGTTTTAGATAACTGCGTTTTTTTTTTTTTTTTATTACTCACTTAGCAGTAACAACCACATTACATGGATTCATATATTCTCTGTTGATATTTCTTTGGATTACCTGCTGAAATGAAATTTCTGCTGAGATTTATTATACATGGTTAGAGCTGCATAAAAATTTTTGAGTTCCTTAGTCTAGCCGTCTTTGTTTTATAGACAAGAATGCATGTCTCGAAAGCTTGAGTACCTTCCCCAGCTCACCCAGGTAGTTAGTGCAGGAGGCTTTGTGTCTGCTGAGTCCTGGTCCAGTGCTGTTCAGCTGGCTGAGTTGCATTTGAGTAATGTTCTCAGTAACAGAGTCTTTCAAGTATAGTCACGTAATCAAACGGTAACGTAATAGGAAACTAGTACCATGAAAGCAAACTAAATTTCTTAGGTTTTTTGGTAAAATGCAAAACACTTATAACATAGAAACTTAAGAGGTTTAAGAAGTAAATGATTCTACTCGCTATTGCATAGCAGTCATGAAATAGACTGGTTTCATCCAAGCCAGTTCTGTTTGAAATTTTGACAAGTTTCAGATACCCACAGAGTGAAAAACACTTTTTAGAATACTGATCGCTGGGTGTTGAGATTGGCTCAACCTGTTCTCCTCATAAGACTGTTGAGAGGTTATCCCTGTTATTGCTTTATTTTTCCCAGGTTCCCTTAAATGCCTTCTCTCTTTAATTTTGCCTGTGTACTACTGTAGCAAATCATTTTCGCCTCTTTGAATTTGCAGGTGATAGATTCATCAGATGTCGTGGTTCAAGTTCTTGATGCTAGAGATCCAATGGGTACACGTTCCCCTCACATTGAGACTTACTTGAAAAAAGAGAAACCCTGGAAACATCTCATTTTTGTTCTTAACAAATGTGACCTTGTTCCAACCTGGGCAACGGTAAGTACAGCTGCTAATGCAAAACAGATTACCAAGGCCGCATGGCTCGTTATCCATGAATAAGTAGGTGTCATGATAGGGTTTGGGGCAGCAGATGGGGCAGCAGTGTTGCACTGTTGAGGTTGTAGTCACTGAAGTGTCTTCATTGAAAGCAAAACTAAAATGGGCCCATCAATGCCCATCATTGATGATGGGCAGTTACCTTTGATCCCTGGTTGTTGGCAGTGGCGCAGCTGCGGTGCCCACGGGAGGACTAGTGTGGGCCTTTAGAAGGGGCGGCAGCTGCGGCCCCTGGCCCGTTTCACATTATGTTAGGTTAATTGCCTTTAGTAACAGTGAAGGCATTTTGGGAATACTATTCTGTGTTTATAAGGCAGAAAACAGCATCAACTGTCATACTTGAAAAAAATATTTCAAAGAAGTACAGCTAACATTTTCCTTGGACAGCTGTACGTGTGAAGTACTGTCCTGTCATTCACGCTCTGGTTCTTCCTGTGCTGTAAATAAACAACTTCCAATTTACCAGCTTCTTTCTTTTCTCCCTTTAGAAACGATGGGTTGCCGTCCTCTCCCAGGATTACCCGACACTTGCTTTCCACGCGAGTCTTACTAACCCCTTTGGCAAAGGAGCATTTATTCAGCTTCTGCGGCAGTTTGGAAAGGTATCGAAACCTGGCCTGCCCCTCCTGGAGTTGGGGGGCTGTGGGTTGGTGTGAGAATTTCTCTTCCCAGAGTGTGTCTCATCTCCTGCATCTTCTCAGTAGTGAGAACGCTGTGTTCTGAGCTGTAACCACTCACAGAGCCTCAGGATTACAGGGGATCCTCAGATGCTCAGCCTGTACCCCCTTCCCCAGCGAACATCGCTTTCCTTTCTGCCGTGTCCCTGGCATCAAATGGTCCACCCTCTGCTTGGTGGTGATGACCTGCCCCCTCCCAGCACTCTCTCCACTCTGGGCTCCTAGGCCATGCAATTCGCTCCCCTCTGCCTAGAAGGGATCCTGCTGGACTCCAGCCTCTGATCCCTGGTCAGACGCCAGTTCCTCAGGGAGGCCCTGAAAGCAAACCTTCTTGAAATTTCCTGTTCTGTACCTGCAACTGTGTATTCATGTGTTCGGTTCATCTTACGTGGCCTTTTTTTTTTTTTTCTTACCTGGCTTCTAACAAAGGATACATGATCTCTGTCCTACCCTTCCCTGCTTCCCAGAGGAAATTCATGGCTGTTAACTTCTGGCATTTTCTTCCATATTTTTGTACACGCTTATGAGTTTTTGTTTCATTCCCCACCCCACTCAGTTTTACGTGTTTGTTAAGTTCCTGCTGTGGAAAATGAGAGTTAGGTTTCTTACCCCTGTCCTCTCTCTCCACTTCCTGTGTACTTGTACGGCATTTGGCTAAACTACCATTTGTTCAGTGTTTACAATATTACGACCGAAGTGTCAGTTCCTGCTGATCCATAGTGCTATGATTATAATTCCTTTCCAGCAGGACCTTCTGTTTTATCTGGTGTTAAGTAGCTCCGCTTTATTTGTCACTGACGTGTCACTAAATCCTCGATAGTGTGGGAACTTTCAGAGTGTCCAGCACCTCCCGTCCAGGTGGGGCCACGTCCCAGACTACAGCCGGGTCTTCCTGGGATCTCCTGTCACCATCATCTGAGAATTCACAGGGCTGTTCCCTGTGTTGGCTCCCTTGTTCATTGAATCCTTTTTCTTTCTTGGTTTACTCCTTTTGATGGAATGTGTTTTCCAAAAGCTTTCTGAGGAAGAGTACTTTGGGGGAACATTTTTTTGAGACCTTGCCTTCTCCAAATTTCTTCATTCTACCCTCACACCATTTGTTCTTAGAATGTTGAAGGTACCACATTGCATCTTCATTTTTTATTTTTGGCCTTGCCACATGGCTGTATGGTTTTAGTTCCCCAACCAGGGATTAAACCCATGCCCCCTGCAGTGGAAGCATGGAATTCTAACCACTAGACTGCCAGGGAAGTCCCAATTGTTGAATTTTCTTTGCTTCAGTACATTTATGACATTTTGTCCAATTTTCTGGGCAGTTACCTTGATTCGGTCATTTAGTTGTTCTATCACGAAATGTGTTTTGCCTCTCACTTTTAATTTTTAACTTCTGAAAGCCCTTGTTTAACTCCAAGTCGCCCTCCCCCCTTTTATAGCCTGTTCGTGTTTCACGGATGCACTAGCTTCTCTGTCTCTGAGGACGATGAGGATAGTGGTATTTGGGAATTTTCCTCTACATTTTCTTACATTGACACTGTCTCCTCCAAGTTGCTGTTTTGCTGTTTTTTCTACTAGAGTCACATTTCAGTGTCTGGTTATTCTTGGTTCTCCATTCATTTTTAAGAGTGAGCTACAGACAAAAGGCTATAGAAGCTTTATGCAGGGGTTGGGCTTGTTGAGAGGCTTCACTGTAGGGTGACTGGGAAGAAACCCAGGATTTCGTTGGGGGACACTCTAGATGGCGCTATCTGCAGGTCTATTATTCTTCGTCTTATTTTAGCTGCCCCATGCAGCGTGCAGAATCTTAGTTCCCTGACCAGGGATTAGACCTGTGCCCCCTGCAGTGAAAGTGCTGAGCCCTAAGCACTGAATCATCATGGGAGTCCCCGTCTGTAGGTCTTCCTCTTGGACCTGTGAGTTTCCCTAGAAGGGAGTCTTCCCGTCTCCAGCTCAGGGGTGTGTGGACCTGGTTGCCAGGATTCTAGGAAAACAGTGGGAGTAGGGGCCTGGGGTTGCACTATTCAGTATTTAGACGTTCAGCTCTCTGGGAACACATGCTTTCAGCAACTATTCTGTGTAAATCTAGGGTCCTTGTCAGGCCTGAAATTAGAAACATTTTCAAAGATGTAGGGTTCCAAAGCAGTTATTGTCTTCTAAGCCTCCGGGGCACAGAACTTGGGGCCCCTGTGCTGGGCAGGGGAGGGAGAGGTGTGACTCTTTGTACAGACAGTCCACTGGTCAGTCCTCTGGATTTCAGGCCCACCCTTAGAGCGGGCTGTACTGCCTATTCCCAAGGCCTGTATTCACTGCATTTTGCAGTGTATTTGCTGCATTTTTAGCCTTTCTACCTTTGCAGCCATGTAGCTTTCACATTTTGTAGTGGGCCAAGTTAGATACTACTTTTTAACTGGTAGTATTCTGTTGACATCACACATTAGTTTGTTTTGTCTCATCTCTAGCTTATGCTTCCGTTCTGTGTGTTTGGCTCTCCGGGGATGGGGGTGGGGTGTGAATTCCCACTTTTGTCTCTGTGGGTGTGGGGGTGTGTGTGTGAATTCTCACTGCTGTGGTCCCAGGGGTTTGTGGAGGGCGTGGGGCAGTCATGGATGTTCAGTCCTCTGTCTCTACTCAGAAGCCCCCATTCATTTGTAGACTCTTCTTGAGCTCTGCCTCCATGAGACTCTCACCCAGCTGTCTAGCTTTTGATGCTGCCTTTCTTTTCTCTTGTCGTTTGTTTTTGGCAATGAGTATGCAAAATGTGTGCAGAGAAGAGGAGGGGTGGGTCATGGGATTGGTGCATCTGGTAAGGTTCTCTTCCCTGAAGACATTGTATCAGTGGACAGCATTCTTCTAAACTGATGACTAACGAGCTATTTCTTCCTTTGTTTCTCAACCTACATACTTTCAACCTTAAAACATTCAAGAATAATTTCATATGAGTGACTGAGGCGCTGACTCACCTCTGATTTATTAATGAGGACGGGTATGCAGCCCACTCAGACTAGGCAGGTGGTGCGTGTCTGGGCTTTAAATCAAGTTGTATTGGTAGTTTGTACTGTGTTCTTTATGGCAGCAAAGTAGCACAACCTGTTTGTCCCAAAGATACTCACTCCAGGTGTGTGTGGTGTGTATTTTTTTTTTAACAGTTGCACACGGACAAGAAACAGATCAGCGTGGGGTTCATTGGCTATCCAAACGTTGGCAAGAGCTCTGTGATAAACACGCTGCGCTCCAAGAAGGTTTGCAACGTGGCCCCCATCGCAGGTGAAACAAAGGTACCTCTGGCTCGGGGGGTCTGTCTGTCTTTGACTTATTTCCACAGAGGGTGATAACTTAGGACATGGAAACGTCTGTCTGCTTCTCTTGGATGAGATCTCCGTTGGGCGTTTAGTCCCCTTGTCTCAAGTGGGAATGTCTTGGAGCTGTTTCTGCCCTTTGGATAAGACTTTATGTGCCACTGCCTGATCTTGGCACGGTTTGCTGTGTGCCCCTTGAGTCTTGTTTTCATGTCACTTCAGCCTTTTGTTTTGATAAACAAAACTGGAGAATATTTGATGTCTGGCTTAAGAAAGAACAATTCAAGTTTAAGATACATTGTGCTGATTAGAGGGCCTACCCTAGAACACGGAGTGTGGGGTGCAGCATGGTTCTGGTGAAAGGAACTGGGGCCAAGCAGCATGAAGCTTCCAGAAGTACTTTTCGAGAAGTCAGAGAACGCTTTACTGGACGTTATTGCACAATCCTAGATGGAGAGCCTGCCTCTGCATTATTTTTAGACCCTTAGCTGATGGAAGCTATAGTTTATGCCTCGTGGAAGTGCCTCGTGCATGGCATACGGAGGAGGGGCTTGGAGCTTCACTACCTGGCAGGCTGCTCCTCTGTGACCGCCCCCACACCCGACCCCCAGCCCCAGCCCCCTGTCTTGTTAGGTGAGCATCAGGGCTTTGTGAAACCCCTCTCCGGGACTGACCCGAAATAGTCAGAAACAGAAGTCTCTGCTTTTAGGTCTGGCAGTACATTACCTTGATGCGTCGGATCTTCCTCATTGACTGTCCGGGTGTGGTTTACCCCTCCGAGGACTCGGAGACAGACATTGTGCTGAAAGGAGTCGTGAGTATTTTGGTCCCGGGAGGCTCTGTGTTTGCCTTCGAGGGGAGCGTGCTGTGGGGAGCTCTGGAGACCTCTGCTTTTTACTCATTCAGCAGGCAGTTTGGGGTCAGCCTGTCTGACCAGACTAGAGGAACATGACACTGAGCAGGGCGGCCTCCCTGCTCCACTTCAGCCTGTCTGAGGAGGCTGAGGGGCATATCTGGTCAGTGTCATCCCACAAAAGCGTTTGTCGTTTACACACGGGATCCAGAGGGAAGCAGGGCCTGTTTATGTTTAGCAATAATTCATCTTCGTGGGTTTATGGGTTGAGTCATTTTGGAACTCGGTCATTTCCTCACTTGTTTCTGAAGACGACCTAGAGCTTTAAATGATTCCACTTAACCTTCGCCAGTGTTTCTGGCTATATACATCCTGGGGGGCTCCTCCCCTCCTTCCTTAAACTATTTATTCCCTTCTCTTTGTGTGCTGGAATTGGCAGACTTTTAACCATTTCTGCAAGTCAGTAGCACAGAGCATTCGGAGTTTAAAGTGCTTGCGGAAGCCATGCTGTCCGTTTGTGCTGAGCCGGATTAGAGCCAGATCAGAGAGGGGTTCTGGGTTCCCGGCTGCGGTCGGCTTTCCATGGCACTCCTTCCAGCCAACCATGTCTCGCCACCTCTGGGCCCTGCTTGCTTTGAGGCATTGAAATCTATTTTCAGACACGATTACAAAGAACCCTCGGAGCTTCACTCCTTCCATAGTCAAGCTTATAAGCAGGAGCTTTCCTATCAATATTTAGGTTCAAGTTGAAAAAATTAAGACTCCTGAAGACCACGTTGGTGCTGTACTTGAACGAGCAAAACCAGAATATATCAGCAAGACATACAAGATTGATTCTTGGGAGAACGCTGAGGACTTTCTGGAGAAGCTAGCTTTCCGGACAGGGAAGTTATTAAAGGTGAGCCAAGGTTTGTGAGAATTCAGACTGGGACCTGCTTCAGGCCTGTGTGCGCGGTGTGTGCTGTGGCCCTTTTTTTTTTTTGGTACATGTGTGTGAGCAGTGTGAAGTATGAACCTTGGCAGCCAGGTGGTGACGGACAGCTGGGACAGCGATGTGCCAGCAAAGCGGGAGGCGGCTTTGTGCTTTGAATTGGGCATCTTTCTGCAACGTTTCAGGGTGGAGAGCCTGACCTGCGGACTGTAGGGAAGATGGTCCTCAATGACTGGCAGAGGGGCCGGATTCCCTTCTTTGTCAAGCCGCCCAATGCAGAAGCCCCAGCAGCCCCCGAGGTAAGACAGAGGTGGACCCACCTCTCTGGAAGTGGGGTTAATGGACCCACATGTCTTTGGACTACTGTCATCTTCCTTTGGGGTATAACTTTCAACTGCGGTGTCTCCCATCCCAGGTGCCACTGGCTGTGACCTTGGCGGGGGGGGGGGGGGGGGGTGGTGACCTGGAAGTAGAGGTGTGATAGAAGACTGAGTGTAAATGCCAGTCTTCAGGGCTTTGAAAAAGGAGAGCTCGTTACCTGTGAGTGCTCGCTTACGGTTTTGTGTCTTGTCTTCTGCTTGAAGAACAGAGATGTTTCCAAGGTTTATTTTGTTTCACAAACCCAATCAGGTGCTGGGCACTGGGAGCACGGGATTAGGTAACATGGTCCTTGCCCTCAGGAAGCTCGTGATCAGGCAGGAAAGGAGAGTGGTACGGTGGATGCTCAGGGAAAGTCTTAGGTCTGGGGGCTCTGAGCTACCCCGAGAAGCTTCCCAACCGTTTCATGTCCCTCCCGGCAGTGGACTGCACAAGGCTCCAACTTGAGTACTTTGCCTTTCCATTTTAGGGTCTTCTTCAGAGCTCAGCCAAGTCTCTTGAAGAGATGGCTTTAAGTTTTGCTTTAAGGTAGTCTTTGGGGTCCATATTTCTTTGATATCCTCTCACCTGGCTCCAGTCCCAGAGTTTCCATTGTCAGCTAGAAATTTCCATTTGAATATTTTCTCTGGCATTTCAAAATCAACATACCTGAAACTGATGTTACTCAACCTTTTCTCCTCTTCCCCTAAAACCACCAGACAACCAGTACTGCAGGACAAGGCCCCGCCCTCCTGTACACGCGCATGCACACACATGCACATGTCCACGTGCCAGTGGAGGAGTACCTGGTGTTTCTGATCCTAGATGGGCCTCATCTTTCTGTACCTGTTACACAAGCTCCGGAACCAGCTGGGTAGCTGCCAGAGTCAGTGCAGACCCCACAGGTTGAGGGCTAAAACCCACAAGCCTGCCCCCACCTCACGTGCCAGCATAGATGGGGTTCTCAGGCTACCCACACATCTGCCCAGCTGACTACGAATTCAGTGCTTCCCATGTGTGGTCATTTGCTGAAAGGACTTGCAGAACTCAGGAAAGTGATTTGCTTGTGATGGCTGGTTTATTATAAAAGATACAAGTCAGGAATAGCTGAATGTCAGGTGCATAGGGCATCTGTGGGGTGGAGGGTGGCATGGAGTGTCCACACCCTCTCCAGGCAGGCCACCCTCCCAGCACGTCAGGGTGCTCACCAGCCCGGAGGCTTCCTTACAGGTGCGGTTGACAGGCTCGTTAGCCATGGGTGATTGAACTGAATTTCCAGCCCTCTCAGCAATTGCTTGGGCTCTCGGTCGCCAGCTCCTAGTCTGAAGCTGGGTCCCAGCACAGTCGTCTCGATAGCATAAACTGATTTGGGGCAGAGGGACTTAGGAAGAATAACAAGAGACACCAAACGTTTTAGGAGCTCTTGTGCCAGGAATTGGGGGTCAAAGGCCAAATGCATATTTTTATGACACTATTGGAAGACATGTAGCGCACAGATAAATATGTGATGTCAGGATGTACTGACTGCCGTGAGGGAGACTAAACCAGGTTGAGGGGTTTGTGGGAGACAGGGGTGCTTTGTGAGTGAGGCGGTTAGGGCTGGCCTCCGGGGAAGTGGCCTTTTAGGGGAGACCTTGGTGACCTGAGGCAGGAGCTCCGTGGATGTCACAGGAGAGGTTCCAGGTGCTGGGAGCGGTACCCCCAACACCTGAGGCAAGGTGAGCCTGGAGTGCCGTGGTTCTGGAGGGAGGCCGTGGGGCAGGCAGCACTGTGGCTGGTGGGGCCGAGGCCTCTGGTCCAAGGAGACCATCTTTGCCCCCAGGTGACCCTGTGTGGAAACGGCGGGATTTTCTCTCACTCTTCCTCCGTGTCTAGTTGTTAAGTTGAGGTAGTCAATTATCCCCGCTCTGTGACTCACCCTTCCCTCTTTTTGGTGGTGGCAGAAACTCCCTTGAAAATCCCAAGGCTAAAAAACTACCTTAATAGAAAAACGTATGAGAACATACGTAGGAATTTTGTATAGTGTTTCCTGAATTTCATGGGTTCCTGATGTATTTAGTGCTTTGTGCAGCCACCTCGCCTGTGGAAAATGCCGTGAGTTCTTCCAGCCTCAGCTGTAAGTGTCCATACTTGAGGCCTCGCACTGCCAGCCCACGTTTCCCTCGGCCCCTTCCCCGAAACATGCTTTGGCATCTGAGTGTTCACCACCTCAGGGCTGGTTCTGAACCCTCCATTTCCTCCCACCCTCCTTTCGAGCCGCTTCCTCAGTGCCTCTCCTCCACCCTCAGCACTTTCTAAACTAGCGCCTCCTTGGCCCCTCAGCATTCTGCCGGGCCTCCATTCTTCCCCCGGGGTGTGCGCTCCCTGTGACGTGCTTTCTCAGCAGCCCCTGTTCGTCCAGTCCTCAGGGGTGGTGTAGGCGACCTCCTGTGTCTGCAGTGTGTCTAGGGTTTCAGTTTTGATGGCTGAGTACTGTGATTGGCTCACCCTTTCGGATTGTAGCTGTATTCCTCTCATCCTTGCATGCTGGGTTCAGGGCTTAATGCACACTGATTTAATGATACGTTAACAACATGACTGAGATGTGCATGTTTCTGACACTTTCCCTTAGTCCTGAGAAGAGGACTGCCTCGTTTGAGAGCATGATGTGAAAGTTCAGAAATTCAGCAGGGATAATGCACAGTATTATAAATTGGGAAAAAAATTTTTGAAAAAGAAGAGATACAAGAATATGTGTAACTGAATCACTCAGCTCTACACCTGAAACTGACACAATACTGTTAATCAACTATACTCCAATGTAACAAAATAAAAATTAAAAGAAATTCAGTTTTCATTTTCTGATTCCATTTCTCTCCCCACCCCCACCCTTCTGTCCTGATTAGCTTCCATCCTCCGCATCTTTGGAAGTTGCCACAGAAACAACCCAGAACAACCCAGAAGAGGAAGTCACAGAAATTGTAGGTGAGGAGTCGGAATCCATCCTCGAGAAGGAAAAAGAGGAGCCCCAGCACTGTGGCATCGATTCAGAAATGCAGCAGATTCTGGCGCGGGTCCGGCAGAACTTTGGCAAGATCAATGTTACACCTCAGTTTTCTGGGGATGACCTGGTTCCTCTGGAGATGTCCGATATTGATGACGAGCTGGAGAGCCTTTCTGCAGAGAGGGAGGAGGAGGAGGAGGAACAGGAGCACCCAGGAGACGATGAGGACGAGTCTTACGCAGAGTCCCAGGAGGAACACACAGGACGCACCACTAAGGCCGTTATTCAAGCCCTGGATGAAAAGATCGCCAAGTACCAGAGGTTTTTAAACAAAGCCAAAGCTAAGAAGTTTTCAGCAATCAGGTAGCATCCTCTTGATCTCACAGATTGCTGTGTGCTTATTCATTTTCCCAGAAACTTGCCATAAGGAGTTTTTTATAGGGTAGGGGAAGGTGTCGCTATACATTTTAAAAATGTACAGCTGCCTGAACCTTGGGAAACTTAGTGGTTGAGTCTTACAAATGTCCAGGGGCTGCAGAAATGGTGTTGCTTCTACC
This sequence comes from Dama dama, assembly GCF_033118175.1. Lineage (NCBI taxonomy): Eukaryota > Metazoa > Chordata > Mammalia > Artiodactyla > Cervidae > Dama > Dama dama. Next base: position 104,961,101 of record NC_083700.1, read on the forward strand.
AGTGGTGTTAACCACATACATGAAGAAGAGCAGGTTTCTTTCATCTGGGAGCTTGTCACCATCCTCACGTTTGCGTGAGCTGTGGGCAGTGGAGGGAAATGTCAGACAGTTTCATTACCGGACTCTTCCTTTTCAGGATATCCAAGGGACTGAGTGAAATGGTTTTTGCAAAATCTGAAGGACAAAAAAAAAGAAAAGCTGAAGAAGATGTAGACAATACAGGTACAGTTAAATTACTGAAATCAGGTAGATGCGATATGCATCTTCAGAACTTTGGGAAATTTAAGTTTTATCTTGGGAATTATCTCTTGTACTGTCATCCTGACATTTATCATATCTGGCAGATCACCCTGGTTCCACTTACTATTTATCACACAAATTGTCTTTATATATTTTTTTAATATCTGTCTGTTTATTTTTGTATGGCTGCTCTGGGTCTTTGTTGCTGCTCTTAGGCTTTCTCTAGTGTGGCGCGCGGTGGCTCCTCTTGGTTGCAATGTGCAGGTTCTCATTTCGGTGGTTTCTCTTATTGCAGAGCTCCAGCTCAGTAGTTGTGGTGGCTTAATGGCCCCATGGCCTGTGGGATCCTCCCAGATCAGTCATAGAACCCTTCAACCCAGTCGTGTCCCAACTCTGCGACCCCATGGACTATATCGTCCATGGAATTCTCCAGGCCAGAATACTGGAGAGGGTAGCCTTTCCCTTCTCCAGGGGATCTTCCCAACCCAGGGATCGAACTCAGGTCTCCCGCATTTCAGGCAGATTCTTTACCAGCTGAGCCACAAGGGAAGCCCAAGAATACTGGAGTAGGTAGCCTATCCCTTCTCCAGGGGATCTTCCTGACCCAGGAATCCAACCGGGTCTTCTGCATTGCAGGCAGATTCTTTACCATCTGAGCTCTCAGGGGAGTCCTTATCGTTTTTTTATTCTGCACATTTCTTGGGGTTAAATTGGTAATTCAAGAAACTTCCTCTAAAAAGAATACATTATTAAACTTGGAATCTAAGGGTGGATCCAAAGACAAGTTTTTTTGGGCGGGCAGATGGTTCATATATTTATTCTTTATGCAGTCATTCTAATAACTTCTACATCAAGTATGTTTTCAAGATAAACTGGAGGCCTGGGATTACTACCCCCGATCTGGCAGCCTTCTGGCGTCTTCCTGGTTTTATCTGTGTCTCACACCACACTGTATTCACACCAGCCTTCTGCCTTCCTCCTCCAGTATATCAAGTTCTTTCCAACCTTAGGATTCACAGGCACATTTTAAATAAAAAATTCCCATTTCTTTTCTGTGTGTGTGCATGTTTTGTTTCCAGCACCGACCAAAAAGGGAAAGAAGAGGAAAGCACAGAGGGAAGAGGGGCAGTCAGACAAAACTCGCAGGACGCTTACATCTAAGGAGGTACGTGTTTTGGTCCTCAGCATCACCCAGTTTTAGAGTAGAGAGGGGAAGTGCGTTTCTTACAACTCACACTTTATGAAATTAATGCTCTAGAGTTTAAGTCACGGAACCCGAGTCCTAAGTGACCTGGTTGAGGTCAGTGAAATAGGATTAAGAGTTGACCTTGACTGCATGAAGGTCAGCTGAGTGTATGTCTTGTTTCAAGAATGCCAGTCGCTGCCCTCAAACTTGGGGACTACCGTTAGGAGGCATCTGCTGGGTTTATGTGGCCTCAGGGAAGTGACACATGATGAGCCGAGTTGTGCAGGCAGATTGCTGCCATCTGTGAAGCTCAGCTCCGTAACCAGGCTCTTGAGAGCTGGAGGGGTCCCCTTTGGGAGTTGGAGAGCTTGTTATGAGTGTCCAGCCTTAGACCAGAGGACCACTTGGCAGGAGTGCAGAGGAAAAGATGCAGGCATCGGCCGAGGGTTGGGCCACGTGACAGCCTGTCACTTGGAGCTGCAGTGGAAGTGCGGGCTTGAGTCCGGGAGGTGAACCCTCGCTCGTTGTTAGTGCTGCCGCCAGGTGTTGTGGGAGCAGTCTGGGAACGGAGCACAGAGAAACAGGGGCCTCTTCTGTGACTTTCAGCGTTTGTTTGATTGGTTTTTTGCCTCTTGGTGTGTGTGCTGTTTTTGCAGAGGCGGCGAGAAGCACGGCAGCAGAGATCCAAGAAAGTCGGTGTCCGCTACTATGAGACACACAACGTGAAAAACAGGAACCGGAACAGAAAGACCACCGACCCAGAAGGGCAGAAACACAGGCACAAGAAAGCCAGACAGAAGCAGTAACGTGTTAAACGTTGTTTATTAAATTATACAAAAACATGCAACTAGACACTGTTCATTGTCTTCATGCCCAGTTGGCATTTCAAAGGCCAGGATGCCTCTGTTCTGAGATTGGACGGTTGAAACCACCCACCAGTACTAGTGAAAGTAAAGAGAACTCCTCACCCCCAAGGATCTCAGTGATGGAGTCCACTCGAACTCCTGACAAATGAGTTAGTCCTCTGAGTTCCTAAGAGTATAACCCTGGCATGAAGGTGTCTGACAGAAACAGGGCCAAGGTCTAGAAAATACGGAGTGTGATATTTCTTCTGTACTAGCAATGAGCGATTTAGTTTGGAATGGAACTGTTTTATTTTTGTTTTAATTTTGTAGATGTTGTGTACAGAGCCTAGGCTTTAAAATATGAAGAAAAAGCCACAGCAGCTTGCGATGTTCCTCATTGGGTCTGTTAGGAGAACCCAGTTAGGACGTGACTGCTCTACAGTCAGGGAGTTGTGGATCTAGCACATCTCCATGACCACAGCTCTTTGCCATGAAGATAACAGGGCACAGACAGGCTGTTCCAGTGGAATCTGGGGACTAGTTTCTCAGGACACCTGGATGAGGGTAAAAGCTGTGACGAGATTTGAGATGAAAGTGTACAGGGCTTGTTGGACTCAGTGGAACACAGTTCTTGTTGGCCTGTAGTTCTCTGAGGGAGCCTGGAAGCCCTTGCCAGACAGGCGTCAGGTCCGAGCACCTCTTCATGGCAGTACTGAGCACCTAACGCCTTCCAACGAGGGGAGATGTTAGTGCCTTCTAAGTTATGCTACTTGGGAAGTTTGAATGATGGAACTTAATCATTTTGCTAGTCTGCCCTGAATCAGATTTATGTCGCTAATTTAGTCTTCTGGGTCTGTGAAACCAGAAGAGTTCTGAGCCTCCGAACTTTGAGTCTAGCTTATAAGGAAGAGTAAAATGCAGTTGTCTCCTCACCATGGCCTGGTCACTAATAATGAGAACTGCATGTGAGGTCTGGGCTAGTCAGAGGGTTGTAGGGTTGGGGTTTGATTTTCTGCAGAGTAAGGTGAAAAGATCCAGTCGGTGGGGGAGGAGCCAAGGTCCAGGCAGCTCACAGTGGACACCTCAACCTGTATTTCTTTCCAGCAGACACTCGCTTTTTTGAAACTCGTGGGTTTGACTCCCTGCCATTGCCTCTTACCCAGCAGTAGGCAGTGGCAGGGAGGAAAGGGCCCAGTGACTTGGTGAGCAGGGATAAGATGAAACAGTATCAACTGAAAACATTTTGGAGAAATCAACATTTTGGAGAAATGAGGTGTTTTAGAACTTCATTGGAGTATGAAGGATGAAAAGACATTAAATAAAGACAAGACTGAGTCCAGAAGAACCCAGGTCAAGGTTAAGGGACAAGATGAGCTGTGGACCAGAAACGGGGTAGAGAAGCAGCTTCCTATGACTGGAAATAAGTGATAGGGTGGAGAGACGACAAGAAAGCAGCTGCTCCACTCGAGACAGGTACAGCCAAACGGGTGAGTTCTGAGTCTCACTGTCGGAGCCGGCAAGTCCCAAGGTTGGCTGCATGTGGAGACTGCCTGGGCTGCACTGCCTTCCGTTGTCCAGCCTGGAGCCTGGCTGTCAGATCTGAGGTGTTGAACACCACTTGGGGGCAGTGGTGTGACTTCTGACAGATACGTAGGTGGTGCTAAGGGCGGGAGTATGGCTTCTTCACTCAGGAAACGCTTTTTATTACAAAGGGCTTATGATGGGGTCGTTGGTGCTTGCCGAGACCCACATGGAAATTATCACTTCTTTGGTGCAATAATGCCTTCCAGTTGGGCCTGAAAAACAGAAACAAACTCCATTAATATTTGAAACATGCAGCCTAACACAAATAGCCGAGAGGTGACAAAAGTCTCCTGGAAGAAGGATCCAAATGCCGCCACTCCAATTATTTTTCCCCTTCATTCCCAACTCCATGTTTTCTGGATTAGCTGGTTTCTGGCTTGGCATTCAGTCTTGCTGCATTAGGAGAAATCAGAGCTGGCCTGCTTTCCATACAATAGCTGCTCAGTGTATAATATAAGGCATTGAAAAGGAAATTGAATAAAAAAGTTGTTGAAATAGTGTTTTTTTCATGGCTCACATTTCAGGCCTGAATACTTCTGCTAAGTTAAACATTTGGCTCTCTCGTTTGGGAGCCTGGGAGCTCTGTGCTGGGACAAGAGGTTTGGGAAACAGCAAATTTTCAGCCACTGAGACAACTTGCCACCCAATTAGAGAAAATTGCTACCGGTGAGTAGGGAGTTGTCCATCTTGTATGTGAAGCTTCAGACGCTTGGGAGTTACTTACTCTGCTCCTGTGGCAGCCAGAAAAATAATTCACTCTCATAGTGTGTGGACAGACCTTTTAGTAGGTCTATGCTGGGGACTGCAAACAGTGCTTTATTTGGAGTGCAGCTTTGAGCCAATAAAAATAACTCACTTCTAAAGAGCCCTTTGCCCTGGGGATAACAGGGTTGCTTGTAAGTGTTAGAAGCCAAGGCATTCTGCTTTGCACTTGCCGCCAGTACCATAGGAGGCACCGGGGAACTTGGGCTTACGATGAAAGAATATGGCAGATAAGGGAGGCAGCCTCAGAGACTGCTAAGTAAACAGATTCACATCTGGCTGCGAAAGTTTGTTTTGTTCAACTTGCCAAGGAGAAAATCTGTCATCCTCCACTAGCAATTAACACAAGCCCTTCTTTATCTCAAATGCTTGGCCTTCTTGGCTTGTAGCACCCACAAGCCTGCCAATCGCAAGAATGTAAGCTTCTGTGAAACTAGGGAGGAGAGGGAGATACATCCAGGGGCCCCTCCGAGCCAGGGCCATGGGAGACGGACGTTATACACTAATAGGCCATTTGTCTAGAGCAGTGGTTCTCAAACTTTAGCAAGGATCAGAATCACCTGGCTTGCTGGCCCCCAACCCCAAAGTTTCTGATTGATTGGGCAGCTCTGGACCAGGCCCAACGATTTGTATTTCTAAAAGCTGTGGTGATGAGGATGATGCTGTCTGGAACCCAACCTCTGAGAACCTCTCAACCAGACAGACAGCCTGGAGTTTCAGAGGCCTGGCCCCCTGCCCAGACTTTTTCACTAGTCCCCCTCCCTCCCTTCAGCTCTGTCAGATTAAAGTATACTGTCAGCAAAAGGGCTTTGATGAAAAACACCTACACCTGAGTTCTCTGATCATGTACCAGGGGAAGTTTCATGATTTGATTGGGCCTTCCCTTACCCCCCACCCTCCCAAATGCAGTGCCTCCTCTCTAGGCAACTGCAATAGGAAAGCACACCCACTAAAGCCCACTGGAGAGACCCAGCCCCCTCTGAGGAGGCTCCGAAATGCCAGCTGCCACAGGACAGAAGTTCCACCTTTGACATACCCACCTCTCCCAGACGATAGGCAACTTTTACCCAAGGGGAAACAAAAATCCACAGGAGAGCCAGGCTGAGGAGTCATGACTCCTCATGAGTTGAGAACAGAACCCATTTCCAGAACCAGATGGACACAGAATCTGCGTTCTGATCCCTCACCCCTCCCCAAAAGAGCTTCCTTCACTCCTTGGCAGTATTGAAAGTCAGTGTAGGGCAAAATGCTTGGGCTGCTTTGTTTGGCTAGCAAGGGCAGGGCCTGGGGCTGGGGCTGGGGGCACTCCACCTGGGCCGGTGCAACGATTACCTTCAGCTGCTGATTCGTCCGCTTCAGGAACTGTATCTCCTCATTGTGCTTCTTCTCCTCCACCTGTCTCCTCTCGCTCTCCCGCTTCTCAACAGCCTCACATTTTGCCTTCTGCTCGTTCACTTGCCTCTCCAGATCTCGCTTTTCCGTTTCTAACTCTGCAATCTGCGGACAGAAGCGCCAGTCATCCTGCGACGTCGCCAAGTGGATGGGGCAGTGTGAGTCCCTGGGTAGAGGGGACCTGGGACACAGCTGCCCGACCCAGGGCATTGCCAGGATCTGTACTGCCACCCAGTGGGAGGCCAGTGACTGGCAGGGCTTGTCCAAGGGGAGACAGTTCTGTCACCCCAGGACCGGCCATGACACTGAACCAAAGGTCCTTGCTGAGGTGACGGGGGAGCTGTGGCCCCGAGATGGACAGAAGAGTCGCAGAGGCTCGGGGGGCTCCTGGTGAACCCACTCACTTTCCTCTCCATGTCTGACTTCCCCTGCTCGGCCTGCAGCGCTTTCCTCATGCCAAACGCCACGCTGCTCTCATACAGGGTCTGGTAGGCGGCAATGGTCATGCGGATCTCGTCCCGCACCCGCAGCAGCAGCAGCCCCCGCTCCGCACAGTTGATGGTGACCTCGCGGATCAGCTCATCTGCCAAGGTGCACACAGCGAGGTGGGAGAAAGCAGGCGGGAGGGGAAATGCCAACCGTCCTACTGCAAACCGCCTTCCTGCCGGGAAGGGCAATACGGTGTGTCCTCACTTGCAGACAGGCAGGTCTCAGGGGCCCTGTCATGACTTCTCTGAACTTGGCACTTGGGAGCACAGGCCATCAGCAGGCCTGGCTTGGCCAGGGCAAACGGAGACAAGAGCTGTGTGTGTCTACAGCCAGGGGGCTCTTCTGGTCCACTCTTAGGCAGAGACTGGGTACTATTCAAAGCAATCTGACTTTTTCAATATAAAGATGGTGGCTGTTTTAAAGCAGTTGGGAAATCCTCTGTGCCCACTTGGCTGGACTGGTTTAGGGCTGGAAACATCTCCTCCATAAATGCTGACGGGGAGCACAAGCCAGAATCACCCTCAAACTGAAGTGAACCTGCCAGCCCCCCGGCAGCAGGGTTTGGACGTGCTCTGCATGTCCAAGTCCACATGGGCCAGTGAGACTTGACTGAGGGCCAGTCATCTGACACCAGCACCCAAGGAGGGAGATCTCAAATCTCTGGGTCTGGGGACTTCCCTGGTGGTCCAGTGGTTAACACTCCATGCTCCCAACGCAGGGAGCCTGGGTTCGATCCTTGGTTAGGGAACTAAGATCCCACATGCCACACGGTATGGGCTAAAAAACAAAAAGTCCCTGGGTCTGTTGAGTCACAACGAATCACCCTGAAATACTTTTCTGGACCAAGGCCTGATGTTGATAGGTGGATATAAATATAGCACATGAAATTTTTCTGATTAAAAAATTAATCTCTGTTTATTATAGAAACCTTTGAAAAGAACCAAATGGAAGCGGTCCCATGGAACTGGGAAGTTCTCATCTCACTCCAAGCAGTTGCTGAGGGGTGAGGAACCAAGTCATCACGAATACGGTGACTGACAAGGTGGGGACTGGTAGGAGAGATGGGCAGGAGGGGGAAGACGGTGCTGGGTGGGGTAGGCGGGGGGAGACAGACATTCCAGGATGGGATGGGCTCAGCTTGGGGGGACTCAGGGCCTGGGTCTCTACTGAAGGGAAGGGAAGGAGGCAGTAGAGGGTTGTGTAGCCTCCCTCTTGGACCACTCACCGAAACACTGTGAGTACAGCTCCCGGCGCACTGGGCAGATGCCGGTCTCCCGGGCCTGCCGCTGCTGCAGCTTCAGGTCCAGCTGCTCCTGAAGGTGCACCACGTCCATCCTGGTGCTGGGGGTGCTGGACACCTGCTGGATCCATAGCTGCGTGTCCTCCACCCACTCCCTGTGGGATAGACACAGCCAGGCTGAGCCAGCCCCATTCACCACACAAGGTCCTCAGGACCTGAGCAGAGGTGGCCCTTGGCACTCTCTGCCTGAGAGGAGGGAGGGGCAGCTCTGTCCCCGACCCCCCCGGAATCCCCCATCTCTCTCTTCCTTGAAGAGGGTGTGGCTCCAAAGCCACACCCACGGTGCCACCTCCATAGGGCCCCTACCTTGGGGCTGGACAGTCTTCATTCTCCCACGATCCTCTGTGAAGTCATCACCCACTTTCCAGATCTCCCACTCCTAACATGCTGAGCACAGATTTATGGTGGATGTTGCTTGATCTGAATGGGAGGCCCAGCGGCAATACCCACTGACTTGGGGGGTAGGAGACACAGGAGACCATAAGCCTTGTGTCAACAAAAAGAGGTGAAGGTATGAATTGAGGGGGGGGGTGTACCTATATGGACGCCCATAGTGAACCTTGTATCAGAGACCCAGCCAGGTTCTGGAATCACAAGGGGCAGTCTGAGGGCAGAGTCACCTTGAGGGAGAGGATTCCATGCATTGTTGAGAGGGAAGCAAGTGAAAATCACCCTCAGAACTTCTATCACCTTATTACATAAAAATAGTTGAAAAGGATGTTTGCGATCAATGTGGCTGCAGAAGAAAGAAGCAGGGTAAGAAGGGAGCTCTCCTTTTATTTATTTATTTAAAAAATTTATTTTATTTTATTTTTATTATTTATTTATTTTTTATATTTATTATTTATATTTATATTTTATGTTTTATTTTGTTTATTTTTGTTTATTTATTTTATTTATTTTTTTTGGGGGGGGGAGCTCTCCTTTTATAAAGGAGTCTGCAGAAGGTTTCCTTGAGGAGAGGACATTTGAGCAAGACTTGAGTGAAGGAACAAGGAGGATATCAGGGGAAGAGGATCCCTGGCGGTGAGAAGGTCCTATGGTGGGAAAGTCATTGATGTGTTTCAGAAACAGCAAGCAGAGGCTCTCGTGGCATTAGCCCGTAAACTAGGAAGAGAATAACCAGAGAGACGATCTCGGATACCTCAGGGGCCAGGTTGTGCCAGGTCTTCTGGGTTGTTGTAAGGACTTTGGATTTCAGTCTGAGTGAGATGGGATAGTCTGACTTGTGATTTTGGGGTTGCATGGGGAATAGATTGTAGGGGCAGAGAGTGGAAGCAGAATTTTCAGGTAGGAGGCCATCGCAGTAATGCAGGTGACAGCGACTAGGAATAAGACGGTGGCAGCAAAGTGAAAAGCAGTCAGATTTGGAAAGTAATTTGAAGGTAGAGGCAAAAGGAGAAAGGGGTGGCAGAAGATAAGATGGTTAGATAGCATCACTGACTCAATGGACATGAATCTGAGCAAACTCCGGGAGATAGTGGAGGACGGAGGAGCCTGGCGTGTTACAGTCCATGAGGTTACAAAGAATCAGATATGACTTAGTGTCTGAAAACAAGAACAATGGAGACAAGAGAATGTGATGAAGGGCAGGACATGTGACTGGAGAGATCAAGGGGAATGAAAATTTGCCTGATCCCCGAGTGGAAAGGAGAAGACTGAGAATGAGCTGGTTAGGGGAAGAAAGACATTGTGATTTAATTTGAACATGTTGAGTTTGAGATGTTCCTTGGACATCTTCATGAAGGTAATGAGTAAGTAGCAGAATATATACGTTTGGAGTTTAGGGGGGAGGACAGGGCTGCAAAAAGACCTGTGGGAACCATTAGTATACAGATGATATTTAAAGCCATGAGCCTGGGTGAGAGCACTCAGGAAATGATGGCAAATAGCGAAGAGGTCTCCCTGGACCCTCCCAGGATCTAGCCATCTGCAAGTTCTAGAAACTCTGGGATGTTGGGAAGAAATCTCAGTCAGAAACAGAGTCAGGGTGCCTCCTCTCACATTCCCAAGTTCCGGGAAGCAAAAGCCTGGGCCTCCTCCTAGCCACTACTTGTTTACCTTGGGGGCAGGATGGCATTCAAGATTTCTTCTGCTTGCTTTGTAGGATCTGGGACACAGGAAGTTGAGGGGAGCTTGGTCTTGGGTGGCTGTGGGACGGGACCCGAGGGTCCAGGTTGCTGGGGGCTGACTTTCAGTGGCCGAGCCTGAGAAGAAGGGACAAGTTGGGGCAGGAGGCGACTCAGACACTCAGCTCCACACTCCCTGGGCCCCTGGATTGCTCCAGGTTCCTGCACATCCCTCCCCTAACCCCAGCTCACTTTTCCCCATCTGTCCTCTCAGCAGAAGTTATGTTTCAGAGCTGAAGGAGGCCATGCAGCGTCTCTGGTTCCACCCCGACCCAGTGCTTGCATCTCCTTGAACAGATGTTTCTGGCCCAGCTGCTCAGGCCTCTGCTCTAGGGATGGGGCATCACTATCAGATCTATTCTGGGACCCTGCGACCCTAAAAAGACTTGTCACATCGCCCTGTGACTTTCTTCCCCATACTAATCTGCCCTTTGGGATCACCCAGCATTTGGTCTTCTTTGGCGTCTCTCCTCAGGTTCCAGTTCCCTTTACTCCCAGTGACTGCAGCCTCTGTCCCTCGGGACTCCCGACTTCAGCGCAGCCCCTGTCTTACCCCAACGGAATTTCGTGCTCCCCCACCCTCTGAGACTCGTCCTTACTTTGGGGCTCCGTTTCTCAGTATTCCGGCTGACCAACACCGGGGTATCATACTTAAGCAGAGAGTCTGCTGGGGGAATCATGGTGGCGGCGCGAGTAGCAGCCCAGCAGCCGCCCTCCAGTCAGGGCCGTGTTTGCCGTCGCCATGGAAACCTCCGCTCCGCCCTCATGGCCTGGGCGGGGCTTCGGGGTGGGGCCAGCAGCGCGCGAGTTCAAACTCTGCCTTCGCAGAAAGTTTTCCAGTGCTTATCAGACCGCCTGCTCAACAGGGTCCCTCTGTACTCTTGGAAGCAGGGAGAAAAACATCAGTTCTGAATCCGTGGGCTGCGTCTAGCTCGCAATTTGAATTAGATGCTTACCACCTTCGTTGACCCTCCATTTTGTCATATGCAAAATGGGGAGTCGTCTGACTCCTTAGCGAAGGGTTGGGAAAGATTCTCAGTGGAAGGCATCTGAAGTTCTCACGTTATAAAAGGTATTTGTTTTTAATTAAATGGAGAAATGACAACATATCAGACAGTGCAGGAACAGAGAGGAAATGCTAATGATTTGCCCACGGGCTACCATCTGTGATTGCATCTTCTTCCTCTTTCCTTGGTGTTTCCAAACTTAAATGTAATCACAATCTGTGCACAGTTTTGTTTAACAAGTCAGGTTTGTTTCCATTTGTCATATAGTCTGTAAATAGCAAACTGCAATTCAAATGGGCTTCTCCGGTGGCGGTAAAGAATCTTCCTGCAGTGTCGGACACTTTCACTTTTCTTGTAAATAGCATTGCGAATGGCGACATAGTATCTTTCCTACCGCTAGGAGTGCAGGTTGTCTCTGTTTAGTAATTACTAGTTACACATCCTTGAAAGTGAGTGAAGTTAAAGTCGCTGAGTCGTGTAGCCGGGCCAGGCTCCTCTGTCCTTGGAATTCTCCAGGATACTGGCTGGAGTATCCAGAATAGTGGAGTGGGTAGCCGTTCCCTTCTCCAAAGGATCTTCCCAACCCAGGCGTCGAACCCAGGTCTTCCTCATTGTAGGCGGATTCTTTACCGTCTGAGCCACCAGGGAAGCCGTCCTCGAGAGCAGTTTTCCCTAAGTTTGCTTTTGAAACTTGAATCTCCCGCCTCTCGAGACCGGTCACTAAGGCCCCGCCCACTCTGGAATCTTGTCACGTTATCTCCGCTGTAAGGGCTTCTGGGAGAGCGCTCAGCCGGAAGCGGAAGTACTGGAGGCAAGTCCGTCATTTCCTTTGGGACAGGAGGGCAACGGACCTATTTTTCTTGGCTCCGCAGATCTCTCGGCATGAAGGAGGTGAAGAGCGAGCGGGAGCGGGGGGGTCGGCGAAGGCACCGGGACGGGGACGTGGTGGGGATAGCGCCGGCGGTAGTGGTGAAGCAGGAGCGACTCAGCCCGGAGTCCGCGCCTCCGGTCCACCGCCGTCCGGATTCCTCCGGCGGTAGCCCGTCCCCACCGGCCGGCGAGTCGGGCCGCCCAAGTCACCGCGGGAACCGAGCCCGAGGAGGTAGCCGGTAAGTGGGAAGCATCTCGGGGTGAGTCTTAGATAGGGCTCGTTGAGAAGGGAGGACAGGGCTAGCGTCAGAAACACACCTTAACGCGGCAGCTTGGACTTAATCCTAAAGCGATAGAAGTGATCAGCTGTGCTTGTGTGGAAGAATGTTTACTCCGGCACCTAGCACTTGGGTTACAGCTGGACGTTAAGCGCTCGATGCCTGCTGCGCAGTCTCTCGCCCCTTCATTTCTGTGTCCCCAGCATTTCACCGAGTATGGTCCAGTTGATAGCAGTGATAATTTAGTTGAAAGATTTCCCCCATCTGCCTGCAAATGGAGTGCAGGCGTTATCTTTTCAGTTATCTGTCCCAGGAAGTTTACATATCGAGGGCTTAGGCAATCTACCTGATATTCTTGCGGGGGGAGAATGTCTCTTTATAGACACCTTCATTTGTTCATTCATTCGACGTAGTTTTACTGAGGACCTATTATGTGCTAAAGACCGTTCTAGGTTATAAAATAATGTGGGAAAATATACAACATTTAAAAAAATACATACAAGCGTATATGTGGAATTTGACTTAAAATAGTATAGAATTATATGCAGAAATATAATGGTGAAAATGGTGGGGGATTGGGGAAGAAGAGAGTCCTAGGTTCTGGGGCTGCAAGGGTGAACTTAGATGGTCTGCCTCTAGATGGTGCTCCTAGATGGTGCTGTAGCCCTGAGACAAAATAACAAGCAAATTTGGAAAAGTAGTCTCAGTTAGTAACAAGTATTTGGGGGTAGGTTAATGTGATAGTGAGAGAGTGGAGGGAGGTGGTTTTCCCTGAGTTGCTGTCTGGAAAGTCCACTGTTTGACCTAAGACTTGAATGATAGGAATAATCTGCCTTGTTGAAGATCTAAGCAGAGGGAACAACCCATACACAGAACCTGAAGTGGAATTAATTGTGTTCTTCTAGAAAAGGGGGTGAGAGGGGAAATCCAGTGTAGTAATCAAGGAGAATGGTAAGAATGACATTGGCGAGTGAGGAGATAGAGCCAGAGACTTTGCTGATAGATTATGATTGTGTGGGGAAGGAGCATGGAGGGCTGTTGATCGAGGGGAGAAAAATAATCAAGGGTGACTCCTAGGTTTTTTGCCTGAGGAACAGGGTGGATGGTGGCACTAATTACCCAGCTGGCAGAAAACAGAGGAAAGTGGCTTGGGTGGTTGGGAATCCACAGTTGTTATCTAAGTGAGAAGTTCTAGTAGGCAGTTACGTATGTGGAAGACATAGGACCAGAAAAGTGAAGTTCCTGATCCTTTTAGTGTGATCAGCAAAGACTTACACAGACATGGTGTTTGTGAGTATGCCTGACACTTGGAGCTGTTTCGTATGAGGGAATGAAAGTTGAGATAAATGTGTGTACCATTTTCTGAACAGGTCCCCAGCCAAAAAGAAAAACAAATCCTCAGGAAGAAGGAGCAAGTCTCCCCGGAGTAAGAGAAGCCGAAGTCCTCACCACTCAGCAATCAAAGTAAAGCAGGTAAGTGGATTGAGATGTTTTCATATTGGCTCCAAACCTAGAGCCTCTCCATCATAGCTAAAGTGTTATGTATGTGTTTTCCTGTACCTGCAACGGGCTTCTCCAAAAACTGGGCTTTTTTTTTTTTTTTTCCTTTTTTGTTCTTTCTTTGTTAACTTAAACTTTTCATTTTGAGATAATTGTTGATTCACATGCAGTTGTAAAAGGTAATACAAAAGTAACTGTTTGTCCCAATGGTAACATCTTACAGAATTATAGAACAATATCACAACCAGAATGTTGACATCAATTCTGTCAGGATACAAAACATTTCCATCACCACAAGGATTCCTCAAGTAGTTCTTTTATATCACACCCAGTTCCCTCCCACCCTTACCCCTCCACCTCCTGGCAGCTTCTAATCACTTCTCCATTTCTGTAATTTTGTTTCTTCAAGAATGCTGTGAAAATAGAATTGCACAGTATGTAGCCTTTCTGGATTGGCTTTTTCCACTCAGCTAAATTCTTTTGGAGTTCATTTATATTGTTGCTTCTATCTGTAGTTCCTTCCTTTTTATTGCTGAATGGTATTCAGTCATATGGATTTAACCATTTGCCCATTAAAGTATATCTGGGTTGTTAGCAGTTTTTGGCTATTAGACATAAGACTGCTGTGTACACATTTCTTTACAGGTTTTTGTGTGAACATAAGTTTTCGTTTCTCTGGGATAGATGCCCAGGAGTGCACTTTCTAGATGGTATGGTAGTTGTGTTTTGTTTTTTTCCCTAAGAAATTGTTTTCCAGAGTGCTATGTTAGTTTGCCAGGTCTTCCATAACAAAATACCATAGACTGGTTGCATTAAGCAGTGGAAACTATAATTTTCACACAGTTCTAGAGGCTAGAAGTCAGAGATGAAAGTTTCAGCAGTTTGGTTTCTCCTGAGGCCTTTCTCCTTGGCTTGCCTTCTCTGTTGGGTCCTCACAGTCTTTCCCTCTGTGCGCTCCCATCTCTGACTCACATCTTCTTTAACCACATCAGCTATATTGGATTAGGGGCTTAGTCATTTTAACTCAATCAGTTCTTCAAAGACCTTACCTGCAAAAAATCTGGTTACAGTCTGAGATGTGGGGGTTGAGACTTCAGTATATAAATTTGGAGGGGGCACAATTCAGTCCTTACAGTGGCTGTCCCTTTTTATAATGTGAGTGATCCAGCATTTGGTATTGTGACCATTTTGACCATCTGACAAGTATGATAGTGATACTGTGACTTTAATTTGCATGTCCCTGGTGGCTAACGATGTTGAGCATCTTTTCATGCATTTATTTGCCATCTGTGTTTCCTCTTAGGTAAAATGTCTCTTCATATCTTTTGCCTATTTTCTAGTTGGATTGTTTTGGTTTTGTTTTACTATCGAGTTTTAAGAGTTCTTTTTTTTTTTTGTAATATATTCTTAGATACCAGGCCTTTTGGAGTGAGAGGTTTTAATATTTTCTTTCCATCTGTATCTTGTCTGTTTATTCTCTTAAAAGAGTTTTCCTCAGAGCAAAAGTTTCTGATTTGTTTGGAGTCCAGCTTGTCTGTTTTTCCTCTTACAGATTATGCTTTTGGTGTTATGTCTAAGAACTTCTCTGGCCCTAGAACCTGAAAATATGTTTTTTTTTTTTTAATGTTCATTTAAGTCCATGATCTGTTTTGAGTTTGTTTTAATATAAGACAGGAGCTTTAAATCGAATTTCCTTTTTCACCCATGGATATCCATTTACTCCAGCACTAGGTGTTGAAGGGACTATTTTTCCTCCCTTTAATTGCTTTTGCTTCTTTGTCAAAAATCAAAAGTAGTGTGTGCCTTTATTTCTGGGTCCTCTGTTCTGTGTCATTGATCTGTCATTCTGCCAGTACCACAGTCTTGATTACTGTAGCTATATACTAAGTCTTAAAATTGGACAGACTGATTCTTTCTTCTTTTTAAAACTTGCTGGGACTTCCCTGGCAGGCCAGTGGTTAAGACTCTGAGGCACAGGTTCAATCCCTGCTGGGCGGAACTAAGATGGCACATGCCACAGGACATGGCCAAATAAATAAATAATTGTTTTAGGAATTCTCGTTCCTTTGTCTTTCCATATACATTTTAGAACAATCTTGTTTATATCTTTAAAAAAAACTTGCTAGGATTTTGATTGAAATTGTCTTAAACTTGTACTTTTTGAGAATTTTTAAAACATTATATAGTCTTCCAATCTTTGAATATAGATGTGTCTCTCTTTATTTAGATCTTTGATTTCTTTCATCAGTGTTTCAGTGTACAAGTCCTGTATGCGTTTTGTTAGATTTACACTTAAGTAATTTTTTTAAGTTATCATTAAGTGATATTTTGAATTTCAGCATTTACTTGTTCATTGCTAGTACATAGAAATATGATCGATTTTTGTATGTTTATCTTATATCCTGTGACCTTACTGAACTCATTTATTTTACCTAAATAAATCCCAACCTAAAACTTGGGATTTTCTACATAGATAATCATATCTGCAAAGAGACAGTTTTGTTTGTCTTCCTTTACAGTGTATATTCATTTTATTTCCTCTTGCCGCATGGCTGGGACTCTAGCACTAAGTGGAATAAGAGTAGTAAGAGCAGACACTTTTGCCGTGTCCTCAGTCCTGATGGCCAGGCATTCAGTCATCGTCTTGTTCTTTTTCCTTGAAGTTTTATTTAATTTTTGACAGTTCTTGGTCTTCGTTGCTGCGTGTGGGCTTTCTCTAGTTGCAGTGAGCAGAGGCTATACTCTTGTTGTATGCAGGCTTAGTTGCCTTGTGGCATGTGGAATCTTCCCGGACCAGGGATCAAACCCGTGTTCCCTGCATGGGCAGGCAGATTCTTAACCACTGGACCACCAGGGAAGTCCTCAGTCTTCTTTTTAAAGAACCTCTGGGTTACAAAGTGCAAATAGAGACACTGGCATTAAGAAATGTATTTTCCTATGAATTTGAGCCAACTTCCTGCTACCTAAAAAGATTCAGAGCCAGTCTTGATGATCTGTTGTATGAGTTGGTCAGCCATCACCTTCATTATCTCAGAATTCAGCCACTGGAACCACAATACCCAGATTAAACCTCTCAAACCACTTGTAGCTTTGTGTGTGTGTGTGTGTGTATGTGTGTACAGCTTGCCACTATTGTGATTTAATAATTTTGGCATGTTAACATTTTGTAGATTTAAAAGTACAGTATATAGCCTGTTAGTTGGATACATTGATATATTGTAATATGACTGCCATGGAAGCAGTATTTACCAAGCTAGATCATTATAGAGTAGTGTTACTGTCTATATTCATTTTTCTGGGCATTAGATCTCTGTCTGTGGCTTATTTGCTATTCGTTACTGTTAGTACACTTAAATACCATCAGTCTATCCTCCTGCCTCCCATCTCTGGTGACCACCGTTTTCCTCCCTGACTGTTTATATATATAGGAGATAGATATAAAGGAGCTTCCCTGGAGGCTCAGACAGCAAAAATCTGCCTGCAGTGTAGGAGACCTAGGTTTTATCCCTGGGTCAGGAAGATCCCCTGGAGAAAGGTGTGTGTGTGAGACTTTTTTCAGCTTGCAGTTTTTTACCTCTGGTTTCTAAATCAGCAACTTACAGTAAATCCTGGGGCCTATCATATGGAACTGTTTTGTGATTACTGTTACTTTGGAGTGGCTTAGTTTGCCTATCTATGCTAACTTCCCTCCTGACCTCAAATAATCTCTTAAAAAGCTGATTTCGTTGTATCAGCTAGAAACTTGTAAATGGCTCTCAAGCAGAGGGGATTGAGGACTTGACAGGCAGTTGAAAATCAGTGACTTTCACCTGGGTTGTAAGAGCACACACAGCCTCTGACTTGTACTTAGAGATATCCTTTTCTGCACTATTCAGCCACCATTAAAAAAAAAAAAAGTTCAACACAGAGTTATATTCAATATAATTTAATAACCTAATATGGAAAACAATTTGAAAAAGAATGTGTATATGTGTGTAACTGAATCACTTTGCATATGCCTGAAATGAATACAACATTGTAAATCAACTATACTTCGATTTTTTTTTTTTAAAGGAGGTAGGGGACAGGATTGTGGAAACCTGAGGAAAAAATTTATCAATTGCTTATTCATCATCATAACACAGAAGTCTCTAAAATAAAAAAGTGAGAGTATGGTTTACATAGTATATGGTTACTTCTCTCATTAGCCCCAGAATCACACCCCTCCCCATGAACAAAAAAAAACCACCTCAGTCCCCAGAGGTCACCTTTTTAATAGTTTGGTATTTATACTTTAGCGTTCTATAATGCTTATGTTCTCTTCTTTTCCTTTATATTTTGGTGTGTGTGTGTATTCTGTGCAAAGATGTTAATTAACAAAAAGAATCATGTTGTATCTGTTATCCTACTTGACTTATCAATAGTTGAGAGTGTATGTTGAAATCTTAGTTATTTTGTGTTGTCTGGTTATGTAATTTGTCATATTCTCTCCAAAGCTTCTACTGATTTTTGCCTAGTATACATACATGTACTGGAAACGAAGACAGAATTGCCCATTGGATTTAGCAATATGTAGGTCATTGGTGACCTTGACCAGCAATTTTAGTGGAGTAGTAAGGGTGAAGCCTAATTGGAGAATTCAGAAAAAGATGGAAAAAGAATTGGAGACTGTTTAAAACCAAACTCTTTAAGGAATTTCACTCAGAGAGTGAAGAGATAGAGTGGAAGCCAGCATGGGAAACGGGCTTTGGGAAGAGCAGATGCCGGTGCTGACAGGGCTGGTCCAGTGCAGACCAGGAAAGGGGACAGTGCACGGGGAGGGGGGGGCGGTGGCAGGGGTCACTGCAGCAATGCTCTGGGTGCGAGGGGAGCTCCCCAGTGTGGGGACTGGCTTCAGATAGAAGCACAGAGAATGAGCAAACTACCGCACAACTGCACTCATCTCACACGCTAGTAAAGTAATGCTTAAAATTCTCCAAGCCAGGCTTCAGCAATACGTGACCCGTGAACTTCCAGATGTTCAAGCTGGATTTAGAAAAGGCAGAGGAACCAGAGGTCAAATTGCCAACATCCGCTGGATCATCGAAAAAGCAAGAGAGTTCCAGAAAAACATTTATTTCTGCTTTATTGACTATTTCAAAGCCTTTGACTGTGGATCACAATAAACTGTGGAAAATTCTGAAAGAGATGGGCATACCAGACCCCTTCCTCTCGAGAAATCTGTATGCAGGTCAGGAAGCAACAGTTAGAACTGGACACGAACCAACAGTCTGGTTCCAAATAGGAAAAGGAGTACGTCAAGGCTGTATGTTGTCACCCTGCTTATTTAACTTATATGCAGAAGTACATCATGAGAAACGCTGGGCTGGAGGAAGCACAAGCTGGAATCAAGATTGCTGGGAGAAATATCAATAACCTCAGATATGCAGATGACACCACCCTTATGGCAGAAAGTGAGGAAGAACTAAAGAACCTCTTGATGAAAGTGAAAGAGGAGAGTGAAAAAGTTGGCTTAAAGCTCAGCATTCAGAAAACTAAGATGATAGCATCCGGTCCCATCACTTCATGGCAGATAGATGGGGAAACAGTGCCTGACTTTATTTTTCTGGTTTCCAAAATCACTGCAGATGGTGATTGCAGCAATGAAATTAAAACACACTTGCTCCTTGGAAGGATAGTTATGACCAACCTAGACAGCATATTAAAAAGCAGAGACATTACTTTGCCAACAAAGGTCCATCTAGTCAAGGCTGTGTTTTTTCTAGTGGTCGTATATGGATGTGAGTGTTGGACTATAAAGAAGGCTGAGTGCTGAAGAGTTGATGCTTTTGAACTGTGGTGTTGGAGAAGACTCTTGAGAGTCCCTTGAACTGCAAGGAGATCCAATCAGTCTGTCCTAAAGGAGATCAGTCCTGAGTGTTCACTGGAAGGACTGATGTTGAAGCTGAAACTCCAACACTTTGGCCACCTGATGCGAAGAGCTGACTCATTGGAAAAGACCCTGATGCTGGGTAAGATTGAGGGCAGGAGGAGAAGGGGACGACAGAGGATGAGATTGTTGGATGGCATCATCGACTCGATGGACATGGGTTTGGGTAAACTCCGGAAGTTGGTGATGGACAGGGAGGCCTGGCGTGCTGCGGTTCATGGGGCAGTTGCAAAGAGTCGGACACGACTGAGTGACTGAACTGAACACATAGTTTCATTATGGGCACAGGAAGGGAAAGAGCATATGGGTGTAGAGAGTGGTAAGGGGGCAGACATAGAAAACCCCTTTTGAGTAAATAAGACATGTAGAGGACCATGTAGGATGAGAGAGAAGGGGTGAAACAGTCATCTGGGAGGAGGACTAGATCAGGAAAATGTAGGATGGTTGCTGGGCATCATTAAGGAGGCTTAGGTCATGCTTCTGAAGTGGGACCCGTCAGAACGGCTTGTGCTTCTCTCTTGCCACTTTGATGTGCTCGATGCTGGTTGTGGTGTTGCCGGGACAGTGCAACAAGAATGGCATTGGACACGGGATTGAGGGGGTGCTCATACCGCTTGGCCCTGGAATTTCAGCTCGAGGGGAGGGCAGAGAGCACATCAAGAGAGTGAGGGACTGTGCAGAGGCGAGAGCATCAAAGGCTTGGATGAGTCTTAGTGGCATGATTGTTAGAGTTGGGTAAAATGTGAGCTGGAAAGATGGGCAGAAAGAGGACTGCTTGAAATTGAAATTATAGAGGGGCTGCAGTTCTTAGAAGTGAAGAGGTCTGTGTAACCATGAGGTGAGTGGCTGAGGAGAAAGGAGGTGGCAGATAAGATAACGGGGAGAGAGCAATGCGAAGAGTGGAGAGGGGAGCGTGGTACTGAAATCAGCAAGGGCAGTGCTTTAGAGAGTGACGAGCTAGAAGTGAGACGGTGACGTGAAGGGGCGTGATGTAGGGTTAGCAAATGACAGCAACAGTGAGAGTGGTGGCTGACAGTGGTCTTACATGAGAGTCACTGCCGCATCTTTCCAGGGAGAAAGAAGAGGTGGGGAGTGTTCTAGAATTGGCAGTGAGAGGAAAGGGCATTCCCTGCCGTATGTCCAGGCCTGAAGATGCTGGGAGCTGAGGGGAGGTTGGAAGGAGAAAACCAGCTCCTTTGAGAGAGCTGGGGGGGGAACAGAGACGGGAACTATCTGAGAAGACATGGAGGATGTAGGTTGGTTTTGCCAAGCTTCCCATTTCCAGAGGAAATAGAAAGTACAGTGGCTTTAGGAGTTGAAAAAGGATGGAATTTGGGGACAGAATCCTTCATATACAGAGCCTTATGGGAATTAGAGTACAAGGGAGGTGGAGGTGATGGCCTGGAGTCTGTGACTTCTTACAGTGACTCATTTAATCAGGGATAAAGGGCATAATGAGATTAGTTCTGGTGAACTCAAGGCAGATGGTGGTGGCAAGCTTGTGACTGTCTTGGGGTAGGAGGGATGGGTGTCTGAGGCTCCCTTCTTCTTGGTACTTGTCTTTGGAGGTTAGGAAGTCTAGGAAAACTGGGTCCAGCTCTGAGCAAGCAGACCCCTACTTGACCTCTATGGTTGGTAGGGAGAAGGCCTTGAGGCAGGGGCTAGGGATGAGGGTCGGCGAGGAAGTGGGGGCAAGGTCCCAGTCCTGATGCTCGGGATTTCCTCTCCACCCCTTCCCAGGAGGGGAGCCTCACTTAATAGTGGCAGGGCTCCCTCTTGAACTCTGATACTTTAGCTATAAGATTAGTAAGGATAAACCTATCTTCACGTGTTCATTAAATATTTATTAATACTTCTTCTGAAGATTGCTTGTTACTATCCTTTGCCCATTATCTACTAGGCTGATTTTCAGTACTGTTTTTAAAGAAGCCGTGGTATGTTTCTTCATTTCTTCAAATCTTTAAAAAATATATCTGTTACAGTTGACCCTTGGACAACATGGGTTTGAGTTGCACTGGTCCACTTATATGTAGATTGTTTTCAATAGTAGAGGCTGCAGTACTCCGTGTCCCGAGTTGGTTGAATTTGCGGATGCAGACCCTCAAATACAGAGGGACCACATATACAGAGGGACCACGTATACAGATCGCCAACTACAGCTGCCTGGAGGGTCAGTTCCCCTGTGCCCCAGCTGCAGTCAATTTTTACAGGTTTCTTCTTATATAGTTCTTAATTTTATTCCTAGGTATTGAGTAATCTTTGTTACTGTTGAAATAAGATCTTTCAAAATTACTATTAATACATTTTTATTTCTGGCATAAGAGAAAGGTAGCTTTTTTCTTTATGTAATTATCTTGTATGTGACTACTTAATTCTCTCTGTGAGTTGTGTTTTCCCTAAATTTGCCTGTAGGTATTCTTGTTTCTTAGGCTCTGAACATGGGTGTGCACTGTTAGAGCTATATTTGGGCAGCAGCCTGGGGTACCTTGGAGAAGGAGATGGCAACCCACTCCAGTATTCTTGCCTGGGAAATCTCATGGACAGAGGAGCCTGGCAGGCCAAAGTCTGTGGGATTGCAAAGAGTCGGACACAGCTGAGCGGCTAACACTTTGACTGGGTGGTGGCCTTGCAAGGGGAACATGACCACCACCGGTAACCTTATTTCTGTGGGACATTTTGCTCTGAACACCAAATCACAAATGACTTCTCAAATGCAGCTCTGTTTAGAGACTGTGAACTGCCTTTACTTTCCTGAATCTGTTCGAATTTCAGGAACGTGAGGACCATCCTCGGAGAGGCCGGGAGGATCGGCCACACCGAGAACCCTCAGGACAGGAACACAAGCGAGCTCGGAACAGCGACCGGGACAGGCACCGCGGCCATTCCCACCAGAGGAGAAGCTCGGGAGAGAGGCCTGGCGGCGGGCAGCCTCAGGGACGTGATCGCGATGCTCAGAACCTGCAGGCTCAGGAAGCCGAGCGGGAGTTCCATAACGCCCGGCGCCGCGAGCACCGCCAGAAGAATGAAGTTAGTGCTGGCAGTAACGCGTCTCAGGACGTGCTGCCCCGGCCTGGACCTGGAGGCAACAGCAAGGACAAAGAGGCGCCTGTTAAAGAGAAGCCAAGCTTCGAACTTTCTGGGGCACTTCTTGAGGACACTAACACTTTTCGGGGTGTGGTTATTAAATACAGCGAGCCCCCGGAAGCACGTATCCCCAAAAAACGGTGGCGTCTCTACCCCTTTAAAAATGATGAAGTGCTTCCAGTGATGTACATCCACCGACAGAGCGCTTACCTCCTGGGCCGGCACCGCCGCATCGCAGACATTCCCATCGATCACCCCTCCTGCTCAAAGCAGCATGCCGTCTTTCAGTACCGGTAAGTGTCCATCTGTGGAGGAAACCAAGGTGCCAGCAGAAGCCCGCCGTCTTGGCTAGTTAGGATTACTGAGATCTGTGCACGTGTGTGTGCACAAGAAGCCCATATCCCTCATACCTAATAGTATTTTTTTAATTTTTATTTTTTGGCTGAACCTGCATGGTTTATGGGATTTTAGTTCCCCATCCGGGGATCGAAACCAGGCCCTTGTCAGTGAGAGCGTGGAGTTCTAGCCCCTGGACTGGCAGGGAATTCCTTCTAATATTAGTCTTAAGGAGTATTATTCCTCTAATGTGTAATCACTTTATATAAATAATTGCCAACACTTGTGTAAGAGGATTGAAGTTGGTGTCCGAAATCCAGATTTTGAATCCTGCCAATGCCACTTACCTGGGGCCAGCTGCTTTTCTGGGCCTCAGTTTCTACGTCCCTCGCAGGGCTGTTATGATAGGTAAATGGAAATAAAGCTGAGAATGGAAATAAAGCTGAGAATGCCTGGCATATGTTAGCCGAATCTCTCTCTTGGCAGTTTCTGTAGTACATCTGTTATTGTTGGATGCTCACAACAATCCTGTGGGGAGGCGAGGACTAGTATTAATACCCCATTTAACAGATGAGATGATGAAGCTCAGCAAAGCCAGGTGGCCTGCCTAATAAATAATCACTGAGGTAGCATGCTGGCTCAAATTGGTTTTGATCTGAACAATTTTGATCATCTTATCTGTCCCCTTGACTCCAAAGTCCAAATACACTGGTTTATTCCTATTGGGACAGAAGCTAAAATATGTTGAAATATAGGTAAAAGAAGCATTATGTTGATTATTAACAATACAAAAAATGTCAAATTTTTAAAAATACAAAAAAAAAGTATTTCTTAACCATGGCAAGAGGCTTTGGATTCTGCATTTTAAGCTTTGGTCTACCATGAATCCCTTCCTCCCAGTGACCAGTTCTCACTGATTTAACTTGCTCCCAATTTCAAAATCCATGACTGTGCCTTCCCATTGATTTCTACAGTTTGAACTTGAACTGAGTCTAAGCCAGGTATTTACGTTGTCCAGACTGTTAGCAAAGAGCTGGAGGATCTGAGGCTGGATTTCCCTCACAGATTTCTCTACTTTGCCTCCACTAGGCTTGTGGAGTATACCCGTGCTGATGGGACAGTTGGCCGCAGGGTGAAGCCCTACATCATTGACCTTGGCTCAGGCAATGGAACATTCCTGAACAACAAACGAATTGAGCCACAGAGATACTATGAACTGAAGGAAAAGGATGTCCTTAAGTTTGGGTTCAGCAGTAGAGAGTATGTTCTGCTCCACGAGTCCTCTGACACCTCTGAAGTAGACAGGAAAGAAGACGAGGATGACGAGGAAGAGGAGGAGGTGTCTGACAGCTAGCAAACTGAAAACAACCCAGACTCTCGGGAGACCTTTTCTTTGTGCGAAGGCTTTGGGACTGACTCACGGGGCACCACTGTGCTCTCTGTAATGCCTCTTACTGCCTTAAGTCTTTCTTCTGTTGCTGACCAGCTTATGTTTCAGTGTAAAAAAAAATGGCTTAGGTTTGGTTGAACTTCTTTCTGTGACACATTGGCCACATGCCTGTGGGCATTTATTTCCCAAACAGTCTCACCGACACATCGTGTTTTAGTAGAAGCATCGTGGCTTGAGTTGGTGCTTTCAGAACTGCTGCCTAGGAAACTATAAACCCTTGGTTAAGGGGGAATTGTGGCTTGTTTTCTTTGTACAGTTACTTTATTTATATAGTTGTTAAGCTTTGTGGACCGGGTTTGTTTTTATCTCGGGGGCAAACCCCTGAACAGAGAATCTTACTAAGCTTTGGTTATCACCAAAATAGCCTCCAGAATATACCAAAGCTTTGACCTGGGTGAGCTCTTGAGTCATAGAAATTGATTTTGCACTTGGTTGGTTTGGGTGGGTGGGTGGGATTTACCACATGACCTCATTATTGACTGTTGGACTCAAACAGATACTTATGGAGCCTGCTTCAGCTCACCACTGTACAGGAGGACCGTGGCCACTGCCAGCGGGTGCTGACTGCATGTCACAGGAGGCCGAGATGGGTCGTGGATGTGTTTCCTGGGAGACAACTCTGACTTCTCCACGGAACGTGTACAGAACAATTTTGATCATTGTAGCTGTTCTTCAGCTTCATGTCTTTATTTAGAGGTTATCTCCATTCTTTCTTCTTTGAGAGAAGCAGTCATTTTTGTAGCAGGGTCTTTGCTTTATCCTAACAACGTATACATGTCAAAAGACGGTTGTGTGGTTTACACGTTTCATCTTTTTAAAACAACATTCAGAGAGGTTGTATTTACCTTCCCAAGGCTGGAAAGTATGGGAATTGCCCAGTTTTCTCATTTTCCACCAGAGGACTATGTGTAAGTAGAAAAGTCACAACTGCTTACATCTGTTGTGTGTATGTATATATGTACATATTTAAAAAAGTGTGTGAAAGAACCGCATACTGATTTTCCTATGAGAATGTTTTGTGACGTAAATGTAATACAATATTATAGGCAAAGGCCTCCCTGCATTTGAGGAGCAGGTTTTCATTTATATGTATTTTTGGAATAAAAAATAATAAAATTTGTAAATATAGCCCCCTTTCAAAATGTACTTCTTTGCTTGCACAGAAGACCTTGTGTTCACGGGTGTATTCTGGTGCTAAGGACATCTCTGAGTCAGTATTGTGGAGTAGAAGTTGACAGTTGTGGAGGGTGTTGTGGGAGTGATAGGGCCCACACCTGCCTTGGAATCCAGATCTTCACATCTCAGCGACTTGAGTGGTGGTCCTGATGAAGCAGCAGTGCTTTCTGAGTTGGCAGCGGAGGGCTTTTCCTTCCCAGAAGAGTCAGAGTTGGGGCAGGGTATCCGTCGTGGGCCTCCTACCGCTGACACCTGTCCCTGCTTCCTCACCCTCAGGTGGTGATGGGGGTGTGAGATGGGAAGGAGAGATGATGCAAGTCAGTCAGTGCTGCTGCTAGCTGGTCCTCTTGGGTGGAAACTAATGATCTCTACTGGGCTTCTCTGGTGGCTCAGTGGTAAAAGACTCCACCTGCCAATGCAGGAAACTCGGATTCCATCCCTGGGTTGGGAAGATCACCTGTAGAAGGAAGTGGCAACCCATTCAAGTATTCTTGCCTAGAAAATCCCATGGACAGAGGAGCCTGGCAGACTATAGAGTCCATGGGGTTGCAAAAGAGTTGGGATACAAGTGACTTAGTGACTAGACAACATTAACGTTACCTGATCTTGCTTACCATTGTATTTCCATTGAGGTCTCATACCTGTATGTACTCAACATTAAATGTTGACTAGTACCTAGTGTGGAGAGGAGCAGCTGACTAATTTTATTCAAAAGAAATGAAAAGATCCTCTTTGGGGACTTCCCTGGCAGTCCAGTGGTTAGGACTCTCCTGTCCACTACAGGGAGTACATGTTCTATCCTTGGTGGGGGAACTAAGATCCCACATTGTTGTTCAGTCACCAAGTCGTGTCCAATTATTTTTAACCCCATGGACTGTAGCACTGCAGGCCTCCCTGTCCCTCAACATCTGGAGTTGGCCCCAGTTCATGCCCATTGAATCGGTGATGGCGTCCAATCATTTCATCCTCTGTCTCCCTCTTCTTCTGCCTTCAGTCTTTCTCAGCATCAGGGTCTTTTCCAGTGAGTCGGCTCTTCACATCAGGTGGACAAAGTATTGGAGCTTCAGCCTCAGCATCAGTCCCTCCAATGAATATTCAGGATTGACTTTCTTTCGGATTGACTGGCTTGATCTCCTTGTAGCCCAAGGGACTCTCAAGAGTCTTCCCCAGCACCACAGTTCAAAAGCATCAATTCTTTGGCACTCTGCCTTCTTTATGGTCCAACTTTCACATCTGTACATGACTACTGGAAAGACCATAGCCTTGACTTTATGGACCTTTGTCAGCAAAGTGATGTCTTTGCTTTTTAAATATGCTATCTAGGTTTGTCATAACTTTTCTTCCGAGAAGCAATCATTGTCTAATTTCATGGCTGCAGTCACCATCGGCAGTGATTTTATCTGTCACTGCTTCCACCTTTTCCCCTTTTAATTGCCATGAAGTGATGGGATTGAATGCTGTGATCTTAGTTTTGTTTTTGTTTTTCTTAGTTTTTTTAATACTGAGTTTTTTTTTTTCCCAATTATTTTTATTAGTTGGAGGCTAATTACTTCACAACATTGCAGTGGGTTTTGTCATACATTGACATGAATCAGCCATAGAGTTACATGTATTCCCCATCCCGACCCCCCCTCCCAACTCCGCGCCCCCCCCCCCCCCCCGATTCCCCTGGGTCCTCCCAGTGCACCTGGCCCGAGCACCTGTCTCATGCATCCCACCTGGGCCGGTGGTCTGTTTCACCATAGATAATATACATGCTGTTCTCTCGAAACATCCCACCCTCGCCTTCTCCCACAGAGTCCAAAAGTCTGTTCTGTACTTCTGTGTCTCTTTTTCTGTTTTGCATATAGGGTTATCATTACCGTCTTTCTAAATTCCATATATATGTGTTAGTATGCTGTAATGATCTTTATCTTTCTGGCTTACTTCACTCTAATGGGCTCCAGTTTCATCCATCTCATTAGAACTGATTCAAATGAATTCTTTTTAACAGCTGAGTAATATTCCATGGTGTATATGTACCACAGCTTCCTTATCCATTCGTCTGCTGATGGGCATCTAGGTTGCTTCCATGTCCTGGCTATTATAAATAGTGCTGCGATGAACATTGGGGTGCACATGTCTCTTTCAGATCTGGTTTCCTCAGTGTGTATGCCCAAGAGTGGTATTGCTGGGTCATATGGCAGTTCTATTTCCAGTTTTTTAAGAAATCTCCACACTGTTTTCCATAGTGGCTGTACTAGTTTGCATTCCCACCAACAGTGTAAGAGGGTTCCCTTTTCTCCACACCCTCTCCAGAATTTATTGCTTGTAGACTTTTGGATAGCAGCCATCCTGATTGGCGTGTAATGGTACCTCATTGTGGTTTTGATTTGCATTTCTCTGATAATGAGTGATGTTGAGCATCTTTTCATGTATTTGTTAGCCATCTGTATGTCTTCTTTGGAGAAATGTCTGTTTAGTTCTTTGGCCCATTTTTTGATTGGGTCATTTATTTTTCTGGAATTGAGCTTCAGGAGTTGCTTGTATATTTTTGAGATTAATCCTTTGTCTGTTTCTTCATTTGCTATTATTTTCTCCCAATCTGAGGGCTGTCTTTTCACCTTACTTATAGTTTCCTTTGTTGTGCAAAAGCTTTTAAGTTTCATTAGGTCCCATTTGTTTAGTTTTGCTTTTATTTCCAATATTCTGGGAGGTGGGTCGTAGAGGATCCTGCTGTGATTCATGTCGGAGAGTGTTTTGCCTATGTTCTCCTCTAGGAGTTTTATAGTTTCTGTTCTTACATTTAGATCTTTCATCCATTTTGAGTTTATTTTTGTGTATGGTGTTAGAAAGTGTTCTAGTTTCATTCTTTTACAAGTGGTTGACCAGTTTTCCCAGCACCACTTGTTGAAGAGGTTATCTTTTTTCCATTGTATATCCTTGCCTCCTTTGTCAAAGATAAGGTGTCCATAGGTTCATGGATTTATCTCTGGGCTTTCTGTTCTATTCCATTGGTCTATATTTCTGTCTTTGTGCCAGTACCACACTGTCTTGATGACTGTGGCTTTGTAGTAGAGTCTGAAGTCAGGCAGGCTGATTCCTCCAGTTCCATTCTTCTTTCTCAAGATTACTTTGGCTATTCGAGGTTTTTTGTATTTCCATACAAATTGTGAAATTATTTGTTCTAGTTCTGTGAAAAATACCGTTGGTAGCTTGATAGGGAGTGCGTTGAATCTATAGATTGCTTTGGGTAGAATAGCCATTTTGACAATATTGATTCTTCCAATCCATGAACACGGTATGTTTCTCCATCTGTTTGTGTCCTCTTTGATTTCTTTCATCAGTGTTTTATAGTTTTCTATGTATAGGTCTTTTGTTTCTTTAGGTAGATGTACTCCTAAGTATTTTATTCTTTTTGTTGCAATGGTGAATGGTATTGTTTCCTTAATTTCTCTTTCTGTTTTTTCATTGTTAGTGTATAGGAATGCAAGGGATTTCTGTGTGTTAATTTTATATCCTGCAACTTTATTATATTCATTGATTAGCTCTAGTAATTTTCTGGTAGAGTCTTTAGGGTTTTCTATGTAGAGGATCATGTCATCTGCAAACAGCGAGAGTTTCACTTCTTCTTTTCCTATCTGGATTCCTTTTACTTCTTTTTCTGCTCTGATTGCTGTGGCCAAAACTTCCAACAATATGTTGAATAGTAGTGGTGAGAGTGGGCACCCTTGTCTTGTTCCTGATTTCAGGGGAAATGCTTTCAATTTTTCACCATTGAGGGTAATGCTTGCTGTGGGTTTGTCATATATGGCTTTTATTTAATACTGAGTTTTAAGCCCACTTTTTCACTCTTCTCTTTCACCCTCATAAAGAGGCTCTTTAGTTCCTCTTCACTTTCTGCCATTAAAGTGTATCTGCATATCTGAGGTTGTTTATTTCTCCCAGAATCCTTGATTCTAGCTTGTAACTCATCCAGCCTGGCATTTTGCATGACGCACTCTGCATATAAGTTAAATAAACAGGGTGACAGATAAACCTTGTCCTTCTTTCTCAATTCTGAACCAGTCGGTTGTTCCATATAAGGTTCTAACTGTTGCTTCTTGACCTGCATACAGGCTTCTCAGGAGACAGGTAAGATGATCTGTCTAAGATAGTATCTCTTTAAGATATTTTTCCACAGTTTGTTATGATCCACAACAGTCAAAGACTTTAGCATAGTCAATGAAACAGATGTTTTTCTGGAATTCCCTTGCTTTCTGTATGATCCAGTCAATGTTGGCAATTTGATCTCTGGTTTCTCTACCATTTCTAAACCCAGCTTGGACGTCTAGAAGTTCTCGGTTCACATACTGCTAAAACCTAGCTTGAAGGATTTTGAGCATAACCTTACTAGAATGGGAAGTGAGTGCAACTGTCTAGTAGTTTGAACATTCTTTAGTACCACCCTTCTTGGGAATTGGGATGAAGATTGACCTTTTCCTGTGGCCACTGCAATCTCCAAATTTCCAGTCCAAATTTGCTGACATATTGAGTGCTGCACTTTAACAGAATCATCTAGGATTTTAAATTGCTCTGCTGGAATTTCATTGCCTCCACTAGCTCTATTGGCAGCAGTACTTGCTAAGGTCCACTTGACTTCACACTCCTGGATGTCTGGCTCTAGGTGAGTGACCATACCACTGTGGTTATCAGGGTCATTAAGATCTTTTTTGTACAGTTCCTCTGTGTATTCTTGCTCTTCTTGATCTCTTCTGCTTCTATTAGGTCTTCCCCGTTTCTGTCCTTTATTGTGCCCATCTTTGCATGAAATCTAGAGATCTCCAAGAAAATTGGAGATCTCAAAGCAACATTTCATGCAAAGATGGGCACAATAAAGATCTCACATGACTTGGGGCAAAAACTAAAAAAAAAAAAAGATCCCCTTTGAAGAGTGAATACTTAAGGGTTAATTAGGTAGAAGCTTACCTGAGGGAAGAAGCAATGTAAGAGCAATTAGCATCCTCACCCAAAGTGCTCTAATTTGGCCCGTGGATGTGCATATTACATGCGTGCAGGTCTAAAAGCTTATGTTTGGGTGAGTTTTTCTCTTGATCCTGACGAATGGTTTTCTCCTCCTGGAATGAGGTACTTACCTGACATCTCATTCCAGGGCCTTCTTGTTCAGTCTGTGCAACTACTTCTGCTTCCTGGCAGCTTTTGGCTTGACTTCATGCACCATCCTGGTGGACACTGATCGATGACCACTTTGCTTATATTTTTCAATTAGAGGTGCCAGTTGTATAGTTAACTTTTGCTTCCTGGATTAAGAGATGTTTCATGCCAAATATATGGGACGTTGTTTCCCGCCCATACTCACATTTTTTTTTAAGAGCGTGAAAGAAAAAAACTACTCATCTCTGAGGCCAGGCCAGGTATCAGCAAGTAGACCTCTCATCTGAAGTTGATGAGTTAATCCTAAAGGTTTCTTTAAAAAAAGAAAAAAACCCACAACTTCGTTTTGGCTGGGTCTTAGTTTTGGCACATGGGATTTTCATTGCAGTGCCAGGTTTCTAGTGTGAGCTCAGTAACTGAGGTGCAGCACTGTGGGATCTTAGTTCCCTGACCAGGGATGGAACCTGTCACCCCTGCATTGGAGGTTGGGCCACCAGGGAGGTCCTAATTCTAAAGCTTTCTTCTTTTTTTTTTTTCTTTTTTTTTATTATTATTATTTTTTTTTTCCAGTGGGTTTTGTCATACATTGATATGAATCAGCCATGGATTTACATGTATTCCCAATCCCGATCCCCCCTCCCACCTCCCTCTCCACCCGATTCCTCTGGGTCTTCCCAGTGCACCAGGCCGGAGCACTTGTCTCGTGCATCCCACCTGGGCTGGTGATCTGTTTCACCATAGATAGTATACATGCTGTTCTTTTGAAATATCCCACCCTCACATTCTCCCACAAAGTTCAAAAGTCTGTTCTGTATTTCTGTGTCTCTTTTTCTGTTCTGCATATAGGGTTATCGTTATCACCTTTCTAAATTCCATATACATGTGTCAGTATGCTGTAATGTTCTTTATCTTTCTGGCTTACTTCACTCTGTATAATGGGCTCCAGCTTCATCCATCTCATTAGGACTGGTTCAAATGAATTCTTTTTAATGGCTGAGTAATATTCCATGGTGTATATGTACCACAGCTTCCTTATCCATTCATCTGCTGATGGGCATCTAGGTTGCTTCCATGTCCTGGCTATTATAAACAGTGCTGCGATGAACATTGGGGTGCACGTGTCTCTTTCAGATCTGGTTTCCTCAGTGTGTATGCCCAGTAAAGCTTTCTTCTTGAATTAATTCGTTGCTTAGAAACTCATGTTCATGTTAGCTGTTGGCAATGGCTTTACTCCCCACCCTTTCTCCACTCTGGCGTCCTTGTCTGCAAGTCACAGCTGTCAAAATCGAGCCATCTGCAGAACAACTCTGTGCTTCTGAGCCTCTCCCTCAAATCCTCTGTGGTCTATGGTTCTGCCGAGGTATGGGACAGAATCTTCAGATTTCCCCCATAAGCCTCGTTCCAATCATCTTCTAGTTTCCTTTTTCTGACGCTGACAAAGGATAGCTCATTAAGTGTAACCAGTGATATAACTTTTTTCCCCACTGTGCAGCACAGCATGGGAGATTTTAGTTCCCTGACCAGAGATAAAACCTGTGCCCCCTACATTGGAAGGGCAGAGTCCTAACCACTGGACTGCCAGGGAATTCTCTTACTGTATTTTTAAATACTCTTTTACTTATTTGAAAGTTTAAAAGTATTTAAATTTTAAATACTCTTATTGTATCCTGATGATAAGGGAAAGCTGAGTAATCAATTCAGATAACTGTGAAAAATTTTTTTAACTTTTTACTTTATTTTGGAGTATAGATGATTAACAATGTTGTGATCGTTTCAGGTTTTACAACAAAGTGCTTCAGTGATACATACGCATGTATCTATTTTTCCTCCCGGTTAGGTTGCCCTCCGAGATTCGAAAACTTCCCCCAGACCCACCGGTGAGAGGGTTTCCTGGTGTTTGGAAACTTTCTCTATTAGGACTCCCTTCCCGGGACGGATCTCCATCCCTAACTCTTTTGTCTTTCTATCTTTTATATTTTGTCCTACCTCCTTTTGAAGACGATGGGCTGCTTTTCTGGGTGCCTGATGTCCTCTGCTAGGGATCAGAAGTTGTTTTGTGGAGTTTGCTCAGTGTTCAAATGATCTTTCGATGAATTTGTGGGGGAGAAATTGGTCTCTCCATCCTATTCCTCCGCCATCCTAGCTCCTCCCTCGCATGTATCTAAAAAATTTAAAAAAATTTTTTTGTATTATTGTATTAAGGTGCCACAGTATAGCTTGGTTTTTAAAGTCTTAGAAGTTATTTATATATTCTTATATATAATTATGATTTTATATGGTACACACATTTTTTTTTTTTAAGTATTTTATTTATTTTAATTGGAGGCTAATTACTTTACAGTATTGTAGTGGTTTTTGCCATACATTGACATGAATCAGCCGTGGGTGTACATATGTTCCCCATCCTGAACCCCCCTCCCACCTCCTTCCCCATCCCACCCCTCAGGGTCATCCCAGTGCACCAGCCCTGAGCACCCTGTCTCATGCATCGAGCCTGGACTGGCGATCTGTTTCACAATTGGTAATATACATGTTTCAATGCTATTCTCTCAAATCATCCCACCCTCGCCTTTTCCCACAGAGTCCAAAAGACTGTTCTATACATATGTGTCTCTTTTGCTGTCTCGCATATAGGGTCATCGTTACCATGTTTCTAAATTCCGTATATATGTATAGTATACTATATTGGTGCTTTTCTTTCTGACTTACTTCACTCTGTATAATAGGCTCGAGTTTCATCCACTTCATTAGAACTGATTCAAATGTATTCTTTTTAATGGCTGAGTAATATTTCATTGTATATATGTACCACAACTTTCTTATCCATTTGTCTGCCGATGGACATCTAGGTTGCTTCCATGTCCTGTCTATTATAAACAGTGCTGCGATGAACATTGGGGTACACATGTCTCTTTCAATTCTGGTTTCCTCAGTGTGTAATCCCAGCAGTGGGATTTCTGGGTCATATGGGAGTTCTATTTCCAGTTTTTTAAGGAATCTCCACACTGTTCTCCATAGCGGCTGTACTAGTTTGCATTCCCACCAACAGTGTAAGAGGGTTCCCTTTTCTCCACACCCTCTCCAGCATTTATTGCTTGTAGACTTTTGGATAGCAGCCATCCTGACTGGCGTGTAATGGTACCTCATTGTGGTTTTGATTTGCATTTCTTTGAGTGATGTTGAGTGATGTTGAGCATCTTTTCATGTGTTCGTTAGCCATCTGTATATCTTCTTTGGAGAAATGTCTGTTTAGTTCTTTGGCCTATTTTTTGATTGGGTCGTTTATTTTTCTGAAATTGAGCTGCAGGAGCTGCTTGTATATTTTTAAGATTAATTCTTTGTCAGTTGTTTCATTTGCTATTATTTTCTCCCATTCTGAAGGCTGTCTTCTCACCTTGCTTATAGTTTCCTTTGTTGTGCAAAAGCTTTTAAGTTTAATTAGTTCCCATTTGTTTATTTTTGCTTTTATTTCCATTACTTTGGGAGGTGGGTCACAGAGGATCCTGCTGTGACTCATGTCGGAGAGTGTTTTGCCTATGTTTTCCTCTAGTTTTATAGTTTCTGGTCTTATGTTTAGATCCTTAATCCATTTTGAGTTTATTTTTGTGTACACACACAGGTATATTTGTTGACACCCTTCCATTTGTGGAAATTAGTAGTTGACGAGGAGTGAAATGATGCCACGTTAATCAGAGTCTAAGTGTGACACGCACGTAACACGCCAGTAATGCCTGCTTGTGAGAGAACGTTCTGGACCCTCAGGGTTCCCGGATGTGTGAGTTTATACAGAAGTGCTATTGATTTAAATCAAATGTTTGGAATTCAAAGCTTCATTCAGTCTCCTGGGTCAACTTTCCAGTATATTTATCAAGTGGGAGACAATTTTAAAAGACAGTTGATTTGTTTATATTACTCTAAAGTTGGGGCTTCCCTGGTGGCTGCAATAAAGAACCATCTGCAGTGCAGGACACGCGGGTTCGATTCCTAGACTGGGAAAATCCCATGGGGGAGGCAATGGCTACCCACCACAGTATTCTTGCCTGGAGAATTCCATGCATAGAGGAACCTGGTGGGCTACAGTCCATGGGGTCACAGAGAGTTGGACACTACTGAGCGACTAACACTTTCACACTTTTACACTGAAGTTAAAGTGAATTAATCCAATCAATGATTGCATAAAATTCCTATGCTAGCAATTGGCGTACAGATGAGTTAGAGCAGTACGTTGGAGGTGCCATGCAGCTTGTAAAAGAGATGGTATTTGTTTTTAGTTTTTATTTGGTTGAAGTGTATTTGATTTACAATGTTAGTTTCAGGTGTACAACACAGTGATTCAGTTGTACACACACACACATACACACACACATAAAACAGGTAACCAGCAGTGGCCTACTGTATAGCACAGGGAACTATACTCAATATTTTGTAATAACCTATAAGGGAAAATAACCTGAAAAAGATTATATATATACGTGTGTGTGTGTGTGTGTGTGTGTGTGTGTGTGTTGTTGCTGTTCAGTCTCTCAGTCGTGTCCAACTCTTTGCTACCCCATGGACTGCAGCATGCCAAGCTTCCCTGTCCCTTACAATCTCCTGGAGTTTGTTCAGACTCATGTCCATTGAACCAGTGATGCCATCCAACCACCTTATCCTCTGTTGCTGCCTTCTCCTGCCTTCAATCTTTCCCAGCACCAGGGTCTTTTCCAATGAGCTGGCTCTTTGCATCAGGTGGCCAAAGTATTGAAGCTTCAGCTTTAGCCTCAGTCCTTCCAATGAATATTCAGGGTTGATTTCCTTTTGGATTGACTGGTTTGATCTTGCTGTCCAAGGGACTCTCAAGAGTCTTCTCCAACACCACAGTTTGAAAGCATCAGTTCTTCGGTGCTCAGCCTTCTTTGTAGTCCAGCGTTCACATCTACACATGACTACTGGAAAAACCATAGCCTTGACTAGATGGAGCATTTAACATGTGCACAACAAGCACATACATTAACTCATTTCACCCACCTAACCTTAGGAGTAGGGCTTCTATTATCATTATATTTTGCAGACGCCAAAACAGGAAAATAATTTCTAGACTTGATGTGAAGAGCTGACTCATTGGAAAAGACCCTGATGGGAAAGATTGAAGGCAGGAGGTGAAGGGGGCAACAGAGGATGAGATGGTTGTATGGCATCATTGACTCAATGGACATGAGTTTGAGCAAACTCTGGGAGATAGTGAAAGACAGGAAGCCTGGCATGCTGCAGTCCATGGGGATGCAAAGTGTGGGAAATGACTGTACAACACCAACAATTTCTAGACAGAGACTATCACTCAGAAATGCTTAAGGTGTTCAGTGAGGCTTTGAAAGCACTTGAAGTTCAGTAGGGGAAAGAAGGTGATTGACACTTCTGGTTTCTATTAATGACTGCCTAAGTTATTTTTATGAATCCTGCTGAAAACAGCTAAAATTTCTGAATAAAAGATAAATTTAAAAAAATCTCTTGGGCTTCCCGTGTAGTCTAGCAGTTAGGAATTCGTCAGCCAATGCAGGGGACATAGGTTCAATCCCTGGTCTGGGAAGATCCAACGTACCAAAGGGCAACTAAGCCTGAGGACATAACTAGTAAGTCAGTGCTCTAGAGCCTGTGCTCTGCAACAAGAGAAGCCACCACAATTAGAAGCCCATGCACTGCAAGTAGAGAGTATGCCCTACTCACCACAACTAGAGAAATCCTGTGCACAGCCACAAAGACCCAGTGCAGCCAAAAATAAAAGAAACTTAAAAAAAAAAAAAAAACAAACTTAAAAAAAATTTCTTAAGGCATCCAGGAACTGACAAGTAGAGTTATCAAGCCCAAAGTGAAGATACTAATCCAGACAGCAATGGAGCACTGACGCCTGGAAACCACTTTCAATATAAAGGCAAACCGTACTCAATTCCAGCATATCAGACCTTACCCTGGATGGAATGGGACAAACATCAAAACCAAGAGCACACATACCATGAGTCTAATAGAACATCTTTCCAACAAAAATCTGGCACACCAAAGGGCTATATCTTTCAGAATAAAAGAGCAGATCAGAAATTGAATCCTCCCAGGGATTTGCAGGCTGGGAGCTCAGAAAACCTCAAGTCTTGAACTTGGCTTAAGATGACCCTGTACTAAATACAAAGGAAAAAAAGAAGAAAAGAAAATGATCCTGTACTATTTGTGCCTCCAGATGTCTGATATAAATAAATAAATGAGATTAGTCTTTGGAGGAAGAGATATATTATCTCCCTTCCAGTTATTTCCACCTCTTACTCTGCAAAGAACCAATTATTTTTTAAAGTATGCGAGTAAAGATTATTGCCAACAGAAATAATGGATAAAATAAACTGATTGTCAAAGGCTTCAAATACTTGAATTCAAGGTACTATATATAAAATGTTCATGGTTGCTATTTTCAAAGAAATATATGACAAGCTTAAAAATACCCACAGGGAACAAGAATGGCAATGAGTGAAATGAGAGTTATTCAAAAGACCAACTAGAACCTTTTTAGAAATGAAAAATACAATAACTAAATCCATCTATGAACTCCTTTAACAGAAGCTTCAGGGAGAATTAGTGAACTGGAAGATAGGTCAAAAGAAATTATCCATGCACATAAATTTAACAACTTAGAGAAAATGGATCAATTCCTCAAAACCCATAAAATTACCAAAATTCACCTGATATTAAATAGATCATCTGAATAATCCTGTAACTATTTTAAAAATTGAATTTATAATTTAAAAACTTAAAAAAAAAATCCAGGCCCAGTTGGTGATAGTTTCATTGAAGTAATCTACCAATCATTACAAGAGGAATTAGCACCATTCTATATAATCTCCAGAAATTAGAAAAGTAAGGAATACCTCTCAGCTCACTTTATAATGCCATTATTATTTTGATATGAAAACTAGACTGGACAGTACAAAACAAAAAACTACAGATCAATATCCCATGAACTTAGCTACTAAAATCTTCAGTAAAATATTAGCAAATTGAATCTAGCAATACATAACAAGAATTATGCAAGATGGCCAAGGGGTTTATTCCGGATATGTAAGGCTGGTTCAACATGTGAAAATGAATTGATTTAACATTTGAAAATATACTGATGTAGTAATCCATTGTATCAAGAAGCTTCAGATAAATAAAAATCATATGATCATGTCAATTAGTTTTGAATAACAAAATTCAACACCCATTCTTTGGCTGCCCTGGGTTTCATTGCTGCGCATGGGCTGTTTTGTTGTGGAACAAGGGTTTCTCGTGTGTGGCATGGATTCTAGCGTACGCAGGCTCAGTAGTTGTGGGGCATGGGCTTAGTTACCCCTTGGCAAGTGGAATCATCCCAGACCAGAGATCAAACCTGTGTTCCCTGCACTGGTAGGTGGATTCTTAGCCACTGGACCACCAGAAAAGTACCTCAACACCCATTTATGATAAAAAACTATCAGTAAACCAGAAATACAGGGGAACTTCCTCAACTTGATAAGACTGAATACCTTCCTCTTAAGGAATAAGTCAAGGCTATCTGCTCTGGCCATTCTTATTCAACAGAGTACTGGAAGTCTATCCAGCACAGTAAGACAAGAAAAGGAAATAGGAAGCACATAGATTGAAAAGGGGGGGAAAAGAACTTCCCTATTTGCAGATGAAATGACTGTCTATTTAAAAAAGTCCCAGTGGAGGATTTGAACATTGCTGCAGAGCAACTAAGGCCGTGTGCCACAACTCTAGAGCCTGTGAGCCCAAACTAGGAAGCCCGCGCTCGGCAACAAAGAAGCCACTGCAATGAGGAGTCTGTGTACTGCAAGTAAGAGTAGTTCCTGCTCACTGCAACGAGAGAAAACCCTCTGCAGCAACAAAAGACCCAGTACAACCAAAAATAAATCAACAGAGGCTTCCCTGGTGGCTCAGTGATAAAATACCTGCCTGCCAATGCAGTGTTGAGTCCTGCCCCCAAGGCCACAGAAGTGGAGCCCAGAACCAAGGTCACCTCTGAAGCTGACTGAGCCCCTTTGTAACTGAGCCCCTTTTGTTTCCAAAAGCCCCCCTGACTTCCTGACTCCCAATTAGGCAAAGATGTCCACTTCAGCAAACACCCTATAGCACCCCAACTAATCACCTAACACCAACCTTCCAGGAGGAATTTTCTTTGGCTTGAGGCTATAAAAGTTGGCTATTCACCCACAAAAGCTGTCAACTCTCCCTGGTCTGTCAGGAGGTTGGCCCACTGCGCTCTCAGTACCCACTTTATCTCTGCTCTTTGTTCTTAATATACTTGCTCCCTGCTGGAATACCGTGTGTCTGGAAGTTCTTTACCAACCTACACTCAAACTGCTCATCATGCAGGAGATACTTGTTCGGTTCCTGGTCCACGAAGATTTCACATGCTGCAGGACAACTAAATCCGTGTGCCTCAACTGCTGAGCCTGTGTTCTCGAGCCCAGGAGCCACAGCTGCTGAGCCCATGTGCTGCAACTACTGAAACTTGAACTCTCTAGATAGAGCCTGTGCTCCGCAACAAGAGGAGCCACCACAAGGAGAAGCCTTAGCACCACAATTAGAGAGTAGTTCTGAATTATTGTTATAAAACCCTTCATCACATCCTCCCAGGGTGGAACACAGAAGACCAGTTTGTCTCCCCTTTGCCTGGCAAAGTGATAGAGCTATCCTTTTCTACTTCACTCAAAACTCTGTCTCCCAAGATTTGATTTGGCACAAGTGTACGGAGAGGCCAAGCTTTCCATAACAACATTAGACTTACAGCAATTGTATTAGGTATGCACTATTATTACCTCCATTATGCAGATGAGGAAATTGAGACAAGTGAAATTTAGCTACCTGCTCAAGGTGGCACAGCCTCATCAGTGGTAGAGGTAGGATTTTTAAAATTTTAATTTTTTATTGAAGTATAGTTGATTCACAGTATTGTATTACTTTCAGTACATGTGCTGCCGAAGCGAGCACTGCAATGTTGTATTACTTTCAAGTGTACGGAAAAGCGATTCACATATATAGAATCTTTTTCGGATTCTTTTCCTTTATAAGTTATTACAATATAATGAGTATAGTTTGCTGTGCTATAGAGTAGGTCCTTGTTGGTTATCTATATTATATATAGTAGTGCGTATATATCAATCCTAAACTCCTAATTTATTCCTTGCCCCCTTCCCCCTTTGGTAATCGTAAATTTGTTTTCTGTGTCTGAAAACACAACAGAATAATCATCTTCCAGACCTCAGCTTTGTTCCTCCTCCTCCATTTCTGCCACCAGCCAGGTGTCTGTTCTGGCTCGTTTGCGCCCTTAACCACCACGCATATTTGTCTCTCTAAAGGGCATTAGGGAGCCACTGAAAGGTTTTTACCCAGAAAGTGACACATTTGTTTTATAAAAACAAGTCATCCTGGCACCACTTTGGATAATGGATTAAATTGAGCTAAGGATAGAAACAGAAGGCTGTTGGAATAATGTCTCCAAAAATGAGAGCCTGGATGAATGAGGGAGGTGGCAGGCAAAAGAAAAAACAGATTGGCGAGCTTTGTTGGAGTCAAGTCCACAGGACTTGGTTTTGGATCGGATTAAGGGGGTGAAGAAGGGTGAGGTTGGTACACAGGTTTCTGACTCAAGTAATTCCGCGGACACTAACAGTCATTCACTGACGAGACTTCCGAGAAGTCTTATTTTGGACACGGTGAATCCTCAGTGCAGAAACGCGGCCAGGACCTAGGGCAGAGGCCACCCCCGGGGTCCTACTGGCAGGGGCGAGCTGAGCCCGCTGGCGGGAGCTCTGCGGGGGCGCCCAGCGCGCCTCCGGAAACCGCGCGCGCAGGCGCAGTGTGGCGGCGGGCGCCCCCTGGCGGGCGGTGGCGCGAAGGGCCCGCCCCCAGCCTGGCGCCGCCGCCGCCGCCGCCGCCCGCCTCAGCCCAACATGGCGATGCACAACAAGGCGGCGCCGCCGCAGATCCCCGACACCCGGCGGGAGCTGGCGGAGCTCGTGAAGCGGAAGCAGGAGCTGGCGGTGAGGGCCGGCACCGGGGGTGCCCGGGTGGGGGCCCCCGCGCTTGCCCCCGTCTCCGGGCCCGGGCCCAGCCGCTCCGGGCCGTTCGTTACTCCCCGGGCGCAGCGCGGCGGCTCGGAGTCCGCCGGCCTGAGGACGGCTGCGCATTGCGCGGCCCGCCGGCGCCTCAGCTTCCCGGCCGGGCGGATCTGGAGCCGGGAGCCGGGGGCGGGGCGCGGAGCGGGGGAGGGGGAGGGAGGCTAGGCCGGCGGAGGCGTGGAGGGAGGATGGCGCCCGCGGGTGGGGGCTGCCGTGTGGGAGCCCTGCAGCGGCGAGGGTCCGCGAGCTCCGCGGGCTGGATGAGGGCGGGCGGCT
Organism: Dama dama; assembly: GCF_033118175.1. Taxonomy (NCBI): domain Eukaryota; kingdom Metazoa; phylum Chordata; class Mammalia; order Artiodactyla; family Cervidae; genus Dama; species Dama dama. The sequence continues at coordinate 105,002,167 of NC_083700.1, forward strand.
CTGGGCTCTTGGAGCGATTGGGCGGCAAGCGTGCCGGCAGGGTGGAGGAGATCGGCTCGGGCTTGGCGATGGGCTCTGGGGAGGTGTGGTAGGAGACGGATGTGGGAGGGGAGACCCGCACATCCATTCTGACCTTTGGAGGATGGAGGGGCGTTAGTGTCTTTGCGGGGAATAGGAGTAGATCCGTTGGATGGGGCTTTTGATGGGCAGGCGTGGGATGTGTTTGGGGACATCTTAGAAGATGACAGGTGAGGGGGAGCAGACTCAGTCTAGGGAATTAGGAATTGTGACACGCGCCCGGGGCCCCTTGCTCCCTGGTGGCTAAGCCCTCCCTCCCCTTGCGTTTTTGGCTGGAGCACCGGGAGGCGCATCTTACCTGAAGCTGCCCTTCCAGGTTTCCATAGCAACCGGCAGCCCAGTGCAGGCGGCCTTTCGGAGCTTGCAGGGAGGGGAGCGAGTTGGCGCTGGAAGGCTGCTCACCCTTCGCTCTCCGGTAGCGGTATCTTTTATGCGTGGGAGTGGAGACTGCTCACCTTCTTCCTCCGCGGAGTTTCTTGACAGCTGGGTTTCCACGAAGCCTCTGAGTATATGCAGACGTTTGCCTGGGTGTACATTTTCCTGGGGACAGACTCTGTTTCATTTTATTCTTAAAGGCACCCAGCAAGACAGGTGTAGACCGTCTTGTCTAAAACAGCCTGCCCCTGCCTACGTCATCCTTCTCCACACGGCTGGCTCGGTGTCGTTGAACTTGAATTTCCAAGCCTGATACCAGGTGTTCAGTTTGGTCCGACTTAATGCTTGCATGTAAAAGGCCTCAACTGCTTCCTTGTCTTTCATCTCAGGAAACACTGGCAAACTTGGAGAGACAGATCTATGCCTTTGAAGGAAGCTACCTGGAAGACACGCAGATGTATGGCAACATTATTCGTGGCTGGGATCGGTATCTGACCAACCAAAAGTGAGTGATAGAGGCCTGTAGTGTTGCTTTGTGCCCTAGTAATGTTTGCGTTTGCGGCTTCCCTGGTGGCTCAGTGGTAAAGAACCCCCCTGCCAATGCAGGAGATGTGGGTTCCTTCCCTGGGTCAGGAGGATCCCCTGGAGAAGGAAATGCCAACCCACTCCAGTATTCTTGCCTGGAAAACCCTATGGACAGAGGAGCCTGGTGTGCTGCAGTCCATGGGATCTCAAAGCATCTGACACGACTTGCAACTAAGCAACAACAACTGTATTTGTGATTAGGACTATGTATGTATTCTTGGTAGTAGCTTTGGAGGGAAGCAGTAGTAAGGTGGGGTGGACAGAGGTCTGCATTTGAGCTTGGACTCTGGTTCAGCCCCTGCCTTACTGAGTAACCCTGGACAAATTCTACATCTGTATAGTAGGGGAAGTCTGGCCAATGGCACAGGGTTGTATGAGGCTTAAATGGAATACAGCATATAATACTTTATATACCAGCATGCCTCTTGGTATTTTGTACATTTTAATCAGTCAAGAGTTCCACCCTCACAGGATTTGCCCTACCTATATGCCAACTGTGCCATGGTTTATTTAGTAATATTATTCTTAAAAACTTTCTAATTTTTTTGAAAATTTTCGAATCTAGAGAAAAACTGAAAGAATAGTTCATGATCTTTTGGTACCCTTCACCGATCACCAGTTGTTAACTTGTTGCCACATTTGCTTTCTCGCTTTTCTCTTTGTGTAATTTATAAGCACACACCCCTCTGCAGGCATGCCTGCTTAGTCGCTCAGTGGTGTCCAACTCTTTGTGACCCCATGGACTATAGCCTGCCAGGCTCCTCTGTCCATGGGATTCTCCAGACAAGAATACTGGAGTGGGTAGTCATTACCTTTTCCAGGGGGTCTTCCTGACCCAGAGATCGAACCTTGGTCTCCTGCATTGCAGGCAGATTCTTTACCATCTGAGCCACCAGGGAAGCCCATACATCCCCATATCTATAGGTAAAATTAAAAACATTTTTTTTTTGGAAATAATTATAGATACATAGGCAAAAAACAATACAGAGAGGTTCCATATACCCTTCACTCAGTTTTCCCCAGTGGTTGGGTTTTATGTAACCATATAGTACAATGGTAAAACCAGGAAATTGACATTGGTACAATGTGTATGTTTAGTTCTGTCATTTTATTAAGTGGGTAGCTTCCTATAGCCACCACTGCAGTAAAGATATAGAACTCTTCTGTCACCACAAAGATCTCCCTCATGCCACCCCCTGTAGTCGTATCTCTCCTTTCTTCCATATATATGTATATATACTTTTTGCTAACCATTCAGAAATTAAAAGCAGATCTTGCGACACTTCGTCCCTAATTGTGTCAGCAGATACCTCCTAAGAATAAGAACATCTTTCTTAACGTAACCACAATTATGCCTAGAAAATTAGCACTGCATTAATAGTATTATCTAATATACAGTCTTTATTCATATTTCCCCTAATGCATTGCTATAGCTTGTTTTGAACCAGGTAGTGTTTGTGCATTGCATTTGGCTGTTATGTGTCTTTAGTCTCTTAATTTAGGATCTTCCCAACCTTTTCATGGAGAAGGCAATGGCGCCCCACTCCAGTACTCTTGCCTGGAAAATCCTATGGAGGGAGGAGCCTGGTAGGCTGCAGTCCATGGGATCGCTAAGAGTCAGACACGATTGAGCAATTTCACTTTCACTTTTCACTTTCATGCATTGGAGAAGGAAATGGCAACCCACTCCAGTATTCTTATCTGGAGAATCCCAGGGATGGGGGAGCCTGGTGGGCTGCTGTCTATGGGGTTGCACAGAGTCGGACACGACTGAAGTGACTTAGCAGCAGCAGCAGCAGCAGCAACCTTTTCAGTGGTGAGCTTGTTTATGACATTATCTTGTAGAATGTACAAATTCTAGGTTTTTCTTGTTGTGACTTCATGAGGGATCCTTTAAATATTTTTGGCAAAAATGTTGAATTACTGATTGTGTACCTCTTGTTTGCCTCTAAGTTGTTTTTTCTTTTTTTGACTGCCCCATGCCGTATGCCGGATCTTAGTTCCCTGACCAGGGACCGAACCTGTGCTCCTGCACTGGAAGCATGGAGTTCTAACCACTGGACCACCAGGGGAGTCCCTGTTTACCTCTGTGTTATCATACAGCTCATAATGACAGATTGCCCCATTGTTGGTGCTGCTAAGTTTGATTCTGTAATTTCACAATTGCCAAAGTTATTTTTTTCTCTTCATGATTAACAATTTCAGAGGTTATACTTTTTTAGAAGTGTGAATATGCTACTCCCCCAATTTTTGTCACTGGTTTTAGTGTCCGTTGTTGATTCATATCTGAATCAGTTATTATAATGGAGGTTGCAAAATGATGATTCTAATTTTAGTGTTCCTTTTACATTTGTTACTAGCATTCCGAAAGAAGAGTCGTCCCTTTTTATCTTCTTTCCCTTTCATTCTGTCTTTCTCTCTCTCTTTAGAATCCTTGTAGATGCATGGATATAAAAACAAAACAAAACCCAAAAAACCCCCCAGTGTATTAGGGTCTAGTACTGTCACTTTTTTACGCTAGAGGTTTATTATTTAGTGTAAATTCATTTATTGAAATCTATACAAAGAAGTACATAAATCATGAATTTACAACCCACTGACTGTTCACATCGCAACACACCCATCATTATTGTTCTTGATGCTTGTTTGTCACTCAGTTGGGTTCAACTCTGCGACCCTGTGGACTGTGGCCCACCAGGCCCCTCTGTCCATGAGATTCTCCAGGCAAGAATACTAGAGTGGGTTGCCATTCCCTTCTCCAGGGGATCTTCCCGACCCAGGGATCGAACCGCAGTCTCCCACATTGCAGGTGGATTCTTTACCAGCTGAGCCGCCAGGAAAGCTTAATTTGTCCAAAAAGTGGCTGGAGGGAGCCTCCCCAAGCCGATTCCTTTGACATGACCCTGTTATCTGAGCACTTTGTTGTTTTCTGTCACCTTGTACTTTGCTTGTCCCAGGCCTGGTATCAGTCATTTCTCTGAGGAACCCTGGTTCTTTCTTTAAATTTTTAAATTCAGGTTATTAAACAGAGATACTTCATAGCACTAGTCTGTGCTAGATGTTTTTAATAATAGGCATTAAAATAAATACATTTTAAATACATATTGAATACATGAAAATGACTCTGAACTTTAAAGCTAAAGTAATCCCGTGTGTCACAGTGGATCACATACCATACATTGGAAAACACTGCTATGTATGTAGGCATTCAGCATGAATGTCATTTTGGTCAATCCAGGTGGTGTGGAGGTGTTTCCGTAATGAACTTCATAATTAAAAAAAAGACTTCCTTATATTTGTCCTGGGGCGTCCTCAGCTTAAACCATAGGAGTAGCTTGGTGCTTACAATGAGTTTCTTGTGTGTTTTAGAAACTCCAATAGCAAAAACGATAGAAGGAACCGGAAGTTTAAGGAAGCAGAGCGGCTCTTCAGTAAATCCTCAGTTACTTCAGCAGCTGTAAGTGAGGTGGGGATGGGGGGGAGGATCTTTCTGTGGCCCATTGTTAAGGAAGCCCTCAGTTAAACTCCTGTGAGTTTTCCCTTTCCCTTCTGTCTGTGAGTAGGTTGTCTCTTTCCTTTCTGTCTGTGAGTGCTCTCCTGAGACCTGTAATAATTTTTTTGGTAACTGGTAGTTTTTTCTTTTAGGCAGTGAGTGCTTTGGCAGGAGTTCAGGACCAGCTCATTGAAAAGAGTAAGTTTATTTATTTATTTTTTTACTTTTTCATAAATTTATATTTGAGCTACCATCACTCCTGTATTTAACTTCAGTCCAACTGTGTATCTGAAGACTGCATGTGTTTTTCTTGCCTCTTTCTGGAAGTTAGGAGCCCTTTTGGATATCCTTAATCATGTCTTTCTCTGTGGAAGAAACTACCATGTCCCTCCTGCCTTTTCAGTCACTTGAAGATTCACTTTAGCTGCTCAAAGACACAGAAATATGTTTTCACTCCTGTGAAGTCTTAGGAAATTTTTTTTTTAGTTAAAAATAACCCTTTTTGTCATGGAAAAGTTCAGACATATCTAATAAATTCCCGTGTACCCAATTTAATCATTCTTAGGAAATTCTGATGCTATGAATGGAATGTACCTGTGTGTTCTTAAATTTAAAATGGAGAGCAGATTGTATTTACTTTGTAGAGAAATTGTATCATTCTCTGTCCTTAAGCCACACAGTCTAACTCCTTTCTAATTTCTAGTAATGAGACTTAGAGCTGCAGGTTTACCTTTCTGCATCAGACTCTAGGCAGATGCACTGGGTGCTCTCCCTGTGGGTCGGGTCACTCTGAAACTCACCCTGCTTTTTGTACTGTGGCTGGGTACTTGCCCACAGCATGTCTCGGTGTGGGATCCAGTTGTTTTGTTTGCATTAGGGCACTGGTTTGAGGAAAATGGGTTTTGGTAGTTTGGTAGTTTCTAATTAGAACTACCCAGTGACTTCTATTCTTATCTCTATATACAGATTTCTGAGTTTTTAGCCTCGTCCCTAACTCACTTCCCTGAGCTTTAGTCCTACATTTCTAGAAAATTCTATAAAGTGTCTGCTAGACATTTCCACTCAGTCAGACTCATTTTGTCTAAAACTGAGCCATGCCATTTTCTTCAAAGTGTGTCTGCCCAATTCTTTTGTTAGAGTACTCTATTCTCCCGCCTTCAAAACTTGGTAGATGGCTTTGACTCCTTTATACCAACGTCATCCGTTGGACTAAGTCCTTTTTTTTTTCCCCTTCAGTATGACTGTCAGAATGATTTGCTTTGCCTTTCACTCTTTTTTCCTTGGTATAGAATCTCTCCCTTATCCCCAGATTTTTGTATAACAGATTCTATGGAATGATTCCTGTGTTCTTGATCTTTGGTGGCAATGGAGGAAACAACCTTTTCTCTCAGAATTTGTACTTTTATGTCTTCAGCTCTCAAGGATTTTGGAGTTTTGGAGTTTTGTATTTGGGGCATTTGTTTTCAAACTGTTTTGAAAGTTTTCCTCAAACATGCATTGCTTTTGTTTCCTTTGGCTTCTTATGTACCTGCACTAGGAAGAGAATGGATTAGCATAGTCCCAAAGGGGAATTGTATGCTAATTAGTGAAGCATTGTATATTTTTGTTAAAAGAATAAAGTAAAACAAGAATGAAAAACAAAACAGGCAGATTTTATCCAGTTCTCCTGTAAAAGGACCAGCAGTCTCCCCTGTCTGTTTTACTGGGCTTCTCTGAAGCTTTCATCAAAGCAAACCCCTCCAGCGTCTGCATCCTTGCGCAGGTAAGTGATGCTTGAGTGTAGTTCTCGGTGTCTTACTTTCTGCCTTGTAAAGTTTCATGTTGATCTGAAGTCACTGCCTCAGACTGTTCAGTAGCTAGTCTTTCAAGTAGAGTGTCTCATTTGTGGATTTATTTAACTTAAAGTCTGATGTTACTTGCTCTAAGAATGAGTCGCTCAGTTTTGTGTCAATGAGAGGCAGACTCGTGTGTGTTTTCATGGTGGCAGCGTCAGTCAACTGACCACCTTACTGTTGTACCCTGAGATATTGTAACCCAGTTCTCTTGCTGCCACTTGCGTTCTCCTTCCATGAGCTGAGGAAGAAAACGATTACTACTTTGTGGTTTCACTTTGTACTTTAACCGTGGTTAATCTAGTCTCCTTAGCTCCAGTCCCTCTTACAAACTGCTTCTAGCCTAAAAATCCTAAAACACAGATTTGCACAAAGAATGTAATACATACTAGTTGTTTGGTGTTACTTCCCTGTTCTGAAATTCAGGATGACTTCCTCTCCTTCTCGCAGCTCTTTTACTGCACATAACCTTGACTGATTGTTTGGAATTTGACTTGTGTGTTTGTAGATCTCAAACATGTTGAGATTTGAACACTTACTTCTGTTCTGGACACGAAGGAAACACTAGTTTGCATTATCTCATTTAATCTAAAGCTACTCCTTGAGGATACACATAGATTGTCAGTTCCTTGAAAGTAGGGAACATGGCTATAGCCCCCAGTGTCTAACTCAATGTCTTAATCATAAGAGATACTCAACACATGAGAGACAGAATTCCTGTTTTAAAGACGAGAAAACAGGCTCAGAAAGGTTAAACAACAAATCAGTTCTTTTAACATCAGTTTGTATTGTCCCCCTAGATTAGATCTCCTAGTCTGATAGTTATGACTTCTCTCAACTGCCACTTCTCAAGCTCTCTGTTTAAGAGGTGGTGTTTGACTTATTTGTTCCAAGTACACCTTGTGTTTTCCCACCTCTGTGCTTTTGCTCGCGCTATTTTTTGTACTTATTTTGGCCTCTTGTTTCTTTCAAGGTCCAGTGTAGATTCCACCCCTGCAGTGAAGCTTTTCCAGAATAATCCACTCTTTTTTCTCTGACTCCCATAATACTTAGTATCCATATCAACCATTTAGAACATCACTTACTGCATAGGCTCTCAATTCTTAGGGCTTTGATTTGATGAAGGCAGCTTTGTGTTTGCACGTGTGTGGGGGTACATGTGTACTGGCTTTATAGAATATGACCAACTCATGCATCCGTTGACTCAGAATTCCCGTAGCAACTGCCCCCAAATGAGTCAGCAGTTGATTTTGCTCCCGAATGTATTTGACTAGAACTGCAACATAGACAAAATTTGCCGTATCTAATTTGCCTTTTTCTTAACTTGTCTCCCACCTTTTTAGTTAAACCTTCTCTCCCCTGTGCCTAGCCCCTCCTCCATTAGTCCCATGTCCCTTCTTTCATACTGGGATCCAAAGCTTTCTTATTTTTTTAAATTTTATTTTTAATTGGAGGATAATTATTTTACAGTATTGCAATGGTTTCTGCCATACATTACCGTGAATCAGCCATAGGTATACCACGTCCTCTCCCACTCACCTCCCTCCCCATCCCACCCCTCTAGGTTATCACAGAGCACCGGATGCAAATTTTTTGTGACCACATGCCCTGTCAGCCTAGTCCCTCCCCAGCCAGCGCCTCCACCACTTACGTTTCCAGTGATGGTTATTTTATTTTTTTAAATTTTGGCCGTGCTGGGTCTTTGTTGTGGTGCACAGGCTGTCTCTAGCTTTGGAGAGTGGGCTTCTCTTGTTCTGGCACTCGGGCTTTCGAGTGCGTGGGCTCACTAGTTGTGGTGTGCGGGCTTTTCTAGTTGCAGCGTGCTGGCTTCGTTGACCCACTGCATAGACAAGTGTGGATTCTTAACCACTAGACCTCCAGGGAAGTCCCGGGAGATGATAAATTTTTACTTGAATAAATAGAATTGGATAACAGAAAGAAAGACTGTCCTAACCATACTTCTCCATCTTACACTCATCTTTTTATATTTCATTAGATTTTTTTGGACTTCCCTGGTGGCTTAGACGGTAAGGAGTCTCCCTACAATGCAGGAGACCTGGGTTTGATCCCTGGGTCAGGAAGATCCCATAGAGAAGGGAATGGCCACTCACTCCATTATTCTTGCCTGGAGAATTCCGTGGACAGAGGAGTCTGGCGGGCTACAGTGGGGTCGCAAAGAGTCGGATACAACTGAGCCGGAAAAATAACATGTTCTCATTACGAGTGAGGCTATTCAGAGGTGAATGTGAAAGAGGTTATTTGTTTCCCTAGCTGCCCAGCATTAACAGCTTGGTTTTAATCTAACATATATTTCTGGACATAATCACACACACAGAGCTGGAGTTTTTTTTTTTTAAATAGAGATAGTGGATCGGTGCATACTGTCTGCTTTTTACTGTTTTGTCACACATGGCCCTGCTAGTTCAGTACACACATTGAGAGCAGTGTTGAGTTGTGATTAAAGAGTGTGATTTGGAATCAAGCCATCTGGTTTGAATCCCAGCTCTACAGCTTCTGAGCTGTGTAACTCTAGGCAGGTTCCTTAACCTCTCCAGCCCTCCGTTCCTTTCTCTGTAAAATGGACATCGTAACTGTAGAGCTTTTGTGAGGGTTCCGTGTATTAATATATTTAAAGTGTGTGCAGCAGTACCTGGCTTATGGTAAGGACCGTCGTGTCAGCTGTTGTTAGTGTCTTATATTCTTTTCTGTCTTTTTTTTTCTGGCCATGCCATGTGGCATGTGGGATCTTAGTTCCCTGACCAGGGACAGCTAGGGAAGTCCCATAAGATTTCTTTTTTTTTTTTTTGGCTGCACTGCTCGACATGTGGAAATTCCCCAACTAAGGATTGAACCCATGCCCTCGGAACCCATGCCCTTTGCAATGTAAGCATGGAGTCTTAACCACTGGACTACCAGGGAGGTCTTAGCATCTTGCACTCGTTTTAAAAGCTGAAAAATACCTGCCAGTCTGGTTGTGCTTCCTCTGTTGATGAATATTCCCATCATCTCTGTTTTCCCCACTGTGAACAGTGTCACAGTAAATATCCTTGTAACCATATGCTTTTTTATAATGCAGTTTTAATTTCTGTATGACAGTATCCCAGAAGTGGCATTACCGTATCAGAGTGATATTCATAAATATAGTCCAGTTACTGTCCGTGGCATCAAGGGCAAGGTGTATGTGGTCTTTGTCCCCTTTCCTGGCACAGAGCTCCTAAAACTCTAGGATGTTCCAGAATATAAAGAATGACTAGTATGCAAAAGAGCAGTCAGAGAGCTTCAGATGGGGGCTGTTTCCCTGAAAGACCAATCCTTGATTAGAAACTTGGAACTTTGAGCCTTACCCCTGAAAACTCTAGGGAGTGGTGAGTTTGAGATTGGAGATTGAGTTAATTAATCATACCTGCATAGTGAATGGAAAAGGAAATGGCAACCCACTCCAGTATTCTTGCCTAGAAAATCTCATGGACAGAAGAGCCTGATGGACTGCAGTCCATGGGGTCACAAAGAGTTGGACATGACTGAGCAACTGACCACGAGCAGTGAAACTTCTGTGAAAACCCCTAAATGATGGAGTTACTGTTAGTGAACACGATGCGGCGCTGGAAAGGTTCCCAACCCAGAGAAGGCAAGGGACTCTACGCGCCTTCCCATGCCTGGTCCTGTGTGCCTCCTCCTCTGGCCTGTTTCTGACTTGTATCCTTTATAATTAACCAGTGACAGGAAGTAGTGTTCCTGAGTTTTGTGAGCTATTCTAGTGAATCATCGACCTCTGATTTATAGCTGGTCTGTTGGAGGTACAGGAGGCCCAGGATTGTGGTGTCCAAAGTAGGGAGCTCTCTTGTGGGACTGAGCCCTTAAACTGTCAGGTCTGCTGTGACTTCAGTAGTTAGGGTCAGAATTAAGTTAAATTGTTGGTATCTGGGAAATTAGAGAATTGGTTGCCGGTGTTGGGAAACAACCGTGGACTTACCAAAAAGAATCTTGTCATTCCCATTCTTAAAGGCATACCTTGGGAGGAGTCATTGGGATAAAATAAGAGAGAAAAAGACCATTTTATTATTACTCTTTATTAGAGTAAATTTTCAGTCTACACAAATAGAGACAAAATAACGAACCCCTGTGTACCCGTCACACTGCCTCCCAAGCATCACACCATGGCTCATCCTGTCTCTTCCACACCCTGCCTGCCCTCAGCCCCACCGCCTGTGTCGTGTTGAAAATCCCAGAAATCTACACCTGCTTCTTGTGTACACTTCACCGTGTGTCTCCTGATGGTCGTTTTTAACTTGTGGTGAGAACACTAAGCAGAAGATTTACAGATTTTTAAGCGCACGACGTGCTGTTGATACCTGTGCAGAGTTGCAGTGCAGATCTCTCATCAAAGAATGATACCCCACTCACCCCCTCCCCCAGCCAGCTGTGTCCCCCGCTTCTGCTCTCTGCCTCTGCGAGTTTGACTGTTTTAGATTCCTCATAAAAGTGGAATCGTGCAGTATTCATTTTACTGTGACTGGCTTATTTCATTTAGTATGATTTCCTCCAGGTTCATCCATGTTATGGCACATGACAGGATTTCCTTCTTTTTAAGGCTGAATACTGTATTCCATTGTTATGTGTATATCATATTTTATTTACCCAGTCATCTGTTGACAGACAGTTATATCCTCATCTGGGCTATTGAATGATGCTGCAGTGAACACAATGAGAGTGAAAAAGCTCACTTAAAACTCAACATTCAGAAAACCAAGATCATGGCATCTGGTCCCATCACTTCATGGCAAATAGATGGGGAAACAATGGAAACAGTGACAGACTTTATTTTTTTGGGCTCCAAAATCACCGCAGATGGTGACTACAGACATGAAATTAAAAGACACTTGCTCCTTGGAAGAACACCTATGACGAACTTAGATGGCATATTAAAAAGCAAAGACATTACTGCCAACAAAGGTCCATCTAGTCAAAACTATGGTTTTTCCACTAGTCATGTATGGATGTGAGAGTTGGACTGTAAAGAAAGCTGAGTGACGAAGAATTGATGATTTTGAACTGTGGTGTTGGAGAAGACTTTAAAGTCCCTTGGACTGCAAGGAGATCCAACCAGTCAATCCTAAAGGAAATCAGTCCTGAATATTCATTGGAAGGACTGATGCTGAAGCTGAAACTCCAATACTTTGGCCACCTGATGCAAAGAACTGACTCATTTGAAAAGACTCTGATACTGAGAAAGATTGAAGGCAGGAGGAGAAGGGGACAACAGAGGATGAGATGGTTGGATGGCATCACCGGCTCAATGGACATGAGTTTGAACAAGCTCCAGGTGTTGTTGATGGACAGGGAAGCCTGGTGTGCTGCAGTCCATGGGGTCACAAAGAGTCGGACACGACTGAGCGACTGAACTGAACTGCAGTGAACACGGGAGTACAGATACCTCTTCAAGATCCTGATTCAGTTCTTTTGGATAAATACTCACAAGTAAGATTACTGGAGCATATGTTACTTATGTAAACGGTACACCCTTTATACTGTAATTGCACTTTAAAAACCCTAAACATAGCATGTATTAGTACTGCATTTGTTTATTTGTTTAGTTTGGGCTGCATGGATCTTTGTTGTTGCTCACGGGCTTCCTCCAGTTGCAGTGAGCAAGGCTGCTCTTCACTGCGGTGCACAGGTCTCTCACTGGGGTGGCTTCTCTCGTTGCGGAGCGCCAGCTCTAGACTCTCAGGTTCGGTAGTTTGGTACCAGCACGGGCTTAGTTGTCTCATGGCATGTGGAGTCTTCCCGGACCAGGGGTCCAACCTGTGTCCCCCTGCATTGGCAGGTGGATTCTTATCAACCGGAGAAGTCCTGCATCTCTTTAATGCTGAATAATACAGGCATGCTTTTGTTTTATTGCACTTTGCAGATACTACACTTTTTACAAATTGAACATTTGTGGCAACCCTGTGCAAACCATCTGACAGATGATGGTTTAACATTGTTTAGCAGTAAATAATCAAATTGCCAACATCCCCTGGATCATGGAAAAAGCAAGAGAGTTCCAGGAAAAACATCTACTTTTGTTTTATTGACTGTGCCAAAGCCTTGGACTGTGTGGATCACAACAAACTGGAAAATTCTTCAAGAGATGGGAATACCAGACTGCCTGACCTGCCTCCTGAGAAATCTTTATGCAGGTCAGGAAGCAACAGCTAGAACCGGACATGGAAAAAGCGACTGGTTCCAAATTGGGAAAGGAGTATGTCAAAGCTGTATATTGTCACCCTGCTTATTTAACTTACATGCAGAGTACATCATGCGAAATGCTGGGCTGGATAAAGCACAAGCTGGAATCAAGACTACTTGGGGAAATATCAGTAACCTCAGATACACAGATGACACCACCCTTATGGCAGAAAACAAAGAAGAACTAAAGAGCCTCTTGATGAAAGTGAAAGAGGAGGGTGAAAAAATTGGTTTAAAACTCAACATTCAGCAAACTAAGATCAAGGCATCTGGTCCCATCGCTTCATGGCAAATAGATGGGGAAACAATGGAAACAGTGTCAGACTATTTTTGGGGGCTCCAAAATCCCTGCAGATGGTGACTGCAGCCATGAAATTAAAAGACACTTGCTCCTTGGAACAAAAGCTATGACCAACCTAGACAGCATATTAAAAAGCAGAGACATTACTTTACCAACAGAGGTCTGTCTAGTCAAAGCTATGGTTCTCCCAGTAGTCATATATGGAGTTGGACCATATAGTGAGAGCTGGACTATAAAGAAAGCTGAGTGATGAAGAATTGATGGTTTTGAACTGTGGTGTTGTAGAAGACTCTTGAGAGTCCCTTGGACTGCAAGGAGATCCAACCAGTCAATCCTAAAGGAAATCAGTCCTGACTATTCATTGGAAGGACTGATGCTGAAGCTGAAACTTTGACCACCTGATGCGAAGAACTGACTCATTGGAAAAGACCCTGATGCTGGGAAAGATTGAAGGCGGGAAGAGAAGGGGACGACAGAGGATGAGATGGTTGGATGGTATCACCAACTCGGTAGACATGAGTTTGAGCAAGCTCTGGGAGTTGTTGATGGACAGGGAAGCCTGGTGTGCTGCAGTCCATGGGGTCGCAAAGAGTCGGACACAACTGAGCGACTGAACTGAACTGATTTTTAAGTTAAGATATGTACATTTCTTTAGACTTAATGCTGTTTCACACTTACTAGACTACAGTATAGTATAAATATAACTTACATGCATTGGGAAACCAAGAAATTTGTGTAATTCTCATTATTTTGATACTTGCTCTGTTGTGGTGATCTGGAACCGAATCCACAAGATATGCCTGTATTCCATTGCATGGATATACCATTTTTATTTATTTATGTATTCATCAGTTGACAGACTTGCATGCTTAAGTTGCTCAGTCGTGTCCAACTCTGTGACCCCATTGATTGTAGCCCACCAGGGTCCTCTGTGTGTGGAATTTCCCAGGCAAGAATACTGGAGTGGGTTGCCATTTCCTTCTCCAGAAGATCTTCCCAACCCAGGGATTGAACCCATGTCTCCTGTGTCTCTTGCATTGCAGGTGGATTCTTTACCCACTGAGCCATCAGGGAAGCCCACGGTGAATAATGCTTCTGTGAACATTTATGACCAGTTATGTGTGAACATGTTACCACTTCTCTTGGATATGTACTCAGGTGTAAAGTTGCTGGTGGTTTTTAACTCAATGTTTAACCTCTTGAGGTGTTTTCCAAGGTGATGGTACAAGTTTACATTCCCATCAGCCCTGTTGAAAGGTTCCAGTTTCTCCACATCCTCACCAACACTTGTTACTGTTTGTCTTTATATTATAGCCACCCTAGTGTTAGGAAGGGCTATCTACTTGTAGTTTTGTTTTGCATTTCCCTAATGACTAATGGGAGAAGGCATGGCACCCCACTCCACTACTCTTGCCTGGAAAATCCCATGGATGGAGGAGCCTGGTAGGCTGCAGTCCATGGGGTCACTAAGAGTGGGACACGACTGAGTGACTTCACTTTCACTTTTCACTTTTATGCACTGGAGAAGGAAATGGCAACCCATTCCAGTGTTCCTGCCTGGAGAATCCCAGGGACTGGGGAGCCTGGTGGGCTGCTGTCTGTGGGGTCGCACAGAGTCGGACACGACTGAAGCGACTTAGTAGCAGCAGCAGCAATGACTAATGATGTTGAGCATCTTTTTCTGTGCATATTGACCATTTGTGTATCTTCTTTTGAGAGCTATCTATTCAAATCCATTGCTAAACTGTTTATAATAGCCAGGACATGGAAGCAACCTAGATGCCCATCAGCAGACGAATGGATAAGGAAGCTGTGGTACATATACACCATGGAATATTACTCAGCCATTAAAAAGAATTCATTTGAATCAGTTCTAATGAGATGGATGAAACTGGAGCCCATTATACAGAGTGAAGTAAGCCAGAAAGATAAAGACCAATACAGTATACTAACACATATATATGGAATTTAAAAACATGGTAACGATAACCCTATATGCAAAACAGAAAAAGAGACACAGATGTACAGAACAGACTTTTAGACTCTGTGGGAAAAGGCGAGGGTGGGATGATTTGAGAGAACAGCACTGTAACAAGTATACTATCAAGGGCGAAACAGATCACCAGCCCAGGTTGGATGCATGAGACGGGTGCTCAGGGCTGGTGCACTGGGAAGACCCAGAGGGATGGGATGGGGAAGGAGGTGGGAGGGGGGATCGGGATGGGGAACACATGTAAATCCATGGCTGATTCATGTCAGTGTATGGCAAAAACCACTACAATATTGTAATTAGCCTCCAACGAATAAAAATAAATGGAAAACAAAAACAAACAAACAAAAACAAATCCATTGCTGATGTTTTTAATTTTTTTTATCTTCTTGAGTTCTAAGAATTCTTCATATATTCTAGATACAAGTCTTTTTCAGATATATGATTTGCAAATATATTTTCTCCCATTCTGTGGGTTGTGTTTTTTTTAAGGTAGCATTGATTTATAAGTGCAATATGTACAACATTATATTTTGACTTGTGTATATACTACAGCATGCTCACTACCAAAATTTAGTTTCCGTATGTGACCATATACTTGACCCCATTTGCCCATTTTGCCCCTGCCTCACTCCTGTGGGTTGTGTTTTTACTTTTTGGGTGTAATTTGCATTTCAAGAGTTGTATATAAATGATATAGTTCACTTTACTTATTTTTTCTTTGGTTAAGCTTGGTTTTGTGGTCTTATCTAAGAAACCATTGCCTAATCCAGTGAGTTCTAAGAGTTTTACAGCTTCTACATATAAGTCTCTGGTTCAGTCTGAGTTAATTTTTATATATGGTATGAGATAGTGTTCCAACTTCATTCTTTTGAGTGTGGATATCCAGTTATCTCAACACCATTTGTCAAAAAGACTGTTCTTTTCTCATTGAACTATCTTGTCACCCTTGCTGAAAATCAGTTGACCACAAATGTAAGGGTTTATACCCTGACTCTGAACTCTGCTCTCTTGCCCTACATGTCTGGTCTTAGGGCAGTGTACCACACAGTCTTGGTTAACTGGAGCTTTGTGCAGTAAGTTCTGAAGTTCTTGTGATAGTTTTTTATGAAATCCACTTTTGATTTCAGGACAGGATTGGTTAGTACACTTTTTCTAGCTTAATAGTATTAGAGCTGCCTCTTCTGTTTTCATATAGTGTTCAAAGGCAAGGATTTGTCACTGCTGAGATCTGCTTCCATTTCTCCCTTCTGCTTTTTGGGGACTGCCTGTTTGTTTTAGCTCTCATATCCTTGTGCTGCTCAATTTGAAATCTCTTCCTAGAAGTTTATATTACAAAGATGTAACAAGAAGAAAACTAATCCTTGGCTCTGCTGTTCACCTAACTACTTTTGAAAATTTTTAGAAACAGGTAATTTACACATATTTAGGATTCTTCATCAGTTCAGTAAAGTGCAAGTCTTCTCCTCCCCCATCCTTTTATATTAACAGTTTCAAGGAATTCCTTTCTGGAAGAAAAAGTGTACCTTTACCAAAGTATGTGTAGTTTTTCTTAAAAACATGTATTTATACAAATTGTTCTTGAATTTGGTTATTTAATGTATCTGAGGGATATTTTAAAATTGGGAATATGTGTCAACTGAAAGGTATTATTACCACTTTTAAAATAATATTCTTAAGGCTTCTCAGAGTAACTTAGGTGGTGGAGCTCTTTTCCTCCTTGGCCCTTTGTCTTGATGGAAAGTCAAAATTCCTGTGTAGTTTGGCAAGAAATCAGGGCCAGCTGTAGGATCTTTTCCCAAGGTCATCTCTCACCTCCTGGAGACCTATGTAATGTTTTTGATAATGCTTTTTGTATAATTGTTAATCCCATTAGTGTATTCTGTGTTTCAGTAACTGCTATGTAGCAAGGTTATCTTGTATGGTCCAATCTCTCAGCTGTCCTTAGATCTGTTGCCTCTGGTTACACTGTTTCAGATTACAAGTTTTTTAGCACTCTGGTAACTTTGATGCTTTGACTGAATGTATCTTCCTGTCAGTTGGAATATGTGGTCCTTGAGAGTAGTACCATATATTTTGGTGCTCGAAATTTCTTTTCCAGACTCATGGACAAACTGCCTGAGGAGTACTGATGATGCTTTGGGGGCCTTGTGTTTCTTCCCTCCAGGGGAGCCAGGAAGTGGGACGGAAAGTGACACTTCTCCAGACTTCCACAATCAGGAAAACGAGCCCAGCCAGGAGGACCCTGAGGATCTGGATGGATCTGTGCAGGGAGTGAAACCTCAGAAGGCTGCTTCTTCCACCTCCACAGGGAGTCATCACAGCAGCCATAAAAAGCGAAAGAATAAAAACCGGCACAGGTCAGTGGCAGGGACCACACTTCCCCAGCCCCTGCACCTCTGCCCCGTTCCCAGCCACTTAGAGCTTCCACCGATCATTGCCGTGAAGGGTCTTTACTGGAATAAACATTCTTCAGGATTAGTGTGGTCTTTCTGTTGCTGATGGGAAGAGACTCATTTGGTCCAAATGAAGCAGGCTGATTTTTCTCTAAGGAAGGAGTTGGTGGGGATTAGAGTAACTGTGAAGGGGGACATCCTGCTTACTGCTTCTAGTGTGAAAAGTGAGAGTCACTCAGTCCTGTCTGACTCTTTGTGACCCCATGGACTGTAGCCCGCCAGGCTGCTCTGTCCATGGAATTCTCCAGGCAAGAATCCTGGAGTGGGTTGCCATTCCCTTCTCCAGGGGATCTTCCAGACCATAAAACTTTTGTTTAGTACAGTGAATTTGAAATCCTTGCAGAGGAGGAAAAGGGAACTAGAAATGGAATCTGTGTACTGGCATTTGGAAAATGCCACTAGCATGTGTTGGCAAGCTGTGTGCATGCGTGCCAAGTCGCTTCAGTCCTGTCCAACTCTTTGGGACCCTGTGGGCTGTAGCCACCCAGGCTCCGCTGTCCGTGGAATTCTCCAGGCAAGAATACTGGAGTGGGTTGCCATGCCCTCCTCCAGGTGATCTTCCTGACCCAGGGATTGAACCTGTGTCTCTTATGTCTCCTGCATTGGTAGACGGGTTCTTTACCACTAGCGCCACCTGGGAAGCCTGTTGGGAAGCTGCAGAATGGGCTAAGTCATTTGCTCCTAGTCCTGATCCCTGCCTACCGTTATTCCCTGGAGGATGGAGTGAATGAGCTGATGAGCCTTTTTGCTTTTTAAATACAAGGTTTGTGATTGCTTATGATTTCTCTGTATATCTTCACAAATTGCTGATTTGAGTGTCAGAGGAACAATATAAAGGCTCTTAAGATACAAGAGCTCCTTCCTAGATAATGTTTGTTCACTGTGTTTTTTTGTAGTGCCTAATGAGCTAGGAATCACACCAGTGGGCAGAGAGGTCAGGTGTTACCCAGAGAGGATTTCAGCATTCACTTTGCTTGGGGTTTGTATGATAGTGCCGGGGCCTCCTAGCTCAGGTAATTTGAACTTGTCCAGTTGCACTCAGAGAGGGAAATTCTTAGTTTTTCCAGGAAGGAATCTTGTCCTGGCCTCAAACCTTCTCCTGGGAGGTATGCAAACCAGACATCCAACAGGCTGACTTTTGTCCTGCCCTCTTAGGAGCCTGCATGCTGAGGAGATGAAGGGGGTGTGCAAGGGATGGGGTGGTCCCCTGTCTTTCAGTTTGCCTCTGGCTGAGCGCTCCTGTAGAACATGCCCTCACGCACCCGGGGTGTTACGTTGTTAGCTTGATGGATGTGGCAAGCAGGGATAATATAGAATTAACTCTTAACAGGTTTAAGCCTCCTTGGCATCACTGATTCTTTAATTCTTTTAAGAGTTTTTCTTGTCATTGGTGGTGGTGGTTTTTAGATGCAGGAGCAGTATATACTCCAGACAGTGACTGAGAACTGCAACTTAACCTTTTCCTGCAAACCAAAAATCACCACGCCAATCTCATAAGCGTAGTAAGAGAGAGCAAAAGTTGCATCGCTCTGCCTCCCTTTTTTTTCTTAAATAAGGCTACAGGTTATTTGATTACCATGACAGGACCAATGCCAGTTTATCATGAATAGCAGAGAACCATACTCTGAAAAGTATTTTTTTTTAATTGTCAAGATAAAAAGGTTATGCTCTATGTTGCTTTCGTTAAGTTTACTCCAGTGTAATTTTATTTTATTTATTTATTTATTTTTTCCTTTTTAAAAATATGGAACGCCTCACGAATCTGCGTGTCATCCTTGCGCAGGGGCCATGCTAATCTTCTCTGTATCTATTGTTCCAATTTTAGTATATGTGCTGCCGAAGCGAGCACTACTCCAGTGTAATTTTAAATGTAATAATTTATTTTCCTATTTCAGAGTATCTAGAGGAGGGGATAAATTCCTTGAAAGTTTCTGGGACATTTTTTTTCCATTCCTGGTACAACAGACTCTCTATAGCTGTTGTGTATTTCAGGTTATACCTTATTTTCCTTAATGATAACAAACAGCTGATAAGAAGGAGTTAGACATCGAACTTAACTTTCTCCTTGCAGATTGCTAGTAGATTTCTATAGGAACAGCTTTTCCTGCCTTTCTTCTCCTGGCCTTAGGAGCTAACTCCTTCCAGAAAAATACTAGGATTTAAAAAGATCTTCGGTGTTAGTTATTGCCTTCACAGTGGGGCTTTTTGTTTGGAAAGCAGAATCCTTTTGTCATCCCCCTGGTTTAGTATCTGGCTGGATTTCTCTGTGGGCCTTAGGGACGACTCACCTGCCACAAGGGAAGAGAATGGAGTTGATGTCCCTTCCTTCTGGAGAAAACATGTTTAGCACACCTCGGATTCCTGCCATCTTTAGTCTGGAACTGTGTGTGGCCCGAAGCCCTCGTCCCTGACCAGTGTCTTAGTGGGTCTGACAGATTGGGGTGGGTGGGGGTGGGAGGAGCACTTTGTCTGCACATGTTTGTGATTTTGCTCCCAGAACAGTATTGTTTCTCCTCCAGTGTTCCACACTCCGTATCGTCAGCTAAAAGTCAATGGTAAATTATTTCAACAAAGGTATGAATACCCACCATGTGCCAAGGCATTGTTTAGTGATGAGTAAACAGAGTGGAAGTAAATAGGTGCCTTAGCAAAAGAAATAACTTTTATTTGACCTTTTCAAGAATATGAAAGTCTATCAAATAATCTTTAGCATTCATAAATGATCACAAGATTCTAAATTCTTATGCTTTACATGATATCAGAACAGTAAATCACAGTGTGTTTAAAGAAAAAAGTTGAAATTACAACCTATAGCTGCTCTGACAGGTTTTTACTACTATACCAAGCTCTAGAATTCTAGGTAGTTTATGAAATTTTCATTAAGTAGGTACAGTCTACTTCTTTAGTTTCTGATCAAAGTTAGACTGAAAGTTAAATTTCTGACAGTTCCTAGCTTGTACACTTAACTGTATACTTTTCCCAAATGTCTTAAGTGAAACTGTTGCATAAAGGATGTTGAAGTTAAGCTTTATTCCAGCTTTGCTCTTGCAAACATTAGCTAGGAGGAAATAACAGTAGTTTTGCATATTGTTTTACCATCTGTCTACAGCCTGTAAGGTTCTGGAACCAGCTAAGGACGGGTGTCATGCCCCTGGTTAATGTCTGCTTTGGAGGTCTGCCCCAGCCCATTGTCCTTTAGCAGCGATGGCCCAAAGTCGCCTCCTCTGGGCTTTTCCCAGTTAGACTCCTGTGGCTTGGGTGCTTGTAGATGTTAACTTCCCTGCAGACTTTGGTGTTCCATAATAGTGGTGCTGACATAGACCGTTAACTTGCCTTCCACCATTTCAGGGGCACGGTAATATGGTCCTGTGATTTATGGAATAAGACTCTGATTCGACCCTTGGCTTCTAGCACGAATGCTGGGAAAAGTAATACCATGTTTGGACACAGATATAAAACCTGAGTCAGAAATTGCGAAATGTTTTTTATCTCCAAAAATTTATGATGTTTTAATCTTTCATTTTGGTGAAAGTACATTATGCTGAGTTGTTGTTACTGTCTTCAAAGCCCCTTTCATTATGTGACTAAACCCTTCTTTCTCTTTTTCTTCTAATCCCCTGTTTATTTTTCATTACAATTAAATATTTTAAAAGTTCTAACTCTCAATCTAGCAGCTAATAGAAGGCCTGTAGGTATCTATAGTTTTCTAATGAAATAACTTTTATTATAGTCTTTTCTTCTGATATGGAATCCACTGAAGGAAGGGAGTCTCCCAACCCCAGAATCTTTGGTGCTTTGATGTTTGAAACTTTGTGGCTTAAGATTCTTAAAACTGATATTGTTTCTACAACCTTGCTAGGGTGGCTAATCAACTAATTTATTCAATTAGTATATTATTAACGTCTATTGCTTTCTTCCTTTCAAATGCTGCCCCTCAGCCCGTCTGGCATGTTTGATTATGACTTTGAGTAAGTTTGATTTGAACTAGTCTTTGTGCTGTGTTGTCTAGTGTGTAGAGACAAGTATGCCTTTTCGAGACCTTTCTAACCCATAGTTTATCTGTTTAATTATAGGTATGTATATTAGGTTAGGCTGGGAAGTTTTTTTAAAACAAAAACGTGATGGAGGTAACATTTTATTTAATAAGTTGAGCAAAATTAAGTAAACTTCACTTTTATGCATTTCGATTTCTTGAAAAATAAGATAACCTTTACTTTAATTCATATTTAAATTGATGTCCCGGCTTTGCTTCATAAGGAGGTTAATAGTTTAAGATCTTGATATTTTGCTGTGGGAAGATTTAAAAATTGAAATTTGTTTAATTTCTTTTGTGTTTCATGTCCAGAAATACAAACTCCTAGTCTCTTTCCTGTTCTTAATTACTCTGTGTCTCAGACAGTGATGTAGTTGCAGAACTAGTATCTTAACGTAGAGCATGTCCTCTTAATCCAAGCCCTTTAACATGTCATTTTGGAATAATTTCTAAAAATTGTATGGCATTCATAACTGCTGTTGTATATTTCTCTTTGAGTCATCTAAGTTTACCTTGTGGTAAGAGTTTCTGCTCATGTTTTTAATAAATACTTGCTCAGTAATATCTGGGTAAACAACTAAGTATGACTTAGTCTAATGGAGAATGTGGATTTTACTTAACTAAATAGTCTTTGTTATAGCTTGTGCCCTATGCAGTAGCTGGTTCTTGGACCCTTTTTCTGTAAATTAAAATGCAAATATCTTTTATCTTTCCCATCACAGGATTGATCTGAAGTTAAACAAAAAACCACGAGCTGTAAGTATCAGCCAGACCATTTCAGAGAGGCTGGTAAATTTTGAAAATGGTTAGAAAGATGCATTTGCCTTCAGAGCTTGAGTGTTCTTAATCTGGGGTCACAGTTCTTGTTTTAAAGTCTGGGGTGTCCATGTGGACACAGTTCAACTTTTAGATTGATGTTCTTTTGTTATATTTTGAAGAGAGAAAGGGTCACACATTTTTAACTGAAGAAAAACTCCATTTGATTAATTAATCAACTGTTCATACTAATCTTTCTCACATCCTCATCCTCCCCACCCCCCGCCATGCCTCTGACTGGTGAGTTCTCAGGTCTAATTAGTAAGAATTGATGCTTCCGTCCCTTTGTGGGACTCAGAAGACAGGCCACTTTCAGATGTGAAATGTCCATTGCATTTGAAACAGAATCTTGATTACAGAACAGTCGCCTGGCAGGGTTGTTGGTGAGAATTTATCAATGTTCTGCTGAGGGTAAGTTGGGACTTTTGTTTTTCTCTCTTCAGGACTATTAGAAGACTCATTAGTGCAGACGCTTCCAGGCTGTAGAGCCCTGCTTCCCTCCTCCGACCTCACAAAGATGAGCATCCTTCACCTGAGTGCGTGGCCATCCACCTCTGCTTTCCCAGACCCCAGTGCCTGTGACTTTTGAGTCGTTTGTTCTGAAATGTGGTGACAAACAAGTCATTTCCATAAGACCACATTGGATCATTTACTTTGTGTCATTTTTAGTAACTGAACTGCAGGAAGACACACGACATGGTTATACTCCCAACAAGTTGCTAACCGTGCATTCCTCCCTTCTTGGAATGAATGTCTCCCCCCACCCCCCCGAACTGGCTGGCACCAGCTTCATCCGTCATGCGCATGGAAAAATGTTCTCTGGGTTTGTTTTATGCTGAATGTAGAACACAGGTCACATTTCAGAGGGAGGCTGTAAATATCTGACGTTTTCTTATTTTGTTTGTGTTTTATCATTTTTCTATTATTGTTTTTACCATCTTATTTTCTTTGGGGACTTTTTGTAATGCCATTGTACAGCGCATACCTTCCTGCTGACATATCTGATAATCTCTTTTGTGCAGTTGCCAATATTCTTAACTGAATATAATCTGGTTTACCATAAATAGAATGGGACTTGGCTTTTTGTTTTTCTGCAGAGGGAAGGTAAAGAGTGTTTATTTAATAATTACCTACCTGAAATCTTTCTGAGTTGAAAGCAGTTTCATGTTCAAGGAACAAGAAAAACTGAAAAACATAAGTTTGAATCAACCCTTTTAAAATATTTTTATTCTTTTGTATAAATAAAATTTCACAGGCTTTGACTTCTCATGCTTTACTTTTTAAAAAAACTTTTTAATTGAAGGATAATTGCTTTACAGAATTTTGTGTCCTGCTTTACTTTTAAACCTGAGATTGTTTTTTGTTTATTTTCACTTATTTATTCGTATCATGCCTTATGGAAATTTCTCTTTTTCCAGCTTTTCTTTCTTTGATGGTATTTGCCTGGTTAAATACTGCTGTAAAAATCACTAAGGCAAATGGAAGGGCTCCAAATTGTACCCAGAACTGGTAACGCCTGGAGTTCTAGAGCAGAGTAAATGACAGGTTCATGGAGAGGCCACGACACCAGCAGATGCCCCTTCCTAATGGAGTGGATGGGCTGAGGCGCCTGCTGGTGGTCGTTGCCTGCCTCTGGAGCAGTGGCCACCCACCTTGGCTGCGCATTGGAACCACCTGGGATGCTTAGAGAAACACCGATGCCGGGTCCTACCCGCCCCGCCAGGACTCTTATTCGCGTAGAGTCTGATAGTGGAGGTATTCTTCCCAAGAGTCCCTGGCATTCTGATAGGAAGCCAGGATGAGAGCCCCTGCATTAGGAGACTGGATTGTTCGGGTTAAGTCCTATGTCTTGTATCAGTCTAAGGGATAAGCTGTGGGGCCTCGACTTTCCTTTGACTCTATTTAGTCATAGCCCTTTACATACGTCCATATCTTTGTTAGAAAAAATATGTCCCATTTGTGGTAATATTGGTAGAGTTAAAATATGGATGGTGGCTATTATCAAGACACATCTACCTTGTCAAATGTTTGCAGAAGCTTTCACTCTTGTTCTCAAATAAACTTTCTTTTTTTGACTCTGTGGCTATTTAGATGTCTTTACTTATGTCTTTGGTAGTAGAACTTTAGGGATCTTTTTAGGAAATAGTTACGGCTTCCCTGGTGGCTCAGAGGGTAAAGCGTCTGCCTGCAATGCAGGAAACCCGGGTTCGATTCCTGGGTCGGGAAGATCCCCTGGAGAAGGAAATAGCAACCCACTCCAGTACCCTTGCTTGGAAAATCCCATGGACGGAGAAGCCTTGTAGGCTACAGTCCATGGGGTCACAAAGAATCGGACACGACTGAGCGACTTCACTTCACTCACTTTCTTATATATAGACCTTTCCAAAAAACACAGGCAAACCCCACTAAGCTGAAGACAATGGAAACCAGAAACTTTCTGCATCCTTTTTTTTTTTTTCTGTTTCTCCTTTCCCAGAAGGAAAAGATGGGATCTCTGCGGTTTCCTTAACCCGGAGGACAGCACGCAGCAATCCTGAAGATAGTTTTGACTCTCATAATTTGACATTTGCTAGAGACAGAATAAGTGAAAATTGCTCAGTCCTGTCTGACTCTGGGCAACACCATGGACTGTAGCCTGCCAGGCTCCTCTGTCCATAGAATTCTCCAGGCCAGAATACTGGAGTGGGTAGCTGTTCCCTCCTCCAGAGAATCTTCCCACTCCAGCTCTCCAGCGTTGCAGGCGGTTTCTTTACTGTCTGAACCACCAGGGGAGCCAGAGATAGAATGCCTACTCTTAAAAAGGTATATTACTAAGAGCATATCTATGTATATGAATACCTCTGTATATATATAAAGTCATGATTAGAGACACAGGTAGCTTTATACATATTTTCTCTGTGAAGTTCCGTCATTGATTAGGAGACCTCCAAACTTTTCTGTAAGTTGGCCAGGCGTACTGAAGATACAAGAGCTTTAGAGGTTATCTAGATTCCCTGGTTTAGGAAAAAACCATCAGGAGGTCTCTGTCTACCGTGCCTGTGATATTTGTAACTTTGGTTATCGGCTAAGTTTAAGTTTGCTTGACTTTATATAAAAAGAGGATAAGGTCATGACTTTGACCTTAGCGACCATGCTAGTGGAGGAACTTGTTTATTGAGGTGGCAGTTGCCTTCAAAAGCTCCCCTGTGTAACATGTGGTAGAGGTGGTCTGCTGGGTGGCCTGCATCTTCCCATCCTAGCAACCCCACCAGCGACCCCTGCCCTGAAATGGCTGCCAGGACCACCGGAGAAGTGCTGCCTTCTCCAAGTTGGTTGTGTTTGGAGTTCTACTTGGTTTCCTGTCTTTAACCTTCTCATCTCTAAGGTGGGAATAGGGTGTCCTTTGCTCCTTACAGTAGTTATAAAACATGGACAAGCCCAAGCACTTTATGTCTTATTCTGGGAGGATGGTGCCTGTACAAAGCTTCCGAGGGAGTCTCAAATGCATATCTTTCAGGAGCTGAGGACTAGCTCACAGTGTTGTAAACACCATCAGACCCTCAAAGTTGAACATGGAGAGTGGGAACAACCCAGAAAGTAGAAGCTGAGAAGCTCTTTGGGGCCTGGGGAGAGACCGAGGGAAGTGTCATGAGGGCCAGGGAGGGTGGAGTACATGGTCTATCCAAGATGCTGTCCCCATCTTGGGGGCTTTCGGAGTGCTGTTGGAAATTGATCTGGAAATAGGTGAAATGTTTTCACAATAATGAAGTTTATTCTCTTTACTTAGAAGAAAATCCCTTGTGGAAGAGGAGGAAGCAGGCATTAGCATTACTTCTGATTCCCAGGCTGGATCTTTGCGTGCTGGGGTAATGTGGGTACCCTGTAAGTGTGTATTCTAAGAAGGGCAAAGTTGACATCTTGAGCTATGTGGTAAGTAAGGGAACTGAAACCCGGATTACAGGGCCTAAGCTTGAGAGCAGTAAGTATGCTGTTTTGAAACACTGTGACTTAGTTTTTGCTTTTATTCTGACTCCTCTGCCCCTTAGCCTTACTCCAAATTACTGAGGCATCATTACACTTAAAAACTCACATCAGGGGGACTTTCCTGGTGGTCCAGTGGCTAACACTCCGAGCTCCCAATGCAGGGGGCCCGGGTTCAATCCCTGGTCAGGGAACTAGATCCCACATGCCACAACCAAAGACCCTGCATGCTGCAGCTAAGACCCAGTGCGGACAATTACAGAAATAAAAACTAAGGCCTCACATTGGAAGCCTGACTCAGGGTGCTGCCCTGGTTTGGCCGTGGTGTGGAGAGGGAGTTGGACTGTACTTTTGTACACATTTACTTTTCCCGGGCTGGGCTCCTGTTCAGTGCCTGCGAGGGCCATGTGCATTAGAGATGCAGAGATAAGAAGAAGGGGTTGGGGTCCTTATTCCTGTGTTAATCTAAATTAATGTTATCAAGCCTGCAGTTTATTAAGTGGCAAGCTCTGTAATTTGAAACAATTTTCCCATCTGTGGAGTAACTATTTTCTCCCACTGAGATGGGCTGTAACAAAGTTGATTCTGATCCCCACTTCAAAGGGTGGTGGTCCCCAAGGGGGGTGGTGGGGGCTGGGAAGAACATGGGAGCCTTTGGTTTATGTTGACTTTCAGGCTCAGTCTTATTTAGCTCTTCACTTTGTGTTATAGAATATACAGAAATATTCATTTATTAGTACTTGTAAGAGAATTTATAAGTAATTATTAGGGTTGAACCACAAACAGTCAACCATGTTGATCTTCCAAAATGGCAGTTATCATGGTTTAATAACATACATGTGTTGGGGGTAAGTGTGCACCAAGTTTTCACTGATCATGCACAAAAATAAACAATAGCTGGGAATTCCCTGGAGGTCCAGCAGTTAAGACTTTGAGCTTTCATTGCTGTGGACCTGGGTTCAATCCCTGATTGGGGAACTAAGATCTAATAAGCTTCGCAGTGACAGGAAGAAGGAAAAAAAAAAGAGACCCCTGGCCAGTACGGCTCTCCTCAGACTCCCATCCCCACCCCCATAACTTATTTCTCTGCCCAAGGGTGTGCTTAGTCACTCAGTCATGTCTGACTCTGATGCCAGGGACAGTAGCCCCCCAGGCTCCTCTGTCCGTGGGGATTCTCCAGGCAAGAATACTGGAATGGGTTGCCATGCCCGCCTCCGGGGATCTTCCCAACGCAGGGATTGAACCCAGGTCTCCCGCATTGCAGGCGGATTCTTTACCATCTGAGCTACCAGGGAAGGTCCTACCCAAGGATACTTTAAAATATCTAACTTGAATAATACATTCAAATGACATGTATTCAAATGGTACTAAAGTCAATGGAAAGTTGGTCCACCTGCTCTCGGCTCCCAGTTGTCCTTCCAGAAGAAACTTGTACTTATATGAGCAACATTCACACATATAACAGAAGTGGTAGCATACTCTTTTAAAAATTAAACAACTTATTTATTTTTGACTGTGCTGGGTCTTTGTTGCTGCCTGCGGGCTTTCTCTAGTTGGGGGCCCCTTGCTTCCCAGACTGTCATACCGGGAGGGGCCAGCAGGTGGCAGGCAGAGCACCCCAGCGCCCCTGGCCTTCGCTAGGCTCTTCCCTGGAGAAGAGCCAGGATAGGAGCCTTTGGACCTTCCCAGTGACCTGCCTCCCAGCAACAAGCCTAACTCTTGTGTGGTGGGTGGGTTGCCCAATTCTTCCCCCCGCCCCCCACCCCCACGTTTTACAGCCGTTTCTTAAATGAGTGAGCCGTTTGAGATCACCAGCGGCGACCTTGAGCTGGGCTTTGAGGCCGCACCCGAGAATGAGCCCGGGCCCTCCTCCCCCTCCAGGAACTAGCCGGAAGGATTTACATACCGTGGCCTGGCAGGGCTCCAGTTTCCTTAATTGTAGGGCTCCACTTCCTGTCCCTTTTTAGCCAAATCTCCCACACCCTTCCATGAAATAGGAGGTCCCCAGAACAGGCTCTTACTCACCACCCTTTACCCACTCTACTGTGTATATGGTCTAGGGAAAAATAATAAATAAACCAGAGGTTTGAGGATCCCTGCGGCAAAAATGCTAGGACCCCAGGACCACTTTCTTGAGGGGTGGGGCCCCGATGATCAGCTGGGTCCAGGGCTTGGGCTGGTGGCCCTCCCCCTCCCCCCAACTCTAGATTCGTGACTTACTGAATCCCAGTTTCTCTGTGGCTTGCTCTCTGAGATAGAGACCCGCCCAGCACCTCCTTCAGGGCAGGCAGGGGGCTTGCTCTTCTGAAGGGCAGGGGAGACACTCTCTGGCTTTCCCAGGAGACTTGAGGGGAGAAGGGAGGGCACAGAACATCACTGGTGGGAACGGGGAGGGCGTGGCAGCTGCGATGGTGACTGGTGACCTCTCCCAGCCACTGCCCATGCCACCCTGCAGAAGACCAGTGTTGTTCGGGGCTCTTAGCAGCCCTGGGGGTTGGGGACGGGAGATGTACCTAGTTTAGGTCCCCAGATCTTTAGGGACTGCTGGAGTCCCTCAGGCGGGCTCCGTGGGATGGGGACAAGAGTGGGCAGGGACATCCAGGCAGGGAATTTCATCCAGTTCTCTGCCAGGGGGTGGCCGAAGTTTCCGTAGTCGTCCTGCGCTCCCGGAGTGTGGTTAACCCGTGCGCGGGACAGAACTTGCAAGAAGACTCAGGGTCAGGCCCCAGCTGGTGAGAGCCCAGGGTGGGGTGGGTGGGGTGGGGGGGCCTGCAGGGTTCCAGGAAGGGCTGGCAGGAGGCCGTCCTCCGTGAGTGCCCCAGGATCATTTCCCAATGCAGGGATTTGCATATGCTCTGTTTTCCCCATTGGCTTCTCAAGTCTCTGGAACCAGGAAAACAAAAGCAGGAAAGAGGAGGCTGGGCAGTGCCCGAAGCACCTCAGTGACTCGAGCTCCTGTCTCAGGGTCACGTTCTGGCCTTCCTGCCCTCCACTTCACACCTTTTTCCCCCAAGTGTTTATTTTTTAAAATTTTTCTTGGAGTATAGTTGATTTACGATGTGTTGGTTTCAGGTATATAGCAAAATGATTCGGTTATATATATATATACACCCACTCTTTTTTAGATTCTCTTCCCATCCAGATCATCCAGAGTATTGAGCAGTGTTGCCTGTGCTATACGGCAGGTCCTTAATAGTTACTTATTTTATATATAATAGTGTGTATGTCACGCCCAGCCTCCCAATTTACCCCTCCCTACCACCCCTTTCCCCCTGGCTAACCATTAAGCTTGTTGTCTACATCTGTGACTCAAACTTCTGTTTTCTAAATAAGTTCGTTTGTACCCTTTTTTAGATTCCGCATGCAAGTGACATCATATGATCTTTGTCTTTCTTTCACACTTCACAACCAAGTAGTGTGTGGCTCAAGAAAGCCAGGCTGTGAGAGAGGTGAGTGCGGTGGCCAGAGCCATAGAGCCAGTGGCGGGGACCTGGACCCAGGGCTGCTTTATTCTGAGCTACTACCACACAGACTGAGGTGTCCTCTTGCCAATTCTAGGGAGAAGCAGGGACCATCACGTCCCTGTCATGGGAGGGGACGCTGAAGCCTTGTGAACAAAGATGTTTCAGCGGGTGGGGCGGGAGTTGGTGGGGAGAACGTCACAGTTAAAAACCCAACTCGTGGGAAAGAAACATGCTGGGCATTGGGTCTGGCAGCCTCTAAGCAGCTCTGCCTGGAAGCCAGATTGAGAAAGAGGCCTGGAGGGGAGGCTCCGAACCTCAGATGGCCCCAGCCAGGTCGAGGCTGCCGGGAAAGTACAGATGACAGGGCACTGAACTGACTCAGTCCTCCAAGAGCCTGGCCCCAGCTGGCACTGGCTGTTCGGGCTCTGCTGCCCTTGTCTGTGCCTGCCAGAGAAACAGCAAGGCCAGGCATGGCCCCTAGACGGCCCACCAGCACCCAGACCTGCCGCCCCTGCCCACTGCCCGCCTGCCTGTGAGACCTGCTTCCCCAGATACGGCTCCTAGACAGTCTACTAGCACCCAGACCTCCTGCCCCTGCCCCCTGCCCACCTGCCTGTGAGACCAACTTTCCCAGATACGGCCCCTAGCCAGTCTACCAGCACCCAGACCTGCCGGCCCTGTCCACCTGCCTGCCTGTGAGACCTGCTGCCCGCCCGCTCCTTACAGAGCAGAAGCAGTGAAAGACCAGAGTTCAGCTCTGTGCTGAGGACCCAGGGGGAGCCTTCGAGTCTATGGATGCAGGCTGCTGGGACGGGCGGAGGGGTGAAGGTACCCTACTTCTCCTTCCAGGCCTCCCTTGGGGCTCAGGGCCTTCACACCCCCACCCCGCCCTGTGGTATGCAGCGGGGTCAGGGGGCTGCATGGGTGGAGCTGCTGGGCCGGGAGGGTGTCAGGTCAACTCTCGTGTTAGAGGTTACCATGTAGGTGTAAGGGCTTTCCTGGTAGCTCAGCTGGTAAAGAATCTGCCTGCAATGCAGGAGACCCCGGTTTGATTCCCGGGTTGGGAAGATCCCCTGGAGGAAGGATAGGCTGTCTACTCCAGTATACTTGAGTAGCCACTCCCCAGTGACTCAGACAGTCAAGAATCCACTTGCAATACGGGAGACCTGGGTTTGATCCCTGAGTTGGGAAGATCCCCTGGAGGAGGGCATGGCAACCCACTCTAGCATTCTTGCTCGGAGAATCCCCATGGACAGAGGAGCCTGGTGGGCTACATACAGTCCATGGGGTCGTAAAGAGTTGGACACGACTGAGCGACTAAGCCCAGCACAGGCAGATGCAAACCTGTGTGGTTGTGAGGCGCAGGGCTGCGGGCACCCCCACCACCTCCATCCCTCTCGGGGGCCTGGAGTCACTGAGGACCAGTGTCTGGAGCATCCCGCCTCCCTCAGGTTTGTGGGACCAGGGAGCCCAAGCTGAGGCCCTGCCCGGTTTGTCTTCCTCCATGGGACCTTGGGCAAGTCAGCTTTGTCAGTGGCTGATAATGAACTGGACAGTCTGGTATTTTAGCTTCCCGTCTCTAAACATGAAGGCCTGTAAAGGGCCTTTAATCTGGAATACAGTTCTTGACTGGTAAAGCTATTTTATAAATAAGGCAACAACCTTTCTTGGTTGCAGATACAGCCTCCCGAGGTGGCCGGACGTCACAGGCCCAGGGCACCTACCTGGATGAGCACTGTGTGGGGACTTGGAAGTCTTGCTTGCTGAAGTCACTGCCATGTCATGCCTGGCTTCTTGCCTCAAGTGCAGGCTTCTACAGGGTGTTCAGCCAAGGACAACAGGGTGGGGTGGGAGGGCTGACAAGCAGAGAGATGGCCAGCGTCGCCTTTCCTACCACAGGCGCCATGGTTGTTCTGTGGGAAACCTATTTCTAGGGAAGGAAAGAAAAAAGTAGTATAAAAGCTTCACAGGGCTTCCCTGGTGGTCCAGTGATTAAGCCTGCCAAAGCAACGGGACATGGGTTTGATCCCTGGTCCAGGAAGATCCCACGCGCCAAGGAGCAACTGCATCTGTGAGCCACAACTACTGAGTCCACGGCGCTGTGACTGCTGAAGCCTATGCGCCTAGAGAAGTCACTGCAACCAGAAGCTTGTGCCTGGCAACAAAGAGTGCCCCGCCCCCCCCCCCCCCCCCCCCCCCCCCCCCCCCCCCGCTCGCTGCAACTAGACAAAGCCTGCACGCAGCATGAAGGCCCAGCGCAGCCAAAATGAATAATCTTCTCCGAAAAAAAGAAAGTTTCACAAAGAGGAAGTGCAAATTAGTGAGATGCTCGAAGATATAATTATTAGAACTATTTTTGCCATTGCTGATGGTGTTTAGGGCTCATCTGACAAGTCTAGTTTTTCACTTACAGTATTTAACATTTATACCTCCTTTTTAAAACACGTTTTTTTATTTGGCTGTGCCGGGTCTTAGTTGCGGCACGCTTGATCTTTGATCTTCATTTTGGCATGTGGGATCTTTAGCTGTGGCGTGCGGATCTAGTTCCCCGCCCAGGGATAGAACCTGGGCCACCTGCACTTGGGAGTGTGGAGTCTTAGCCACCGGACCTCCAGGGAAGCCCCTATACCTCATTTATCTGGAAAAACAAACAAAAACCCCAAACCCAAAAAACGAAGAACAAAATCCTGCCTGGCCTCTTCCCTTCCAGGGGCAGATGGGAAGGTTGAGACGATGGGGGGAGGTGAACACAACATGGGGCCCTTTAATGAGCATCCAACATGAATGACCTCATGTCCTCTCTGTAAGGCACAACCCTGTAAGGTAGGTATATCATCATCCCCACTTCATAGATGTGGAAACTGAGACCCAGCGAGAAGTAGTCACTGCCCTAGGGGACATGCGTGGTGGCAGAGCCTATTCTTGGGTTTGGGGCCAGGACCCCTAACCTCCTGCTTGGTGGTTACCCTGGCAGGGCCTCTTCAGGACGGTTCTGCCCCAGGGCCTCCTACTCGGCTCCTTGCCTGGAGCAGGGCAACATCTGGGAGGATGGGGCAGAGCTGAGTCCTACAGCCACTCCCCAAGCTCGCCGAACGCTCGGCCTGGTCTCAGGGCAGAAGAAAGGGGACGGCCTGGTCCACCCCCCAGTCCCCCCAGTAGCACCCCTGCCCCCCCACGCTGCAGCCTCAGGACTCCACGATCTACGCTGCTGCTTTCTGACTCCCTGCCCGTGAGTCCACAGCCACCTCCTCCCAGGGCCTGACACAAGCCTCAGGAAGGATGCTTCTGCCCCAAAGGACAGACCGCTCTTCGTGGAACTCGGCAAACTTCCTTCTGAGAAGGGTCAGAGAGCAGGTGTGGAGGCAGACCCAGGGTGCCCACCTGCTGACCTTCCGTCACCCAGAAGCCAGCTCCACCCCCGAGCAACAAAGACCATCACCTCTTAGAGCGCTCACATTGTACTTTATTGAAGTGTGAAGAGAGGCAAGGGCTTTCTGTGTAAAATATTTAACGTTTATACCTGTACACACACGTATACATGTCCACCCCCCTTGGGGAAGGGTGAGACGGCTCTGAATACAGAGGAAATGGGGGCGGAGAGGGTGGGACAGACTGCCCTGGACCCCCGCAGGCACGGGGTCAGGCGCACAGAGTGGGACGGAGGTGGGTTATTAAGAAGCATCTTGCTTACTAACATGAAGCCGCGTACCGCACAGTGAGCGCGGATGAGGCCTCATTGGCTTAAGAGGAGAGCCCACGGAGGGCGGGCACACGGTGCCCAACGAGCCAGCCAAGGCCGGCGTCCCAGGGGCGGGGCGGAGGTGGGGGTGCCGTGCACAGGGCCCCCAGCCCAGGCCTCTGCTCCCCCCTGCCTCCCTCCCCGCCCTCTGAGAGAAAGGAGGGTTTGGGCCTCAGCCACGGACTGACAGCCGTTACTGGCAGCGTCTCCTGAAACTACAGATACAATGTGCATCAACAGGCTGATCGCTCCTGACCCCTCGGGCAGGGGCGGCCAGAAGGGCCAGAAGCAATCCTACAGGATCTTTGGTTTGGGGTTCCCTTCCCTACTCGGGTCCTCCCTCTGTCTGGCCTCTTGCAGTGGGCCTCGGGGCCGGGCTGCTCAAGGGCCCAGGCCCAGCCTGGCAGCTCTCAGAGGTCTCAGAGGCCGGGCCGGCTTTATTCACTGAGGTGCTGGGACTTGTAGGAGAGGATCTCGGCAGCCAGCTGCTGGGGGTCCAGGAGCTGCGGGAAGCGCGCCATCACGGCCTCCACCAGGTGTGGGGGGAAGACTCCACACAGTTTAGTGTACACGCTGGCTCGCTCCTTCGCCAGCCTGCCTGCCCCGCCCCAGGGGCCCCTATCAGCCCCTGGGCCTGGCGCCCGGGGCTCCTGCAGGCCTGGGGTGGGTGGGGGCAGCTGGTACGGCTCAGACCAGTATTCCCGAGGTGGAAAGGCGGCCGGCGGGGGCGCGTAGTCAGCGGGGACGCTGAAGTGGCCAGCACCCAGGGCCCGGCTGAAGGCCGAGAAGGCCGGGGTGGCGGGGAGCTCTGCCCCGTAGGTGCGGTAGCCGGCATAAGGGCCCCGAGGCGGGCCCGGCTCGCCAGGGCCCCCTCCTCGAACCCCCCAGAGTTCTGACATCTGGCTCTCCAGGGAGCCGATGCCCGAGTCCAGGCAGTCCTGGGAGGTGTAGGGGAGCGAGTCCGGGGTCTGCGAGAACCAGTCCGAGGGCCCAAAGCTGCCGCTGCTGCTCCCACCAGGTGGGAGGCTCCTGCCTGTCGGGGTGAAGGTCTGCATCAGGCCCTCCCGGGGGACTCCGGGGGAGGCCTGGGCCCCCAGCTTCTTCCCGTCCGGGCTGCACTGCTCCTGCTCTGTTGGCAGAGAGCCGGGCTGAGAGGAGGGTGAAGGCCGCCGGCCACTTTTGTCCTTGCTCGTGGCCCTGGAGGGCGGCAGCAGGGCGTTGGCGCGGAGCTCGTCAGCCACGGAGCGCTGGGGCCGGCTTGGTCGCTCGGGGTGGAAGAATCGGCACTTGATCCCGTAGGTGCATTTCCTCCCTGGGAGAGAATTCAGGGGGGATCTAGAACCAGGGCTTCCCTGGTGGCTCAGAGGTTAAAGCGCCTGCCTGCAATGCAGGAGACCCGGGTTCGATCCCTGGGTTGGGAAGATCCTGGAGAAGGAAATGGCAACCCACACCAGTACTCTTGCCTGGAAAATTCCATGGACTAAGGACTATTCCTGGTGGGCTACAGTCCATGGGGTCGCAAAGACTTAACTTTCACCCTCACCTAGAACCAGGGGGTGGGAGACGGAAGGGGCCAGTCCAAGAAACATGGGGTGGGGGTAGGGGTCCCTGAGACAAAGAACATGGGTGCAGGCTGATTTGGGCGAAAGATCAGGGGATGCTGTGAGGATGGCCTGGGCGGCTGGGGCCAGGCTCTTACCATAGGGACACGGCTGCTTCCTGTGCTCCGTCGTGAGTGGCTTCTTACGCAGAAAGTTGTCCAGGCTCGGCCCGTGACGGCCCAAGGGGTCATCGGGGGGCATGAACCTGCAGAGGATGGGGGAGAGGTGATGGGGGACTTCCCAGTGCTGGGGAGGGGATGGACAGGGAGCCTCACTAGGACAAAGAGGGGGCAGCTCCTAAAATCAGTGTCCACCCAGCAGGATACCCCCAGACTCTGGGGGGGACTGTCCCGAGGCAGGGAGGAGGTCCCAGTCCAGAGGGTCACAGTCTGGGGTGACTCTCCTGCTGGGAGCTTGCTGAGGCCTGAAGTCTGGATCTAAGGCTGCATCCGCGGGCCTCTGGTCAGAGCCTCGGGGCTGGGAACTGGAGAGACCATCTTGAAGCACTGACCACATCCTGTCCCAAAGGCTCCTGACCCAGCCCCTAAATGAGAAAGCCCCGCCCTCTCCCAGCCCGGTCTGTGGGGTCCTGTCCATCTCGCGCTCGGAGCTGCCCAGGCCCAAGGCCACACGGCTCAGCCACAGAGCCGCCCCGGCCCGGTCCCTCCCCTGAGCCCCTCCTGCAGCGGCAGTGGCGGGGACCTACTTGTCATTGACGAAGGAGTACATGAGCAGCCGCTCCTCGATGAAGCGCTTCCACTCCTGCCGCTCGCCCTGCAGGTCCCGGTACGTGTCGTTGGAGACCACGATGCCGTCCGACTCGAAGGCCAGCTTCACGATGAAGCGGTCGTCGTAACAGACCACCCGCTTGCCGCCCACCCGCCGCGACGGCGTGAACACCAAGATCTTCTTCTTCTCCAGGTCCCTCAGGATGTGCTGGTCTGGGAGGCGGCAGGGGCACACGCGGGTCAGGGCCCAGCCTGGACTCGCGGCCAGCCCGCGTGGCTCCCCGACGCCTGGCAGCCAGGCTCTCAACTCCAGGGTCACGGGAGCAGGAAGGGGCTCTGTGGAGGCCAAGGACCCCCGCGCCTTGCTGGGCCTGGTGCCTTGTTTCCTGCCCAGAGACCAAGAACCCCCGAGAACAGGCTGGCGGGTCGTGCTCAGTGAAGGCTGGGCTGCCTCCTTCTCTCCCCTGGACGCCAGGCCTGGTCGCACCCAGCCTGTCCTGGGGGGATCTGGCAATGAGCTCTGGCTTGAGCTGAGGCCAGATGAGTGTCTCAGCCAGAACAGACGGACCCACCCAGAAGGGGCCTCTTTTCCTCGAATGCGCGACCCTAGCCAGCCTGCCCGCAGATCGAGACGTCCAGAGAAACAAACGTGGGCTCTCCCCACAAAGGTCGGGAGCTCGTGTAAGAGCAATGGTAGCAGCCGGAATCCGTTACGTGCCAGCAGCTGGCATCCGCTATGTGCCAGGCGCTCTGCTGAGCATTTACGTCTATTAACTGCTGTGAGGCTGACACCCACCCTGCAAAGTTATCAAGCCCTCACCCCATCCCGTGTCTCAGATGAGGGGCAAGTGGCCTAGCTAGAAGGGACTGAGCCAGGATTACAGAGCCCAGGGACTTAGCCGCTATGTCACCCTGCCCCTGTGCCGCAGGGGATGTGGCGAGAGCGTGCCACCATTAGGTGAGGGAGGTGCCTGCTACCCGGAAGTAGAGGCTGCCCAGGGTTACCTCCAAGGACCACTGTTCAGAGCAGGGATGCTGAAGACAGCAAAAGCCGGGGAAAGAAATGCTGGTTCCTGCTTGGGGCCTGGAAGCTATTGCTCATACCCAAAGGGTCTCGCTGGAGGAGAACCGGCTCCTGCGGCAGTGAGACCGCGCCCCGTCCGAGATGCCACTCACCAGTGATGGGCACATCTGCCCGAGGCTGCTCCTTCCTCCAGGATGGTACGAACACGGTGATGTCTGTGTGGCCCCGCTCCAGGAACCAGTTCACTGCCAGGAGGATCCCCCGGCAGGAGAAGACCTCCTTGTTCCCATGGCTGGTGGGGAGAGGAGGGCAGGGTCAGCCTGCTGTCTCCTAGGTCTGCACAGGAAGGGGGCAGGCCCTCCAGCCCCCGCCCTGGCTGGGGGTCCAGCACCTGTATTCCCTGCTGGTTCCCACACAGGCTGCGATGGCCAGACCTGCGGCTTTTTTTTTTTTTTCCTGAGGTTCCATCTCCCGACAGACAGCGAGGAGACGCCCAGGAATCTGGCAGCACCTGCTCCCCACGTGGGGGAGGGTCAGGCCGCTTACGACACATCTGGGGGTGGGGGAAAGGCGCTGGGACCACAGGGACACAGATGTCCACAGGCGGACTGAGTCACCACCCCTCCCTCGCCGCTCGGCAGGGCTGTGGGTGGGGGCTGGGGAGGAGAAACCAGATTGCTCTGGATTAAAGTGGGATTAGAGTTCAGGCCTGCTCCAACCACAGGGAGTGGGACTGAGGAGGGTGAGGGGGGAGCCTTGTGGGACTGAGGAGGGTGAGGGGGGAGCCTCGAGTCAACCTTCAATTAGGGGCTGGAGGCGGCCACGGGGCCCTTCAGTGTGAAAGTGAAAGGAGACTGCCTTTCCTCCCACGGACTGCCCCGATTCCCTAGATCGAACGCCTGAATGGCCTCACCCCTCCCAGGAGGGCGTGACCCGAGGTGAAAAGACGGGTCTGGAAGACTCTGGGGACTCTGCCAGCAGCCGAGCTGAGAGAGGGGACACCTCCCTTGCCGTGGGCTGTGGACTAGACCTCAGCCCATCCAAACAAGGCTGCATCCAGAAGCAAGCCCTGAGGTTGCCCTGGCTCAGTTTCTCTATCTGAAAAATGGGCCTGGGGGTCCGCGGTCTCCTTCAGGAGGGCCCCCTGTCAGTGGACAACAGTCCTGTCTGCCTGCGGCCAGAGACAGTCCACCGAAGTGGAGGTTCCATCTGGCTTCCCAGGAGGGGACGGGGCCTCCCAGGTAATATTGGATGTCATGGCAGGGCTCCAGGACCAGGCGAGGGGATGGGAAGGGGCCAGTTGGGCCTCCCTCCCCAACAGCCCCTGCCCCTCCAGTGAACAACTCAGACTCATATTTGGCAAATAAAACAGAATAAGCATTACGCAAAAGAGGCAACTCCATGGCCGACCACATCCTGTGGGTGGGTTTGGGTTGGGGGTGGGCAGGCGATAGCTAGAGCCCCAAGAGAAATAGAAAGGGAGGTGGGGCGGGCATAGGGGCTGTCTAGGAGTGAGGCTGGGGCGCCCAGGGCTGAAGGTCTCTGTAAATTGGAGATGAGTCAAAGTCCAAACTCAAGGCAGAGCTCATCCCTGCCAGGTGGGGCCTCCTCGCTGCCATCCACTGGCCCGCTATAATAAAAGTTAACATTTACTGAGAGCTGTGAGCCAGGCCCTGATCTCCGTGCTCAGTACTGAATCATCAGTAAGTCTCTGAGGAGGGGGACTGTCATGAGAGGACCTTTGCCCTTTTATTCAGGTGAGGAAACTGGTCCACAGAAGGCAGCCAGTTGCCAGCATCACAAGTAGCGATGGTCAAACAGAGATGCACCCCCAGAGGCTGTGCTGTTAACCCCTACGGGTGCTGATGCCCGCATCGTCCAAAGACAAGTGACAGCCCTCTCAGCAGGCCTGGATGGATGGGCACCAAGCCCCTACCGGAGCCCAGGTGCACTGCATACCTCCTTGGCTTCATCCTTACAAGGCTCTGAGACGCATCTAAAGCTCCCTGGCTACTGGTAAAAGGTAGAACCTGAACCACATCAGACTGCCTTCTGATCCCTAACAGGAGAGCTAAGGTTTCTTTAGGAGAGGAAAAAAAGCCCAACCAACTCCCAAACTTGAGTTTGAACAAAAGGGTTCAGTGGGTGGGGCAGGCTGGGAACAGGGAAAATCATGCATCTGGCAAACTCCTGCTCCTCTGTCAGGACCCCAGGTGGGGTGTCACTGCCTTGGAGAAGCCTTCCCTGACCTGGCAGGATGGCTCAGGCCCCTGGTCTGTCTGTGTGGTGCCCAGCGCTTCCCCCTGCCCTGGCCTTCTGCGGTCTCCCCAGAACCATGGCAGGGTGATCCCCTTGGGCCTGGGTCTCTGTCTCACGTCCGCAGTCTGAATCTACAGACACATCTACCTGCCTCCTTCTGTGCACACGTGTGTACCTGCACACGCCCCCTCCCAGGCCAGTACCCGCAAGCCCTGGGGCTTCAGCGTCCACTAGGGCTTCCGGGACAGAGCACTGCTTCTGGGAACCAGAAACTTTAGCTGGGGACAAGTCTGCTGTCAGTCATCCCAGCCCCCAGAATATTCCTTAAGCAGGCGGCCAGAGCCTTACTCTTGGCAGAAGTCGAACACGTGTGGTGGTCCCTCGAGTCAAGCCCAGATCCTGCCCTCCCAAGCCAGGAGCTCCTGTCTGCAGCTAACTTCAGTCCTTCTCACTGCTGTGGAGGAAGCTCTGCTGGCAGAGGAAAACCAGACATCCTCTCACCCTCACTGCAGTCCTGCTGGCCCAGAAAGTCAGGGCCCCTCAGTCTAACGAGACACTGGAAGTGCTTCTGCTGGAGACTCCAGACTCCCGCCCTGGGTTGAGGGCAGGGCCAAGGCAGGCTACCCAGGTGAAAAGATCGGCCTGGGCCCAGCGAGTGGAGAAAAATTCCCTTAGAAGGAAACAAGGGGTGAATTTCCCCACGATTTGCATATGGTAGGGGCTGGCCCGCCTGCCCTGGGGCGGGAGGGGGCAGAAGGGTAGGAACCCAGCAGCAGCTGAGACAGGAAGCTAGAGGCTGGAATTCCCCTTTTGCTACTGCCCCAGCTCAGAAAACCCCGAGCGGCTCGGCCTCTGGCCAGCCCCTCCACCACCTGCCCCTCCTCCTGCCCGGCCCCTCCTCCTCCGGCCAAGATACAAACACACACTGCACATGGCTGCCCCCGGGGCTCAGCCGACGGGCCCACGCCCCCCAGAGGAGGGAGTCGCTGAGGGATCCCAACTCCTCACCCAGTCAAATGCTACTGCAGCCTGAGAGGGGGCCCCCCAACTCTTAAAGCACGTAGGGTGACCAGCTGCTGCAGGCCTGTGGATGCCAGCTTGCCTCAGTTTCCACCTAGGCTCAAATCATTTCAGAGATGGGATGGCTGACCCAGAAGTGGCTGTAGGAGGGCCACCTGCACATCTACTGCGCTGGGACGGGACCCCAGCCAGACAGCTGGGCTCGGCCAGGTATGGGAGCGGCAGACAGGGGGTGGGCAGAGGTGCAGAGGCCTCATGAAGCCCATTTGGGAGAGCCCTCAGGGAAGCGGGGGAAGGAGCCCTTCCCGCCCCACACCCATGTCTGGGGTCCCCCCATCCACACCCACAGGAACTTTTCCTTGTGAACTGGCCACCCAACCCTGACTCACCAGCCTGCCTTGAAAGGACAGGGAGAAAGTGAGGCCAGAGGGCAGGGCCTAAATGGAAGGGAGGTCTGGGTTCTCTGGAGTCAGCGGCAGCACCCCCAGCCCCCCCAGGAGAGCCTGCATGGCGGGGGAGATGGTTACTGGGGCCCAGGCCTAGCTCCGGTCCCTGGGGGGCCCCAAGAGCCCAGTCCAGCCTAGGCGGCTCCAGCAGAAGCAAAGGTGACCCAAGCCATCAAGCCCCTGGAGCCAAAGCATCAAGCTACCCGCCCACACCCCTGATGTCACCAGATCCTCAAGGTTACTCTTGGTCACAGCTGCAAAGGCCTCAGTAGCTGGGCCAGCTTCCACGCGAGCCCAGGTCTGAGACAACAAGGCCCCAGCAGTCCCAGACCCTGAATAACAGTAATGATAACAACAACTACCAATGATGAACAAGCCCTTCTCTCCAGGTTCCCAGCATTCATTCCTCACAAGCACCACCTGAGGGGTGGGTGAGCCCTATCTCATAGAGGAGGAAGGCTCCTATGTGAATAAGCTGGAGCCCACAGTCTGATCTCTCATGGAGAGCATAAGGCAGCTCTGGAGTCAGAAGGACCCGAGTTCGAATCCCTGCTCCGGCACTTACGAGAAGTGGGTCCCAGATTAACTCTTTGAATCCCCTCAAACAGCCCTAAAACCCACTTCCAAGAAGCCACAAGGATTAAGGGAGACTCCTGGCACACAGTAGGGCCTCCATAAAGGGCTTTCCCTTCCTCTAGATCAGTCTGGAGAAGAGACCAAACTCCTTCCTGAAGTCCTCTATACCAGAAGTGTAGAGACATGGCCACCAATCCCGGCCAGAGGCCACGGTCTTGGACACAGAAGTGACATGTACCTCATGGCCACGTTGCTCCCATCGATGACCACGGGTCTCAGGTCACTGCCCTCCTTGTCTTCCTCGGGTGGAGAAGTCTCCACGGTGGAAGTCTTGGGTGTGCCCCCGCCCCGGGGGACCAGAGGCAGCTGAGGGCAGGGGTCTGGCGATGCCTGGCGCTCCCGCTCGGCCACTGACCCATGTTTCACCAGCTCCCCCAGCACTGTGTTGGTGTCTGCCTGGACGCCCAGCTTCTGCAGGACACTATGGATCTCTGCAGATGAGTAGCCCAGCTTCCGGAAGAAGTCAACCTTCATCTGCAGTTCTGCAGTCGTTGCCTCCTCGGCCGTGGGCTCCTGGGCCAGCCTGGGGGTCCCCTGGCAGCTGCGGCGGTCTTCAAGTTCCCACAGGCTCATGGTGGGGCTGGCTTCCTGCCTGGGCCTCTCTTCACTGGCCACTCACAGCTCAGATTGGTGGAAGGCACTTTTCACAGCTCCTGTAGGACAACCACGAGGGTTAGGGATGGGATTGGATTTCCTGCTCACCCCCTCTCCTGTCCCTCCCTCTCCATCCAACAGTATGAGCTGCAGTATGCAAAGCCATCTTGGCCTGTTACCTCTATCATCCTCTACAAAGCCTTCCCAGCTAGAGAGCATCACTCCCATCTTATAAAGGAGGAAAGTTCAGCTACAGACATTAAGAACTTGCTCAAGGTCATCCAGCTGTTAGTTGGTGGCGCAAGGATTTGAACTTGGGCAGTCTTACTCCTCCTCCCACTCCACCCCCAGCAACAACTCCCCCCCCCCCGCCCCCCACCCCCGACCCGCCAACCCAGGGGACTCAGAAATCGTGGGAGGCCTCCGAGGACCTGGCCGCGCCCCCATAGCAAGCGGGGCGGGGCTCTCAGGTGGAAACCCGCTGGGTTGGAAGTGCGCTGGAAGGGGGTGGCGGGGGCTTCCCCGTTGAAGCCATCGCCTCCTCGCGTCCGCCTGCCCACTGCTCGAAGCCCAGGCCGGGAGGCGCGGGGCCCGTGGCCGGACTCCCGGACCGGGGGAGGGGAAGTTTCCAGGGCGACTCACCAGCGAGAAAAGTTGCTGGGAAACTCTGGTTGGCCTCCGGGCTCGGTGACGCGGAGGGTGTCCCGGCCCAGAACCTCGCTCTCGCCCGATTCCCACTCCGGACCTCGGTCTCCCAGGATCCTCCGACTTGGGCAAAGTTGGAGGAGGCCCCGGGGATCGGCAAGGCCGGAGTGGACTGGCCCCACGTCCCTCCCGCTCCGGTCGGTCTCAGCTAGAGCCCTTCCCACCCCCTCCTCCTCCCGCCCCGGAGGCCTGCTCCCCCTCCCAGCCGCGCGCGCCTCACCCTGCCGTGCGCCAGCCGCGGCCGGCGGCGTCTCCATGGGGCCGAGTCCCGGGGGCCAGGCCGCCGGCGACTTTATACGGGGCGAGTGGGCGGGCAGGTGGCGCCCGGGACCGTGACGCGGAAGCCGGGCAGGGGAGGCGAGAGCGGAGAGCCGGCTCGGGCGGCGAGGGGCGGAGCGGCCACCGCCCCTTCCTGCTCCGCCCCCGCGCCGCGCCGCCCCGCCCCGTCCTGGCCTCCGGCCCCGCCCCCGCTGCCCCAGAGCAGCCGGCCCGGCCTGGAATGGGGGCAGGGGGCGCGGGCAGCAGCCCCTTACGCTGAACGTCTGGGCCCTGGCGGTGGGGAGATCTTCAGGGCAGGAGTGCACGGCTCGCAGGCGTGAGGTAAGCCCAGGCTAAACCAGGTACGCACATCGAGTCAGCCACGGGCGGACCGAGTGTACGGCTACACAGGCACAGATCGGCTTACGTTCAGACCTAAGTGTGCAGAAGGTACCGTCCGGGACGATCGAGTGAACTGGGTATACAGTTTGGTTCACACACGGTTGGACGCAGAGCCATAGTTATCAAGACAGGTACACCCAGGCAAGTACTTTTCACATTGAGAATCAGGAACACTCAACAGGTACACCGTGACTGGAACAGGTACACACAGAACTGGGCCCCACCCAGGGCCAGGCACAGTTTTTTTTTCTGAAATAAGGACCTCGCCAGAATAGAAAGGCAGGTACAACCTGCCTTGTCCCAGCTGGAAAGACTTGCACCCAGGACCAGGAACTTCTATTCCAGTGCTCCAGGTGCTGCGTTTGTCGCTTTTGAAACCCCCAGTGACCCCACCTGGCCAAGTCCCTGCTTTGTTGGCCGGTCATCTTAAAAAACCCCCAAATATCTCTTCTTTTGTGCCTCCCAGGCACAGCAACCCCAGGGGCTGGCCTCCAGGAGAGGGAGAAAATGAAGCCCCCTCCCAAGTTGCTCACCGCCACTCCTGCCCCGTGCTGTGTGCCATAGACCTAATCTTCACAACAGCCCCTTTTATAGTTGAGAAAAGTTCAGTGAAAAGTGCAGTATAGTTAGACATTTATTCATAGTAGTCACTCCTTTATGGTAGTAAAAATATTAAGTAATGAGTCCAGGTTAATAGCCATAATGAAGATAAGCCAACCACGGCGATAATGCCTGGCATTTATGGAGTGCTCACTGGGTGGTGGGCACTGCGCCAACGCTGTGTAGACACTTCCGTGCCTTTGCATCTCCTATCGGGGCCGGGAGTGCCCTCCCCTTCTTCCCCCGCTGCTGCTGCCTGGCCAATTCTATTCCTCTTTTTGATGATGTCACCTCCTCTGTGAGGCCTGCCCAGACTCCTTTGGTGCTGAGTTGCTTCCTCCTCGGTGCCCCCGCAG
The DNA here is from genome assembly GCF_033118175.1 of Dama dama. Lineage (NCBI taxonomy): Eukaryota > Metazoa > Chordata > Mammalia > Artiodactyla > Cervidae > Dama > Dama dama. The sequence continues at coordinate 105,046,149 of NC_083700.1, forward strand.
CACCCTGCCTGTGTCCCTACGTGCTGGATGTAATCGCTGGCCAGGGACCGCCTTCTGGGCCGGGACTGGGATGGGACTCTGCCTGTACTCCCGGGCCCCGTGCCCCTCAGCGCTGCCAGAGGGAGCCGGCAGTGCTGGGCGATGAGTCACACAGCTCTGTGTCCTCCCTGAGTGAGCCGCAGTCTCGCTCTCTTCCGGCTCATGGAGGCGGCTCTTTCCCAAGAAGCTGACTCTGTTCTGCTGAACCCAGGACTGCTCCTGGGGAAACCCTGCTCCACTTGTAGCTGGAATGGCCTCAATCCCCAGGAGCCCTCTGGATCTAATGTGCCCAGCCTTTCTCCCTCCCCCAACCATTCTTTGCACACCTGTCTTGCCAACTTCCTTCCTGGAGCCTTCCTGCTCTCCTGCCACCTGGCCAGCCTGGGTGGGGTCTGCAGAGGTTCAGGACGGGTCACCCATGGGTGGGGGACAAGGAGAGGCTGCAGAGGGAAGGGTCCCAGGAATTACCTTGGCCTTTGGAAACTTTCCCCTACAATGGCTCAGTGGATGAAGAACCTGCCTGCAATGCAGGAGACACGGGAGTCTGAGGTTCGGATCCCTGGTTTGGGAAGACCCCCTGAAGGAGGAAATGGCAACCCACTCCAGTATTCTTGCCTGGGAAATCCCATGGACAGAGGAGCCTGGTGGGCTACAGTCCATGAGGTCACAAGGAGTCGGACACAACTGAGCAACTGAGCCCACCCGAGATGAAGAAGAGAGGCTGGACTAAATATGTTTTTTTTTTTTTTGGAAGCTCCACTGGGCAGCTCAGACTGGGAATGACACAGGAGCTAGATCCCTGCTCTAGGAAGGGTGGGCAGGCTGCCCCCAAGTCTTGACGGTGGGCTGCAGAGGTTCAGTTCCACAGGGCCTCCTGGAAATGCAGAAAGGGCCAGTTCCCTCCAGTGTTTTGAGGCTCCTAATATACCTTAAAAAGACTTGTCACACTAGAGCTATAAAAATTGAAGTATGTTTTAACATTTAATTGAGCAAATTAACTCTTTCATCACCTGTTCAAATTCAGTGCAATGTATTTGGACTACTGGACAAGACAATTGGAGGATTTGTTTTTAAAAATATATTATTTCCTTGGCAAAATGGCTGATTCTTCAGCAGGGACAGGGCAAAAAGTGAGCCTTGGAGGGTCCTGTGATGCCAGAGTTAGGAAGTGGTCCAAACTCAAAAGGATAGGGTTGTGTCATAGGGTCTCAGGAGCCTGAAGCTCCCAATGGCCAAAGCTGCAACAATTAGAGCAATAAAATGTGTAACTGAGTGTTTGGTTGTAACCCAGAGTATAAAAATCTGTATCCCTGAGTAGGCACTGGTAGAAATAAATTATTGGATAAATAACTAGCTGGAGGAGGAGAGACAAATCTTCCAAATAACATGTGGAGGTTCTCACTCCTCCAGGTTAATTATCCCTTCCTCTTCACTTGAATGTAGACTGGGCTTGCACGAGGGCATGCTAAGTCGCTTCAGTTATGTCTGACTCTTGGTGACCCTATGGACTGTAGCCCGCCAGGTTCCTCTGTCCAAGGGATTCTCCAGGCTAGAATAATGGAGTGGGTTGCCATGCCCTCCTTCAGGGGATCTTCCCAACACAGGGATCAAACCTGCATCTCTTATGTCTCCTGCATTGACAGGAGGGTTCTTTACCACTAGCTCCACCTGGGAAGCCCCACATTGGGCTTAATGACTTCTAAATAATAGAGTAGGGAAAGGGAACAATATTAAGTTTACAGTGGAGACACCTGGCAGACACCACCTGGACCGAGTGATCAAAGTTACCACCCTATCATGTGCCCCCATCAGTACGTGATGAGGTGCGTGTGAGCTAAGTCGTGTCAGTCGTGTCCGACTCTTTGCAACTCCAGGGACTGTAGCCTGCCAGGCTCCTCTGTCCATGGGATTCTCCAAGCAAGAATACTGGAGTGGGTTGCCATGCCCTTCTCCAGGGGATCTTCCCAATCCTGGGATCGAACCTGTGTCTCATATCTCCTGCTCTGGCAGGTAGATCCTTAACCACTGTACCACCAAGGAAGTCCTCAAACGCTGACTGAAGGACATTATACAAAATACTTGACCAGGACTTCTCAAAACTGAAAAAGATCTCAAAAAGCACAGAGAGACAGAAACAGGCACAGACCAGAGAACCCAAGGAGACACAGCAGATGGATGCAGTGTGGTTCCTGGGTGGATCCTGGAACAGGGAGTGCATTCATGGAAAAGCTGGCAAAATCCAAATAAGGTCTGGACATTTTTGTTTGTTTGCTTTGGCAAGCAGCATCTCATTTCCCTGACTAGGGATCGAACTCACGGCCCTTGCATTGGAAGTGCAGAGTGTCAACCTCTGGACCACAAGGCAAGTCCCGGGGTCTGGATTTTAGATAATAGAGATGTACCAGTGTTGTTTTTTTCCCTGGCTTTGACAAATGTACCACAGTGGTGTGAGATGTGGGAACTCTGTGTACTATCTTTGCAATTCTTCTGTAAATTGAAAATTAAATCTGAAATTAAAAATTTATTTTAAAAACCCCTAATTCATGGGTACCGTAGGTGGTCTGTTTTGGTAGGAAGTTCAGAAGGCTTTGTTCACTTCTGTTGGTGTCTGTTTGTCTGTCTGTCTGTCTATCTCTCCTGTGGTTGAGTATTATCATTTGGACATAGCCTCCAAAGTCTAAACATAGAGGCTTTTGGTTCATGAGGCCCTGGCCAGACCGTTCCCCTGCCACCCCCCTTCCCCCACTTCAGCCACTCTTGCTCCCTCTTTGCTGAACCTTGAATGCTTACATTCTGGACTGTTAGAGCTGGAAAGCCCCAAAGAGACTGGCTAGCCCAGAACCTTGGTTTTATAGATGGAAACACAAAGCAGGAAAGAGATTTGCATCTGGCCACATGGCAGGTTAATTTTGGCAAAGCTGAGAAAGGCATTAGCCAGGCTTTCTCCATTCCAGGCATCCCTGGGCCCCTTTGCCAGACACAATGGGGGTCAGACCTACACAGGTGCTCAGAAATACTGGTGACTTACTTAAGAACCTGATAAGGGCAATGTCTTGTTTAAAGGATTGGTCTTGTTCAGGTGTCTGTTGGAGGGAGCTGTTGCAGGGGACCCCTTTGGCCTCATCATGCGCTCTCTTAACCAGTGAGTCCCATCTGGTTTTGAAGTTCCAGAAAGAGGCCGAGCTAAAGGTGGGCAAAAAAGGTGATTTGGCTTGTCCCCCCTCTCCACTGCCCGCTCCTTCCCAGTCCCAGAGCCACTGGGGCCAGAGAGAATCCTGTAAGGCCCTGATGGTGTGCAGAGGCTTGGGTCTTCAGTCCTGTGGTTGAACCCTCCCCAGTCCTTCCTGGAGGGCACAACTTTGGTGATATCCTTGAACCAGAGCTAGCTTCCCTCAGGTCAGGAGAGTCCGGGCTAGGCTGGGTGGACATTCATGCTCTGTGGCCTGGCCTGGGGAGGGCCTGTTCCTGTCCTTTGCTGTCCACCTCACTGTGTTTCCACACCAAACTGTAATATTCTGGGGCGCCACTGCCTCCCACCCCACTGTGGCTCCTTGAAGACAGGTTCCCAGGACAGGTCCTGGCACAGAAGTTGGTAAACCTGTGGTGAGTCAGTGAACCAGGCAACTGGGGTACTTTCAGGCATGTTTTGCTGTGGGCATCACTGTTGCATCCTCTTTTCAAGTCCAGCTCACAGATGTCACCTTATATCTGAAAAGAGCAGGCATAGACTGGGAGCTGGGGAGTCCGGGGTTCACCTGGGCCTCCAGCTGAGCCATCTCTGAAGGTCTGGGTGGGAGTAGAGAACTAGACGTTTCAGAGATGAATTTGCGTCTGGGCCAGGTCTAACCACAGCTAGGCTGACATCTGTTCACACGGCCAAAGTGGGCATCCACATATGGGGTTGTCACTGAGACCAGTTCATAAGGCCCTGGAGGTCATTAATGTGCAGCTCACATGCTGGTCAGAGGTTCTGATGGGCTGTTTGAGATATCACTGGTCTATAAACATGCCACAGGAAACTGGCTGGTGTCTCTCCAGCACATTTCACCCGATTCCCCCTTCCTAATAGTGCTGGGAATTTCCCAGTCATGTGATCTGGTTAGAAATGACCCCATTCCAGATAACTAACAAAGACCTACTATATAACACAGCAAACTCTGATCAATGTTATGTGCAGCCTAGATGGGAGGGGAGTTTGGGAGAGAATGGAGACATGTACATGTGTGGCTGAGTCCTTTTGCTGTCCTCCTGAAACTATCACAACATTGTTAATTGACCATACTCCAAAACAAAATAAAAAGCTTAATAAAAAATGATTAAAAACAAACAAACAAAAGGCCCCATTTCAGCAGCAGGTCCTAACTGGCTTAAGCAAATCAATATATCTTATCATCCAGACTATGGCAATTGGTCAGGAAAGGTTACGTGACCCAAATTAGGCCAACCAGGATAATGAGTCTCAATCCTGTGTCTTTTCTTCATGTTAACTGGGCAGCAAGCTCTCTGTTTCTTATACCAGTCACGCATGATAAAAGCAAGTAGTCCCAAGAGTTTCTGGAAGCTACCTTGTGACACTTCAGAGGAGGCAGAGCCAAGAGACTGGAAGAACATTGGTCCTTAGTAACAGCTGCTGGATCAAGCCTTGCCTGAAGCTATTCCAAGTTCTAGACGTTTTATCTGTGTGAGTCCATAAATTCCGTCAATCACAACCAAAAATATCCTTTATGATGGTAACAATAATTGCTTAATAGCTCTTAAGTATATACTAATTATCTAAATACAGCTTGGGATTTCCCTGATAGCTCAGTTGGTAAAGAATTTGCCTGGAATGCTGGAGACTCCACTTCGATTCTTGAGTCGGGAAGATCTGCTGGAGAAGGGATAGGCTACCCACTCCAGTATCCTTGGGCTTTCCTTGTGGCTCGGCTGGTAAAGAATCCACCTGCAATGTGGGAGACCTGGGTTTGATCCCTGGGTTGGGAAGATCCCCTGGAGAAGGGAAAGCTATCCACTCCAGTGTTCCATCTATGGACTGTATACTCCATGGAGTTGCAAAGAGTCGGATAGGACTGAGCAACTTGCACTTCATTTTACTTCAAATACAGCTTAGGGGATAAAATCTTACAAAATATGAGGTCTGTGGGGGTGGTTTGGCAATAATAAAATAGTGGTGAAAAGGTCAGCAAACTGCTGATCTAATTCAAGCTCTGACGTTTGTTGTTCAGTTGCTCAGTTGTGTCTGACTCTTTGGGGCCCCATGAACTGCAGCACATGTACCAGGCTTCCCTGTCCTTTACCATCTCCTGGAGTTTGCTCAAACTCATGTCTGTTGAATCGGTGATGCCATCCAACCATCTCATCCTTTGTCATCCCCTTCTCGTCTTACCCTCAATCTTTCCCACCATCAGGGTCTTTTCCAATGAGTTGGCCCTTTGAGTCAGGTGGCCAAAGTACTGGAACTTCAGCGTCAGTCCTTCCAGTGAATATTCAGGGTTGATTTCCTTGGCACATGGTAAACCGAAGGCCCAAGGAGAGGTCATGAGATTTGCTTGAGGTTTTATAGCTGCTCGGTAGAGCCTCCAGACTCATTCTTGTTGTTTAATGGTAATAATTGGAATGCTTGAATTTCTGTGCATTTCCTGTGAAATCATGACTTTATGTTTTTCCTCTCTTTTTCTAAAAGGCAGAGAAAGAATGGCAGTAATCTTCTTCATTTTGTAAATAAGGAGGCAGAAGCCCAGAAACTTAAAGATTTGCCAAGATCACACAGAAAGGCAGGGGTAGAACTAGTCCCAGAAGCCAAAGGTCCTGAATGTCACTCAGGTTCAGCGGCTTCCACCTGTCCCCTTGTGCTCATCACCTCTGCCTCCTTTAGGGTAGGAGTAAAATGAAGGGCCTGGAGGGGCCCCTTCTTCTGGCCTTGCTTCTAAGCTGCAAAGTGATTAAGGAGGACTTTGAGTTGTATATTTGAAGGAGGTGATTCTCAACCCAGGCAGATGGTCCTCCCCACCCAACCTTAGGAAAACCAAGGCTCTGAGGCTCAGAGAAAACTTCGGCTATTTCTGTTGCCAGAGCTTCCAAAAGGGAGGCTAGTCTGGAGAGATGGGAGGTTGCATGCATGAGTTTCTGGCCTCCCAATCTATGTGACCACAGCCCTGACACCTACAATTCCTTGTTCGAAAGCCTGCCACAGTCCCCATTGTTTTCAGTAGCCACAGGATTGATATGCCCAGTTGCACAGGCAGTGCATTGCACAATTTGAATTATGATCTGAATGGCATCCCCTGGAGTTGTACAGTTCGCAGCTTACACAACCATACACGATGAGCCCAGGTTACATTTCTCAACATATTTGAAGACTCAGATTGTTTTCATAGTGATCAGTGACCTCGAAAACCCTTTTTTGAATAAAGAAGATAATTTCATTTTTCTGCAAGATGAAAAGGTATTTTGAGAAAATTTATTTTAGATCAGTCTGATTCCAAAGATTGTATTAGAAAGTTTGTATTTAACAAGACTTGTTATTTTAAAGGCTACTTTGGATCCTCTCCTATTTAATAAATGATGCCAACTGTTTAATAGAATTTAAATTAATTTTATAGGGAAAAATTGAGATTTACAGACAAATGAATTGAAAATATCTTGTTAGCCTTGGATTGGAGACTGAATGTATGCTGAAATTGTCATTATATATTGAAATTTAACTACATGCTATGAATTAAAAAATATATTTGTTTTCAATACAGAGGAGTTTAGAATGTTTGCATCTTGTGCTTCATTTTTTGTGATCTATTTGGTTATTTTCAAAACACATTTTATGCCTTGTTTCCAAATGAAAAGATGAGAGAGAAAATATCATCTCCTCAAATAAACCATTTCAGGTATGAATAGCTGTTATTTTGAAAGATGAAAAGCTAAAATGGCTATATTTTCTCTTTTTCCTGCAGTTTTTGAAGTACTAGAGGCATCTTGATGTTGTACATAGATTATTTTGTTTGTTTGTTTGTTTGAGCAGGTGTTACATAAACAGTGTAAAAGATTCAAAACGTACAGGTGTGCTTTTTTTTTTTTTAATGAGACATTTACTTTTTAAAAATAACATGTTTATCTATTTATTTTGGTTGTGCTGGGTCTTAGTTGTGGCATGCAGAATCTCTCCTTGCTCATGTGGCAACTTTAGTTGCGGTATGTGGGATCTAGTTCCCCAGCCAGGGATCAAACCCTACCCCCCTGCATTGGGAGCTTGGAGTCTTTGCCACTGGACCACCAGGGAAGGCCTGGTACAGGTGTGTTTTGAGTAGAACCCAAATCTCCTTTCCATGGTCCTTAAAGTGATTCTATTCTCTAGGAACAGCTGAAGATAGCAATTCCTTATGTATCTTTCTAGATAGAATCTGTGCAGCTACAAGCATATACTTGCTTAAATACGTTCTACTTTGTCTCTATTTTTATACAGAGGAAGCCCTCTCTATAACCAACTGCACCTTGGCTTGTTTTTTTTTTTTTTTTTTTACCTCCTAATAGACCTTTGAGATAATTCCAATCAGTATGTGTTATGCTGCCTCATTACTAAAAAAAATTTCAGCTGAAGAAGATTCCATTGTAAGAATGTACGATCATTTATTTAGGCTATATGTGACTGATAGACATTTAGGTTGTTTCTGACCTTTAGCTATTACAAACAACACTGCAAGTAGCTGCCATCTGCTCACCACTTTGCAACTGTGCAAATACAAAGCAGGATGAATTCATCTTACCGGGTCAAAGAACGTCTTAGGGACTTCCCTGGTGGCCCAGTGGTTAAGAATCTGCCTGCAAGTGCAGGGTACACAGGTTTGATCTCTGGTCTGGGAGGCTCCCAACTACCTGGTGGCTTAGATGGTAAAGCGCCTGCCTGCAATGCGAGAGATCTGGGTTCGATCCCTGAGTTGGGAAGATCCCCTGGAGAAGGAACTGGCAACCCACTCCAGAACTCTGGCCTGGAAAATTCCATGGACAGAGGAGCCTGGTAGGCTACAGTCCATGGGGTCGTAAAGAGTCGGACATAACTGAGTAACTTCACTTTCACTGGGAAGCTCCCAAATGCCTCAGGACAGCTAAGCCCGGGAGCTGCAACTACTGAAGACCCCCCTGCCCGAGAACTGTGCTCCACGAGAAGCCACCGCAATGAGAAACTGGAGCTCTGAAACTAGAGTGTAGCCTCCACTTTCTGCAACCAGAGAAAGCCCGCACACAGCAAGGAAGACCCAGGGGAGCCAAAAATAAGTAGATAAAATAAAATAAAATAAAATAAGAGTGCTTTAGTTTGCTAGGCTCCTGTAACAAAGTACTACAAACTGAGTAGTTAAGCAGAAGAAATTTATTATTTCACAGTTCGGGAGGTGGGATGTTTGAGATCAGGTAGGGGCAGGGTGGCTCCTTCTGAGAGCTGTCGGGAACATCTGTTCCAGATCTCTCCTGTGGTTCCTGATGGTTTGCTGACACTTTTTGGTGTCCCTTGGCTTGTAGCTGCATCACCTCATTTCTGCCTTGATGTTCACATGGCATTCTTCTTGTGTGTGTATGTCTGTGTCCAAATCTCTCCTTTTTATAAGCATAACAGTCATATTGGATGAGAAGCCTCCTCCACCCGGTATGATCTCATCTTAATTCCATCTGTAATGTCCCAGTTTCCAAATAGTGTCACATTCTGAGGTACTGAGGATTAGGACTTCAGCATGTAAATTTGGTGGTGGGGGACACAATTCAGTCCATAACAAAGGGTGTGTGAGCACTGACTTTTAGAAAAATATTGCTAAATTGCTCTTCATATATACTGTACCATTACCTGCCCACCAGCAAGGATGAAAATGGCCCATGTCACCGTATCCTTGCCCCACCGTGGTCACCAGACATTTGATCTTTGCTAGCCTAGTAGATGCAAACTAGTACTTCATTGTGTTTCCCTTATTTGTAAGTGAAGACGAAGGTTCTCTTTCTTACATTTAAGGCTGATTTGCACTTTGAGGGGTGGCCAGTCATTTACATCCTTTGCCTATTTTTCTGTTGAATTATTGATCTTTTATCCTTATTGATTCATAGGATCGCTTTATGGATAAGGAAAATTAGCTCTTTGTAATAGATTTAAAATATTTTCCTTTCCTCTTAGTCAGTTGTCATTTGACTTTGTATATATGTTTCTTTTTTTCTTAACTCAGGAAAGCATTTTCAATTTTATGTAGAGAAACAGATTATTTTCTTTTATGGTTTGGGGGTTTTCTGTGATACCTAAGAAGGCCTTTTCCACTCTAGGATTATGACACAAATTTGCCCATTTTTCTAACACATTTATATATATATATATATACACACACACATATACACTTTTATTTAAAATTTTTATTTTTTAAAATTTATTTTGGCCAAGTGGTGCACCTTGCAGGATCTTATTTCCCTAACCAGAGATCGAACTCGGACCTCCATCAGTAGAAGTGTGGAGTTCTACCCACTAGACCGCCAGGAAATTCCTACATATATAGTTTAAAAAAATGTTTGGAATTAGTTTTGGTGCAGGTGTAAGGTAGGGGCCCAATTTAGTTATCATGATGGATACTTAGTGGTCCCAACAGTACTTATCAAATAACATGTGAGAATTGTGATCAGATGTAAGTGTGTGCTGCTGCTAAGTCACATCAGTCATGTCCGACTCTGTGAGACCCCATAGATGGCAGCCCACCAGAATTCCATCCCTGGGATTCTCCAGGCAAGAATACTGGAGTGGGTTGCCATTTCCTTCTCCAGAGCATGAAAGTGAAATGTGAAAGTGAAGTCACTCAGTCGTGTCCGACTCGTAGCGACCCCATGGACTGTAGCCTACCAGGCTCCTCCGTCCATGGGATTTCCCAGGCAAGACTGGAGTGGGGTGCCATTGCCTTCTCCAAGCAGTGTGTAGATGGGAGGAATTTTCAGAAATATTTTTTTTTTATTTATTTATCTTTTATGCCAGGGTCTTTAGTTGTGGCATGTGAGATCTTTAGTTGCAGGCATGTGGGATCTAGTTCCCTGACCAGCGAATCCATGCTCCCTGCATTGGGAGCTTGGAATGTTAACCACTGGTCCCAGAAATATTTTCATTAATATTTTTTCCCTTTTAACTTGTATTTCTATTTCAGTATCAAATTTTGCTTTTTAGGATTTTTTTGTTTAACCAGTGGTTTCTCTCCTGGGCATAGTCTATAAATTTTTTATTGTAATAAAAACAATTTAAAATTGTTTCATAGGCAAAGCTACACCAGGAGCTGGGAGTGTTCAGCCAAGTGATAAGAGGACTGAATAACTGCAAGTCATTATTTGACAAGCCCTCTTGTCTCTCAAGCCATTCCCTTTAAACAATACAAACTGTTTCTTTTTTTCCTTTAATGTTTATTTGGCTGCACCAGGCCTTAGTTTCGGCATGCAGGATCTAGTTCCATGACCAAGGGTTGAACCTGGACCCCTGCATTAGAAGCATGATGTCTTAGCCAGTTGAGTCACCATGGAAGTCCCTACAAACTATTCCTTAATTGATTAAAATACAGAAATTGAAACAGAAGCTAGTATTGTGTTTAAAGACATGAATCCCCTGGGAAGACTTAAGCCCTTGTTGATTCATCCGAGGGGGTTAAAAGTTTGAATCCTGACTCACTGACTTCCGGCCCTGACGCCTTGGGTAACTTGCTTGACATCTCGGTGCCACATTTTTCTTCATCCTCAAAATGGGGAAAACAAAAAGAGAAGGTTCTGTAGGGCCTGAAGTTTCTGAAGTTTAGGCGGGGGAACCTCTTAACAACTACAAATGTGAAGTGAAGCACTGTCCCTGTAGGTTCTGGGGGGAGCCTCTCACTTGCAGATTAAAACTTTTTAGCTTCACAGCAGACCTCTGAAAACAGCATCTTTTTCAAGGGCTGTTGGGAATATGGAATGAGGCCATGTGGCTCTGGTTCCGGGGTGTGGTGGGCCTGACTCGCAGACTAACTCAGGTGTGTAAGAAGTATCGCTTTCTTTCCATACAAAAACCTGCCTGAGGTTCTGACGCCAAGCGTCCCGATTCCACCAAGCTGGCAAACACCTTCATTTCAGTCATTCTTGCAAGCTTTTACTCCACCTCACTCTGAAGGCATATTGAAAGGGGGGCAGGGGCCCATTTTTCTGTGATCATCATTTGTCTTTGGTCATCGGTACCCACACAGATACCTCCACAGACACCCTTACAGACTCAGACACACACATGTCCTAACTGAAGCATCTGCTATTCCTTGCTGAATTCCCCTTCAACTTCTAGCTCTATACTGCTTCTGATCCATGCGCGCATGGGACTTGGGGATCTTGGAGGTGTGCCCTAGGAGTGCTGTTTAATAACTTGTAAGAAGACTGCTGTTGGGGGCCCAATGGCTCTATTCTGCATCATATCAAAGATCCAGTTCTCTGAAGAGGCAGTGAACCACTGGGGCTGAAAGCACGGGGCTGGGTGCCAGACAGAACCAGGCTCAAATCCGGCAAAGCCTTGTTTTTCTCATCTGCAGAATGGGGAGGGTGATAATGTTTCCCTCACAGAATTGGTGAGTCATCAACATCGAGGTTAATTAAGGTTAAGGGCTTGTCTTAGCATCTCCCACACTGTACACAAACTCTAGTGCTAGAGTTCGCCTCTTCACTTTTCATTAGTGGATGAGGAAACTGAGTCCCAGAGCCACTGGCTGGCTGGGTGAGGTCACCATGCAACATTCTGTAAACAGTGGGGATAATGGTGCAGAAAGCATGCTTATTTGATTTGCAAATGACTTAAAACTAGGTCTGGGAGCTGGTACTTTTTTTTTTTAACATTTATTTATTTGAGTGCACTGGATCTTGGTTGTAGCACATGGGATCCAGTTCCCTGACAGAGATAGAAAGTGGGCCCCCTGTATTGGAAGTGCAGAGTCTTAGCCGTTGGATCACCAAAGACGTTCCAGTGGCTGGTGTTTTAAATGACCGTACTAGGGTTCAAAAGCACCAAAAGCAGGTGAAAGGATAGACGAAACCCCCTGAAGTAAAACGGAATAAGGATGGATGTAAAATGAAAAGATTTTGCATGAAAAAGGTCTTGGCTGAAGTACAATCCCATGTTAAGATGGCTGCTCCCAATCTAATGTGATCTCAGGCAGCATCTCTGGTGGTATAGATTGAGGATGAGAGAGGTGACAACGGGAAGGAAGGTTGGGTTCAATTCTGGTTGCCGTACCTTTGAGGGTACAGAGAGAGACCAGAGTCCAGTTTGTGGAGGGGCAAAGGATAGTGAGGAACTTGCCAGGTAGCTCAGTGGTAAAGAATCTGCCTGCGAGTGCAGGAGACATGGGTTCAATCCCTGCATCAGGAAGAGCCCATGGAGAAGGAAATGGCAACCCATTCCAATATTCCTGCTTGGGAAATCCGATGGACAGAAGAGCCTGGTGGGCTACAGTCCATGGAATCACAAAAGAGTTGGACATGACTTAGCAACTGGAAACAAGAGCAAAGGATGGTGAGGAATGGGGGATAATGACTTTGAAGAAGAGACTCAGAGGGGCAGAGGTGGGAGCAACAGTAACCCTGCCTGGCTCCAAGGCCAGAACATGGCTATGACAAAGCTCTGAGAACCAACTCCGACAGAACTGTCCGTCCATGAAAATGATTGTGTTTGGAAATAGTGAGCACCCCATCACTGGTGGTATGCAAGTGGAGTGAGGAAAGGATTCCTGCTTCGAGCTCCCAGTTTCAGCAAAATACTGGCCCTACTGATAAAACCATCCTTTGTCTGCTATATATACACACATCATAGTCAACAGATATGTAATCCATATTTCCCCTATTTTAAGGTGTACTTTAAGAAATGAATATTTCTGAAACTGGGGCTGTCTTAAATCAGTGTGTACGCTTCATGCATAATGCATCCTTCTTTCTGAAAAGTTGTTATTCAAGCTTTTTTGAATCAGCAAAATGAAGTGTACACTTTGGGAAGTTGTTCTGACAATCTGTATTTCATCTTACATTTGCCCTATTAGAATGCATGTCTTGACTTTAAAGAAATCTATCTAAATAAATGATGTGTACAAAAAAATAATATCCAACTTTCTCATCTTAGTGAAGCCATACTCAAATGTATTGAATCCAGCAGCAGGTGACATTCCACCTTGTTGCTGCCATCCTGGCATCAGAAGTGGAAGCAAGACAGGCTATTAAATAGGCTTTTAACAGATTCAGAACAGAAGGTTCTTGGCTAGGGGAAAAAAATTCCACTTATCAAGAGATGTTATCTCTTCAAAGGATGAGAAACTATTTCTTCATAAAGAGAGTTTGGAGGGAGCTTTTTGTTCTGTGAGGACAACATCTGGATTTGAATATGTCCATCCTCAAAAGGAGATTTTTCTCATAATGGATCGGACTCAAAACACTCAGAGCATAAGGATCGGTGCTTTTTCAAAAGGAGACACTTGCGGAGGCGTGAGGGGGGCCCTCCTGTCTCCGCAGCGCCAGCTCTGGAGGTCCAGGAGGGCCCCCGCGCCCTTGACTAACTTTCACACTGAAAGCCTCTCCATCATCTTCTGCCTCCCCACCCTACTCCGGGAATTTGGGACCTGAATTCATTTTGAAACATTTGCGGTTTCAGGAGGCTTTCTTAAAAAAAAAAAAAAAAAAATCTGCCAAGGATATATTACCATGAAAGATCATTTGAGAGGCTAGAAAGAAGGAAGCCAGGCCAAGGCCGGCGCGGGCTGTGCTGTAAGTTTGAGAAGGATGCTACGCGGAGCCGGGCCACCTGTGGACCACCCAGACGGACACATGCCCGCCGACGCGGGTTTGAATCCCGGCTCTGCGGGTCCCTTCCGACGCGACCTTGGGGGAAGTTGTGTAACCTCTGCGCCCAGCGACGCTCTTTCCTGGAGCCTAGAACTGGAAAGAAGCCCCTGGAAGCCCTGACATCAGAGGTGACGCGAGCCTTCGCAGGCGATGACTAGGCAGAACCCGTCGCCACTCCCTTTCCCGCGTCCCGGCCGCTCTGCGCGGGTGTGTCGCCTCCGACCAGGTGGTTCTGGCTCCTGCAGCAGCTTTCTTTAGGTCCGCGCGCCCCAGAGCCCCCGGGCTCCCGGCTTACACGGCCCGACTTCTAATAACACGGCCCCTGGGCCGGGCGGTGGCGCCCCCTCCCGGTAACGGCAGGGAGGCGGTGCACGGAGGCGTCATTGCCACATCTCAAAGGAAGCCCTTTCTGGGGTTCAGCCTCGACCTCTCCCGGGGGGCCGTTTGCAGGAAGAAAGGTCATATGGAGCTCAATAGTCCCTTTGCCAGGCTAGGCTGGAGATCACCTTGAGGCCCAAATGGAAGGGACCACCTGGAGTAGGACCTGCCAGCATGTCTGCTGAAAGAGACTTTTGGGGAGTTGTAGGCTAAGGACTATTGTGCTGGGCGGTGCGAAGGTGAGGGGGTGGGTAGGAGGGGTGGGGGTACTGGGGGGGATGGTGAGGGGGCGGTGCATGAGTGAAGATCTCAGCTGGGCTGTGGGAAGGAAGAAGGGGCCCCAAAGGAAGGATTGTAGCTTAGGGCTTTTGAGAAAAAAAAAAAAAATAATAATAATAAGGGCTAGGAAGGGAGCCTGTGCCTGAGAGAGGGATTTGGTGCAGCCCCCAACTCACTGACCTGGTCCGCTTCTCCCCCGTCTCCTGGGACAGATTTTATCAGTGTCTCAGCGGAAATGGCAACCCACTCCAGTGTTCTTGCCTGGAGAATCCCAGGGACAGCGGAGCCCGGTGGGCTGCCGTGTATGGGGTCGCACAGGGTCGGACACGACTGAAGTGACTTAGCGGCAGCAGCAGCAGCAGCGGTATTGGGGAAGGTCTTCAGTGAGCCATTTTTCTTCATAAAGAAAGCGAGAGGGACTTGCTAAACTCCGGGCAGAATGTCACAATGATGAGAGATGTTGAAAGTCAGAAATAGAAGCAGGGGGGGACCTTACCATGGAGCTAAGCCCCCAGGTGAAGTGGGGTCCAGACAAAAGTGAGGTGGCACCCTGAAGCTCCCTAGGGTGCCTAGGGTGAAGCCCTTGGGGGCCCAGAGTAGAAAGGCCTCTAATGAGGTCCTTGGCGATTCTCACCCTTGGGGGTGGGATGGACCTGGGCAGGTGAGAATGGGCTGGGGGAGGAATCAAGGTTTAGAGTCATTGCTGACCCCCTGCTGCCCCACTTGACAAAGTTATCTTCCTTCATCACTCAACTTGCCTCTTCCCCAGACAGTTCCCGGAGAGGTCCCACTGCCCGCCCCACCTCCCCACCAGTCCCCCAGGTACTCCCATCACTCCTCTCCTATGACGGCCAGCTCCAGGCCGTCCTCCCCACTGGGCTGTTGTTCCATCCCAGCTCTCTCCCCAGCACCCAGCATGCTGCCCAGCACATGGCTGGCGCTCAGCGAATATTTGATGACTTCAGTCGATTTGGGAAGGGCTCTGGTTCCTCCTTGGCTTTAGACTGGATTGGGGCAGGCAGAAGAGGAGGCTTGCGGGGTAGTGATCTGGGCTGTCTGTCCTCTCTCTGAAGGGCCCCTGTTTCAGAGTCTGATTTCCCAGGCAGGGTTACCCTCTCCCTCCGTTAGCCCCCTTCTTATGCCGCCTTAGGCTCCCAGCCTGGCCCCCTCCTCATCCTGCTTGGCCTCTCATTTCCCACCCTGGGCCCATCCCCTCTGCGTGACTGACCCCTCCATTCCTCACCCTGCTCAGCTTCTGACACCCGCACCAGGCTGCCCTGTGTGTGGATGCCCCCTCACCCCATTTGTGCTCTGACACTCAAGGCCAGGCTGTCCCTTCGTGACAGAGGTTCTCCCCACCCAGCTGGGGCTCTGACACCCCGTACCAGGCTGCCTCCCCTACATGGACCCCTCCTCACTCTGCTGTGACACCTCTTCTCATCCACCATGTTTCCCCCAGCCCCACGCTGGTGTCTGGCCTGCTCTGCTGCCCCTGATGGTTTTAGGACTGAAAGGTTCAGGAAGATCAGAAGAGAAGAGGAGCAGAAAAAGTATTTTAACAGTGGAAATTTTTGCACAAGCAAAACCTTAGGAAGAATATATAAAATAGAGCTGCTCTGGAGCCTCACCCACTCTCGAAACTGTCATTAAATCCTGCGGTGGGGAGAGCATTTCTTGGTGTACAATTTGGGAAATACTGGGAAAGAATTCTGCCTAGAATAAAAAGGATGTTGCTTTGCAGCCACTTAGATGTCCTCTCTGAGCTTTTCTGAGAAGGTGACTTCTGCCGATGGGAGGATGGAGCTTGGGGGCAGCCGTTGCTGCTGCCTGGGGGCTGGGTCTCAACTGTGCAGGTGTTGGGGGCCTGTGGGAGGTGGATCAGGGTCTGCAGGACAGGGGCTGTGAGTTACAGGACCTCTGTGTGCGGAGGCACCAGCCCGACCACCCCCTTCCTCGCCTGTGCCCCTCTGTGACCCTCTGTGTCCCTATCTCTGGTCACCTCCAGGAAGAGAACCAGGAAATTCTACTTTGGTGGCTTAAGTAAATGTCAGTGACCTCCTGATGGTTCTCATCACACCGTGAGCAACACTTTACCGTTTGCAAAACGGTTTCACATCCAGTTGCGGGTTTGATCTGATCTCTACAGCCGTTGGTAGAGATAGTGCTGTGGCTAATCCCTCCACCCCCACCTCCCCTGGAGAGAAGAGGAAGTGGAGGATTGGTTGGGAGTTGCGGGAGTTGCGTAAATTGCCCCAGCGGCAGACAGGAGGCCCGGAATCCCAGACTCCATTCCCAGTACCTTCTGGGCATGGTTGGCCTTTCCTGGGCCTCTCCCGGGCCTCTCCCCACCCCGGCTCTATCACACTCATTGAGGTAATGAGCTTATTCAGCCTGAGCCAAGCGTGAGCTTAGGGCTTAGGCATAGGATTCTGTAGTTGGGCAGAAAACAGGTCAAGAGTCAGGACCCATTTCCCAAAACCCCGGGGGCAAGCTCCAAGGCCCCCTCACTGGAGTAGGGGGTTTGGAGTAGGATGACCACATAATTAGTCATCCAGATTAGAACACTTTTGAGAATGAAAGGGAGCGCTGTTAATAACGACTCCATGGCAACAGCGCTGAACAGGGAGCTGAGGTCACTATTATGGTACCACCTGCCCAGCCTCTTCTTCATCTTCACAGCCTCAGACCCCCAGACCTGAAGCAGAACGGCAGCCATTCACTGGGCATTTAGTGGTGCTGGGCGCTTCTTAGAGCTTGTTTTATTAGATCTCCATGGAAACGCATGGCTGATCCACTTATTGGTCCCATTTTATTAATCGAGAGACTGAGGCCCAGAAGACTCTTGCCCCCAAACAAACAACTGGTGAGTGGTGGAGCTGGGATTTGAGCCTGAGGGGTCGGGCTTTCCTTGAGAAGATTCTATTGCTAATAACATTTTAATGAATTGATTTGGCCCACAAGAATTGTCAGGGAATGGGTGTTCCCCATCTTTCATCAGACCTCTCCCCCCACTCCCCATCTCCCTAAGCTGTCTTTAGCTCAGGGACATCATTAAAAGGACCTTTGAGTAATGAGGGGATGTGTAGACTAGGAAGGTCAACAGGGAATGGAAGTATAGTGGCAGGATGAGTATGGTAACAGCTGACATATTTTTTAGCTGTGTCTCATGGCAGGCAGGATCTTATTTCCCCAAACAGGGTTTGAACCTTTGCCCTCTGCAGTGGAAGCATGGAGTTTTAACTACTGGACCATCAGGGAAGTCCCAAAGCTAACATTAAATAAGCACTGCATACCAGACTCTGTTTCAAGTTTTCTCAGTATATTAGCCTGTTTAATCCTCATAACCACCCTATAATCATCAGGCGATTTGTCCCTGAGGAAGAGGAAGCTGCTGGCTCAGTGGTGGAGTCCCTCCAGCCTGCTTCCTCTAGGTTTTAGAACTTGGAAATTCTGTGTCGGTGGCTGAAGCAGATGTCACTGACCTCCTAATGGTACTCATCAGACAGGGAGCAACACTTTACAACTTTCAGGGAGGGGGAGAGTCCATGGTCCAGCCTTCTGGGGGTGCCAGCCAAAGTGTTCACTGATTCCTCCTCCTGCTCCACCATCTCCCTGCAGAGGCAGAAGGTGGGCAGAGGTGGAGCCCGGTCTCCACCGGTGGCTCATTTTCATTCATTTTCTTTAAATGTTTCTTGCTCTGGTTTTAAATCTAATTTTTCAGCTTCTTTTTTATCTTCACTCAAGTTGCTTTAATGAAATGAAAATGTGTCTGTTTCCCTCTGCTGGAGCTGCCTGGGGAATTTCAATATAAAACAAACAAGTTGGCTTTTAAAATTAAAATTTTATGGGTGGCATTTCCTCACTTAATGAGAGGCACAAAAGGCTGGAGTAAAACCAATTAACACGGGGTTGGGACTCGGTGTTCAGCAAAATTAAGCAGCAGGGGCACGGTGTGCTGGGAACCTTTAGGGTGGGGGCTGGGGGAGACGTGCTGACAGGCGGCGTGGAGTCCGGTGGCCCCCCGGGACCCCTGTGCTCCCTGGGTGGCCCTGCACAGGTGTACGTGCAGCCCCCAGCCCCCAGCCCCCGCCCCCAGCACCCCATGCCCAGGTGCCTGTGTGCATACCTGCTCTGTACATTCACATGACCGGCGAGTGTGTGGATGAGCAGACGGGGCTGGGGAATGGCTGCTTTGGATTCCTGGGGTCCTGGACACCAAGTCTGGACAGGCGTCCTTGAAAATAGCTAAGGTGTCCGCACAGACACACTCAAGAATTCACGCCCCTGGGACAGCATGAGTCCAGTCCTGCCTTCATCACAGCTGTGCCCCGGGGCCCCCAGACAGCCAGGAGTGGTGTAGGCGCTCCACAAACACACAATGACTGCACGAATGACTTCATTTGGGCAAACACTGTTAATGGAACTCAACAGTGAATCACTCAGAGTCCTTATCGCCCAGCACAGGACTCTTTTTTTTGTTGTTGGAAATGGTGAAAACGCCACAGGATCCTAGGCAGGAGGGGGCGTTGTGGTGACACTACCGAGGGAGAATGGCTTTGTGATACCAGCAAAGGTGTGAATGGAATGCATAGCTCCAGAGAGAAGGCAGCAGTCTGGGGGTGTGGCAGGACCAAAGGTCTGGGAATGAGAGCTGGGCACGGCTCAACCTGGCTAGAAAGTAAGGTGTGTGCAAGCGGAGGACTCTGGGGAGGTCAGAGGCAGCCAGGGTGTGAAGAGTTGGTGCTTTGACTTTAACTCGTGGGCAGTGGGGATCCCTTGCAGGTTCCAGAAGCTCAGAGGTGGTTTCTGGGAGACTGATTCTGGAGGTTGGTGGGAGGGAAAGGAGAAGTCCAGGCTGGTTGGGTTGACGTTGGTTCAGGTTGAGCTGAGGATCTCAGGCTGGGGAGTCAAGGGGCTGGTGGGGCCCTCCTCTGAGCTGGGGAGCCCTGGAGGAAGAACAGGTGGGGAAACTGGGGGTATTCAGTTGGCAATGCCAGCCCACCCTCCCAGGCATGGACCTGGCTGTGTTGAACACACAGGAGGTAGATTTCACACTGACATTTACAACCCAATTCTGTAAATTCCTGGCCTTGATGCCATAGCCCCCAGGGACCTCCTGGGTGAAACAAGCCTCATAGCTTCAGAGAAAGAGCCTGGGCCACCTCTCCTGCTCTCTTCATCTCCATTTCCTGCCGCCCTAATCCCCCTCCTCCCCAGAGATTCCTTCTGTCCTACACTGGGACAGCTTTCTCCCCACCCTTTCTGCCCTCTGATCCCCGATTCTTTGGAGAGGGTCATTCTGGTTACTAGAATCCCCAGAGTGGCAATAAGGTGGGGAAAGCTGAGTGTCCCACCTGCTCTGAGCCAGGACATCAAGCTGGTTGCTATGGCCACCATGAGCATCCTTAGTCTTCCCCAGTTAGGCCTTCAGACTCACGAATGCTCTCCCAGACAGAGTCCTGAAGGCATGTGGGCAGTGGGGGCTGGGTCCTGGCTCTTGGGAGAGTGTCTTTGAAGGAACCTCTCCGCGTGCAATGCAGGAGACCCCAGTTCAATTCCTGGGTCAGAAGATCCCCTGAAGAAGGAATAGGCTACCCACTCCAGTATTCTTGGAATTCCCTGTGGCTCAGATGGTAAAGAGTCCGCTTGCAATGTGGAGACCGGGGTTCAATCACTGGGTTGGGAAGAGCCCCTGGAGGAGGGCATGGCAACCCACTGCAGTATTCTTGCCTGGAAAATTCCGTGGACAGAGGAGCCTGGTGGGCTACAGTCCATGGGGTCGCAAAGACTTGGACACGACTGAGCGACTGAGCACTGAGGCTGGAGGAAATGGCTTCCTTATGCAGGTCTGTGTGTTCTGATCTGTGCCCATTGAAGGGTCCCTCTGAGGCCAGTGTGAGGATCCAGGTGAGGGTCCCTTTGAGACCAATCTGAGAAGTTTGAGGTTTATTTGTAAGTCTCTTTGAGGCCTGTCTGAAGGCCTAAAGACTGGGTTGTCTTGAAAGTCCGTCCTGTAAAACCAATAAAAATGGCCTGAGACTAAGGGTGACATTAACCCTTCTCCCTCCATATAACAAAGAGTAAATCTGGCCAAGATTGCAGGGAGTTCTTATGGCCCGGGGGCTGGTGGAGAGGCTGATGCCTTTCCTTTGGTGATGGATGTTGTTTACCCCAAACCATAAAACGGTTGACCAGAACCCCCATTCTATCCCAATAAGCAGCTGACTGATCTTGCTGAATCTGGCAGAGACAACACACTTCTTGAGGACCACAGCACCTGCCATCTTCCTGGGGAGAGTGCCACTATGTGCCCTACCTGAAATGGGCTTTTAAGTATGAATAGGAGTTCACCTACTGAACAAGGACTGAATTGAGTGAGTGACACTGGTGAAGACATAGAAATGTGGAATGGTTTTCTGTGGGCTGAGAGAACTACAAATATACCAGTTTCCCTGGAGTCAAGAACTTGCAAGAGGTAGGCATACAAGTATCAGACAAGATAAAGTAAGAGAGAAAGTGAAAGTGTTAGTTGCTGAGCCGTGTCCAACTCTTTGCAACCCCATGGACTATAGCTTGGCAGTCTCCTCTGTCCTAGCCGGTAGCCATTCCCTTCTCCAGGGAATCTTCCAGGGATGGAACCTGAGTCTCCTGCATTGCAGGCAGAGTCTTTACCATCTCAGCCACCAGAGAAACCCTAAAGTAAGAGAGAGGGCCTTGCAAACTATTGAGTGCTACACAAAATGAGGCCTTGCTCTTACCACCCAGCTTTCTTACTTGTCACGGGAACCAGATGACTCGGAGTGTGTGAAGTTGCATTGTAAACTGGAGAGTATTTGTGAAAATGTTAATTAATATATTTAGAGAGTAGGTAGATTAAGTGTGAGAATGTGGAGATGGAATAGACAATTAAAGTATCTGCTAATTTCTCTCTTGAATTCACATTTTCGGCAATGTTTGTAAACTGAGAACTCTAATTACTTTTCTCCCTCACACCTCTTTTCAGATGAATACACTGTAGGAGAGTTATAGTAGCTATTAGAAATATTGTCAATTTCCTGGAAGATCAGTTGGAACTCTTTATATTAACAAGTTAACAGAGTATAACTCTTTATACTCAGAGTTAACAATATAACTCTTTATATAAGCAAGTTAACAAGCAAGGCTTCCCTGGTGGCTCAGTGGTAAAGAATTCACCTGCCAATTCAGGAGATGCAGGTTTGATCCCTGGGTCGGGAAGATCCCCTGGAGAAGGAAATGGCAACCCACTCCAGTATTCTTGTCTGGAGAATCCCATGGACAGAGGAGCCTGGCGGGCTACATTACATGGGGATGGAAAACAGCTGGACATGACTTAATGACTAAACAACAACAAAAGACCCGGAGCAAACCAGCTCACCCAGTAAAAGGAATGGGTGATTTTGTTTTTTTTTTCTTTTTTCCAGGGGCAGGACCCAGCAGGGCCCCTGCCCCTTAATGGGTGATTTTTTATGTGATGTGAAAGTCCAAAGTTACCATCAACCTCAAGATGAGTTTGGTTCAGGGTTTGTTAATCCTGATGCTGAGCCCTGTTTCTCCATGTTGGATACTGGTAGTTTCTAGGTCTCTTCCTTCAAATCTTGGGAGAGAGAGGGGTATCCCTTTGGCCAACCATCCAACAAATTTCCTGAGCGTCATGTCTGTTTGGACTAACTTGGGTCATGGGGATGGGGAATGCCAGGGTCTCTTTGGCATAGGTTTGGATCAAGTGTCCATCCCTAAAACAGTTACTGTGAGACACGAGAAGGTGGAATGGGCACCCACCATACCAGGTCACTCAGGTGGACCCCTGGGCTTCAGGCATGCAGACCTGGAGTCATGTTCAATTTCTGCCTTCATTGCTGATTCAGCATCTAAATTCTCTGCCCTTTGGCAGGCATGATACTGGTCCAGGCCTTGTCCCATCACCTCACATTTAAATTACTGCTGTTGTGTTTTTTTTTGTTGTTGTTGTTTAGCCACTTAGTCACTAGCCTTTTTGCTTGCCAGTACATTTTTCTTGATAGCTGCTCAAAACCTTTAATCATAGCAAAGAACACATGTTACAGCCAATGTGATGAGACAGGAAGCATGATTACAAAATTCAGCTATGGGAAAATTAACATCATTTGCCAAAGACCCAATTTGATCGCTAGAAAACCCAGTAAAATTAACTCAAAACAATTAAATATGGCAAATAAAAGAGTTTTGTGAGATATTGGAATCAAAATAAGAAAAATAAGAAGCAAGCTATTTTCTATAACAACAATAATCAGTTTAAAAATAATGTAGCATATTATCTGGAGAAGAGGATTTTTGCTTTTTTGTAATGTCATGAGGAAGCTCACTTGGGGATAGTTGGTTTCTGGAAATAACATTGGTTTCTAGACATGGAGACACACTTGACCTTGAATTAGACCCCTCCCCCCATCCTTTTAAAGAACATCACTGGGATGGGTCCATTATACAAGTCAGGCAAGTAACCACCGGTTTTTCTAGAAAGAGGCCTGGAAGAAGGAAATCTAGGTGCAGGTAGGCAAACTGAGATGGTAAATATTCTGTTTTGTAATGACTGCATTTAAGCAGCTTGCTCTAGAGGTGACCTGATTTTATTGCCTGGGATAGGAGCAGAGGGGAACGGGGATTTTCAGGTAGAGAGAGGGAGAGGGAAGAAAGGGATGGGGAGAGAGAGGGAAGAAAGGGATGGGGAGAGAGAGGGAGAGGGACGGACAGAGAGAAAAGAGGGAGGAGGAGAAGGGGAAGAAAAAGAGAGGGGAAGGGAAGTCAGGAAAAGCTGAGGTGATGAGAAACCCCCCAGGAGGGTGTGGGGTACGCTTCAGCACCTATCTACCTTCCCCAGTTGTCACGGTGCATGTTTTAAAATGTCATAAATATAATTCTCAAGCAATATACAGTGAACACAACCAAAATATTATTTAACTCAATGAGAATAGAGCAGAGCTGATTCAAAGGAGGATATGAGAAACTCGTATGAAAAGCAGTGATGGAATATGATGACTAGATACAAAATTGGTTAAATTCCTGTAAGGCAATACAACCATAACCTTTGGGGTTATTTTCTCTTCTGGATGGAAATCATTTGCACCTTATCAGTTTTCTACAAGTGAGCATCTAACTTTACAGAGCGTGTGCCCTGATCAATAGTAATTAGAATGTCAAACAAAGCTGCAGGCCCTAGAGAGTCAGCTGACTCTAGACTGGCTTGTTGGCCAAATCGCAGGATGGGGAGAGAACTCAGCTATCTTTTCACCAATTTCCAAGTTTTGGATAGGATTAGTGGAAGGGAATCTCATAGAAGAATATACTTTGCACAATTGAGTTTGAATGTTCAAGGACTCAGAGTTATTATAGAAGGACCCTGAAAAGAAATACGAGCCCAACTTCCAATGTGGTGAAGTGGGAAAAATAAGACAAAGGTCAGTTGTTGCCAATGGCTCGGTGGGCTCCATGTGGGGTTAGGAAGATGGTCTGTATGCATCCCTGTGCCACACTTTGAAGCACCTCTACTTGGCTCAGAGTTACACCAACCTTTTTATTTTCTGGAGGCTTCTTCCTGCTTTAAAAAAACTTTTTTTTTATTGTGGTAAAATACACGTATACATAAAATAAAAATTACCATTTCAGTATTTTTAAAGTGTATAGGTCAGTGGCATTGAGTATATTCACACTGTTGTACAACCATCAACACTTTCCATCTCTAAAACTTTTTCATCATCCCAAGCTGAAACTCTGTACCTAGTAACCCCCAGATCCCCATTACCCCTTCCTTCTTACTTCCTGGCCACAAGCATTCTACTTTCTGTCTCTCTGAATTCGGATACTCCAGATACCTTATTTAAGTGGAACAATGCAGTATATGTCTTTTGTGACTGGTTTATTTCACTTAGCATAAGTTCAAAGTTCATCCCTATTGTAGCAATACTTCAGGACTTTATTACTCTTTTAAGGCTGTATTTACCATATATTCTTATTCTTTCATCCATCAATGGACAATTGGGTTACTTATACCTTTTGGCTATTGTGAATAATAATGCTGTGAACATAGGTACATACATATCTGTTTAAATCCTGCTTTCAATTCTTTGGGGTACATTCCTAGGGAAGGGATTGTTGGATCATATCATAATTCTATGTTTAAATTTTTGAGGAACCACTACCCTGTCTTCCACAGCAGCTGCACTGTACCTTTCCACTAGCAATGCACGAGGGTTTCAATTTCCCTACATCCTTGCCAACACTTAAATTTTGCTGCTGATTTATGTAATAGCCCTCCTAATAGATGTGAAGTGAAAACTTTAAGTTTTAAAATAATTGCTTGACTGTCGCTGGGTATTAGAAGAGGATCTGATTGAGATTCTCTCCTGTGTTTCAAGTGCCCAGGAATCTCTGTGGCTGATGCAGTCAAAATGAGGTCAGCTCTGCTTCCAGGACCACTCCTAGAAGAAACAAGGCCCCCTGCTGCTGTTGCTCATTCCTACCACATGGTGTCACTGTTGAAGATTTTGCACGGTGTGAAGGACCTCGCTCTGTTGCTATGCCGGTGTCTCTGCTGGTTCAGATCCCGCCATGGGTGCCACTAGTTCGTCCAGACGAAATAATAGGCTTTGACTAAGATGACAATTCCTCAATTAAATTAGACAAATATTTACTGAGTGCCTACCATGTGCCAGGCATTGAGCTAGGTCCTGGGAAAACAGAACAAAATAGACAACAGTCCTTGCCCTTCTGGGGGTTAAACAATAAACAATGGCCACAGTAAATCTGTTAAGTCACAAAGCATGTTAAAAGGTGTTAAGCACAATGGGAGGATGAAAGAATAAAACGGAATAAGGGGATTGGGAGTGGTGCTGAGTGAGAGCCGCTTCACCGGGCAGACGTTGAGTCAAGTCTTGAAGGAGGTGAGTAGTCCCTGGAGGAAGAGTTCCAAGCAGATGGGCCAGCCCTGTGGCAGGAGCATTTAGGATGTGTCTGAGGTCAGAGCGAGTGAGGGGGATGGGAGCCGGAGTGGCCTTGGAGACCATCATAAGGACTTTGCTTTTTACCCTTAGTGAGATGGATTCTGAGCAGAGAAGTGGCTTGATCTGACTTATGTGTGTGTTTGTTTATTTTTCTGACTGCACCGGCTCTGTGTTGCAGGGTGCAGGCTTCTCTTGTTTGAAGCACAGGCTCGAGAGTGCATGGGCTCAGTGGTCCTAGTGTGTGAGCTTCTCTAGTTGTGGCTTGTGGGCTTAGTTGTCCCGGGACATGTGGGATCTTAGTTCCCTGACCAGGGCTTGAACCTATGTCCCCTGCACTGGAAGGTGCATTCTTAGCCACTGGACCACCAGGGCAGTCCCTGTTTTTTTGTTTTTTTTTTCCCAAGTATTTATTACTTTTGCAATGTAAAGACTTTATTTTTTGGAGCAGTTTTAGGTTCACAGCAAAATTGAGAGGAAGGTACAGAGATTTCTCTTTTATCTCCTGTCCCCACACATGCAAGCATCCCCCATTTTCAGCATCCTCCAGTGGAGTGGAACATTGGTTACAATCAATGAGCCTACAGTGACATGCCATTATCACCCAGAGCCCATAGTTTACATTAGGATTTACTCTTTTTTTTTTTTTTTAATGACACATCATTTTTTATAATTCTGTGAATTGGCTGGACAGTTTTGGTGTGGGTCAACTTAGGTAGGGCTGAATGGGCCAGAATGGCCTTGCTTATTTGTCTGGGGCCTCAGCTGCAATGGCTGGGGCCTGTGTCCATGTGCTCTCATCCTCCAGGAGGCTGGATCAGGGTTTTCCTGTGGAAGCAGAAGCATTCCTGGCAGGAGGAAGACAAGGCCCCTTGCACCAGCACGCCCCAAATCTCTGCGTGCACCATGTTTGCTATTGGCCCATTGGCCAAAGCAAGTCACATGGTTAAAGCCCAGCTTCAGGGGAGAGTGAAAAAGACCAACCTTCTCAGTGCAAGGATCAGCACAGTCACGGTGCAGAAGGGCATGCAGACAAGGGTGGGAGGAACTGGTAGCCAGTTCTGTAATCTATTACAGGGAAAATAAATTAGAGCGCAGTGAATTGGAGTCAGTTAGCCTGTTTTAGCATTGAATTCTCTTTTTTAAAAAATTAATTTTTATTTAATTTTGCTGCGCTGGGTTTTAGTTGCGGCATGTGGGATTTTTTTTTTTTTTTTTAGTTGCAGCATGTGAATGCTTAGTTGCAGCATGTGGGATCTAGTTCCCTGATCAGGGATCAAACCTGGGTCCCCTGCTTTGGGAGCTCAGAGTCTTAGCCACTGGACCACCAGGAAAGTCCCTGGCATATTTTAAAAGATTCGCTTTAGTTTATGTGTTGAGAATGAACTGAAGGGTAAGGGGCAGGGGCAGGAGCAGGGAGACCAGCTAGGAGGCTGTGGCCATAATCCTGGGTCACAGGCATCGTGGTTTTCAAAATCACCGTAGCCTGGAGCCTGGCCCCCTCCCCAGCGTCCTCAGCAAATCCTTCTGCTCTGCGTCCCTAATGCTCTGCTTCGGGGGAGCACTGAAGAGAACCATCGGTGACGGGACCTACTGTGTGCCAGGCTGGGCTCAAGGTGCTTCCTGCTGGTCAGTCAGTCTCCCAAGGCATCCATGAGGAAGTGATTGCTCCACGGACATTTCAAAGCTCATGTTGTGGATTGAATTGTGTCTTCCCCACCCCAAACCCATATGTTGAAGCTTTCACCTCCAGTGTGGTGGTATTTGGAATGGGGCCTTTGGGAGGCAATTAGGTTTGGGTGAGGATGTGAGGGTGGGGCCCCAAGGGTAGGATTCGTGCCCTTGTAAGCAGATATAGCAGACGGTTTGCTTCCTTTCTCTTTCCCTCTCCCTCCTTCCCCCAACCCCTTGTTTATGAACCAAGGAAAGGCATGTGAGTGCTCGTGAGAGGCGACCATCAGGAAGAGGCATTTCACTGGGAATTGAGTCTGTCGGCATCCTGATCTTGGACTTCCATCCTCTAGTCCTGTCTGTTATTGAATCTACCTCATCTGTCATATTTTGTTATAGCAGTCCAAGCTGACTAGGGCTTCCCACGTGGTGCTAGTGTCAAAGAATTCACCTGCCAATGCAGGAGACATAAGAGACCTGGGTTCCATCCCTGGGTCAGGAAGACCTCCTGGAGAAGGAAATGGCAACCCATTCCAGTATTCTTGCTTGCAGAATCCCATGGACAGAGGAGCCTGGTAGGCTACAGTCCATGGGGTCACAAAGAATCAGACATGACTGAAGCTACTTAGCATGCAAGCTAAGACAGCTCATTTTTTAAAAACGTGTTTATTTATTTGGCTGCCTCAGGTCTTAGTTGCAGCACATGGGATCTTCATTGCATCATGCAGAATCTTTTGTTGGGGTACGTGGACTCTCTAGTTGTGTATGGGCTCAGTTGCTCCATGACTTGTGCGATGTTAGTTTCCCAACCAGGGACTGAACTGCATCCCCTGTGTTGCAAGGGAGATTCTTAACCATTGGACCGCTAGGGAAGTCCCCAAGATAGTCTATTTTGCAGACAAGGAGATGGAAGCTCTGGGGTTTGGGTGACCACGTCACTTGGCTGGGGAGTGGTGGCACATTGGCCTGGGCTGTGATGGGAGTTTTGGGAGCCAGAGAGACACCAGGGCTTGGGGGAAGTATTGCCTGTGGGGTGGTGAGGGGGCAGCCTAGCACTGAGGAGTTGCAGGGGGACAGGTCCTGGGTGACTGGGCCTCGTGGGCTCCTGGCCCAGGCTGGCACCCTCTCTGCAGTTTCCCAGAGGCCTGGCTCCAGCTTCCCTGGTCATGCTGGGGGTCCCCTTTCTTGAGGCCTTCCAGCCTTACTGGGGGTTGGAGCTGTCCAGGCTGGTGCTTCTGGAGGGGGCAGGTGGTGGTGGGGGATGCAAAATAAGGGAGGACGGCACCCAATCATGATTCCCTGGGGCTTGTTCGCTGCTCACTCTCAGAGAAGGTGGTGAAGAGGGCAACATGTTAATGACAGTAATTGCTTTAATTATTTTTTTTGTTTTGGAGAGTCATAAAATGTGGCAGCTTGCTCAGTGCTAATCATGGTAATTAGGAGGGGCTGGGGGCCATGCAATTGTCAACTGTGGAAAGCGTCAGCCTGCAAAGACAAAGAGAAACAAATGGTCAGCACACCCCTCCTCTTCTCTCTCCTCTTTCCCTCCCTTCTCTCCTACTCTTTTGACCTTTTCTCCCCTCTTCGCCCACCTCCCTCTGCTGCTCCTTCCTCTGCACCATGCCCTTCAGAGGGAGGCCTCTTTGATGCTGCTGCATTGATGGCTGGGTTGAGGGTGGGGTGGGCGGTGGCTGTGACTGGTCTCCGGGACTGGCTTTAGATGGGGGGAGAGGGAGCTGCACTACTCTGGGCTCATTTCTATGGAGCTCCCAGATGGCAACTTCACACAGTCTGCTTTGGACCAAACAACTTGACCCTTACAGATCCACTCCTCTCAGGGGAGAGAGCAGAGCTATGTTCTTGAGTGAAGCCGGCTGAGCCTCAGGGAATGGAAATTGGGTCACCTGCCTGCTTCCCTTACCCCTAGCTTAAGCCAAGCATTACATGCTCTGCCAACATTTCCTGAGCACATACTCTGCGCCGGGGTGGAGATTCAGTGGGGGAACCAGGCTCCTCGTTCAGATGGAGAACCGGGTGTGTAACAGGCAAGGACCACCCAGAGGGCATCAGAGGAACACTGAAAATGTCAACTCTTGGAAAGTCAGGGAAGGCTTCCTGGAGGAGGTGGCAGGGCCATCAGGGAGGACTTCCAAGAGGAAGCAATATTTTCTGGATCTTGCAAGGTGGGTAGTAGTTTCCTGGACATGAGGGGAGGGAGGATGTCAGGCTGAGGAGAGGGGAAGGTGGGAGATACAGCTAGAGGAATAGCTTTGGGCTATTTGAAGCGAGGGGCCTCAAAGATCACACTATGGAATTTGGCATGACCTAGCCTCTGAGGGGCTTCCCTGGTGGCTAAGATGGTAAAGAATTCACCTGCAATGTGGGAGACCTGGATTCGATCCCTGGGTTGGGAAGATCCCTTGGAGAAGGGAACAGCAACCCACTCCAGTATTCTTGCCTTGAGAATTCCATGGACAGAGGAGCCTGGCAGGCTGCAGTCCATGGGATCCCAAAGAACAGACACACTTAGCGACTTTCACTTTTACTTTAGCCTCTGAGACTCCTATGCATGTGGCTTGAGAAAGGGTGGGAGTCAGGAAGCTTTTTAAATGGGGATAAATAAAAACATGTTGGTAAAGCACAGAGCACAGAGGGTCAGTGGATTCAGCCGTGCTGATACTGGTGACGAGAGCAAAGGGCTTAGCCCAGGACAGTGTCCCAGGGACACCCGCGTAGGTACTTGGAGACATAGTTTTCTTTTTCTTTTAATATTTATTTGGCTGTGCCGAGTCTTAGTTGTGGCACATGGGATTCTTGATCTTCATCGCGGCATGGGAACTCTCAGTTGTGGCATGTGGGATCTAGTTCCCCAACCAGGGATTGAACCCAGACCCCTGCATTGGGAGTGCAGTCTTAGCTGCTGGACCACCAGGGAAGTTCCCAGAGACATAGTTTTGCACAGACAGGCGAGCTGCAATTATACAAAGCACAGAGATACGAACACACAGTTATGGCCCCTCACCTTCCCAGACATGAACGGACAGACAGACACACACACAGAGTTATGCACACACAGGGGCACTCTGACAAAGAGCACTTCCGGACACACTCATCACAGCCGATCCCCCGACACGCTGCACTTTTGTGTGTGTGGTGCTATGTGCTCAGCTGATGCACCTCTGAGGGGTTTGCAAAGACCGGAGATGTGTGTGTCTTGACTACGCAGCCTTGTCACTCTGTTCCCTGGGACTGTAGGCTGCCTGGCTGGGGCTGAGTCCTCTGTGGGGAGGATATCCTCTGCTGATCACCCCAGTAGCCCTTCTACTAGATTATGACATTTGGCCCTGCAGCTGGAGAGTCTGAGGTCAGCTGTCAGGAAGAACTGTCCACACAGGAAGCCCACTTTCTGTGGTTGGGGTGCCACGCCCCGCCCCCCCCCCCCCCCCCCCCAAGGCCTGAGCCACTGCTGTGCTGTGTTTGGCCTCTCAGTCCTGTCCGACTCTTTGCGACCCCATGGGCTGTAGCCCACCAGGCTCCTCTGTCCATGGGGATTCTCCAGGCAAGAACACTGGAGTGGGTAGCCAGCCCTTCTCCAGGGGATCTTCCCGACCCAGGGATCGAACCTGCATCTCTTACGTCTCCTGCATTGGCCAGCAGGTTCTTTTTTTTTTTTTTTCCTCCCTGGCCAGCGGGTTCTTTACCACTAGCACCACCTGGAACTTCAGGGCCCTGTGCAATTCACACTGTTGGGAGGCCGATCCAAACCCTGACAGCTGGGCCCTGCCTCACCAAAGCATTTCCCATGAAAGGACTTGATAGTCTGACCTTGCCGGTTGCCCAGACGGTCACCTTCATCCTTCATGTTCCCAGTGGTCAGTAAAAGCCCCGCATACAGTAGGTGTTCACCAAGTCTGGATGGAAGGATGGGAGGAGGGAAGGAGGGAGGAAGGAAGAACTAGAAGTAGGGGTGGTCCTGAGGGTCTGTGGGCATCTCAGAACTCACATCCAGTCGCTGCACCCTTTCCCTGTCTGTTGGGGACCGACCCATTCCTGCCACACCCCCTCCCCAAGCCTCCAGGTCTCCCGAAGCTCAGTTGCCTCCTTGTCCAATTCCATTTTCTTACTGGACAAACGAGAGCTGGATCTGCCTCTCCGTTCACACCGACAGGCTGGTTGTCAGCTGTAGTGGCATCTGTGCTTGTCAGAAAAATTAAGAAGGAAGTGAAAGAAGCCGAAGCCGTGGAAGTGCCGGCTGCGGGGAGAATCTCAGCCTAACCCCTCCTGGGAAGAACCACCCCCACCAGCATCCCACAGGAGGCCCTGGGTGGGGGCAGGCCCGGGCCAGAGTGGACACGGCTTCTCCACCTGTCTCATACATTCTCTTCCCTTGAGAGGGGAATGTGGTGAAGAGTGTGGCCTGTGGCAATTCCAGTTACAGATGACCCAGCTGTGTGTTTGAGCATTACTTAATCTCTTTATGCCTTAGTTTTCCCATCTCTAAATTGGGGATACTTTTGTAAGGGTTAAATGAATTAATATATATAAGCACTTGGAACTGAATGTACATCTAGCGCTCAGTGAGTGTTTTGCTGGCATTAATGTTGTTTTTCTTCCTTGTTCTCAGGGTTGTGCCTCCAAGCAAGGGGCTCAGCCCATCCACGTGGTGGAGCAAGTTTGGGAAGAGCTCTC
Source organism: Dama dama (assembly GCF_033118175.1). NCBI lineage: Eukaryota > Metazoa > Chordata > Mammalia > Artiodactyla > Cervidae > Dama > Dama dama. Next base: position 105,078,029 of record NC_083700.1, read on the forward strand.
TATAGACCAGGCTTCCCTGGAGACTCAGACAGTAAAGAATCCGCCTGCAATGTAGGAGACCTGGGTTCGTTCCCAGGATTGGGAAGATCCCCTGGAGAAGGGAATGGCTATCCACTCCAGTATTCTTGCCTGGGAAATCCCATGGACAGAGGAGTGGCAGGCTACAGTCCACAGGCTCGCAGAGAAGGATGCGACTGAGCAACTAACATGTTCACTTCACTTTCCCTATGGACTGGGCGATGGAGAAAGCGTCATTCATTCTACAAATTTTTGTTGATCTCTCACCCATTGCCCCTGCCCTTGGGGACCCCCAGTCTGGTAGGAGGAGGCAGATACATAAACAGATAATTATTATAAAAGGCAAGTATATAATGGTCAGAAAAAAAAGAGGAGGAAGCAACTAATGGGAGTGGGGAGTGGGAGAGCAAAGAGGTCAGGGAGGGAGGAGGAGCTGGCAAAAGCATTGTATGGACACGTGAGGGAGAGTTTGCTAGGTGGCCTTAGGGTGGAAGGCTTTCTAAGGAGATTGGGCAGTAGGAGTAGGCTGTGAGGGGCAGGTCAGCTGTGTTCAGGGGTCTGGGCTTGATCCTAAAGGCAAGAGAACCGGTGAGGGGTGTGTGTATATGTGGAGTGGAGAAAGATGCAGCTTGAAGGAGGTGGCTCGGGCAATGGTTGGAGGATGGATGAGGGAGCTCCTTGGCTAGACCCTTTTCTCATTCATCTCTGTAGCCCCAGCTACCCTGGCTGGCCCAGGTCATGGGCATTCCTGGCTACTACTGAGTAAGTACATCCACCAAGGAAAGGACCTCTGTGATCGTCCAGGCCCAAGAGGGAGCTTGGGACTAGGCCTTAGCGGGAGGGTGCAGAGCTGAGGGTTTGGGGACTTAATAATCTTCAGGACAGCCCCCTCCTGGCTGCCCTCATATCTCAGCCTGGATCAGCCCTGGTGGGGAGGAGCAGGTCACAGAGACAGCTGGGCTTGGCCGGCTCTGGCCAGCAGGGGGCAGCCGCAGTGCGTGGATGCCTGCACCGCGGCCCTGCTCGGCCCGGCTGGCATTTCGAAAGGGTCTTTGGGAGGGTGGGGGTCAGACCAGTGTGTCAAGCGCTTCCTGGGTGAGCTGAAGGACAGGGGTAGGGACACCTTCACACCCTCAGGGCTGTCCTGCCGAATGACAAAGCTGCTGGCAGGACTCCAGAGGCCCCATCAGATGCTCCAGTGACTTCAACCCTGGAAGCACACTAGAGTCACCTGGGTGGTGTGGAAAACATCCATCCATCAGTTCAGTGATCTGTGATGACCTAGAGTGGTGGGATGGGCGTGGTGGTGGGAGGGAGGCTCAAGAGAGAGGGGATATATGTATATATATGGCTGATTCACGTTGTACAGCAGAAACTAACACAGTATTGTAAAGCAATTATACTCTGATTTAAAAATAAAAAATAAAAAATACTGGAGTGGCTTGCCATGCCCTCCTCTGGGAAATCTTCCTGACCCAGGGATCGAACCCATGTCTCTTAAGTCTCCTACCTTGGAAGGACTGATGTTAAAGCTGAAACTCCAATACTTTGGCCACGTGATGCAAAGAACTGACTCATTTGAAAAGACTCTGATGCTGGGAAAGATCAAAGGTGGGAGGAGAAGGGGACAACAGAGGATGAAATGGCTGGATGGCATCACTGACTCAACGGACATGAGTTTGAGTGAACTCCAGGAGTTGGTGATGGACAGGGAAGCCTGGTGTGCTGCAGTCCATGGGGTCACAAAGAGTCGGACAGGACTGAGCTACTGAACTGAACTGATTGGCAGGTGGGTTCTTTTACCACTAGCGCCACCTGGGAAGCCCGGGCCCAGGCACCAGTAATTAAAAAAAATCTCCCATGATGGTCCCAATGCCCACTGAACTGCCTGGCTGCAGGGATTGGAGAATGAATGGACAAATGTCAGGGCCCACTTTGCCCTCCTGGAGGTAGGTATGTATCATTTACATCGTGTGACCACGATGATACAGGAGTTGGCTCCAGCCATCTTGAGGCTGAGAAAAGGTGGTGGGCAGGGCACAAGACACTGCTCCCACTCGCCCCAAGGTAAGGCGTTCAGAGCGGGTGGCGGTGTGTGTGTCCACGAACGTGCACAAGCATCCCCATGTGTGTGCAGACAGCTTCTGTGTGAAGTGTCGCGTACCTGCGTGCTTGGAGACGTCTCTCCCCTGGGCAGTTGTAGGCACCTCTGGGCCTCTTCTGCCTGTGCGGACACGCATGCTCTCGCTTTTGTGCTACATGCATGTGTCAGTACACACGAGTGTGGCTCCGAGCCTGCCGCTGTGAGCTGTCTCTGTGTCTGCAGGTGTGTCTGTGTGTACACACGTGTCTGTGCGCATGCATGCTTGTCTCTGCATCCCCGTGTCTCACCTGTGAAGCCCTTAGGGCTGTGCTCACGGTCTTGGGTCCTTGGGAACCGATGATGGATTTGAAGCTCTGCTTTTGAAGGTGTTTTTCCTCTTTCTCTCTCTCCTTCCCATCTGATCGATATTCTGCTCCCGTGCAGCCTCCCCAAAGACCGCACACAGGCGAGTTCGGTATGGACAGAGTCAAGTGTGGGTTTAGAAAAAAAACCCTGCAACCCTTCCAGGCACTGCGTCTTCAGTCAGCCCCCAGGTGGGCTGCCCGCCTCTCAGGAGAAGCTGCTCAGAACCCAGGGGGTCTTTGCCAGGCCCACCACCCCTCCCTGCCAGCATCTGGGAATGGCTGGAGGTGAGAAGGAGCCACCTAGGGCCATGGAGACCTGAGGATTCCCAGGGTGCTGATTAAATCAACACATGTTATATCAATATTCTTTATGTATTTGTTCAACATTTATTTAGTGGAGGGGTAAAAGTGGTGATCTGCTTAGGTAAAAAATGAGATTTATTGCCTGCACCGAACATCACAGACATCTTAATATATTTAGAGTTGCTCTTGATATCAGAGTTTTTCCGTCATTTATAATTGGAGGTGCATTGTCTCTCACTCTGAGGATTGAGATCACTTACATAGAAGTGGTTACGAAGTTTGTTCCCATAGATGGAACTCTATTGGGTGTTATTCAGCTTGAGAACTTGAGCCAACTCTGCAAGACTGTGTTTCGCCTGAATAAATACTGCCTTGTTGTGAGTTAGTAAATGGTGCCTCATTCAGGCTGCCTCAGTCCCTCGGACACACAGCTCTAGTGGTGGAGGTCGGATGGGGCTTTAGCCCAACTCACCCGCTGACCTCCTTCAGCCCCGTGTGTGCGGTGTGGGCTGGATTTGTGTGTGTGAGTGGCCTGTCTGCTATCTGTATGCATGAAGTCTGTCATGTTTTGTGTGGTTGGTGTGGCAGGGGTGTGTGATGAACTGAAATCTGATGTCTATGTGTAGTGAAGAATGGGATTGTGTGCGTGGCGGTCCCCTGCAGGGGGATGGATGGTGTGGGTGAGGCAGGCGTTATGCGTGTGTTTGTTGTATGTGCCTGTCTCCGGATTGAGTGAACTGGGTGTGCCTGCGTGGGTGGGGGTGTGTAGTGTATAGTGTGTGTGGGTTTGTCATTTTGCCGGACAAGTTCAAGGTCTCTGCCCTCCAGCCTAGCTTTGGAGCTGGCTCAGCCTTGGGCAGGCCTCTCCAAGGCCCCTCCCCAGCCTCAGGTTCCGTTCTGTTGCTACCCCAACTGTACAGCTCTTGGGGGGTGGGCAACAGGATTCTGTCTGTGGGCCTGAAGGAAACAGTCCTTTAGATAGAAGGGACAGTTGGTGACAGGTGGCACTGAAACTTTGCCCTGGCCCCAGCCTGCCTATGTGGTCTTTTCCCCTACCTGTTTGGAGATGAGTCTTTTTTTTTTTTTTCCTAGCCTCGCCATGCAGCTGACAGGATCTTAGTTCCTTGACCAGGGATCAAATCTGTGCTCCCTGAAGTGGAAGGGTGGAGTCTTAACCACTGGACTGCCAGGGAAGGCCCTCAGGCCCCTGTTTGGGCCCCCACCATCTGAACAATTGCAATGGCATTCTCATCTGTCTTCCCTGTCTCCCTGCCTTCACTGCCCACCCCATCCATTCCCCAGGCTGCAGCCAGAATGTTTGCCTAAACTCAAATCTGGACATACCCTTCTTTACTCTAAACCCTTCAGTGACCCCCTCAATGCGTATAAGATGAAACCCAAGCTCCTTAGCCCAGCACTCCAGGCCCCTGCCAACTGCCCTCATCTGCCTCTCTACCCACCCCTCCCCTCATGCTCACTGCGGCAACATTTTCTTAGACACCACTGTGAGGTCAAGCCTCTAGCTATTCCCTCTGTTGATCCTCTTAGCCCTACAGGCTGGTGTCCCCTCCTTACCCAGCCCAGCCAAGCTCCCTGGAAGCCTTCTCTGCTGTCTGTACAGAAGTGATGGCTTCTCAAAACCTCCATCAAGGCTCTCTGCCCTACATTATAATGGTCAGCTGGGGTGTGTGTCCCCACTGTGCATACAGGAAGTGAGTGGTTCCCTTTGGGGCTGCCGGAGGGATGCTCCTGGGCCAGACTCCGACTTCTGGGGATCCACCCCAAACAGGGCTCCAGCGCCAACCCATACTCTAGTGGGGGTGACGACTGGAGACAGGGATGTTTTCTCTTTCTTTCCTCCATTTAGGCAGCAGCTGGCCCGAGCTTCCTTGCCTTTTAGGGAGGTTGTGTTTTGAGACTAGCTGGGAAGAGACATCTGGAAGACAGTTCTCTGTTGGGGTTTTGTTTCCCTAAAGCTGGAGTCTCTCTAGGTGATTCAGCAGGGTGTCCAGGTGGGAGAGGGGAGAGGAAATAAAAAAGAGAATCGTCCCTGGAGGTGATGGAAATGTGCGGGCAGCCAAGGTGGAGGAGACTCGTGTGTGTTCCCTGGAAGGACCCTGGATAAGGTGGGGTCCCCAGGGCATTGTGAGGTTCCCAGCCTGGCTGAGAGTGCTGGTGGGGGAGCTGAAGGAGTCCCAAGGGTCTGGACAGGGGTGTCATAGGAAACCAGAGGAGTCATTGTTGAGTAATGGTCACGAGGACAACAGATGTTCTCTTAAGGCTGAAATACAATGGTCTTCTATTTCCCCGGAGGCTTGACACTAATTCGACCAATACTTAGACCCTGGGGTGCAGCGGCGATGGTAGGGTGGAGACCGAGTCATTGTGCCTCATCTGTAAAGTAGAGATAAGAAGAGCTTCTCCCATTATTATATCATTTATATGTGGAATCTAGTATCTGGCACAAATGCACTCATCTACAAAGCGGAAATAGACTCACAGACATAGAATAGGCTTGTGATTGCCAAGGGGAGGGGTGGGCGAGGGGAGGACTGGGAGTCTGGGATTAGCATATGTACACCATTAAATATAGGATGGATGAACAACAAGGTCCTACTATACAGCACAGGGAATTATATTCAATATCCTGTGATAAACCATAATGGAAAAGACTATAAAAAAGAATGCTATCTCTCTCTCGATGATAAGATTAAAGGATTAAAAGATTCTGTCTACCAAGTACTATTCCAAGGGCTCTACACACAATAATGCATTTAATCTGCACAACAACCCTGGGTGTTAGGTACTGCAATTCCTATTTTATGGAAGAGGAAACTGAGGTATTGACATGCTCAAGGGCTTAAACTGGGGACTGGATGTAGGAGGTCTGGCACCCAAGCCTGAGCTCTGCCCACTGCCCCTCCTGTAGAAAGATGCCAGGTGCTTAGAACATACTGAGAGGGCAGTGGGTGTTAGCGTCACACAAGGAAAATGTCTAAGTTGAGTAGTACTTGCCTAGGAGGTATCAAAACTGAAGGCTGTTCATATAAAGAACAAAATAATGAATGCCATTTGCAGCAACCCGGATGGACCTAGAGATGATCAGACTAAGCGACGTAAGTCAGGAGAAAGATGCCATATGATATCATTTACATGTGGAATCTAAAAAATGGCACAGAGCTTCACTGGTGGTTCAGTGGTAAAGAATTCACTTGCCAATGCAGGGGACAAGGGTCTGATCCCTTGCCCGGGAATATCCCACATGCCGCGGAGCACCTAAGCCTGTGTGTGACAACTGTTGAGCCAGCCTGTGCTCTAGCACCTGGGAACCTTGACTACTGAAGCCTGCAAGCTCTCGGGCCCATGCTCCACAACTAGAGACGCCACCGCAATGAGAAGCCCGAACGAGAGATTAGCCCCCACTCAGCACAACTAGAGAAAAGCTTGTGCAGCAAGGAAGACCTAGCCCTGTGTGCTCAGTCACCCAGCCGTGTCTGACTCTTTGTGACCGCATGGACTGTAACCCGCCAGGCTCTTCTGTCCATGGACTTTTCCAGGCAAGAATACTGAAGTGGGTGGCCATTTCCTTCTCCAGGGGGTCTTCCCGACCCAGGGTTTGAACCTCCATCTCTTATGTCTCCTACATTGGCAGCTGGGTTCTTTACCACTAGCACCACCTAGGAAGCCCAAGACCCAGCACAGCCAAAAGTAATAAATGAAATAAAATGTGAAACAATGGAACAGAAACAGACTCACAGACATGGAGAACAGATTTGTGGTTGACAAGGGGTGAGGCAGGGGAGGGATGGACTGGGAGTTTGGATCAGCAGCTGCAAACTATTATATGAAGAATGGATAAACAACAAGGTCTTACTGTATAGCATGCATCCAAGCCCAGCTGCTTCAGTCCTGTCCGACTCTTTGTGTGACCCCATGGACTGTTGCCCACCAGGCTCCTCTGTCCATGGGATTCTCCAGGCAAGAATACTGGAGTGGGTTGCCATGCCCTCCTCCAGAAGATCTCCCCTACCCAGGGATGGAACCCACAGCTCCTGCATCTCCTGCACTGTAGGCAGACTCTTTACTGCCGAGCTACGAGGGAAGCCCCTGGTACAGCATTGTTGTTCTTCAGTTGCTAAGTCGTGTCCAACTCTTTACAACCCCATCAACTGCAGCATGCCAGGCTTCCCTGCCCTTCATCATCTCCCTGAGTTTGCTCAAACTCGTGTCCACTGAGTCGATGCCATCCAACCATCTCATCCTCTGTTGCCCCCTTCTCCTCTTGCCCTCAATCCCTCCCAGCATCAGGGTCTTTTCCAACGAATCAGCTCTTCGCATCAGGTGGCCAAAGTATTGAAGCTTCAGCTTCAGCATCAGTCCTTCCAATTAATATTCAGGGTTGATTTCCTGTATAGCATCGGGAACCTATATTCAATACCCTGTGATAAATCATAATGGAAAAGAATATTAAAAAGAATGTGGATAATTTATAACTGAATCACTTTGCTGTACAGCAGAAATTAAACTCAACATTGTAAATCAATTATACTTCAATAAAATAAATAAAAAAACTCAAAGGTTGCTGTCACCACGTTACACATGCCAACTCCTCACTGGACCAAACTGGAGATTTTTCTGGATCTGTGAGAAAGTCCTCTGGGGAGTACAAGTTTTCATCCCTCAGTAACAGAACCACCACCACCTGCCTCCCCCTTTTCTGACAAAGAAAACCGTGAATTTTCCTCTTTAGCAAGCTGCTTGGTAACTGACTATATTCACTGGTGTATGGACCTTCATCTAGCACATTAAAACACTCAGGATTTGTTTGTTTAGTTTTTATTATTTAATGGACCTGTGTGCCCTGACAGTTCTCAGTAAATACGAGCTATGCATAGGAATCTGCATACTTAAAAAAAAAAAAAATCAATTGATTTGGCCGCATTGGGCTTTAGCTGCAGAATGCAGGATCTTCATTGCATCATGCGGGCGCCTTTGTTGTGGTGCACGGACTCTCTAGTGGTGACAGACGGGATTAGTCGCTCCTTGGCATGTGAGATCTTAGTGCCCTAACCAGGGGTCAAACCCATGTCCCCTGCATTGCAAGGCAGATTCTTAACCACTGGACCACCAGGGAAGTCTCCCCAATCTGCATACTTAAATGTGGAAGAAATAGCACATTCCCCCCTTTCAAGCTGATTTTATTAACTCACTCTGAGCTACCATTTTTTTTCCCCCTCTGGGAATCTGGAAAACTTGGCCTCAGCCAGTTTTGGGGCCAAATTGAAGATGCGTGTGCATGCGTGCGTGTGTATGTGTGTGTGTGTGCGTGCGTGCATGTGTGTGTGTGTGTATGTGTGTATGGGGGTTCCTATACCCAAAGTAGTGTGAAACTGTTGGTCAAGTGGGAGCAGATAGTGAACTGAGTGGGCATTAAGGAGGGTGTCCCACTGAGGGGCAGAATAACGGACCAGCAAGCTGACACAGGGCGTGTCACTGAGAAGGCATGGGTGCTGCCCTGCTGCTGACATGTGGCCCTGGAGTTTCTCCTTGGGGATGTGTCCAGGACACCTGTCCGACTTATCCATCAGAAGCATCCTGCTCTCTCTGACCAATCAGAGCACTCTGCAGTCCGTGAGGGTACTGACCTCTGCCGGTCTCAGGCCGTGGTGTTGATTCTGTTGGATTCAATTCAGTTTGAGGCTACTGAGTTCAACATGGCTGGACTCCATGCCAGATGCTGAAGGTGAAAGAAAGAGCGAGTCAGACTTGACTCCTGCCGGTAGTTGAGTGGGGCCACGTGCCGGTAGACACACGATGAAAACACGTGCTGCCATGAGAGTGGGGTACGAGGAGCGTCAAACAAGGGTCAGTGAAGTCTTCCCAGAAAGATGCAGCCTCAAAGCCAAGACCGAGGGTGGAAGGGTGGTTCAGGCAGGAACGGCATGTGCTGGAGACTGGAGGCCAGAGGGTGTGGGGCCTGGAGATGACATCTCTGGGGGCACAGAGACATCTGGAAGGCCATGGAGATGGAAAGGATGGAAGCTAGAGTGGCAGAGTGAGCTGGGTCATGCAGGGCTCTGGGGGGCCTTATGCCGAAGGGTTTCGACCTTACCCATGAGTAACATGGAGCCATTGCAGGAGAGTGACACTGTTATATTTCAGCCTCAGAGAACATCCTGTCTGTGATGCAGAGGGTGGGTTTGAGGGTAGCCTGATACATGTTGCTCTGTAAAAAGCAGAGACATTATTTTGCTGACAAAGGGCTGTCTAGTCAAAGCTATGGTTTTTCCAGTAGTCATGTGTGGATGTGAGAGTGGACCATAAAGAAGGCTGAGTGCTGAAGAATTGATGGTTTTGAACTATGGTGTTGGAGAAGAACTCTTGAGAGTCCCTTGGATGATAAGGAGATCAAAGCAGTCAATCCTAAAGGAAGTCAGTCCTGAATATTCATTGGAGGGACTGTTGCTGAGGCTGAAGTGCCAATACTTTGGCCACCTGATGCGAAGAGCCTACTCGTTGGAAAAGACCTTGATGCTGGGAAAGAGTGAAGGCAGGAGAAGGGGACAACAGAGGATGAGATGGTAGGATGGCATCACCGACTCAATGAACATGAATTTGAGCAAGCTCTGGGAGATGGTGAAGGACAGGGAAGCCCAGTGTACTTCAGTCCATGGGGTTGCAAAGAATTGGACATGACTGAGCGACTGAACTGAACTAACTGATACATGTTTAACAACTAGCTCTCTGGAAAAAAAGCCTTTTTGTCAATTTTTGCAGTGTAGGTACTTCTAGCATGATTGATTTCAAGCCACCCAGGTGATGTCACACATCAGAAGGCAGAGCTGGGGTGGGATGCTGATAGTCTGAACTCCTGAGCTGGGACCAGTCAGCTCCCCTTTGCTGCTGGTTGCAGGGGAGCAGGGAGGCCTTATTTCTTTTTCTAGAACAAGTGGGCAAGCAAGCTCCTCTCATTTCCCTTTGTCTCCTGCCCCAACACTGAGCCCAGGCCCTGCACAGAGTTAGCACCGAGGCCCAAAAGTATTCTGCAAGGATAAGCAAGGCAGAAAAGAACCCTCAGGAGCATCCCATCCCACTTCCTGGAGGAATCCCTATAAACCCGCCCTGACACGGCAGTCAGCGGCAGGCAAGGGTGCCCCATGTGATGAGATTTCAGGGCTGAGGACGGGAGGAGAGCACGCTGGGATGGGAGGCTGATGAGCTGATGGTAATAATTATGACAATTATGCAAAATACACAAATAATAATTACAGAAAATCATGATTATTATTTGTGGGTGTGAGATGTCTCCAGCTTTTTGGAACTGTGTAGAAGCCTCAGATGCCCCTTTTCCCATGGGAGTGCGAGTGTCACAGCCAAGCTTGGGGCTGTGTAGCAGAAGCTGGGGTTTACAGTCACTCAGTAGACAGCTGGCTCCTGCCCTGGGTTGGTGGGATCCAGCCTTCCCCACCCAATGCCAGGTCAGGCTGGGCCAGACAAGACCCTAGTGGCATAATAGAGCCCCTCTTTTGGAACTCCAAGAGGAGTTGCCTTAGGGCTGGGAAACTGATGGGAACTGGATTTAAGATGGCACCAGGACCTCCACAGCTGGAGGTCATTAACTCTATTAACATGACTCAGGTTCAGTTTCTTGCCTCTGCTTTTTCTGTTTTGCTATCAGCTAGGTAGCTCTCTCTTTTTTTCCCTTCCATTTCAAACCCCTGAGAGACAACATTTGATTGGTTCAGTTGATGACCACTGTCTTTTTGTAGCGCATATTGTGTCAGGCCATGTGATAGGCTATTAGGTAACCTATGGATGAGCTGCTCTTGGGTCAGGTGCTCATGTATGGCCCAATCAGATGTCAGTGCTGAGCTGGCTGTCTTTGGCAGGGTAGATTCAAACAGAAGTTGTTACGTGGAGGCAGACATGTCATGTGTGAATATAAGTCATGATACTTCATTCAGTAGATTATGGTGAGTACTACAAGGTTCTTGAGGATGTGATTTTTATTAAAAAAAAAACCTTATTTATATATTTATTTTTGGCTCTGTTGGGTTTTCATTGCTGCACAGACTTTCTCTAGTTGCGGCAAGCAGGGGCTACTCTCTAGTTGTGGAGCAGGGGCTTCAATAGTTGGGACCTTTGGGCTCTAGAGCACAGGCTCAATAGATGCAGCACATGGGCTTAGTTGCTCCGTGGCGTGTGGGATCTTCCCAAACCAAGGATTGAACCTGTGTCTCCTGCATTGGCAGATGGACTCTTTACCACTGAGCCACTAGGGAGACCCTTGAGGATGTGATTTGATCAAAGCTGGGGCTTGGGAAGATTAATCCAGTCGCAGGGAAGAGAATCACTGGAGGTGGAGAAGGGAGGGAGGGAGGCCATGAAATTGGCTGCTGCCTCAGCCCGGTGAAAGATGAACTCAGCTGGTCTAATTTAGAGTAGAGGGTGGGGCTGGCCTGAATTAGGGTGGGAGAGTGAGTCTGCTAGGGTTCCAGATTTAAGGAAGCACTCGCTTTCAGGGATGTTCTTGCCTCCTTCACCTAGCCTGGGTTGGGGCAGGGAGGAGGTGGTTGGTGGAGAAAGCAACTGAATTTATAAGTCCTAACTGATGGGTTGCAGGTGAGGCTAAGGCCGAAGCTTCTGATATTATGGACCTCCAGAGGATGAAGAGGCCAGGTCTGAAGTTGAGGAAACAGAAGAAGCAGGGGCAGGTTCAGGAGGAGGCTGATCAATTCGCTTTTGGGGTATGCTGAGTTTCAGGTGCTTGTGGAATATTAAAGGTGAGATTTCTAGTAGACAGATGGAAATATGGATTTGAAGCATGGGAGGAGTCAGAGATGGTGAGATGGCCTTTGATAGTGTCATGTGTGGAGAAGGCAATGGCTCCCCACTCCAGTACTCTTGCCTGGAAAATCCCATGGACGGAGGAGCCTGGTGGGTTGCAGTCCAGGGGGTCGCTAAGAGTCGAACGTCGGCCATGACTGAGCGACTTCACTTTCACTTTTCACTTTCATGCATTGGAGAAGGAAATGGCAACCCACTCCAGTGTTCTTGCCTGGAGAATCCCAGGGATGGGGGAGCCTGGTGGGCTGCTGTCTATGGGGTCGCACAGAGTCGGACACGACTGAAGCGACTTAGCAGCAGCAGCAGTGTCACATGTAGAGTCCACAAGGCTTCGCGTGTGCTAGGCACAGAGCACATAGGAAACGTTTGGTAAACAATGCTTGAAGTCCTGGGAGTGGACCTGCTCCCCCAGGGAATGGTGCAGGGAGGCATGGGTCTCTAATGGCGAAATTTCAGGCATCTAACTATTCTCTGGATTAGAGGCATTTGTTAATAGAAGGGAAGTCTTCAGGGACCCTTGAGATAACCACATGCTCATATTTATGCATTTGTCTTGTCCTTGAGAATGGCTGGAGCATGAATATCTAATTGAAGGGTTAGGACCAAGGGTCAGGAGACTTCTTCCTTCTTCTCTGACTGTGAAAGTCTTTGCTCATCTAAGAAATGTCTTTTGGGAATCACCTGGAGGTCATGCTTGGTCATGAGTGGAACTGAGAACATAATGCTCCACACCTGCGTGAGATCTCAAATGTGACTTTACAGTCATGAATTCAGTTGAGCTCTATTGTTTCCTTGTGATGGAGGGTACATGAGACTCATCCCCATTTTATAGATGAAGCACTGAGGCTCTGAGAAGTTAAATGACCTGCTGAGAGCCACACAGGATCAAAATCTTGGTCTATTTAAAAAGATATATTCTCCTGAACCTGGAAGTCATCATGTATTCTAGGCTTTTCTGAGATATATCATAATAGGATGACATCAGAGCTATATTTGTTGTTTTGTTGTTCAGTAGCTAAATCATGTCTGATTCTTTGCCACCTCATGGACTTCAGCATGCCAAGCTTCCCTGTCCTTCACTATCTCTCGGAGTTTGCTCACACTCATGTCCATTGAGTCAATGATGCCATCCAGCCATCTCATCCTCTGTCACCCATTTCCCCTCCTGCCTTCGATCTTCTCCAGCATCTGAATCTTTTCCAATGAGTTGACTTTTTGCATCAGGTGGCCAAAGTATTGGAGCTTCAGCTGCAGCATCAGTTCTTCCAGAGCTGTATAAATGGCTCATATTTATTAAGGACTTCTTATGTGCTGGATACTATATGTGTATATATATATATTTAATTAAGAGCTCTGTTTAAACATTTGTTATTTATTATTGGCTGTACTGGGTCTTTGTTGCTGCGTGTTGGCTTTCTCCAGTGGCTGCTAGTGGGGACTGCTCTCTGGTCGCAGTGCATGGGCTTCTCATTGCAGTGGCTTCTATTGCTGTGGAGCACCGGCTCTAGGGCACAAAGGCTTCAGTAGTTGTGGTGCGCTGGCTTAGTTGCCCTGCAGCATGAGGAACCTTCCTGGACCGGGGATTGAACCCGTGTCCCCTGCATCTGCAAGCAGGTTCCCAACCAAAGCAGATTCCCAGACCACCAGGGAAGTCCTGGATGCTATATTTTTCATTTAAACCTCATTTAAACCTCACAACAATTCTGTGAGGTAAGCGCTATCATCCATCTATTGGCAAGAGTAAAAAAAGACATAACATCCAGTTCTGGCCGTGGTGTGGGAAGAAAGCTCTTGTGTACGTCACTGAGGGTGAGAATTGCTTATAAATGTTAGGGAACAAAATCAGCAGTAGCAATTAAAATTTAAAATACAAACACCCTCTAATTCACAAATCCCTCTTTTGGGAATCCCTCCTATGGGAATAAAAACATCAGAGCACAAGTATAAGATATTCATTATAGCAGCATTTGTAGCACTGAAAAAGAAACAATTGAACATCCATCAAGAGGGAAGTAGCTAAGTAACTCCTGGCTGAATTAAGCTGCGGATGGTTCCAGAGGCAGTGAGGAGGGGGTGTTATGTGTGCATGCACTGACCTGGAGAGTTGTTCATGACTTACTAAGTGAACAAAGCGAGTCTGGAGTAATGTGAATCCTATTTTTAAAACTAAATAAATTAGAAATAAAAAGACAAAAAGCTCACATATGTTTTTTTGGTGTTTGTATGGGCCTAGAAAATTATCTGGAAGGATGTGCACCATCTGTTGTGACCTTGGGGAAATGACTTTGAAGGCAGGGAGGGGGAGAAAATGAATTTTTCATGCACTTTTGCGTTCTTCAACTAAGAATGTGACAGTCATGGGTGGCTTCATAGAGGTGGTGACATTTGAATTGAAGCTTTTTTTAATTTAACCCCCCCCCCCTTTTTTTTTTTGGGTTGAGTTGGCTTTTCGTTGCTGTGTGTGGGTTTTTCTTTAGTTGCAGCAAGCGGGGCTACTCTTCCTTGCGGTGCACAGGCTCTCATTGCAGTGGTTTCTCTTGTTGAAGAGCACAGGCTCTAGGGCAAGTGGGCTTCAGTAGTTGTGGTGCATGGGCTTAGGTGCCCCCGAGGCATGTGGAATCTTCCCAGACCAGGGATCAAACCCCGAGCTTCCCTGCATTAGGAACATGGAGTGTTAGCCACTGGACCACCAGGGAAGTCCTGAGTTGACTCTTGAAGGAAGAATGGAGGTTTGCCAGATAATGAGTTGGGACAGGCAACATTTTAGGCAGAGGTGCAGAGATGCGGGGAAAGGCAACAGTCTTGTGTGGCTCACTTCTTACTCTGTGCCCCGAGCCTCCGAGGAAAGAGGGCAGATTAAAATGAGATAACGTATGTGCAGCACCTGGGACACAGTGGACCTCAACTCCTGTGAACCAGGCTGTCTCTCCATGTATCAGAATATGGATTAAAGATCACATGTGGTGAATGCGTCTTAGGTACAAGGATGGAGTAGGGGGGAGGCTGTGGGTGGTGGGGTCCATGGGCAGAGGCCTCTTCATTCTTTGTTTCCTTTATTCCTTCCTCCTCTCCTTTAATTCCTTCCTTGTGTTCTCCCTCAATTCCTCTCTCTCTGCTTCTGCTCCACTCAGTCCCCTTTGCCCCCTCCCGCAGGCACTTGCAGGGAGAGTGTCTTACTGCAGGACAGTAGGCTGGACATGCCATGGCCCCATCATGCTACATACCATCCTGATCTGGGTAACTCTTGCAAGACCCTGGCCTGTGATGCCAGATCAACTTGGGTTCACATTCCAGCTCTTCCACTTACTATGTGGCCTCAGGTTGGTGGTTTAGCCTCTCTGAGCTACAGCTTCTTCATCTGTAAAATGTACATAATGATTCTTCTCTCATGGGGTTGTTGTGAAGATGAAATGAGAAAATGTTTACATTTAGCACTGACTTCTTAATTTTCTTTCAGCCTGGTTTTGGAGAGGATTCTGGTGAAATCTGTGAACCTCTGCTGTCCCTTTTGTTTAAGGGGCTTCCTTTTTGCCTAAAACCCAAACTTGAATTGTGGATTATCCACGGTCAGCGTTCAATTCTGTACATGCTATAGGGTTCTGCTTGCCCTCTCTTCCTCTTAAATTCAGAGAAGAAAGTGAATCAACACAGTTCCAGGCAGGGGACTTCCCTGGTAGTATAGTGGATAAGAATCTGCCTTGCAATGCAGGGGACACGGGTTCAATCCCTGGTCAGGGTACTAAGATCCCACGTACTGCAACTACTGAAGCCTGTGCACCACAATTGGAGAGTCCCTCTGCCACAGTGAAAGATACCACGTGATGCAGCTAAGACCTGAGGCAGCCAATTTATATATTTTTTAAATAAATTAAAAAAAGCCCCAGCACCAGCAGCAGAACCCACATGATGGCCAGGACTGGCTCCCAGGGATGGTTAAAGGGGGGCAGCTGCGGGTACCTGGGGGCAGACAGCAGAGGACTCGGAAGCTTTCCAGCACCCACTGGAGTTCCTCCCTAGCTCTGTGTGCATGTGTGAGGGGTGCTGGGAAGGGCCCATTAGTGGTGATGGAAAGAGCTGTGAGTTATTAATGGTGTTTGTAGCTGTAAGCTCTGCTAACGACGATAACCATGTGCATTGTAATAATGAGCGTAATGAGAACTTTGGCAAGGAATTAATAGATCAGTTGTGACTTTGATGACTGTAGTAAGTGGGTTAGAGCATGATTCTATGTTCACAGCCTGGTCATAGCCCGGTGGAGGCACGGGTGCATGAGGGCAGGAGAGAGCCTGGGGTTAGTGGCAGCCGGGAGGTGGGCAGAACTGGGTGTGTATCTCTGTGTATCTTCAGAGCTGTGTGCCTTGGCATTGTCGTGTTACCTCTCTGAGCCTCAATTTTCTCATCTATAAATGGGAGATGATAATAACGCCATCCTACAGACCCATGAGGATTAAATGAGATAATGCATCTGAAGCAGGCAATGCTTCTTCCTTCAGGCATGGGCTGCTTTGAGGAATGCCACCCATGCCCCAGCTGCTGGCCCTTCGCTCTGGCTGTTAACTCCACCTGGCATGCTCTCCTCCCAGACCTTTACCCAGCGTGCCCCTCCTGCCAGCAAGTCTCTGCTCAGATGTCACCTCATCCAGGAGGCCTTTTCTCACCTCTTTATCTAAAACAATGCCCCACACTCAGTCCTCCTCGTCTGCTTTATCTTTATTCACAGCTGTTGACATTTTATATATGTAGTGGTTTAGTACTTTATTGTCTGTATCTCCCTCTTGACCATAAGTGTCTTAAGAACAGGGACTGTTTTTCGTTCACAGTGGAATCTCCAGTGCTTGGAACAGCACCAGCTCACAGGAGGCACTTGGAAATATTTATTGCATAAGTGAAGGCGTAGGGTATGTGCTTTATAAACGGTGACCAGCTTACAACTGCGTGAGCAAATGAAGAGGAACCAAGGCAGTGAAGAAACTTCTCTCCAAAGGCTCCGTCTTCACAGGAACCCTCAGAGCCTCCTCCCCTCACTTGCACAGCCCTCTCCGCATCACTGAGAGGGAGAATCGCAAAGCTGTGATTAATGACCTTGGATAAGGCATCAGACCACACCGCTGAGAGGAGATATGCCAGACCTGGGGACAGCGCATCAAGAAGGACAAAGAGTAAGGTTTCTCTGCCTGTGTAGCCATGAGAAGGGATCCTGGGAGTCCTTCTGCCAGCCCCCTGGATTCTGTCTGGAATGTCTCCAAAAGTACTGTGTGCCCACGCGTCTGTTGTGAGGTGTGTGCTGGTGGGTATGTGTGTGTATGAACTCGTATTCTGTGTGTGTTTGCTTGTTTGTGTGTGTTGGGTAAACAATCACGTGTGTGGCTGTCCACAAGTGTGCTGGGGTGGGCTTGTGTGGAAGTTTGGTGGTAGATGGTGGTGTGTGGGTTTGAGTATTGGTGAATTTGTTGTGAACCTTTGCTCGAGAGTGAGCTGGTGGTGTGTGTGCATGGAGCTATGTGTGTGCTTGTATTGTGAGTGGGTTGGAACATGTTTTGTGTGTATAGTCTAGCTCTGACAGGGTGTGGATGATACAAGGGTACGTGTGTTTGGGGGGGTTAGGGTGTGAACTCCGTGACTGGTTCATCACAAATTCTTGAGGCCAGATGTGGTGTGTCCTGAAGGCATCCCCCCTTGAGGCTGGTGCTACCAAAGATACCAGTTGTATCATTTCGCTTGTGTGACAAGACATACTGACACGGAGCCATGGAGAGAAAGGTGGGTCTCTTGGGAAGATTTCTGCTGATTGCTGCTATTTGAATAGAAACACAATTATTTCATAAGGCTGGGATGGCAGTGTTGGAAATAGCTGAGTGCAGAACTGGAGCGACAGGGATCACATCCCATTTGATACTAATTGGTTTGATGATGATAATTGTTGCATTGCAGACGGTGTGACTATCTCCTAATTTAATATAATCAATAAGGTAACAACAGCTCAATGCAAATGAGATGTAGGGAACCATGGGGCCATTTGTAAGTCGTGTTCTTAATGCATTTTCCTAATTAGCTGTAGCCAGGCTCCCCTCCCCTGGAGTGTGGGAGAAGTGATCATCGAGATTGCTGTGCTTTCTCCAAACCTCCACTGTCAGAGAGGCTCAAGAAGGGCTCTTATCCTGGGGGCTCCCAGGAACCCACAGACTTTCTTAGGAGCAGCTGAAATAGAGTGAGAGAACAGATAGTTCAATAGGACACTTCCCTGCAGATTCACGATACTCCCCAGCTTGAACCCCTATAGTTTCACTGTCTCGTCCATCTGGTTAGGAGGGGCTCCAGGGCAAGGATTTTGCTTCTCCCATCAGACTGGTCACTTCATCACTCAGGGATCTATGTCTCTTTCATTGAATCAAGGCCCCAAATGCTACTGCTGATGCTTTATTTATTAGACCAGAGCCTTGCCAAGGCCATGGTGGAGGGTTCCCTTCCAGAGCGGAGTTCTGATTCTGCTCTTAGCCTGGTGCTTGCCCAGACCTTGTGGGTGTGTGCACGTGTGTATATTGCAGCACGCTCCAGGTAGTGTCGGGAACACGGCCTGCCAGCAGGGATGTGGCTGAATGTAGGACTTTGAAACAGACTCTGGATCCAGACTGCTTGGGCTATTGACTGGGGCTCCTTGGGCAAGTCGCTTGACCCCTCTGTGCCTCCACTTCCTCATTCTATAAATGGGGAAAAAGTCCTTACTCATGGCTCTCGTGAGATTTAAACAAGCTAGTATCTTAACTCACTTTAGTATGTATTCTAGTAAAATAAGCCACTTCCTGAGTCTCATTAGTCACATTCAAGTGTTTAATAGCCACCCGTGGCTAGTAGCCAGAGGATTGGACCGAATAGATGTCATGCATTATTTCTGTATCTTTTCCATCATCACAGAAAGTTGTATTGGGCAGAGCGGCTGCAGACTTTTGATGCTGAGTAAGCTGAGCTCCAAGCAGGTTCCACACTTCTCCAGATTTCGCTATGGGTGCATCTGTGTTTTCCCTAACTAATTCAGCGCATCACATAAACTCCCCTCCTGCTGGCAGAAAGAATCCAGCCCTGTGCCACCTCTTGTCACACCCCTGGCACCTGACACCTAGGCCTGGGAGCTCTAGTGACTGTTGTACCAGATGGCCTGGGAGTTATTAATGAGAGGCCATGTGTGTTTGTGTGTGCACGTGATCTGGGGCCATGTGCTGTGATCATCATTTGGGGCCTTCCTCGGGGAAGTAACAAACGGCATCGCATCCCGGGAGTGCTCCAGTGCACCATTTCATAAATCAGTGTGAAAGGCTCCTGGTCCCTGCTGAGTTGTCCTAAGTGATGCAAAGGCCGTGGGACTGCCACGGCTTCACGTCCCATCATCCCCACCCTGGCTCTCTGGGCCTCGCGCACTCTGTGCTGACTCGACTTGTCAGCAGCCTCAAGGCTCCAGCCCTGACTCTGTTAGTAGCCAGTGATCTGATCTTGGAGATCACCTTTTATCTCTCGGCCTCACTTTTCTCATCGGTAAAGTAGGGGAAGAGAGGGGACATTATACAACCTCAGAAGCCCCTTAGAACTATAATATTTGGGATTTACACTCAGTTCCACCTTCCAGATCAGGGGAAAGACCACACGTCTGTGTGTTTAGGGTGATGAGGGTACTGAAACCTCCTTGTTAAATCTTCAGATTTCTGGATCCCACCTGGATCTCCTGCTGCAGGGTGATGACTCTGCAGATGATGACTTTGAACTGTCTTTGCTTTTCCCTAGTAGTTCTTATGCACCATCATGTTAGAGAGCCTTTGGCCCAAGGGCACAGGCTGTATCTCTAGTGCTCCTGCTTTTGGAGAAGAAGGGCTGAGGCACCAGGTTTGGGAGAGGGTAGACCGGAGACATTAGTGCAGGTAGGGTGAGGAAGGCTTTGTCTTCCAGGGGCCCCTTGTTGAAAGCCAGATTCCAGAGTTTGGCTGACTGGATGTGAGGTCTGGCTCGGAACAGAATCACAGCCGGGAGATCTGTTCGAAGGGGCAGGTGGGATCTGAAGCCTGCCTGTGAGGTGGGGTTGCTTCTCTGGATTTCTGGAAACAAGGTCTGACCCAATGGAAGGGACTGTAGTAAGTAGGCAAGAGGGACATGGTTGGAGCAGTGGTTAAACTTTGATGGCTTCATATAGTGATAACTTAACCATATGACCTTGGGAAATTAATTTAACCTCATCTGTAGAATGGTGATCATATGATCTGCCTTACAAGACAGCATATGTAAAAGCTTCTGGTGCATAGAAGTACTTACATGCTCTCCTTCATCCACTAGCTTCCAGGATCCCCTGTGACAGGGCTCAGAGTCATATGGAGGCCTGGGTAGTATTTGGATAGTAACTTAACTGCTACTTGCACCATTTTCTGTGGTTTACCAAGCGCTTTCATGGGCATTATCTCATGATGGGCTTGTGACACCCTGATGGAAAAACTGAGGTTCACAGAAACTTGGTGACTTGCTCAAGGTCATTTGCTGGGACATAGGATATGGGACAGGTCCACATCTGTTCAAACTGAGACCCACTGTTTCACAGTGGGTCAAAGCTTCCCTGCACTTCTTTTTAAAAAATTTTTATTCATTTTCATATTTGGCTGTGTTCCGTTGCTACAGGAGGGCTTTCTGGACTCCTGGGGAACTGGGTTCTTTGTTGTAGTATGCTGGCTTTTCACTGCAGTGGCTTCTCTTCTTGTGACAAACAGGCTCTAGGGCATGCAGGCTTCGGTAGTTGTGGTACATTGGCTTAGTTGCTCTGAATCATGTGGAAACTTCCCCAACCAGGGATTGAACCTGTGTCCCCTGCATTGGCAGGCAGATTCGTAACCATTGGACCACCAGGGAAATCTTCCCAGTACTTCTTAAAGACAGTGAATCTGTGGGGCAAAGTGGGGTGGGGTGGGGCCATAGGGAGACTCCTAGGGAATGTCCACCTGGGTTGGGCTCCTGCTTAGCCCAGTGATGTTGGAATGGGTGTCTCTTGTTGGGGGAGCCTTGTTCTGACATCCTGTTGAGGATGCACTGGTGGGAGTAGGGGTGAGTCTGTTCTCTTGCCTCTGATCTTGCAGCCTGGACTTCTGTGTGCCGGGCCAAGTCCCAGTTCCCCTCCTTGTGACTTATGCACCATCTACAGCTGTGTTTTAAGGAACTGAGTGGAGAATAAGCCTGTGAGGTTGAGAAAGGCAGGGATAAACAGACCATACATGTAGGCAGTGGTTAACATAAGTACAATATTGCCATGGTTCTAGGCGAGAGGCTGGCAGCGGTGTCAGCCCACAGCTGCCCAGGTGTGAACTTGAGCAGGCTGGAGGGAGTCATGGTCAGGCAGGAGGCAGACCTGGGCAGGCATCTGGCTCTGAAGTTGGCACAGGACAGGCATGGGCTGACACCTCAGACAGAGGCTGCTAGGACCACGGACAGCTCTGTACACAAGCTGGTGTCTGGACCCCTCCATATCCCCAGACTTGCTAACCCTGCCTGCCACGCGACTCTCTGGTTGTTAAAGAGCCCTTGCAACCCCCCTTCTTAGCTTAGTCTCTGAGAAGCTCCTCCAGCAGCTCTCAAACTGTTTCCGGAAGGATACCTGTGATTTTGATCTGCCTGGAGGGGTTCTCCTGAAGTGGTTCATATTCTTCAAGGGTCCAGTTTTGTTGGTGGGTGATTCTTGTCATCCTCTGGAGGCCCCATATTTTTAGTCCAGGGTCCAGTCCCAGCCAGGGACTCAGTCTTTACTTGAGCAGGCCACCAGAGTCTGCTTTGAGTTGGAGTGACTCTCTGCTTTTTCTCAGCCAGTCAGGCTGGCCACTGTCTCAAGTCCCTAATGCCCTCTGACCAATATTTCTCCCCGGCTCCCCTTTTTCCTCCCTTTTTGCTTGTGACTGCTTGAGTGAATCAGAGATGAAGATCAGAAGTCACAAGTGAAGAAGCTTTTCCCACTAATGAGCTCTCTGAGGGCTGTGGAGAGTCCCCCCCCTTTGTCCTGCCCTGCCCTGTTCACTTATTTATAGCAAATCACAGGGAGAAGAAGGACCAATCAGCTTGCAACACTGCTGGTCAACAATCATAGGGAGGACAGAAGAGGATGACTCAGAGAATTTGCATGGGGGAAAATGGAGAAGTATCGAACTTTATATTTTTTCTCAGCATAATATCATTTTGTCCAAGCAGATGAGATATCTAAGGCCCTAGAGGGTGATATGACTTCCTAAATCCATGTGGCCAGTGACAGCCAAGCCAAGAACTGGAAGTTGGTTCTTCTGATGCTCAATCTGGTATGGTTTCCACTGTAGAACTTCTTTGCTGCTGTTGTTGTTTAGTTGTTAAGTCATGTCCAACTTTTTGTGACCCCATAGTCTGTAGCCCACCAGGCTCCTTCTGGTCCATGAGATTTCCCCGGCAAGAATACGAGAGTGGGTTGCCATTTGCCCCTCCAAGAACTTCTTTAGGGTGCATTTATTTTGAAAACTGAAGTGAGGTCTCTGTTCCAACTGACAGCTTGGCATTTCTCTATCTGTCAACACTTTGATAAATTTAGAAGAAATGGAGTTATTTCGGCACATCTGGAAACTAGCAAAAAGATCAAGATTGCCACTGATCTGTCTTCACTCTGCTACCGTGAGACAAAGTGGCAGTTGACATGAACATTTTCAAGGAGACAAGCTGTCTTTAATTTGTATGGATTTCAACACAATTTGGCTTGTGGGTAGAAGCTACTACAGATATGCTTGCATTGAATGTGACCTGTAGATCAGAATCCTTATTCTTTCCAGAAGGTATATTGCTTGTTTTACTGTGAACTAGACAAGCAGGGGATGTGGCTAAGCAGTCTGTATTTTGAGTGGCTATTACCATTACTATTATTTATGATGTGGGTAGAGAAGTATTTGGTGTTTAGTATTTTGGTGGGACATGGGCCAGGAGAAGCAAGGTGGGACAGTCCATATAAAACCTGATATTCTGAGGCCCCTGAGCCTCCTTTCCTATCCATCTAGCTACTTCTCTCTCACAATCAAACACTGGAGGGCCAGAGATACCCAAATATCCCTGAAGAATCCACTTGGACTGTCTGAAAAGGATCTGGATCCAATTTCCTTTTTTACATAATCAGTCCCAAAGGCCACAGGGTAGATGTCTCTTGAGAGCCTCTGGGGCTGCCTCTGGGGGTTTCTCTGGCAGACTCAGTGCACAGGGTCCTTGCAGGATTTGGAGGCAGATCCAGCAGGGGCCTGAATTCAGTAACCTGGGAGCTGGAATATGGGATGGGGAGGACTCCGAGATTGGTTTCTTCTCACACCTTTTTCCTACATCGAAGGGCAGAATTGACTTTCCTCTGCAAGATTCAGCTGATTGAAATCTTCTGAGCATAGGGTTCGTCTATAGCAGTACCCACAGTCATGTCTAAAAACCTCTGTGTTAAAAAAAAAAAAAAATCACTGTTATTCAGTGCTGGTTGGTACCCTTAACAGAATCTTCTATACCAGGGTGATCCAGCAGCATCTTATAAGATGGCATTGAAGCCAATACTAACACTTTTTGCTTTTGATCCCTTGCTACCCTCTGCATTCCTTTGTCTTACACCTGGATTATCCATATTTGTTCAGCTTTTTAAAAATTACCAACTGCTGTTTATTATCTATCAGGTACTATTCTACTTAGAAAAAGTACTTACTTAATTTTTTTCCCACATCTTTTTTTATTTTTATTTTTTTATATCCCCTCCGTTTGAGCCTCCCTCCCATCTCCTTCCCCATCCCACCCCTCTAGGTTGGTACAGAGCCCCTGTTTGAGTTTCCTGAGTCGTATAGCAAATTCCCATTGGCTATCTATTTTACATATAGTAATGTGAGTTTCTGTGTTACTCTTTCCATACATCTCACCCTCTCCTCCCCTCTCCCCATGTCCATAAGTCTGTTCTCTATGTCTGTTTCTCCATTGTTGCCCTGTAAATAATTCTTCAGAACCATTTTTCTAGATTCCGTATATATGCATTAGAATATGACATTTATCTTTCTCTTTCTGACTTACTTCACTCTGTATAATAGGTTCTAGATTCATCCACCTCATTAGTTCTAAAGAAAAAGTACTTACTTTAGATGTATTAATTCATTTGATCTTCATAGTAACTCTATGAGGTAGGAACTGTTATTATCCCTATTTTACAGATGAGGAAATTGATGCACAGAGAGGTTAACTATTTTGCCCAAGGTCATACGCCAAATAAAGAGCAGAACTGAGGTTTAAACTTGACAGTTTAACTCCAGAGTCTGTTCTCTGAGCTGATATACTAATTGCCTCTCAAATGCCAAACAGAAGAGGCATTTGATTTTGTTTTTCCTCAAGATTCTGCCTTTCAGATAGACCACCTTGGTCCACCCACCCATCCATCCATCATCTGCACACCTTTTCATTCAGCAAATATTTATTGAGTGCATCTGCTCTGTGCCCAACATTCTGCCAGGTGACAATGGGAGCAAAACCAAACACAGTCCTTACTCTCCCAGAGCTGGCAGACTTATGGAGCAGATAGAAAACATGTCAACACAGCAATTAACAGGTATTTACAAGTGGACATTGGTGTTCTGAAGGAAAAGGATGTGGTCCTATGAACCACAGTCTATAAGCCAGGGTTGCCAACCCAGGTGCCTGCATCCCATTTTCCAGCTCTGACCCAGACTCCTGGACCCTCATCAGATATAATTTCCTAAACCTGTTAGTAATCATTTTCAGAGGTTTCTACTAGTTCTGGTTCCCAACACAGTGTCCAAAGCATCCTCCCAACCTGTCTCTGTTTCCTGGGGTGGACAGTGCTTTCAGATGTGGCCAATTCTAGCTGTTCTCCCAGCACAGTGACTCGACAACCACCCCCCACCCCTGGTTATTTGATTATAGATAGCATTGTTTTCCTTTGTCTTGAACAGTGGTTGAAGACTTTTTTGGGGGGCATGGATCTCCTTGAGAGATTGACAAAAGCTAAAAACATTCTTCGAGAAAAACAATACCTCCCTGGGTTTATAAGCTACCCTATACTCAAAGGTAGCCTCAAGTTTGCACCCCAGGTTTGGAGGATGCATTTTGGGGCTAAGTGGATTAAGCTAGCTGAGTATATAGGTGCTACTCCTGGAAGTTCGATTCCAGCTGATATATAGATGCTTCATCTTCCTTGCCCAGTGGAATTAACTTGTATCTCATTACTCTCCTTCATCTTGGGCAGTGATTGAAGACTTTTTGGCCATGGAGCTCTTTGAGAGACTGATAAAAGCTAAAGACCTGCTTTGAGAAAAATGCACATACTTAGAACAATTTATACATTATTTCAAGGGGTTTACATTCTTTCTATAGCTCATCCATGGGTCCTGGGTGAAGAATTTCTAACCATAATGATGACCTTTCTTAGTTTTTGTGGCTTCTACCTCTTGACATGACCCCTGAACACTTGGACATTATTAATGGTCCAACAGCTTGGTGAATGTCTGGGGGATCCCATGGGTTTCCCAGGACAGTCCCTAAGATACCATTCAGGGTGCCAGGGACCCGTCCCAGAAATGGAGATGCCGCTTGGCACTCCTCTAGATTCTACTAGCTGGAGGTCCTAAGAACAGGTTGTCAGCTTCAGGACTTGGAACCATAACTGCCTATTTTCATGTGTACCCACTGCTCTCTGTTAACTAGGTTGCTCAAGAGAGACACCCAAGACTCATCTCAGTAATTCTGGCAGGGAAAACAGGTATGAGACACGTGTACTACCCCTCCCGACCCACTGCCCGTGATTGATGTTGCTAATCAGTCAGCGCTTTCTTTCCCACTGGGCCCAGATATGGGTTTATAATCCCTTTCAAAAAGTAATTTAGGTAGACACCACCAATCCATCAGAGGTGGCATGTGGGATGAAATATTTTTGCCATCCTGGATGCAGGGGAATATGGGCTGGGCACTTTGGCTCAGCCCACCTCTTGCCAGTCTAGGATTTCAGATCTCATATCCCAGCTGGCCAAGAACTCCAGGCCTCTGGTCTTGGAGAATCCAAGACTATCCTCTCTGGCCAACCTGTCTTCTGAGGGCGACCCTAGGTTCTCTTCTGTATTCCCCAATAATAATTCATCCATTCCTCAGCTAAATGTCTTTGGGGAACTTAACTGAGACCCTTGTTACCTCTAGCCTAAAAATATAGAAAATGGCCCATTCTTACAACTCCTGTGATCCATGCTCCATACTTCTTCAAGCAGACAATGATTCATATCACTCTCATTTTTGAAATTCTTCAGTCCTTTAAGAGAGGCAATCCACAGTTTTTCACCATAGCATATACAACCATCTGGGCTTCCCTAGTGGCTCAGGTGGTAAAGAATCCACCTGCAAGGCAGGAGACCTGCGTTCAGTCCCTGGGATGGGAAGATTGGAGAAGAGAATGGCTACCCACTCCAATATTCTTGCTTGGAGAATTCCATGGAACCAATCTGTAAATGGTGGTATGTGTATGTGGTCCCAACTTCTTTTCCAGTTTTTCTTCTCACCATTCCCCTATGCTTTAACAGATTCTTAGCACACCACATTTTCTGGTATTCTGGGCTCTTATGCACGTCACTGTCTCATGCTGTTTCTCCTATTCGGCATGCCTCCTCCTCTCCATTCCCAGCCCTTTTCTTTGCCTGTTGAGCACTTATTCTTCTTTTGAGAGCCTTAGCAAACGCTTTCTGCTCTGTGAGAGCCTCTGTGTCCCATGCTGGGACTGTGATTCCAGTGCCCCCTCCCCACTGAGCTCGCTGTGTGTGTCTTTTATCCTGGTAAGTTTTGCTCTGGTGCCTGTTTGCTTGGGGGACAGTGTCCAATGCCTCCCTGTATGTGAGCACCCAACCCAAGACAAGGCACAGAGTGGGGAACCTACGGACGTGCACTGCATGTAACTTGCAGTGGGTGAAGACCCCCAGCCTTCTCTTCCTGTCCCCCAAGGCTGCACTTGCTCTGTCATATCTTGCCAAGTGAAAGCAGCTTTCGCCTTTTAAATGATGGCTTTCCTCCGCCTTGCAGAAAGGGCATCTCATTGAAATTCACCAGGAATGGGCAGTTTCTGACATGAGTCTCTCGGCTGGCCGGAGATAAAGCTGCCAACACCCAGCACTCCTGGAAGCGGAAGTTTTTGTTCATGAGCTGAGATCACACCTTGTTCTCACTCCCTTAGACCCCTGGGGTGCCAACACTTTCCCTTTCTCCACTGGCCTCTCCCAGGTCCCTCTGTCTTCCCTTTTCTCAGTGTGTGATGCTATGGGTGTGAGGGGCCTGGGAACCTCCCACTTATGGTGGAAATGGGGGTGCATGAGAAGCCTGCTTAGACTGGTTGGGTGGGAGGGGGCTGAAGGCTTCAATTTATACAGAGCTTGATCAGTACAGGTGACTCTCTTCTGTATCATTTGATGAACATATATGATCGGGTCCTCAGTAAGCCCAGGGTGATCCATGGGCTCATGGCAAAAAAGTGCCCTTGGAGAAAACAATAAAAGTAACATTACTAAGAATAATACACCACCATATAGCCCTGATTGTGTGCTAGGCACCGCTCTAAATGATTTTCATATATTAACTCCTTTAGGTTCTTAGCATGGCCCTTTGTGATTGGTTTTATGTTATCATCCCTATTTTACGGATGAGAAAATGGAAGCCAGAGATTATTGCACGCATACTATTCTCTGGGTAAATGGGAAAACAGACTGACCCAGACATCACTGGAGGGAGGCCATGGATGAGACTGTATTATGACTGTAAGAAGAAGAGGAATGTTGGAAATCCCAAAGGCATTTTGGTTGTAGCTTTGAGAGTTATTTTATATCCCCAAGCTTATCCTTTCTTATCTAAACAGTAGGATAATTACATCTTTTTGGAACATTCAACTTAAGGATTGGATGAACTCCTAAGTAAAGTGTCTAGCACATTATAGATAATCGATAAACAGTAGCTGTCATTATTAATTACCTAATTGCTCCCTCCTTTGTGTTGGTTCTGTTTCATAATCTTTCCTTGCAGAGCCTTATCAGGCTGTTTTAATTATGTTTCCATATATCTATCTTGCTGCTATACTCTAAGCGTCTCAGAGGCATCACTCAGCTCTAATGCACCTCCGGGCTCTCTGTCAGAGGGGAAGTTTCCTCCGAGGAAACTGAAGCTGTGAAAGGAAGCTATTTGCTCATGTGGACAAGCTAGTAAGTGGAAGAGCCCAGGTTTCTTTCCAAGATGCTGTGCAGACTTTTCTGGTCCATGATCAGAGAGGTGGGTGGTGGAAGACCCCATTCCAGGCTACCTGGGTGGGAAGCTGTAGGTGCCTGGGTCCTGCGAGAGGGGAAAATGGACAGGAGAGCCAATGAGCCCCCCTGGGCCTGAATCGTCCAGACAGGAAGGGTGGGCCTCCAAGAGATGGATGGGACAGGGCTTAAATTAAGTGATCAGATGTGAGGATGAAAGAGAGGAAGGGGCCAAGTTTGACTTTCAGGTAGCCTTAGGATACAGAAGGAGTGTAAGAGTTTGTGGATAAGAGGAGAGGATCATGGATCAGATTCTGGAAATGCTCAGGGAAGGATGTCATAGGCAAGGTATGTAAGGACCTCTAGATAACACTTGTGACATCAGCCACAACCTATGACCCTATGATGTGGTCATGGACTGAGCTGGCCAACGTACAGCCGTGGGGTTGGAGTATAGGATTAGAATCCTGGCTCTACTGTAGCTTACTAGCTGTGTGACTTTGGTAAGTTACTTAACCCCTATGAGTCTGTTTCATTTTCTGTAAAAGGGGGATGATTAAAAATGACCTCCTAGGGACTTCCCTGGTGGTCCAGTGGTTAAGATTCCATGCTGCCAATGCAGGGTCACAGGTTCGATCCCTGGTTAGGGAACTAAGATCCCACGTGCTGAGTGGTGCAGTCAAAAGATTAAATAGATAAATAAATAACCTCCTAGCATGTTGTTGTGAAGGTCAAATGAAGTTGAACAGGTCAGTGGTGGAACACAGTAAGAGCTCTGTGAATAATGACCATTGTTATTAGCTGCTTCTTATGCTGGTCGGCTGACTCCACTTGTCTTGACATCCTCTCCCCTGTTTCATTCTCTTCCATGCCACCAGGACCGGATACACAAGTTGTCCATCACAGGTGCTCTAAGCCTCTCCATATTTCAGAAACACCCTTGTCCCTGAAGCACCCTCTCCGGTCCTGTTGGGAAACTGGCCGAGAGTCGTGAGTTATCATGTTCCTCCAATGAGATGTCACTTGAATTTACTGTACCCTCAGTGCCTTGACCCACAACTATGGCTAATGATGGGAATATTGAACAGGGCTAATGGATCAGGGCAGCTATTGGGGGGCAAAGGAATCTTTATGGTGCTGTCCAACCTACACATTCAGAAACTGTCTACCATGTCTTCTTGTATAGACACCTGTAACGAGTATAGAGCTCAGACTGAGAGAATCTGGAACCTCTCACTGGGGATTATGTGGGAGTAAGGAACTAAAAGCTTTTTTTTTTTTTTTTAAGCTGGGGGCCTTTTGGTGAGGTCTGCAGTCATGGACATGAGTTTGAGTAAACTCCAGGAGTTGGTAATGGACAGGGAGGCGTGGCGTGCTGCAGTCCATGGGGTCGCAAAGAGTCGGACACGACTGAGCAACTGAACTGAACTGAACTGAAGTCTTCTGAGGAAGAACAGGGTGCTCTGGCATTGTTCCATTTCTCTACTTTCTCCTTCTTCTAGAAGGCAGGGAGCTAGTGGACAACTGCCTGACGTTTGGCCTTACAGTAAATGAAAGGGAGGAAGGAGAAAGCCATTACGTGAGGATCAGAAAGCCCTGTTTTGGTTCTTATTTTAATCAGGTGTGTTCTTGTGCTTATTTTTACCTTACTGGGCAAGCAACTTCCTTTCTCTAAGCTTCAGTTGCCTATGACATGGGGACACTAATAATTGACTCCCTTAGCAAACCAAGCATTTAGACCAATATGCTCACCTTGCTTGATGCAGAAATTGAAACCCAGACTGTAGAAAGAGCTTGCCTAAGACCATGAAGCCAGAGTTTGGTTGCGAAACTAGGTCATATGGTAGTGCTTAGGTAAGTGTTGCAAGAGGGTGAGGGATGGTGTGGGATTGGTAAGGAAATGTATTTGTCAGACCTGACTATTTGCTTAGGTTCTCAGAGCCATGGAAAGGAAGAAAAATCCCCCTCTGCTGAGTCATTTACTGCAACACTTTCAAAGCCAGTGGGGATTCCTGGAGGAGCCTAGAAGGCTCAGACAACTTAAAGTGTGCACATGTCTTGTGGCGGGGGGGGGGTGGGGGGGGTGGTCACATGCCCTCATCACACACAGGGTGCCGGCTGCCTTTGGAACTCTTCTCAGTGACTGCCTGCAACTCAGGTCTCAACTCAGCTGCAAAATGAATGAACTGCTCATCTCACCAGCACAGAACACATTTGGGCCAAACTCGTCACTCAGCTTTATGGGGCCAATACATCTGCAGAATCACTTACCCATCAC
The DNA here is from genome assembly GCF_033118175.1 of Dama dama. Taxonomy (NCBI): domain Eukaryota; kingdom Metazoa; phylum Chordata; class Mammalia; order Artiodactyla; family Cervidae; genus Dama; species Dama dama. The sequence goes on from NC_083700.1 coordinate 105,108,188, forward strand.
TCTGCAGACGGAATGCATTATTTCGGAAAAGTTTCTTTTCCCCTTTCCCCCCAAAACTTTTATTCCCTAGTGGAAATGGTTTATCAACGTCTTTAAAAAACCGCTCAGATCTTCTTGGCAACCCCTGATATCATAAAAGAGTGGCAGTGCGAATGCAAATGAATTGAAGGGCATTAAAAAACCCTCTTGCTTCAGCAGCTGAAGTGGAGAAGGGCCAGATGATGGATAGCGCATGACTTTCTGCTGAGCGATTTTGCTCTTTTTACGGCTGCCAATGGCTGATGTATTTCATCTTTTGTTTCCTTTACTGCCGCTTAAGCAACCACCCTCAGGCTGGGGGTAGGTCCCTGGGCACCCACTTCATCTTGCCCCCAGGGAAGGGTTGTAACCAGCTGTTTTGCACTTACTGCCTGATTCAGGGAAAGCATGGGCTGGCCCAGCTGGATGGGGCCCTGGGGGGGAGTGCCCTTCCCATGATTGCCGAGCTCAGTGGAAAAGACAGCTGAACAGGCGAAAATCCTCTCTACTCTCCTGGGGAGACACATGCCCCCTTCTAGTGCACCTGTGTTTATCAAGGCTTGTTGCATGCCAGGCCCTGTGCCAAGCACAGTGAAGCTGCCAAGAGGTGACAGTCACCACCCTGCCTTTGTTGATTTTACCATCATGTTGAGGAAGAAAGTCATGCCCAGAGGGTTATACACATATATGTACACACAGCAAAACTTCCTCCAGGCAACCACACTTGTACTCATGTATGAGGGCACATGCTCACGTTTACCTACACACGAGCACAAACGCACATGGAAATGCAACCACCACACAAGTGTAAGTGCACACACCTGAGTGTACACAGAAACCTGTGTCTATTTGCACATACGCATACCCAAACAAAAATACATGTTCCTGCACACCCACTGATGTGGAAGATAAGTGGTAAAACTGCATGATCTGAAGACAGAATGTGCAGGCAGATGAGAAGGAATTCTGGGATGTCGCCATGGACATAATGTTGATGTAGGAAATTTGCCTTTAGTTTCTTCTGAGCTGTGTGATCTTGCTCAAGTTTCTTAACCTCTCTGAGCACCAGTTTCCTTATTTGAAAGTGAAGCCCTTCCAGATATAACAACTTATAACTTTGTGAAATCAGAAGTTCAGAAGTCAGTGTGGGCTGCAGTGATAATGGTCATAACCAGAGTAGTAGTAATAAAAAAATAATGATGTGTGTGTGTGTGTGTGTGTGTGTGTGTGCGCTCACTCAGTCATGTCCAACTCTTTGTGACCCCATGGACTGTAGCCCACCAGGCTCCTCTGTTCATGAGATTTCTCAGGCAAGAATACTGGAGTGAGTTGCCATTTCCTTCTCCAGGGGATCTTCTCGACCCAGGGATCAAACTTGTGTCTCCTGCATTGGCACATGGATTTTTTTTACCAACTGAGCCCCCTGAGAAGCCTTAAGATAATAATAGATAACCTATACTCAGCACTTACTATTGCTATACATCATCTCTTAATCCTTGCAACAATCATAAGAGATGAGTACAATTATTAGCTATATTTAATAGGTGAGACATGTATGCAGGTCAGGAAGCAACAGTTAGAACTGGACATGGAACAACAGACTGGTTCCAAATAGGAAAAGGAGTACGTCAAGGCTGTATATTGTCACCCTGCTCATTTAACTTATATGCAGAGTACATCATGAGAAACGCTGGGCTGGAGGAAGCACAAGCTGGAATCAAGATTGCTGGGAGAAATATCAATAACCTCAGATATGCAGATGACACCACCCTTATGGTAGAAAGTGAAGAAGAACTAAAAAGCCTCTTGATGAAAGTGAAAGAGGAGAGTGAAAAAGTTGGCTTAAAGCTTAACATTCAGAAAACTAAGATCATGGCATCAGGTCCCATCACTTCATGGCAAATAGATGGGGAAACAGTGGAAACAGTGGCTGACTATTTTTCTGGGCTCCAAAATCACTGCAGATGGTGATTGCAGCCATGAAATTAAAAGACGCTTACTCCTTGGAAGGAAAGTTATGACCAACCTAGACAGCATATTAAAAAGCAGAGACATTACTTTGTCAACAAAGGTCCATTTAGTCAAGGCTATGATTTTTCCATTAGTCATGTATGGATGTGAGAGTTGGACTATAAAGAAAGCCGAGCGCCGAAGAATTGATGCTTTTGAACTGTGGTGTTCAAAATACTCTTGAGAGTCCCTTGGAATGCAAGGAGATCCAACCAGTCCACCCTAAAGGAGATCAGTCCTGGGTTGTTCATTGGAAGGACTGATGTTGAAGCTGAAACTCCAATACTTTGGCCACCTGATGCGAAGAGCTGACTCATTGGAAAAGACCCTGATGCTGGGAAAGATTGAAGGCGGGAGGAGAAAGGGACGACAGAGGATGAGATGGTTGGATGGCATCACCAACTCAATGGACATGGGTTTGGGTGGACTCCGGGAGTAGGTGATGGACAGGGAGACCTGGCGTGCTGCGGTTCATGGGGTTGCAAGGAGTCGGACATGACTGAGCAACTGAACTGAACTGAATAGGTGAGAAAACCATGGTTCAGGCAGATAAGAAGCCCAGTGAAAGTGTTAGCCACTCAGTCGTGTTTGACTCTTTGTGACCCTGTGGACTGTATCCCACCAGACTCCTCTGTCCATGAAATTCTCCAGGCAAGAATCCTGGAGTGGGTAGCCATTCTCTTCTTCAGGAGATCAAATCTAGGTCTTCTGCTTTGCAGGCAGATTCTTTACTGTCTGAGCTACCAGGGAAGCCCAGGGTCACAGCAAATGGTGGCAGAGTCTGTGTTTGAACTCTGCCGGGTAGGCTTTAAGGCCTACACTTGTGTTTCTGTTTTTGTTTTGTTGCTCAGTCATGTCTGATTCTTTGCGACCCCGTGGACTGCAGCACACCAGGCTTCCCCGTCCTTCAGTATCTCCTGGAGTTTGCTCAGTCAAGTCCATTGAGTCTGTAATGCCTCCAGCCATCTCTGTCTACGTTGCCCATGTGCTGAGCTGGACTCAGGTGGGGCCCCAGGAGGCAGGAGAGGAAGGACACGTTACTCCCTGTCCTCGGGAGGCCCTCAGTCCTGCGGGGAGGCAGCCACGTGCTGGGAACCACAGCAAGGTGTGTTGCTGGATGCTGCGGAACTTGGGTTCTAGGGACTCTCCTCTGCATGCCTGCGATGGCTTTCACTTGTGGCTCCTGTGGGTCTGGCAGCTCAGTCTAGCCCTGAGGGGGTGCCACTGGATGGAGTTTCTCTGGGTCGGGCAGGACTGTGTCCAGACAATGAGATCCCAGTCAACTTGAGAAGCTAGAGCTCTTCTCGGTATGAGTTCCCTGTGTCCCTGTGTCTCCCGGAAGGATGCATGGTGACTCCCTCTGTCCTGGCCCAGGCCTGGGCTGGGATCTCTATAGCTCATTGTGATGGCTTTGGGCTAATTAAGAAAAGAACTTTCCTCCTGAGGATTGCAGCCCTGCACTAGGGTTGGCATCGAGTGGGGTTATTAGATGTCCTCATGGAGCTCTTCCCTGTTACTGGGGAAGGAGGGTTGTAGGGCCTTTCTTCAGCCTCTCAGGAGAGGGTTTCCCTTCACCTGGGGTGGCCTGTAAAGATGGGGAAGGAGCTAGGAGGATCGGACCACCAAACCACAACAACAACATAGCTATTCAAGATCACCCCTCGAGGGACGAGTGGCAGGGATAGGATCTGCACGCAAGCCTGGCGGATTCTAAAGGTTGGAGACCAGCCACGCACTGCACTGTGTCCCCACACCTGCCCTGAGCACCCGCAGTGTGCTTGTGGGGTGAGTGGGGCTGTAGGACAGAGGAAGTCGGAGGACGCAGGGTGTATGAGCAGATGGGGAAACACGGAGGAAACCTGTGCACGCACCGGAGTCAAGGAGAAGAAATTTATCTGATGGCACTTGGTAGGGATGAACTGCTTCCAGGGGGCAAGGTCGACTCTGCCTTCCTTATGCCCTTGGCCCCCGTTCAGTCCAGCTTTAGACCTGTGACCTCCCGTAAGGCAGGAGCCTCTGTCCCCTAGGCCCCAGGCACCCAGAGGCTTTCAGTACAGTTTATAAAATGAGCTTGTCCCTCCCCAGCCGCAGGCCCCTGGAACTGCAGCCCCTCCTGTCTTCCTCCCACTGGAGTCTGTGCAGCTCCAGCTTGGCCCCGTCCTCCCTGTCTGTGGGCTCCTCACTCTTTTCAAAGACTGGGATGGGGGAGGGTCTGGCTCACCTCTGAGGGTCCTTCTGGAATCCTATCCGTTTACATCCCATAGCTATCTCTTGATCTCTGAAGGCCCCCACTCTTCTAGACTGTGTTGTTGTTGCTGAGTTGCAATTCTTTGCGATGCCAGGCTTCCCTGTCCTTCACTGTCTCTTGGAGTCTGCTCAGACTCACGTCCATTGAGTCGGTGATGCCATCCAACCGTCTCATCCTCTGTCGTCCCCTTCTCCTCCTGCCGTCAGTCTTTCCCAGCATCAGGGTCTTTTCCAGTAAGTCAGTTCTTCGCATCAGGTGGCTAAAGTATTGGAGCTTCAGCATCAGAGTCCTTCCAGTGACTATTCAGGGTTGATTTCCTTGAGAATTGACTGGTTTGATCTCCTTTCTGTCCAAGGGACTCTCAAGAGTCTTCTCCAGCACCATAATACAGGCCATCATGAGGCCCACTGTATGCTCTGAGGACCCCAGAAAGAGGTCCCCCCCAATTCCCTGGGCCACATGGGTAGATTTGTCCAGCGCATCCTAGTGCTGGGCTGGGGCCCTCAGGGAAGGAAGACACGGCTGTGGTTGGGTCTGGGGTGGAGCTGTGGGGTGTTCCCCACCAGACTTTGAGTCCTGCCTTAGGCTGGTGTGTTCGGGGCAAAGCCTGCCAGGACAAGGGGATTGTCAGGAGCACCCCAACTGTTCTTTAAGTGGCTGCCGCCAGCGCCGTGTCTCTGGATTCTCTCTGCCCTCATCCCCCTTGACCCTCTCTGAAGCTGGACAAAGCTGGTGGTTCCCTGTCCTCAGGCTCAGTAACCCTCTCCCAGCTACCCACAGGGTGATAACAGCTTGCCAGTCATCCCTTATGTCTTCCACCTGCCGGTCCTTGCAACCTTCTGGCCTCGTGGTCTCTTTCCGGCGGCCTCTCCACAGCCCCCCGAACATTGCTCAGAGACCCTCCAATCCGGATGCTCCACCTCCATCCGGCCGCCTGCCTTTTAAAACATTCACTGAGGTGAAATTCACATAATGCAGAACAAGCTGTTTTAAAGCAAGCAGTTCAGCGGTGTTTAGTACATTCACAGGTTGTGCCACCACCACCTCGATCTAATTCCAAATCACTTCCACTGAGGCAAAGGTTTTTCTCTATCATCTAAAGGTTTTCCAAAGAAAACCTCATACCATTTAGCAGTACACCCCATTCTCCTCTCTCCCCAGCTCTTGACAACCACCCATCTGAGTTCTCTCTCCATGGTTTTACCTCCTCTGGATATTTCATAGAATTGGAACCATACAAGATGTGACTTTTCGTGACCAGCTTTTTTGGCTAAAGCATATTTTTGAGGTTCATCCATGTTGTAGCCTGTGTCAGTTCTTGATTCCTTTTTGTGGATGAATATATTCTATTCTGTGTATCTACCACAATTTGTTTATCCACTCCTCGGCTGATGGACATTTGGGTGTTTCCATCTTTTGGCTATTGTGAATAGTGCCGCTATTTGTGTACAAATATTTGCTTGAGTACCTGTTTTCAGCCCTTGGGGTATATACCTAGGAGTGGAATTGCTGAGTCAGATGTGATGTGTATGTTTAACTTTCTGAGGAACTGCCAAGGTGTTTTCCATTTTATATTCCTACCAGTGATGTATGTGTGCCTTCTTTTTGTATAGATCTGACTTGTCAATTCCATCTAAAACTCACCTGGAGTGCCTCATTGCTGTGGTGGTTTTCCAGAGCCTGGCTGAAGAACTAGAAATTCAATATGTAAAATGGGTGAAAGAGCCAAGGACCAGCTCGGGCAAGGCAGGGACGAGCCCAGCTGCCTGTCATCCTCTCACTCTGCATAGCCAGGTCAGAACCTCTGGAAAGCTCTGGTCTAGAGCCTGTCTCCATCTTCTATGGGAGCAGGAACTGAAGCCAAGAGAGGGACTTGGTGATGGTCACACAGTGTTAGTGACAGGGCCAGGACTGGAACCCAAACCTTCTGGCTCCCTGTGAAGATTCTGCTTTTATTTATTAGTTCGTTTGTTTCTATTTTGGACTGTGCTGGGCTTTCTCTAATTGCAGTGCATGGGCTTCTCACTGCAGTGGCTTCTCTTCTTGTGGAGCACAGGCTAATTTAGTTCAAGGACTCAGTAGTTACGGTGCCCAGGCTTAGTTGCCCTGTGGCATGTGGAATCTTCCCAGAACAGGGATGGAATGGGCAGATATATGGGCCCTATAGTGGCAGGATTCCTAACCACTGGACCACCAGGGAAGTTCTGTTTTTTTAAGGAAAAATATTGCAAGTGATATGTACTTATGATTATAAATTCAAACACTAAAGAAAAAATAAAGTGAAAAATGAAAGTTTTTCCATCTCTATTTTCTGAAGAAACAATCAATGTCAATCAATGTCAAAAGTTTGATTGTAGAGGGTGGGATGATCTGAGAGAACAGCATCGAAACATGTATATTGTCAAGTGTGAAACAGATCGCCAGTCCAGGTTGGATGCATGAGATAAGTGCTCGGGGCTGGTGCACTGGGAAGACCCAGAGGGATGGGATGGGGAGGGAGGTGGGAGGGGGGTTCAAGATGGGGAACACATGTAAATCCATGGCTGATTCATGTCAATGTATGGCAAAAACCATTCCAATGTTGTAAAGTAATTAGCCTCCAACTAATAAAAATTAAAAAAAAAAAAAAAAAGAAAAAAGTTTGATTGTGTCATAGGGGTGGGTGGGTAAAGGAGAGGGGGGTAGAAAATTTTTTCTGTTTTATTGTAGTGTATGTTTTCTTCAGCATGTAACTGATCAGTATCTTGTCAATATAGTCAGCTGATCAACTGGAAAAAAAAGTTTGATGATGGCCTTCCAGACTGCTTTTGCCCACCTGTGAAAATGATGGCCTTCCAGATTGCTTTTGCCCACCTGTGAGCACACACACACTCTCTTTCTCCCTCTCTCTCTCATACACACTCACACACACACATCTACTCACCTATGTGCTCATACACCCCTACATGGATTTTTTTATTTGCTTGTTTGTTTTCACACAAATAGGACAGTATGAGACCTACTGTTCTGTTATTTGCTTTCTTTCTTTGGGAGCTCCTGAAGTCTAGAAGGACCAAGCACTTGCCTTGGAGAGCTTACACTGGGTGAGTAGTGCCATGGAAAGATGGAAGTCCCATGATCACATTTCTGTGCCCAAAGAAGGGAACATGGGCTTAGGGACTCTGAGAGCTGGGACTGAATTTACTGGTGCGGGTGGTATTCCAGGCCAGCGGTGGCGGGGAGTGGGGCACTAAACATGCGTTTCCCAAAGGTGACAAATGAGCTGAGCTAGACCACAGGGCCTGTGTCAGGGAGGTGGGGGGACATTGGGCTGAAAGAAGGGGCCAAGCTGTGGGAGACTTTGGATTCCAAGGAGAGGAAACAGCAAGATATCCACCAGGTGTGGAAAGCTACTAGGAGAGAGAAATGGAAATGATATATATTTTTAAAATTATTTATTTATTTGTCTGTGCCAGGTGTTAATGTGGCACTCAGGATCTTTTGGAATCTTTAGTAGCAGCATGCAAACTCTTAGTTATGGCAAATGGGGTCCCTGACTAGGGATCAAACCCAGGCCCCCTGCATTGGGAGCATGGAGTCTTAACCACTGGACCTCCAGGGAAGCCCTGGAAGTGGTACTTCTGGAAGAAGGAAGATTAGCCGCTGTTGTGCATGAGTGTTCTTGTGCACTGTGTGCTTGTGTGAACACCTGCACCGGGAGAGGCAGAGTGCTGTCCGGGAGCTTGGACGGCACTAGCAGGAAGGAGCTGGTGGGGGACTGTGGCCCCAGAAATGTGATGGGTAGGAATGGACGCGACGGATGGTCTGGGCAGACTACGGGTGACTGGAGAGAGAACCTGGAGGAAACTTCTGAATTGAAGGCCAGTTGGTGGCAGGGAATAAGGAGAACCAGAGAGGTGTAAGGACTTCACCTTATGTAAATGGGAACAAGGTTGGGAGACTAGGAACTGAAGGTCAGGGCGTGGTGGGGTCTCAGGGTTGTGGGGTGGAGAGGCACAGGGGGCTCTGTGCCCGGGTGAAGGCAGGGTCTGTTAACCGCCCCTAACATCAGGTCAACCCCCTGGAGAAGGAAATGGCAACCCACTCGTGTTCTTGCCTGGAGAATTTCATGGACAGAGGAGCCTGGCAGGCTATAGTCCATGGGGTTGCAAGGAGTCGGATATGACACACACACACACACACACCATCAGATCACATCTCCAGGATTCTCAAAGGGGCAGAGCCAAGACTGGCTGACTTGTGATGCCTCTGCCCGCCCACCTTCTCCCTCCCACTCCACCTTCTCTTCTCCCTGCTCTGCCCTCCGAGGAGCACCAGCCTGTCCTCGGCATCAGAACTGGACCACGTCGAGAGAGCCTGGGCCGCAGGAGTGGCCAAATTGTCACTGGTTTTGGTTGCAGGGTCTGTTTCACGATTCTCTGCTGCTGTCCAAAATGTAGGTAAAGGAGAAAAGAGAGAAGAAAAAAAGCCCAAAGCCTCAAACATTTATGTAATAAATTGCTGAGAAAGAGGCGGCGGCGAGGGAAGAAGAGACAGGAGAACTGAGAGCCAGGAGAACAAGAGTAAGAAGCTTCAGACTCGGAGGATGTGAGGCTCTGGGGAAAGGAAAAGAAAAGAGGAAAGAGATCTTTAAGAGTCTTCAGGGTTTGAACTGGATCCCTTTTACAATGCTTTGAGAGATTCAAGTAAAGATTGGAATTCTTTTTTAATTGCTTTTGGCTCCCAGACTGTGTTGCTTTGAATGTAGAACCAAGGCAGGACTGGGCCACTTGGGGCAGAGGAATTCATCTGGATTGAATAAGAAATACTTTTCCCCTCCCCTTCTTCACATTTTGTTTCTGAAATGGGGACGCGTATGAAACTGATGTTTGTACTTCATTAGTAAATTAAAGATGGAATTTAGGATTAATGGTGTCAGAGAAAGTAGGAAACCTAATAGTTAGCATCTTGTTTGAAGGAATAGAAACCTGTTCAATGGAGCTCTGTCATAATGGGAACTCTGCTCTAAGGGTGCTGAGTGTCTCCTGGAGCTTTGCGGCTGGTCCTCAGGATAGGACCAGAACTGTTGGCTAGAGCTCCACAAGCATCTCTCTCTGTCTCTGTTCCTTGCTGTGAATCCCTGTCTCAGTCTTTTTCCCCTCCTCTGCAGACCAGCTTCTTTTGTTTCTGTGGTCCACATGGCAGAGAACGTGGCCCCTGCCACGCTGGAGGTCACATGGAGCAAAGCCAACACTTCAGAAGGAGCTGAATGCCCCTCTGCTCCAACTGGAAAAAAATTTTTAAAAAGTATTAATAACATTAGTTTTATTTTTCTTTATTAACTGACCACAGATAATTTTACCTTTTAATTTTGAATTACATATAGGAGGGGGATTTTACATTTTCATCCTTGGGGCTACTAACGTATCTTAAATTTTTTTTATTTTTAATTGGAGGATAATTGGATCACAATGTTGTGTTGGTTTCTGCCATACAACAGCGTGAATCATCTCTCAGCATACTTATATCCTCTTTCTTGAGCCTCCCTCCTCCCCCAACCCCCTTCCCACACCTGCTCTCTCCTACCCCACTACCTGCCCCAAATTCATGTGGAATGACTCCAGTTGGTCCTGGCAGGGTGACATTCACCCCAGCACCCCCCTAACACCGACTTGTGGCTGGTGGAGTGGAGGGAGAATCATGGTTGCTGCCCACGTGTCTGCCAGGAGCTCCTAGCAGCCTAGCGTCCAATGGCAAAGAGCAGTTCCCAGAGACCAAGTGGGTTGGGCTGACAACCTAGAAGTGTTTCTTAGCAGGTATCTCTCCTTTTGAGTGCTTAATTACTATGCCAATTCAAGAATGACTATAAAAATCTGGTTTTCCTCGTATTTCAAGACACAGTTAAATCCCCTGTGTCCACCGGCTACTCTGGAGGTATCCCAGGAGGGAATACCTCCCCAGAGCAGAGCATCCTTTTCCTGCTCTGGACTGTAGCTTCTCCCCTGAGCTGGGCCAGCCCTGCTCCCTCGCAGACAGGAGGGGTTGAAGCCTCACACTCGCAGGCCGCTCTGAGCCCTCTTCTCCATGAAGCCCCCGTGCTTTGTTCTGGCAGATGGACCCCCACCGGACCCCAGGACCCCATCATGGCAACTGCTGGGCCCTGGGGCTTATCTGGGAAGGCCTTTGTTCCTGTACTCCCTGCCCAGTCTCAGCGCCTAGGCACTGGCCCCAGGCCGCAGGGGCCCTGCTGATGCAGCCCTGCTTCTGGCACCTCCAGCTGCTGGCATCAGAGGGTCATGGTGGTGCTGGTAGGTGGTAATTTCTTCATGGGTGAAACTAAGCAATCCTTCGGGCAGTCATAGGCAGGGGGCAGAACCTTCAGCCTCAGTGAACCTATTCAGAATTTTGCAACCTAAAAACCTGGAGAGCATATACTTTCATTTCAAAAAGCATGAGGATAATAACCTCTAATAGGCTTTTATGATTATTTCACAAATAGATTTTGTTCTTATCATTTAGTTTATATTATCCCCTTAATCCTCACAACCATTTCAAGAAGTGTCCTGGTGTCATCAGCCCCACTTCAAAGATGAGGAAACTGAGTCACAGAGCGTTCAGGTAACTCGCCCAGAGTCAGCCTCACTCCAGAGCCCATGATCCTAACCAGCTTGTCTCTGTAATTCCTGTAAATTTTGTGTCATTTCCAAAAAACAACATTTATTTTGAATTTTATAGTGGGAGAGAGGAATGGTAACCAGATCTTCATTTTTTTAGGGCATCTAAAGATGTAACCCCACCTTGACCTTCTTTGCTTTGAGCTGATCTGTCAGTTTCAGTTAGGGGATCTATGGGTCCTACCTCTGGCGCCACCCATTTAGAACTTTTCTGATAGATCCTGAGGTCAGGTTGGCCTCGGATATTTCCTGAATAATGCCGACAGATCATGCTTCGCTGAGATGGGTGGGCACTGGGCCTGCTGGGCCCAACAAGTGGGTGGGTGGTGGTGTGGTGGACACCTGGGGTCCGAGCCTTTCCGACTGACCACCCCTCCCCAGCTGGAGAGACAGCCAGCCGTGGCTCGGAGGAGCGCAGGCCCTGCTCCTGCTCATCGCTCTGCGCGGGCTCGGCTCCCTCCTGACAGCCCGGGGCTGGTGGCAGATGGCTCAGCCTCTCCCTCGCAGAGCCCAGGAGGCCTCCACACATCAAAAACAGACTTCACTCCAGGCTTTGGTGGGATGTGGGGCGGGCATCTGCGGGAGGGGCACCGCACAGCCGGGGCCTGTGTGTTTATTAAACACCTCCAGAACCAGCTGCTGCGCCTGGCTTCTGAGTAGAGGAAGCTCAGAGGCCAGGAGGACAGGCGTGAGTCCTGGCTGCCCCAACCTGGCAAGACTTTCCTGGAGAGCCAGCCGTGACCTTAACGCCTCCTCTGAGCCATGGGGACAGCTGTCCCTGAGCATGTGGGGAGGGCGAGAGCTATACCCAGTAGGAAAAATAATGGTGATGAAGGTGATCATAACAGCTGAAACTTACTGAATGCTGACCACGTCCTAAACCCTTAGTACTAAGCACTATACATGTATTATTCACTCCACAAATATTTATTGAGCGTTTGTACCATGTCAGGCACTGTTTGAGGTGTCTGGGGTAATGATACAACCAAACATCATCGTGTTTAATGTAAGTCAGCGCCATTCTAAGCCATCTATGTATAATGTATTATTTAATTCTCACAACAACCCTGAAGGTAAGTACTATTATCTCCATTTTACAGATGTCAAGATGTGAGCCGCAGAGAGGTTGAATAATTTATGTGAGGTCACACTGCCAAATAGGTGATAGAGCCAGGATGTGAATTCAGCAAGCTGAGCTCTGGAGTGGGTACTCTTAAGCCTCCCAGTGAATGTGGAGAAAGCAGCCCTCAAGGATCTGACAGCCAGTGTGGGAGAGCACATGCATTAAACAGTTGTATATATACACATATATACACATACATACACACAGTGTGTTTTCTGATTACTGTAAATTCTGTGAAGGAAATAAATTAACATCCTAGGATAGGGATTAACCCAGAGAGAGACTACTTTTGATAATGTGATCAGAACATTTAATCTTCCCCAGAACCTTCAGGTGGGTTGTTTGCTTCCCATTTCCCAGATGAGTATGGTGAGGCAAGCTTGGAGAGGTTAAACAGGGAGCTGGAGCAGGGTTGCAAAGGGACCCAATTTCAAGAAACTGGCCTTTAATACCTGCGCTCTTTTTTTGGGGGGGGGCGCTTTTTGAAAAAAAATTTTTTTGGCATACAGTTGATTTGCAATGTGTTAGTTTCAGGTGTATGGCAAAGTGAATCGGTTATACACGTACATACATCCCCTCTTTTTAGCCTCTTTTCCCATACAGGTCAGCACAGAGTACTGAGTACAGTTTCTTGTGCATCATAGCCGTCCTCGTAAGCTCTGCTCTGAGGCTCCTTGCACTGCGTTTTGGCCAGAAAGGAGGGGTTTTGCTCATCATAGGGCCTGAGGTGGGCAGGGTCTTTGGGTCTCTCCTGGAGGGTCTGACCTCACTTTGTTCTGATGCATCAAGGGGACCTTGTGCCCACCTCTGGTTGTCAGCCTGCAGGGTCTGGTAGGTGGCGTGTGTGCCGCGTGCACACGCGTGCCTATACTCACTCACGTGTGATTTGCATGTCTGCCTCCCTCCCTGCAGCCTCCTGCTCACACAGACCATCCTGACCTTTTATTAGGTGACTTCATAATTGATTGAAATGTCCCAGGTGCTTTCTCTTAACTCCAGGGTGATTATGACAATTATGATGATTATTAAGTGAAGGAGAGAGAGAGAGGGAGAGGAAGAGGGCTGGGGGCTGGGATTCACCCAGTGGTGCTGCCATTAAGACACATTGTGTGAGATTGTTCGCCTTCAAAAGGCAGCTGTGAAAAGGAAAGAGTGTCTTTTAAAAAAAAGCCCATTATGCAGGCGGTGCAGGGCGCACGATGCTGGCGGGAGGACCATGGGGTGTAATTAGGGCAGTGACAGCCGGAATTACACGGTGTCTCGGCTGCGGTGCCGCCTCTTCTGTGGGGGGAGGGGCATGGGGGAGGGGACAGGTAATGCTGGGAGGTTCTGGAGCCTTGCCAGGAGCGACGGGGTCCTTTGGTGAGCAGGGTGGCCTGGGACTGAGCAGAAGGGACCCGGAGCGAGGGGCTGCCAGAGCGATTTATCTCCACAGCAGGGGGAAGGGGCCGCTTATTTTTGGAAGTGTTTTATGACGGCTCGACGCCCCTTCCAGGCTTTTCGCGCCTTCCCACCCCAACTGGGAGTTGGCAAAGGAAAGCCAATTGTGTGGAACAGAGGATGCAGATAAATAATTTCCCAGCCTCCTCCACCTAGGAGGTCCCTGGCTGTTGCATTGTACAAGGAGGGAGGGCTTCAGCCTTCTGCTGACCTGCACGCCCTCTGAAGGCTGGTGCATATCTGCAGGGCTTGCTTCAGCCCTCCTCCCAACCACCCTGTGGGATTCAGCAGTGTCTGCAGGGCAGGTGGAAAGGCCGGACACCCCAAACCCTGCCAACCTACAACACAACAGGGGTTCACGAGTCACTCCTCTGCATTCCAACAGAGGGCTCCCCTCTAGAGCAGAGTCATGTGCTGGTCTAGCCCCTGCTTGCACATCCCCAGATGGGGGAACTTACCTCTCCTTAGCGAGGCTCCGGAGCCCAATGTCTGATTTGAATCCCACTATTTGTTACCAGTGTGACCTTGGGCAGGTTCTTTGTGCCAGTTTTCACACCTGTGACATGAGGATGATGACTGTCCTTATGCTGCAGGATTAAATGGGCTACTTGATATAAAGGATTTAGCCCAATGCCTGGCGCACAGTGAAGCCTCCCCAAGTGTTCTCTGGGGACAGCCCAGGCCGACTTTCCTGGAAGAAAGTCCTATTGTTATAGGAAGCCAGGATCTGGCACTTTCTCTATTGATGCTGACTTTGCGTCCTAGGGCCATGCGATTGTTTTATTCTTCCTGCGTTCATTTGTGAGTGCCCATCTGGCTGCCAGGCATGTACTAGGCATGAGACATGTGTGCACAGGGGGGCAGGTGGGATTCCTGGACCCCAGAGCCCATGCTTCTCCTGGTCACCTCCTCTGCAGGTTCAGACACTGGTCTGTACATGCCCGGGAGGGACGGACCAGACATGACCACAACCCCCAAGTTGAGAGCAAGTAGGGAGGCATAGGGTGTTTGGGGTGGGAGAGGCACTCAGGGCTCTATGCCTGGGGCCTTGTCTCCGCTCTGGGACAGCTAGGAGGGGGGTCCACAGCACCCCACACTCCCCAAGAACTCAGGCAGCCATAGAAGGACTGTTGACCATGGAAGAGGCCAAACGTCTCCACAGCCCTGGTTCAATCCTCAGTGCTGAGAACGTGCTGACTGCTCTGAGCACTTCTCAGCTGATGGAGCCAGGGGTCACTGCTCCCCACCAGAGGGGACTTTTATGTTATTATGACTCTTTTTTTGACTCTGACAGGCAAAGTCAGAACCTCTGTTTCCTGGAACTCCTTGCGCTGTTGTTTAGATAAGTTTAAATGAGCTGTGATTAAGCTAATTTTGAGGTAATTAACTTGGGGAAGGAATCCTTCACTTCTTAAAATTCTAAGTGACTGTTCATTATAAGAGGGAGCCCTTGCAAAGGAGCCACGCAGCTTTCAGGAGCCCCGCTTAATTAAAACATACGGAACTCAGCCACAGAGCAAGAGTTTACCGTCATTAATGAAAAATGAATATTCTTTATCTAATTACATGGCATAATTAATTGCCGTCTCCAACCACAGAGGCGGGGAGGGGGCGGGAGAAGCCATAGGCTCCTGTTCCCACAGACTCAGCAAGGGTTCAAGCCTGATTCTAGGATCCTCTGGAAGTCCCTTCAAAGCCGGGTGCTGAGGGAGACCCCAGTCCAGGATGCAGAAGGGCCAGGCAGAGAGTGACTCCTCACAGCCGTGGGTGTTGGCACCTGCTGGGTCCTAGTAGGTCTCTTTTGTGGCAGTTTGAGCCCACATCAGCCATCCAGGGTCCTACTTGGAGATTCAACAAGTTTAATGAGTGCCTACTATGTGCTCGATTGTCAATAAAATGAACTGAAGTCTTACCCTTAGGAAGCACATAGGTTTGAATTGTGGTTCTGCTGTTTACTAGCTGTGGGGCGCTTTGGGCAAGTTCCTTGACCTGTGCCTCAGTTTTCTCATCTGCCAAATGGGATTAACAATAGCATTTATCTCACAGGGTTGCTATGAGGATTGAATGAGTTAGTTTTCATGAAACACTTAGAATAGTGCCTGGCAGATACACATGCTCTGTAACAAGTGTTAAAGTAAATAAGAAAGAACACCAGTTGGGATGTAACAAGACAACAGAACCGGAGGAGAACTGGTGTTAGACTTGGTGTTCAGACAGAAGTCGGGGGAGGGGACATGACTTCTTGGGCCTCTTCCCCTTCCCCCACCTCACAGCTTCATTGTTGCCACGAGGTCCTCATATATGTTCTGCTGTCTCCACCTTCATCTCCATTTTCCTCCTGGGGACTTCCTAGGTCACCCTTACTAGGATTTGCCCTCCGAGAACCCCTAGCACATTTTACCAGGCAAGGGGTGCTGTCAAGACGCCAGCTCTCTGCAGGTGAGGCGATCACAGAGAATACCTGATGTACGTCTTGGAGATGCTCCCACCCAACTCGTTTTACCAATGAGGAGACTGAGGCCCAAGAGACACTGTGAGGTGGCTGACTGCGGGGCCTGGAGACCGGGTTTTCTGACCGGCATCCTAGCCTCTTGCTCCCCACCCAGAAGTCAGTCGGTGTCTGGCCTTGGCTCAGCCTGCGAGGGCCGTCAGTCCCCTGGGCCCAGGGCAGTTCCTTTGTTCGGGGCCCGGTGGAATCTGCCTTGTCTCTCGTCAGCATGAGCTCCGGCTCAAGGCGCTTTCCAAGAAGTTCATTTTCTTCCTGATG
This sequence comes from Dama dama, assembly GCF_033118175.1. Lineage (NCBI taxonomy): Eukaryota > Metazoa > Chordata > Mammalia > Artiodactyla > Cervidae > Dama > Dama dama. The sequence goes on from NC_083700.1 coordinate 105,124,447, forward strand.
CTCTCTCTCTTTCCACTTCTTCCTGCCTTCATCTCATCTGCACAGAGGAAGTGACTGAGGTTAGAAAGATAAATAGGGCCCTGCCCCTTCTGGATAGGGGCGGCCAATCTAGTCCGATTCTCGGCATCCCTGGGGACCACCAGACCCCACGTCTGGCTCACCTTGGGTTAATCCAGTTTTGGGAGGAGCAATGGCACTGCTTTTGCTGGTCACTATCAGCTATGGGCACTGGCTCCAGGTTGCACCCATATCTCACCCCAGGCAGAGCAGCAGGGGGCCAGCTGCCTCCAGGCTGCTGCCTTCAAACCTGCACCCTGCTTGTTCCCTGCGCACCCCAGCTTCTCCAGAGTGACAGCAGTGGACGTTCTCAGGGTGATGGCTGCTCCCTTCGGAGGAGGCCGTTCCGGGCCTGCCAGGCCACCGCTTGGGGGTTTTGCCCACTTGTCCCCAGCTCTCCTAGGGAAAGTGGTTTTGACCTGGGAGCTCTGCAAGCGAAAGGAGGGGCAGGAGGCTTCCTGCTGAGCTAAGCTGATCACACTCTGGATACAATTTTTATTTACTCTCTAAAGCGTTTTGACACTGTCTTTGGAGAAGAGGGAGAAGTGGCCCTGGGGAGGGGCTGGGCCATGAGAGAGAAAAGAGAGAGTGTGTCAGGCGGGGACTTAGGGGAATAAACCAGATGATAGCGCTGGTGAAGAGGCTCATGGGAAAATGCTGTTGGCTGTTGGCTGTCCCCAGGAACAGCTGCTCCAGAATGGTAATTGGGAATGCCCCCAATGTTTTGGAAAGCTCCGTTGTCTGCCCTTTCTGGGGAGCCCAGGCCTTCCCAGGGGATGGTTCTCTGGGACAAGGTCTCAGACAGGCCAGGAGGGAACTGGAGAGTGAGTACCCCAGTGGCTGTGGTGCAGAAATGATGCCAGGAGAGGACATCTGGGTGGCTCTGGGTTTTCCCTGGGAGGGCAGCTGCCTTGGGGGCTGGGTGCCTCCCTGGGACAGCGCTTTCATAGCCCAGGCTCATCCCCAAAGCCACGGCCACTTTCATGCTCCAGTTACTGCAGAAAATGCATGAATTTATTTCTGCAAAGCTAGCCTGCAACAAAAGGCATTATATTGGCTGGAAGGAGAAACCTTCTGAGCAGGAAAGGTGGGCGTCACCAGTTTATGGTCCCCGGAGACCTCAGCTTATTCTGAACTGGCTGCAGCCAGAGACCGGGGCTGAACCAGCCTCTCTGGTTTCCTGTCAGCTCCAGCTTCTCCTTAATTTGATGATTCTTGAGATAGCGGGGGAGCTCTTAGCTTCCTTCTCACAAGGGCAGGTTTGAGTGAAACCCAATCGACTTCTAGCATCGCTTCAATCACCTGTCTGAAAGGCTTGATTTAACTCTCTGGTCAGGAAGATAGGATTCAATCAATGTTCATCCAAGAGAGCACATTCTTCCTAAAAAGTTACTTTGCATGTTATTAAGTAATAGTAACACCTCCCATCTCCCGGGGAGCCCCACGTTGCATCTGGAGAAGAGGCACAGCGATGTACTGGGAGCTTGTGACTTTTTTGGCAGTTTCATTCGGATCCACTTTGCAGCTCTGTTGGCAGATGGCACGTGTGGCATCTGACTTTCCCCGAGGCAGAAGGAGCAGATGCTGGTGGCAGGAGTGGGGAGAACGCTGGTCAGGAACTAAGGTGGCTTTAATAAAATAGGTGCAAACACTGGAGTGACCGTGGGACGCTCCCTTTGGGAGACACATCCCTGGCTTTGGAGTTGATCAGAGTGAGGTCTGAATCCTGGCTCTGCTTGTTCCTGGCCATGGGGTCTAAGACACATGGATTTGCCTTGCTCAGCTCAGCTGCCTTCCCTCTTTGGAAGGTTGGTGATCGGTCACCTTCATTTTTGTATACTGAATGCCTGGCGCAAAGAAGATAACTCATTCATTTGTCAAACAAATAACATTTTAAAAATTTATTTATTTTTGGCTGCGCTGAGTCTTCATTGCTGCTTGCCAGCTTTCTCTAGCTGCCTTCTCTTTCCTTGTTGAGGTTCATGGGCTTCTCATTGTGGTGGCTTCTCTTGTTGCAGAGCATAGGCTCTAGGCACATGGACTCAGTGGTTGTAGCTCCTGGGCTTAGCTGTCCTGCAGCATGTGGGATTATTCCGGACTAGTGATTGAACCCGTGTCTCTTGCATTGGCAGGCGGATTCTTATCCACTGTACCACCAGGGAAGTCCCAATGAAAGTTTTATATAAAAGAAATTTGTTGAGCTCAGAAATGTTAATTGCTTTGGTCAGAGGTATGAACTGTGAGCATAAGTAATGCATGCTCTGACACATATACCAGGGGTGGACAAACTACAGCCTGGAAGCCAAATCTGCCTGTTTTTGTAAGATTTTGCACATTTTTGTCTGTGGTTGCTTTCAGGCCACAAAGGCAGAGCTGAGAAGTAGTTACAACAGAAACCATAGGACTCTCAGAGCCTAAAATACTTACTTTGTCCTTCACAGAAAAAAAAAATTAAAAAATGGACAACCTCTGGCATAGACCAGTGGTTCCCAAACTTCAGCCTGCTGCAGGATCATCTAAAGAGCTTGTTAAAATGTAGATTGCTGGGTCCCACCCCTAGGGACCCTAGGTTTACGAGGTCTCCGTCAAGGCCTGAGTTCGATCATGCAAAGTCACTTCAGTTGTACCCGACTCTGTATGACTCTGTGGCTGTAACCTACCAGGCTCCTCTATCCATGAGATTCTCTAAGCAAGAATACTGAAGTGGGTTGCCATGCCCTTCTCTAGGGGATCTTCCTGACCAAGGGATTGAACCTGTGACTCTTATGTCTCCTGCATTGGCAGGCAGGTTCTGTACCACTAGCGCCACCTGGGAAGCCTTGAGCAGATTTGTTTATTTTCTCTCTTGTCCTCTGCCATCATCATGAGAAATATACATCTGGGCTGACCTCCTGGTCCAATAGAGTCAGCATAAATCTTCTGAGTCAGCTGACTACAGACATGTGATGGTACATTATTATTGCTTTAGCCCATGGTGCTTTGGGGTGGTTTGTTATGTGGTAGTAACTGACTGATACAACAGTGTCAAGAAGTTTGAGCCTTATTCTAAGTATAATTGGATGTCACTGAAAGTTTTTAACTAGAAGAGTGACAAGATCTGATTTATTATTTTAAGCCATCTCTCTGGCTGCTGTGAGGAAGGTGAGGTATGTGGAGGAATCAGCAGACTGCTTGGAGCCCAGCCCTGGCAAAGAGGAGGTGCTCAGGAACTGTTGTTAGCCCCCCCCAGGCTGGAGTGGATCTCATCCTTCCCTATGCTCCCCCAATACTCTCTTTGGGCCCCTCTTACCTGTGACTTAGCAGTGTTAATTGCTCAGTTGTGTCTGACTCTATGTGACCCCATGGACTATAGCCCACGAGGCTCTTCTGTCCATGGAATTCTCTAGGCAAGAATACTGGAGTGGGTTGCCATTTCCAGAGTTACCTGACCCAGGTAACTATGCTTCTTGTGGGGCTTTCCAAGTGGTGGTAGTGGTAAAGAACCTGCCGGCCAATGCAGGAGACATGGGTTTTATCCCTGGGTCAGGAAGATCCCCTGGAGGAAGGCACGGCAACCCACTGCTGTATTCTTGCCTGGAGAATCCCAAGGACAGAGGAGCCTGGTAAGCTATGTCCAAAGAGTCACAAAGAGTCGGACACGACTGAATCGACTGAGCATGTACATGCTTATTATAATCCCACCACTAGACTATGGAATTCTTTATTTTTTAAAAAATATTGTTTACTTATTTGACCACATCAGGTCTTGGTTGAGGCCTGAGGGATCTTTTGTTGCAGCACGTAGACTCTCTAGCTGTGGCACACAGGCTCACTAGTTGAGGGGCTTGGGTTTAGTTGCTCCAAAGCACGTGGGATCTTAGTTCCCTGACCAGGGATCGAACCTATGTCCCCTGCATTGCAAGACAGATTCTTAACCACAGGGCCATCAGGTAAGTCCCTAGACTGTGGGATTCTTGAGGTCAGGGACCTGGCCTGACCCTTCTACAGTCTCCTGGACCTCTGGACCCTGCATAGGCTCAGTTCAGAGCTTGTCAATAACTGCTCTAAAATGAATTAATATAGAAGCTCTTTCTGCAGCTGCTACAAGTTGGATTTTCACTTCAGTGGTCTCTAACGGATTCCCATGTCTAAGTGACTTCTACAGGTCACGTGTGGCTTTCTTTAAAACCTCATCAGCAAACAGGGATTGCTTGAATGGCTTCCCTCGAGTCCCAGGACATGTGGAAGTCAGGATTGTAGAGAGAATGCTCTGAGCTGATGGCAAGGAGCAACTCCAGTAGCAAGGTCTGAGGAGCTTGGGAAGAAAACCAGCTAGAGCCTGTTTGCAAACCTTTCCTGGAACACTTAACATGAGTGCATCCACTGTGGTGGGGAAGACCTGTTCTATGTGGATGTTTCCCATGTTTTACCTTCAGACTCTCTGGGGGTGGGAGAGAGAGCCAGTGCCTCTGTACACACTCCAATTTCAATAAGAAAATCCACTTTCTTTGATGAATCTTGACCACCCTGCTTCTCGCAGTATTTACCCAAGAGGTTCAGAGTATTTAACCAGCAGGTTTCATGATTTATCTTAGGATTATGTCCCAAAGGAGCAGGCCAAGACTGAGGAGAGACTCTGGGTCTTTCTAGAACTTTTACAAAAAGACAAAGGTTTTAGTAAGTTAGCTGGTCTGGCTCCAAGAGAAACATTTTCCAAGTGGGCTCTGTTTGCCTTCCTGTTTCAGAAAATGATTTTTAGCGAATTCAGTAGTTCAGCTGAGTGTACCAGAACTTACTGAACATCTAATATACACTTTTTGGGTTGGGTAGCTGTGGAGATAAAGATGCCCAAATGCAGTTCCTACCTCAATGATATTAAGCTTGGGAAGGGGATAAGATAACTGTTTAGAGCAGTCATTTGATTCAAGTCAGTTTCTTTGACTAGGTTGAGCAGGGACTAGGTCTGTTTTATCTCTAGTGTCATATTACCAATGCCTAATACTGTCTGGCAGCACGTAGTAGGTACTCACTAAAATTTGTTTTATAATTGAGGTGTACTTTACATAGAGTAAAATGCACAGATCTTACAGGTACATTCTGATCAGTTTTGGCAAATATGTAGCCCTGTGCAGCCAATAGCTTCTTCAAGATCTATAGCTATGCCGTCATGGAGAAATATAATATGAACCACATAGGTGGTTTAAAATTTTCTGGTAGCCTTATGAAGAAAGTAAACAAAAAGACAGGTGAAATTAATTTTAATAATGTATTTATTTAACCCATATCAAAATATTATCATTTTGATATGTCATCAATATAAAAATTCATTAATGAAATATTTTATTTTCTTTTGCTCATCTTAAGTCTTTGGAAACCAGGGTGTATTTTATACTTGCAGCACATTTCAATTCAGATGAGCCCTATTTCAAGTGCTCAGGAGCCATAGGTGGCTAGTGGCCTCTGTGGTGCCAGGCATAGAGCTAGGACCTTTTTATCACCTCAGAAAATTTCATGCTCTGCCTGCCCCTTCCCGTCAAGTGCCCTTGTTCCCAAAGCAACCACTCTTCTTCTTCTTCTTTTTTGAAAGTATTTGTTTATTTGGTTTCATTGGGTCCTGGCTGTGGCATGTGGAATCTTTTGTTGAGGTGCATGGATGTTCTAGTTGGGGCTCACAGGCTCCAGAGTGCGTGGGCTCAGTAGCTTAGTTGCTTTGCACCATGTGGGATTTTAATTCCCCGACCAGAGATTGAACCCTTGTCTCCTGCATCGCAAAGTGGATTCATGACCACTGGACCACCAGAGACGTCCCCACAGCCACTGTTCTGATTTCTGTCGTCATGGTTTAATTTTGCCTCTTCTAAGCCTGTACGTGTTGTTTTTGTTGTTCAGTCACTCAGTCGTGTCCAGCTCTTTTGTGACCCCATGGACTCTAGCCCGCCAGGCTCTTCTGTCCGTGGTAATTTTCTGGCCAAGATTGCTGGAATGGGTTGCTGTTTCCTCCTCCAGGGGATCTTCCCAACCCAGGGATTGAACCTGCATATCTGTGTCTCCTGCACTGCAGGCAAACTGTTTACTGCTGGGCCACCAGGGAAACCCTATATAAAGAGAACTCAAACAAGCCATACTCTTGCATTTGGTTTCTTTAAATCATCATGCTATTTGGGGATCCATGGTGTTGTAGATACAATAATTTATTCCTTTTTATTGCCCGGTGCTGTTCTCTTGTACATACAGGCCGTGCTTGTTTATCCACCCTCAGTAAATATTTGATTTTGAATAAATGTTGGTATGCCAGGGTGAGGTACATAAAGAACTCCCCAAAGGACAAAATGTTGTAAGGATTTGGGGCTGCAGGATGACAATAGTTCAGGAGAGTGGCCTTAGGATAGTGTCCTGGAAGAGGGGACATCTGAGTTGGACTTGGTAGAACACTTAGAGTTTTAACGGGTGAAAAGGGAGATGGGGAGCCATTTCAAATGGAGGAAATGCCTGGAGGTGGGTGGTGGGAGCTGTTTGGTCAACAAAAGTCTGGGGAATTAAGGTGGTCTGGGACCAGACTTGGAGGGTCTTGAAAGACACTGGAAAGGAGACTTACAGGAAAATGATCAATGGCTTCTTTGGGAGCAGGAGCATAACCAGAGGTCAGAAGGATTTTTCTGGAGGATGAGATGCTGGGCACAAGCCTTGAACGGTGATTTTTTTTTTTCTTTTAATTTTGGCTGTGCCGGTTTTTCACTGCAGTGCGCTGGCTTCTCTTGTTGCGGTGCATGGGCTTAGTTGCTCCACAGTCTGTGGGGTCTTAGTTTCCCCACCCGGGACTGAATCTGCATCCCCTGCTTTGGAAGGTGGATTCTCAACCTCTGGACCATCAGGGACGTCCCTTGAAGGGTGGTATTTTCTCCTATGCCCCTCGAAAGCCCCACATGCCTGTACCTACTCCTTGTCTTCATCTCCTTGTTCCCTCTGTCTGGACTATTCTCACCGTTCCCACTTCAAGCATCTCCCAGCAGAAAAGTTCCCTGTCACTTTTCAGGGCCCTCATCCCTATGACATCGTTTCCTCCCAGTCAATCCCCACGTTCATGTTTCCCCATCACAGCCTTGCATTAACCAGCAGCTGCATTTACATGGCCCATACATCAGGCTGAGCCTGTCCCCGGTGAAAAGGTGTGTGTGCTCAGGAGGACCATTCATCATACCTGCCCAGCTGCTGGAGGCTTCCCTGGGCTCCCGATGCATTAGGCCAGAGCTGTCACAAATATCCCAGGTTCACCCCATCCCTGAGGCAGGAGGACATCCAGGTAGTCTCTGGTTTTGGAAAATGGCCTGAATGTTTCCTCACTCATGCTATGATGTCTCTGCAACATCACAGGTGATGCCACTTGGGCAGGGAGATGCTGTGGGTCACACCATCAAATCTGATTAAATTCATCTTCATTCAATCATGTTGACATATCCGGAGCTAAACCAAAAGCTTGAATATATCTGGTCTCATTTTCTTCTCACACCAACCCGGTGGGTTTGGAATAGCTCTGCCCACTTCAGCAATTAAGAAAAGGAACTCTGACTTTCCCAGGTTTACTGACACCATAGAAAAAATGACAGAACCAGGGTTGGGATTCCGAGTCTCCTGACTCCAACTCCAGTGCTCACTGCGCAAAGGCAGGCTGCCCACTGAGTGTCTTTCTGGCCTCGTGGCCTAGTTTCTCCAGTTTTTTTCACATCCCCCATCCCTGGACCTTCCCAGAGGGTAGCTTATTTCTTTAAGCTGTGGCAAGAGGAGAAAGAAAGAGGGAGACGGTGAAATAAATTTATTGCCATGTTAGAAACATTGGATTGAAGAATTGATCCCTACGGCTAAGTAATTTCCCTCTTTCGCACAAAATATAAATAAATCTGTATGGCTTATGCTGAGTGATGAGCCCGGGCTGCCGGCTGGATTGCACGACATGAGATGCCCTTCAGAGTCTCTGGCTTCCTCTCCTTGACCCCATCAACAAGCTGTTCTAAACAGCCCTTGAGTGGTCCCTGAAGGGGGAGAGGCTGGCAGCTCCTGCGTCTTGCCCGCTACACTTAGGCGGACTTAGGGACGTCGTGCAGAGTCTTTCCAGAGCTCAGCTCGACCCTAGCAGGTGTGGCCTGGAACTGCTGATTTTCAGAGCCATAAATAGACCAGCTTAATTATTATTATTATTGTTCTTTTCTCTAGGCTAAAGGGGAGGAGGGGGTGGGAAGAGGGGATGTTGATGTCTCAAGTGTGTGATTAGATAATACCGTTCATTCCTGTTCCCTAAAGGTTTCATCTAATATCTGGGAAGAGATGGCCCATGTGGCATGTCCTATATTAATTACTGTGTGTGTGTGTGTGTGTTTAGAGGGGAGCTTTAGTCATTCTGCTTTCATGTGGTTTAATTTTAGCTTGTTTTCCTGGGGGTAGTCCTTCTTCCCAGGCTCCACCCAGTCTTAGGTAAGGACCTGGAAAGATAGAGGGAGGGTTGTCTGGCAGACGCTGCTCCCTCCTGGGCCGGGACGGAGCGAACTCTGGCCTCTGTATCCCGCTGTTGTCAGGTGGGTCCTCTGGGCCTGGAAACTCAGGAAAGGGTTTTATAAGGGGCAGGACTTATTTAGAAGACAGATGGCTTGGAAGCGCTGGATGGTTTTTCCATCTTTGAAGGGCCCTGGAGTGCAGGCGGACTCTAAGGGCTTAGGAACCGAGGATTCCTGGAAGATGATAAAGTTGACATCATGGTGGCTTCCCTTGTCTTGAAATGGGATTGAGAATAAAGCAGGGAGGGCTTCCAGGGCCCAGGCTGGGGACAGACAGGAGACAGGGAGCCCCCGCACTTAGCCTTAGTTTATGCTTTGAGACAAAGTCTATGTGACTTTCATCTTCAGTTCCCAGAAGACTGATCACCTTGGGGGAAGGGAGACAGCTCAGCTCATCACATGGATTCTGCTTCTGTCTTTGACCTTCTGTCTCCACTGAGAGAGAACACTGGGCTTAAACACCGACGTCTGCCCAGGTGGGACCCAAATATCCCTTTCCTATGTTGCTAGCAGGAATTTTGGGGATCCTGTTGCTAGCAGGAATTTTGAAGTTTATGGAGTCTTGGGGCATAGAGTCTGAGGGATTTACTTATGTAGTGGCCCCTGCCCACCGTTTCTCTGAGCCTCACGGATGCCTTATAAGCCAACCCCTATCACTCCTAGCCTTGACCTTGTTGCTGCTTATAACTAAGAGAACCTAGACAAAGCTATAAATGGTCTAGGATCCGGGTTGTATGAAGTTACCTACAGTGGGCACATCCCACCCTTGTTGGTTTCCTAGCATCAGAATCACCTACTTCCATTTGAGGATTCTTCTAGCTTTTGAGTCTTGCTAGGAAACCAGACAACCTCAGGAGAGAGTTTGAAAACTCACCTTTCTAACTTCCCCTGCTGTCAGGGTGTAGCCTTAGGACCCATCAAACTCACTCATCCTGGACTTGGACTAGGGAGTAAAGAAGCAGGGGCCGTAGAATCCACTCTGGTGAGGTTGGCAGCAACAGTGACCACTGTATCTAACTTCTGGACTCATGGGAGCTGGAGGTTCCACCAACAGCATCTGGGAGATGTGAAAAAAAGGCTCCGTGGTGGTGGGGAGTGGAGCAAGGGGCTGTGGGACTCTCCTCTGCGTCAGGGTGACGTGATAATAGTCTATGGTTTGCTGCAGTGAAATGCTGCTGAAGGTGTCCCTAGGGACCCAGCTGTATGCCCTCCATGTGGTGACCCTGAGACTGGCTGTGCACAATATAAGATGAGCAGAGTGGCTACGGCTTTTGACTTTAAGGAAAGTATGATAGGACAGAGATGCGTTCTGGTCCCAGTTTTCTGCAGGGCAAAGCAAAAAAAAGTACAAATCATGTAATTCTGCTGCAGAAAGCCTTTTCTGCCAGCTACTGGTTCTCGAAAATCCCTGAAGGTCAGGTCCAGGAGTGAGTGCAGATCACCAAATGGCAGCTTGGCCAAGATCTCCACCAGGATATGTTCTCACGGTCAAGGCTCAGGGGACAGCCCCGCCACCCCCACCTTCTGTTCCTTTGAAGCTCTTTCAATGCAATTTCCCTACTGGGCATAAATGACTGTCCCTCCCTTGTGTGTGTGTGTGTGTGTGTGTATGTGGTATCTGGGACTTAGGTCAGTGTGGGTTTCTGGCTAATAATGCAAGAACAGAATGGGGCTTCTTGCTGTTCTTGGGGTAAAATCCAAACTCTGGGTGACCCATGAGACCCTGCAGGTTTGGCCACTACCCATATCTGCAGCCTCATATGGCTACAACTTGTTTTCTCTCTGTAAGCCTTTCTGGCCTTTCTTACAGATTCCCAGGAGCAGCATTTGTCTCAGATTCTTCACGCATATTTTCCTCTTATCTGGATCACTCTTACCATACTCTAAGTCCAGGCCTTTCTCCATTCTCAAGACGAAGCTCTGCACCAAATCCAGTTTGTCTTCCTGAACACCATTCTCTAATAGAGGATATTTTAGCTCTGTGAACGCAGCCTCTGAGCACAAAATTATTTTTGGTAGCTGGTTCGTGGCATTGACTCACTCACCATGATAGCCTTCTACTGTCTCTGGAGCTGTCCCCTCTATCAAGGACTATACATTAAAGGCTGCGCATGTGCAGCTGGCCCCTGGAAACAGATGGGTCTGGCTTCCAGGCTGGTCTCCAACCTCTCAGTGCAAAGCCGCTGTTCCGTGCTTCTTGCGGTTCACTCTAGCTTTTCTTGTGAATATAATTGAAATTTCACAGTCATCAGTTTTTAAAATGATTTTTGGAGCTTTGGAAGGTGGTGGGAGTCACAAAATGTCTTCAGAATATTCGTCTCAAAGCTTCTTCCAGAAGCGAATCCCCTTTCTTCCCACCTTCCTGGGAGCAGGCAGTGGCTAAGCCCCTCCTGGGTGGCAGGTCTGGGGCTCAGTGCCTGGAGAGGGAGGGGGGCAAAGCAGGATGTGCAGGACCCTGCCCTCGCTGCAGGCTGGTCAGGGTGGGGGTTGTGTGGCGGGTGGAGGGCTCAGACTCACATGCTTGCTTGCTTCTAGAAGCAAATGCGGCTGTGATAAATGCCAGAGGGAGTGTCAAAGTGTTGTGGGAGCAGGAGGGGGTGGGGATAAACGTGAGCTGCTCCTCCGGCTTGATTTTTCCCTGTCTAGAAACCACTGCTCCGAGTTTCTAGGCTATAAATGTGGAGTCCTTTGAAAATGTGGAGGTGTTTTCAAAGGACTGGGAGGGTTTCAGAGTCATTCTCCTTGGAGACAGGGGGATGGTTGTGATGACCTTTTTGCAATTTCAGTTCAACCACTGCCTTCTCATTTAGACCCCATCCCTATGGGAATCTCCCTGTGAGGATGTCATGCTGATGCCTGTCCCTTGCTTGGAATGGCATCTCCCCCTGCCACCTATGCAGCTCCCTCCTAAATGCTGCCATCCTGGGAAGCCTTTCTTGGTGATTCTAGCCGTGGGGAGAATGCCCTTTCCTGATGCTCGGGATGCTGCTTTGGGTAACTGACACTTTGGCCCCGCCTTGGGCAACTCCAGAATACTTTTATTCCAGGCTCTGTCATCTCTCTGAACATCCTGCCAGGCCAGGCACAATTCTCACCCAGCACCAATGACACTGATGGAGAGGCATTAGAGTGTGGTTAAAAGCAAAAGCAGAAAAATAGTAACTCTGCAGACGAGAAACCAAGGGACCAAGGTTACCCTCACCAGTAACAAGTCATGTGGATGTCACACATCCCCAGTCTCTTTCGAGGAGATGGGCACTCTGCCACCTGCTTCTCCAAGTCCAAGCTCAGACCGTTCATGAGAAAATACAAGGCAGACCCAAACTGAGGAACATTCTCTAAAATACCTGGCTTCTCCTCTTCCAAAGTGCCAGGGTCCTGAAAGACAAGGAAAGATCTAGAAACAGTCACTGATTAGAGGAGACTAGATGCAGTGTGAAATTTGTGATTGAGTCCTGGAACAGCAAAAGCGCATTGGTAGAAAAACTGGGGAAACCCGAATAATGTCTGTAAGTAATGGTCCCTAGCCTTTTTGATGCCAGGTACTGGTTTTTGGAAGACAACCTTTCCATGGACTGAGAGTGTGGTGGGGATGATTTGGGGATGATTTAAGCACATTATAGAGGAGCCTGGCAGGGTCCTCTACATGGGGTCGCAAAGAATCGGACATGACTGAGCGACTTTCACATGCATACATAATCACATTATATTTATTGATCACTTTATTTCTATTGTGGCTTCATGGGCAGCTCACACAGTAAAGAATCTGCTGCAGCGAGGGAGACCTGGGTTCATTCCCTGGGTTGGGAAGATCCCCTGGAGAAGGAATGGCAAGCCACTCCAGTATTCTTGCCTGGAGAATCCCATGGACAGAGGAGCCTGGTGGGCTACAGTCCATGGGGTTGCAAAAAGTTGGACACGCCTGAGCAACTAACACTTTCACTTTTATTTCTATTATTATTGCATCAGCTCCACCTCAGATCATCAGGCATTAGATCCTAGATAGTATTGTAGTGTTGTTAATGTTAAATTTTGATAAATATGCCATAGTTACGTGAGATATTTATAAGAGAGGAAGAAGTATGGGAACTCTCTGCACTGTCTTTGCAACTCTCCTGTGAATCGAACATTATTTAAAAATAAAAAGCTTAAAGAAAAGGTGGATGTTCTGCAAACAGAACACCTGGGTTCAAATCTGGCTCTCTCACTTCCTGGCTATTTGACTTTGGACACGTGACACAACTCTCTGAACCTCAGTTTCCCCATTCAGAAAACAAAACCAATGACCGTGCCGACCTCACTGGGTGGTTGTAAGGATTAAAGGAGTTACACGCCTAGAGATACACAGCAAGAAAGTGCCCAGCCCACAAGAGGCAATCAATATGATGTACGTATCCTTTCTGTTAGTGATGAAGGAGGAAGTCCAACTTCTGAAAGTTGGGAGGGATGGAGAATATACTGATGGACAGAATTCGGTAAGATTTGAATAATCCAATGTGATTCAATCAAATAAACATCTACGGATCTCTTCTGTGCTCCAGGCTCTGTACTGGGGTTTGGAGAGAGACATCAGACCTGGTCCTTGCCCTGGCAGAGCTCAGCCCTGATGGTGGGGACACAGACCTGGATGCAAATGGTGATTAGATAGGGAGACATATAGCTAAACAGGAGTGTGTTTATTCAGCTAGGAGGTCAGAGGCAGGAACTCTGTCAGAGTCTAGGACTGGGTGGGGAAACCAGGGAAGTCCTCGTGGATGTGCTGACACTTGAATTGAATTTTGATATATACATAGGAATTTTCTAGATATACGGGCTGCGGGTGCAGAGTCCTAGTAAGCACATTATAGGCACCTATAGGCTTTGTGCTTGATGCTTTACCTAAGTTATTTCAAGTCTCCTCCACAGCCCTGCAAGGTGGATGCTTTTATTACCAATTTATAGTTGAAGCAACAGAGACTCAGAAATGGAATGGGATTCCTCAAGGTTATAGACTGCTGGTAAAGAAAATTCATATTCAAACCCTTTTGGAGTCTGTCTCCAAGGTTGCCTGCCAAGATGCAGCGACAGAGCCACTAGAGGCTGAAGGAGTAGCACGTGCCCCAGTGGCAGTGTGGGGTCAGGTGTGGGGCTGTGGCCTGCTGTCATCTGAGGTGTGGAGGAGGAGACTGGGAGAGATGGCTCGGGCAGAACATGGGAGACTCTGCTGCTACACCCAGGGATGTGGACTCTCTCCTACAGGTCAGGAGTCATGGAAAGGTTTACCCAGGGGCACAAGGGGGTCAGATCTGTGTCTTAGGCAGCCTCCCTGGCTTCATTCTGGGGCGTGGTAGGAGGCAGAGCAGAGCCAGGGAAGAAGGGATAAGAGCAGAAGGAGAGGGAGCTGATGAGAAGGTAGCATCTCGAAAGACCTACTCCAGTGAAACAAAGGCAAGTAAGGAAGAACATGGCTTTTGAAATGCAACTATGAAAGAAACCCGGGTCTCAGTGGACCATGAGCTTGATGAAGATCAAGGGGCACGGCTGCCATGAGGCAAATGGACTTAGGCTGCGTGAATACAGGAGCAGGGAGTGCTGGCCCCCACCTTCTTCTCATAGCTGCTTCAGAGCATCTGAGTTCTGGATGCTCTGCTCCATGGGGAGCCGAGACCCTCCAGGTTTGTTCTGCATGGGGATGGTATTCCGGATCACACCCAATGAGAGGGCAGTTGAAGGACCTGAGGATGTTTAGTCCAGAAGAGAAACAACTCAGGAGCAGACAGAGCTAATGTGCCTGGGAGCCCAGAGGGCCCAGTGAGGGGACATTACAGGGAATCGATTTTGAATTTCCCTGAACTCTGAGTTTACTTCTGTTCCTTTCTGCTTCATGCATCTCTGAAACCAGAATTTCTTTGCTGCTTTAGTCCACGGTGTGGTGGACTAGTGTGGAGGGGTGTGGTGGAAAGTACCCGCTCCGGCAGTTTCTATGCTCCACGATCCAGGGAGATCTGGTGTCTTCCTTCTTCTTGTGAAAGTGAAGTCACTCAGTTGTGTCCGACTCTTTGCGACCCATGGACTGTAGCCTACTAGCTCCTCCATCCTTGGGATTTTCCAGGCAAGAATACTGTAGTGGGTTGCCATTTCCTTCTTAATCCATCCCTATCACCAGTTTCCCACAGTCCTCAAGGAAGGACTCTGATTGGTCCAGCTTAGAGCAGATGCCCATCCTTAGGGGCGGAGCCACAGTGGTCCTTTGGAACATTACAAACAGCGGGCATGGGGGGCCCTTCTGTAACCATTTGGAGGAAGAAGAGGGGGGTGACTGGAAGAAGGGGACTGGGCAGAGAACCCAATAGATGGGGTACTAACCCATTTAAGCATCTCTGTTCAGGCTCTTTCCAAGTTAATAAAATCATACTCACCGGCCTGCAGAGATTCTGGAGGAGAGTGTCTGGAAGTGTAGAGGACATCCGTTCCTTGAAGACTTGTCCTGCCCAGGGATTTGGAACTCGTCCCCTTGTTCCAGATCAACATTGGGTCTCATTTTCCAGTTGTCTGGCTACTTTTCAGGAGCAGAAACATTTCTGATGTTGGAACCCGAAGACTTCTGTCCTCCTAGGGTTGGGGCTTCATGTCTGGGCAGAGGCCACAGCTGCTGGCTCAATGGCTAGTGTGCCCCTGGACTCTCCAGGGTATGGAGTTGTGATGCTAATTGGCTATAAAGAGTGGGCTTGGAATTGGAATTTTCTGGGCTTCCAGGTCCCTGGTCGCAGCATCTGATGCTCATTAAACCACAGGTAGATGAATTGGTTCTGTGGATGCTGACTGTGCAAACTCAGGGCGCGACAGCAGCTGCTGGGATTCCAGCTATGAGAGGTGCTGACAGTACAATGGACAGGGTTGCTGGCACGAGGCGCTGGCATGGACTCAGTGGGCCTGGATCTCAATCTTCCTGTCTCTTTCCCACACACACGTGCATGTGCATGCCCTCTCTCTCTCTCTCTCTCTCACACACACACACACACACACACACACAGAGTCCTGGGAGTCGGGCATGAAGGAGCTTGGTTCTTGTTTCCTTCCAGCTCCTCACTAGCTGTGTGACTTTGGGCAAGCCAAACTCTCTGGGCTTCAGTTTCCATAACAGAGGTTGGATAAGAGGATTCCAGAGGCTTCTTAGGTTTGGGCCAACCCCGTGTAGGAGGTTTTGAAACACGAACTGTCTAGAATGCAGCAGCCAGTTGGTGGGAAGGCAGCCACCCTATCACTGGTCCTGGATGGTAAGACTGCAAACTCCGTCTGATTTGTGCAGGTCTCCCCTTCCCAGTCGGGCCTTCCCTGGTTGTGTTGGGCTGCTCAGGGTGGCAGGCCCTCAGATCTTCTTCAACTCTCCTTCCTGGGAATGCTCTTTGCCCACCATTTGGTGGTGGCGCTGGCCACCGCCACTGCTGCAGATGCCCTTGGTGAGACAACAACTTGCCAGGTACCCTAGGTGGTATCGGGGGCCTGGTTCTGCTCTCCCATGGCATCACATCCCCTTGAACTCTGTCCCCAGAAGCCAGAGCTGAGATGGAGTGAATATGCGCTCTCCTTCATGTCAAACCTGGTCACATGGGCATCAAACAGCTCAGCCTGGACCATAGCCTCACACAGTCAGAGGAAATAGCTCCTTCCTCTTCTGGGCCTAATTCCTCTCCTTGGATCTTAGACCATCAGGCTGAGCAGGACCACAGAGGCCATTGCATGCCACCCTTCAGTTATCCTCACTTCAAACTTTGTTCCCTTCCTTCATTCAGGGAAACATCAGAAACTCCCAAACATCTCTGCCCCCCCACCCAGCCCCGCCCCCCGCCTTGTTCTTAAATTCTTCTTTTTTAAATTTAGAAGCTCCTCCCATCCCAAAGGGAGGAAGTTAAGTCACTTGAACTTCCCTGCTTGCTGGAGGCATTCAATATCCTGCTCCACCCCTACCAGGTCACTGCTGGTTTTTCCCATTTGATTTCTGTTTGAGCGTTTATGTCCATCAAAATTAACCAACGTTTATTGAGTACTTATTGTGTAGCCAGCATGGGGGAAATTATTCTTTTCTTTAAAAAATTTTTTTCTGCTCTCTGATTTTTTTTTTTTTCTCTGAGATCTCTCAGCCTTCTGGAAGGGAAGCCTTGAATTATTCAACCTGCAGTACAAATCTCTGGAGAACATCACCTCACGGCTACTTTAATCACTAGAAAGGTTCAGAGTCAGTTATAATCAAGCCAAGTCAACGGAAATGCTCATCTCTGGCTTGAAAACAAGATCAAAAGGAAGACCGAGGAAGAGATAAAATCTGAGAAGAGAAATGGATGTTGGTTTCCAGAGGCTCTTAAGTCCTTCTCATATTTCCAAAGGGGTCGCACTGGAAGCCCCAGCCCCTGCAGAGCACATTCCTGCATATTTTTCTGACCGCTTCTTTTTTTTCCCAAACCCTTTATGTTTTCTAAATTTATTTTTTATTGAAGTATAGTTCATTTACAATGTTGTGTTAGTTTCTGGAGTACAGCAAAATGATTCAGTTATACATATGTAGCTATTCTTTTTCAGATTCTTTCCCATTATAGGTCATTACAAGGTATTGAAGATAGTTCCCTGGGCTATGCAGTAGGTCCTTGTTTATCTATTTTTTATATAGTAGTGTGTATCTGTTCACTGGGGCTTTCCAGGTGGAGCAGTGGTAAAGAATCCACCTGCTAATGCAAGAGACCCAAGAGGTGTGGGTTGGATCCCTGGATATGAAAGATCCCCTGGAGTAGGAAATGGTGATGCACTCCAGTATTCTTGCTGGATAATTCCTTGGACAAAGGAGGCTGGTAGGCTACAGTTCATGGGGTCGCAAAGAGTCAGACACGGCTGAGCACACACACACATCTGTTCATCCCAATCTAATTTATCTCTTGTTCCCACTTCGGTAACCTTAAATTTGTGTTCTAAGTCTGAGTCTATTTCTGTTTTGTAAATAAGTTTATTTGTATGATTTCTTTCTGACATGTGGTCACTGAGAAGTCAGTTACAACTCTGCTGATTCAGGGGCTAATCCACCAAGGATAAGACCTCTGACTGATGGTGACTTTGGGAAAAGCTGTTGCCTTTTCAGAATATGAATGCAGGGAGGTTAAGATGCAGAAAGGGGAAGGGCTTATATGGTGGCTCAGATGGTAAAGAATCTGCAATGCAGAAAACCCAGGTTTGATCCTTAGATCAGTAAGATGCCCTGGAGAAGGGAGTGGCTACCCACTCCAGTATTCTTGCCTGGAGAATTCCATGGACAGAGGAGCCTGGCGGGCTACAGTCCCTGGGGTCACAAAGAGTCGGACACGGCTGAGTGGCTAGCACACACCCTGAACTAACCTGGGATTAGGTACATTTATGTAAGGGCTAGGGGATGTGGAGGGGTGTGGAGGGCTGGCTGGAGGGTGTCTGTGGACACACCAGGGTGGGAAAGCATCTTCAGGAAAGTGAGGGTGGGTCCACAGCTTAGGGAAGGGGCAACTCTGTCCTCATCTGGGTTCCTGTCTGAGCCCTGGGAAAGTGATAGGAGTGGCAGTCTGCAAGGAGAAACAAGGAGGTGTTTTTAGGGTTCAGTCATCTGTTATGCCATCTGTTATCAGGCAGTGTGGCACCAAAAGGTGGAGGGGAGTGATTGTGCTGAGCTTAGCATGGGGGTTTCAGAGAATGCAGGATGGCTTCAGTGGGCTGAAGGCCCAGGTGGTCCCTCTGATGGCTTGATGGTGGCAGGACCACCATCTGCAGCAGGAATGGATCACTGAGGTAGCCAAGGTGGGGCTCCCCTCACCCCGACCACCCACTGTACTCCTCCCTAAGGGTGAGTCAGCACTGAAAATGATCAAGAAACTACCTCCTCCCCACCCCCAAAGGAAGAATGATGCTTACCACCTAAATTAAGGACCCCAGGAAGCACATCTAGGGTTCATGGGTGTGCTCATTCTCTTCCATCTGTGCAGGAGATAGGATGGTGCACTGGTTAGGGAAGAGAGTGTGGCTCAGCTCAGTTTAGGAAAAAGAGTCCTCCTGGGCATAGCCCATCACGCTTGCATTGGTGTCGGGACCAAAGACCAGCTAATGAGAAGATGCTGGCCCTCTCTTATTTCCTGATGGGTTCTTTTCCTTACAGACCTCTTAGGAGGAGGGAGGAGGCTGGATCAAGGCAGGTCTCGGAAAGTCTATGCTCTTGTAGCAGTTCAGTCTCAGTAGCATGCTAGTCACACAGCCCTGCCCAGGGGTGGTGGAGGGAACTGGAAGGCTGGGGGCCCGGGAAGCAGGGTCCTTGGCCCCCATATTGGCACCCTCTGTGGTGGGTATCAGCTGCCACCCCAGGCTGTGGCTTGTTCCTTCAGATGGAAGGTGGGGAAGAGGGCAGCAGAGGTCTTAGTGACAGATATCACTGATGGGACCAGATCACAGAGTGGGGGAAATGACAGATGTTAATGTGGCAGCTGAGAGGCTGTGTTTGTGGGCGCACATGAGACACCCACGGGGTGCCCAGGCCGCCGGGGGTCCAGTCTCAGCTCTGTCACCCAGCCATGTAACATCACCCTCTATCAATGCCTCAGTCTTTCCACCTGTAAAATGGATAGAAGGTTGTGGGAAGGGTGAACTACGCTCATGCTGGCAAAGGCCTGGTGCAGCACCTGGCTTCCAGGAAACTCTGAGCAAACACACAGGTCTGCATGCTCAGCTGTGTCTCTGGGTCCTCTTAGAGACCAGGACCTGTAGCAGCAGACCGGGTTCAAGCAAGAGAAATGCAGCCTGGGGCTGACTGTAAACTCCTTGGTGCCCCCAGAGTGGGGGGGACATGGGAATTCTGGTGAAACATTTTTTTCATTTGCAGAGCAGTGAAGCCACACATGGGCTGGACTCACCTTCAGCGCTCCCCCTTTTCGGTAGAATCAACACAAAGCCGATTCCATCCTATTGTAAACATGTGCTGTACCAACTGGAAAATGAAGGAGCAGAAGAGTGGAGGACTGCTCCACCCTGGGGGTGGTTTGGTGAGTCTCCTTCTAGACCCATGGCCATGCGTGTGCAAACAAATACACCATATGTGTACACAGTACACACCCCCTGTATAGTTCCCCCTCTCCCTCTTTCCCTCCCTCCCTTTCTCTCTCTTTCCCCATGTCTCTCCTTTTCAAGGGGGAGATCCCACTACATACACACGACTGCCATTGCTTAATAATCTGCTTTTCTGTCCTCAGTATTGTGTCAGGCACAGCTTCCTGGGTCAGTGAATATATTTCTATCAAGGCCCCCCTGGCCCCTTCAATACTGTAGTTCCCCAAAGATTTAAGGAATGAAAAAAGACCAGAGAGATTCTAATATCCCCAAAGGAGAATCTAAGAAAGAAGGCAATTTTATAAAAGTGATTTCCCCTGGTTAAACATTAATATATCTTTAAGGAAAAGAAAACTTGGGAATTCCCTGGTGGCCCAGTGATTATTAGGACTCAGCGCTTACGTGGCCATGGGTCTGGGTTCTACACCTCATCAGAGAATTAGCGGTGTGGCCAAAAAGTAAAAGAAAAACTTAAAGTCCATATTGTTGAGGCAGTCCAAATATGGGTTGGAAAAGAATTTTCAGACGCAGAGCATTTCAGCAAGGAGCAAGTTTGATAAGAACAAAGCGCAGAGATAAAGTAGGCACTGAGAGTGTTGTGGGCCAACCTCCTGACAGACCAGGGAGAGTTGACAGTTTTTGTGGGTTAATAGCCAAATTTTATAGCCACAAGCCAAAGAAAATTCCTGCTGGAAGGTTGGTGTTAGGAGATTGGTGGAGGTGCTATAGGGTGTTTACTGGAGTGGGCATCTTTGCCTAACTGGGAGTCAGGAAACATGTTAGTGATGATCAGAGGGGCTTTTGGCAATGGTTACAGTGGACCTCAGTCAGCTTCAGAGGTGACCTTGGTTCTGGGCTCCGCTTCCGTGACCTCAGCGTAAGTCCTTGCCGCTGTGGCCTAGCGGCAGGACTCAACACGTATACACTGGGTTGGCCAGAAAATTCACTTGGGGTTTTCCCTAAGATGTTGTGGAAGAGCTTGAATGAACTTTCTGGCCAACCCAATGTTTCATAATCTCACCACCCAGCTATAATCATTTTTAACATTTTGACATAGCTCTTTCTAATCTTTTTTTCTATGTCTACAGTTGTGTGTGTATTTAAACAAAATTAGAATCACATTATAGCATATTTATGTTTTATATTTGATATTATTTCACAGCTATTTTTCTCTCATTACTATCTATCATATGGGCCTAAATTATATGGTAGCCAAGAATATATGGCCCAATTTTTCCAAATGCAAGATTCAATAAAAAGTTTTGGGGCCAATTTGAATTTATAAACAGGGAAATCATCAAATGCTTACTCACAAAGTTTAATTTATAAATTTAGTTGCACAGAGATATTTAAAACCACATATAGTAGGAAATACACTAAATTTAGAAAGATTATTCTTTCCCATTTTTATATTTTATACCAACTCTCCTGGTATCTTTGATATCTATGTTTCATCATCCTGGAGCTGCTTTGTAAATTACCCACCGTAGCTGTCTACAGCACACCATTTCCATTTTGGTCTGATTTGTTTGAGGCTTATCTTTTTCAGTGTTGTTGTTTGTTTGTTTTCTATTTGTTTGTTTCTTAGACTGCACCATTCGGCGCTCGGGATCTTAGGTCCCCAACCAGGAATCGAAACTGTGACCCCTGCGTTGGGAACTCAGAGTCTTAACCACAGGGCCACCAGGGAAGTCTCTTGTCTAATGAAGCTGAGATGTAAGACTTTTAAAATCTGTGTTTGGTGTTGTCTCTGGAAATTGTTTTCAAAGCCACAAGTACCTATTAGCATAACATTAAAAGAGTCTTTTTATTTGTCCCAGAAGTGTGTATTAGTGATCTCTACAACATAACCACTTACTGTATTGCTTTTAAAAGTGATCTTTAAAAGCTTGTTTACAGTGACAGCCAACACTTGTAATTGTAAGGTCTTAACCTCCAGAATAATTACTAAATCCCTGTTAAATGTCTTTGCTTCCTTTTTTCCCAGTTCCCATAGGTGACCTCTTTAAACATCCCAAACTAGCATTGATTGAGGTCAAGGAGGGCTAATGCGATTTCCTCAAACAGTACTTTGTTTAAAATAAAGTAACTGAAAAAGAGAGCATTTAATAGGAGACTCTTTAAGAACTTGAATTTAAAGAGATTTTTGTTTTTCTTTTCTAGAGGATAAATGTGGGAAAATTCCTCATGTTTTATTTGGACATACGATTTTTTTTTAATGACAAGATTAATGGAACAAGATTAATGGAAACCTGGTTTTCCATCTTTTGGCTGTGCCCTAATTTATTTAATCATTCCTCTATTGTTCAACAGTTCAATTATTTCTGCTTTTTTTTTTTTTTCATATTGTAAATAACAAGCCACATTCTTGTATTTATATCTCTGGGTACATTACAGACTACTTCCTTGGGACAAAGTCCCACAGGGTCAAATGGTGTGGCTATTCTAATGAATTGTTTATTATTACTTTTAATTGGAGGGTAATTGCTTTACAATTTTGTGTTGGTTTCTGCAGTACAACATTGTTCATCAGTCACAACTATATATACATATTTCCCCTCCCCCTTGAGCCTCCCTTCCACCCCCCATGTAGGTCATCACAGAGCTGCAGACCGCGCTCCGTGTGCTATGTATCAGCTTCCCACCAGCTAATCTATTTTACACATGGTAATATATATATGTCAGTGCTAACTTTCTCAATTTGTCCCGTTCACTATGGCTATTTTAAAGCATCTTGATATGTTACACCTAATTGCCCTTCAGAAAGTTGTACCAATTTATAAATCCCATCATCAGTAAATAGAGATGGGCACTTGATAATAAACATGCAGTATTTCTGAAATTAATAGGAAAAGTGCTTCTCCATAAACTCATGAGCTTTTTGTGGAGCCATAACTGATTGGAGCTATAAGAGTCCTTAGAACTCATCTCAGTTCAGTCGCTCAGTCATGTCCAACTCTTTGTGACCCCACGCCAGGCCTCTCTGTCCATCACGAACTCCTGAAGTTTACTCAAACTCATGTCCATTGAGTTGGTGATGCCATCCAATCATCTCATCCTCTGTCATCCGCTTTTCCTCCTGCTTTCAATCTTTCCCAGCATCAGGATCTTTTCAAATGGGTCAGTTCTTTGCATCAGGTGGCCAAAGTATTGGAGTTTCAGCTTCAACATCAGTCCTTCCAATGAACACCCAGGACTGATCTCCTTTAGGATGGACTGGTTGGATCTCCTTGCAGTCCAAGGGACTCTCAAGGGTCTTTTGAACACCACAGTTCAAAAGCAACAATTCTTCAGCGCTCAGCATTCTTTATGGTCCAACTCTCACATCCATACATGACTACTGAAAAAATCATAGCCTTGACTAGATGGACCTTTGTTGGCAAAGTAATGCCTCTGCTTTTTAACATGCTATCTAGGTTGGTCATAATTTTCCTTCTAAGGAGTACGTGTCTTTTAATTTCATGGCTCCATCACCATCTGTGGTGATTTTGGAGCCCCCCAAAATAAAGTCAGCCACTGTTTCCCCATCTATTTGCCATGAAGTGATGGGACCAGATATCATGATCTTAGTTTTCTCAATGTTGAGCTTTAAGCTAACTTTTTCATTCCTTTCACTTTCATCAAGAGACTCTTTAGTTCTTCCTCACTTTCTGCCATAAGGGTGGTGTCATCTGCATATCTGAGATTATTGATATAACCTCTATCTTCATAATTTGAAGATAGATATATCTGAGGTTATTGAGAGGTCCAGAAAAACATCTATTTCTGCTGTATTGACTCTGCCAAAGCCTTTGTGTGGATTACTGTAAACTGTGGAAAATTCTGAAAGAGATTGGAATGCCAGGCCACCTGACCTGCCTCTTGAGAAATCTGTATGCAGGTCAGGAAGCAACAGTCAGAACTGGACGTGGAACAACAGACTGGTTCCAAATAGGAAAAGGAATACACCAAGAACTCATCTAGTCCTACTGATTTCCCAATGGGCTTGTATACCTCTTGTGATGGGAAGCTTCCTGGTGGGAGCCTCTCCCAGGACTGGATGATTATGATGCTAACCCTCAGCCAAAATCTGTCTGCCTAGAACTTACAATTTTAAGCAGAACACCTGGCTTATCTCTGTGTTAGGCATAACCACTCACGGAAACTAGGGGAAAGGGAAACTGAATGTAATGAGTTCCAACTCTGGTGTCAGACACCGCACCAGATATGGCTCCATGAAGCTGAAATTGGTGTCCCATAATTTGAAGATAAAGAAACTGAGGTTCAGAGATCTCAAGCAGTCCAAACTCACACAGCTGATAAATAGAGGGACTGAGATCAAGGGCTCCACACAGTCTTCCTTAAGTCTTCTTTTTTGGAGCCACTTAAGACTGCCTGCAGGCTCGAAGCCCCCCAATCATGTCTGGAGAGCATACCCCCCAGAGTGGTCAGGATGGCCCTGATTTCAAGTCTTTTGCCTAGTTTTCTCCATTAGTGCACTGACTGTGGTGATCAGTACTTGACTTGGTGAGTCTGGGACTCCCCTTCCTGTGTGGACCATGATGAGAATTGGCCAAAGTGGAAGCTATTTGGAAGATGGAGGGGACACAGCAGCCATTACTCTTGGAAAATCATTATAGTCAGAAGAAGCAATAGATGCAGAGGTACCCAGCAGGTTTCAACTTGGCTTGCCTCTCTCTACGTCCAGCTCTTCTCTCTGGCTGCCTACTCTGTTGGGCAACAGTGGCTCAGGCCCACCACCAAGCACTTGGCTGCAGACCCACAGAGTTGGAAACCACTCAGCACCAGCTCTGTACCGAAGTCTCCACCAGCTCCCCCGGCGTGGTCCCACTTTGATGCTGGATACTCTTGACTTCGCCAGCTGACTGGTCAGTAGCTCTTTCTCTGATCCTCCAACTTTTCCTCCAGACCTTCACTTTCTCAGCTCATCCCATAATGGTTGAAGTACAGTTCCTATAATATTAGGTTGGCCAAAAAGTTATTTTGATCTTTTCTGTAACATCTTACAGAAAAACCTGAATGAACTGTATGTTATGGAAGGTCCTGAACAAACTTTTTCACCAACACAATAAATGCCTTATCTCAAAGCACTAGTAGAGATTCTGCTCCCTTGACTGAACCCTGGTAGAGGTGATGTCTCAGGACTTCAAAACTATGCCTAAAGAGGTCTTACAGCTTTCTCCTTCTCTCTCAGGGCACTGAGACCATCATGCTGTGTGGGAACCCTGCTGGACCAGCTAGAGGCTGACAGGCTATATGGAGGAGAATTGAGGTTCCCTGGTTAATACGCAAACTCATGAAAAAGAAAACAAAAACTTGTAAGGTTTTTTTGGGGGACAGAGAAATTATTTCTCTATTAGTTGTTTAATTTGCCATCATATTCCATTGCATGAAATGAAAGTCACTCAGTCGTGTCTGACTCTTTGCGACCCTGTGGACTGTAGCCCACCAGGCTCCCCTGTCCATGGGATTTCCCAGGAATGAATACTGGAGTGGGTTGCCATTTCCTTCTCCAGGGCATCTTCCTGACTCAGGGATCGAATCTGGGTCTCCTGCATTGCAGGCAGACTCTTTACCATTTGAACCATTAGGGAAGTTAAAATATACTAAGTAAAATTTAGTGCAATCTGGTTACAATAATAAAAATTTAAAAATATTTATCAACTTTATTAACTTATACCAAATAAAATTCACTGCTTTTTTTTTAAAGGAGTTTTTAATGGAATATAATTGATTTGCAATGTTGCGATACTTTCTGCTGTACAACAAAGTCATTCAATTATACAAACACATACGTCAACTCTTTTTTAGATTCTTTTCCCATCTAGGTCACAGCTTTTTTTTTTTATTGTGGTAAAATAAAGATAGCATAAAACTGACCATTTTAGCTACCTCTAAGTGTACAGTTCAGTGGTATTAAGTATAATCACCTTGTCATGCAACCATCATCGCTATCAATTCCAGAACTTTTTCATCATTCCAGACTGGACTCTGTACCCATTACACAATTAACTTCTCATTCCCTCTTCCCCTTCCAGTTTTAAGCCCTAAGATTCAGGGTGCTTTGTTATACAACAGTAGAAAATTGAAATACCAACACTTCGTGAGATTGTCTTAGTTTTAGTTTAGGAACGTAGTTTCCCAATCTATGCATCTCTTCTCTGCCAGCCTCCTCTTCCCCAGCCTTAGTAACTAAGAAGCACATGTCCTCCTCTGCCATTCCCCCCCAGCAAGCTTTCATGTCCCCATAGTTCTGGTGACTTGGCTCTGGGTCTTCCTGCATTTCTCAGAGTGGTGTCCACAGAAAGAACACTGTCCTCTAGGGGAGACTAGAGTAGCAAAGCCTGGGGCAGAGATAAAACCAATGGCCACATCATGCCCACCTATATGCTTTATTCAGCTCATACCATCAACTTGCAGTGTTTGAAAATAATTTGAACATATATACGCTACTTTATATAGAAATAACAAATGAGGACCTATCGTATAGCACAGGGAACTCCACTCAGTACTCTGTAATGGCCTAATGGGATAAGAATCTGAAAAAGAAGAGGCGTATGTCAAGTTCCTTGGTGGCTCAGATGGTCAAGAATGCACCTGCAATGCAGGAGACCCAGGTTCAATCCCTGGTCGAGAAGATCCCCTGGAGAAGGGAATGGCAACCCACTCCAACAGTCTTGCCTGGAAAATTCCATGGACAGAGGAGCCCAGTGGGCTACAGTCCATGGGGTCACAAAGAATCGGTTATGACTGAGCAGCTAACACTTTCTTTCTTTCATGTATATGTACAATTGAATCACTTTGCTGTACATCTGAAACTAACACGGCACTGTAAATCAACTATACTCTAACAAAAAGTTTAAAAAAAGGAAATACAAATGATTCAAACATGAAAAAAAAGAGAAAATCTGAATTTGTTTCTAATGTGTGAAGGTCCAGAGAGCCACATGCAAAGCTTTCTGGTTTACTCTGGAGCAACAGAACACCCGGCCACATGAGGTCCACAGAGCTCTTGGCTAGGTTGAGCAGAGGCTGTCCCTGCTGGGACAGATCTGTGCCCTCCAGCCTTCTGCAGTCCAGACAGGCCTGGCTGCGCTTACTTTCCAATGACTTACACCCAGCCCCTTCTCTCCTTTGCCCTTTGGGCTACTTGGCCTCTGGGCATTTGAGCTTCAACCTCTGGCTAAAGGGACATCACTGCCCATGAGTGAGCCTGTGCTTCTTTAAATACAGCCATAGGATTCTAGCTATTTGGCCACTATACTCCAAGCTCAGAATCTTCTAAGCCTCTGAGCTTTTTCTGGCAACTTGCCTAGTGATATCTTGGCCATGATGCTTACCAGAGGTTATAAGGGCCTTCATGATCTATCTGTTGCTTCTTGGAACTAAGGAGAGAAAGGAGTTTATGGCAGGTGAGTGCCTGGTTTGAGAACACATGATGAAGGCAGGGGATTGATTTCAGGGCCAGATGATGACCCAGATCCTGGCCTGACGACTTTTGGGGGATGATTTGACATTTCCAAGTTTCACTCCAGGTGCTGATCTCAGTTTGACCTGAATTATTATCCCTATATCTTCCTCCCTGGCCACTGGACTAAGCTCCAGGAGGATGGGGTGGCTTGTGATTTATCTTTGATCTCCTAGAGCCTGGCATGCAGTAGGGTCTTGATAAGTGTTCACTGAATCAAATTTTAAAGGAGGAAAACCTGAAAAATTGTAGAGGGGTGCTGGCTTGACACAGGAGTTAGGATGCCCACCAAGAGAAGGTGCTGAGAGGCCTCCGACAGAAAGCATCTACGAAAGGAGCTGGGCAGTCCTCTTAGCCTTGGCGAGGTCAAGATACATGTGTGAACCTGGATGCAAATGCAGGATCCACTAACTCATTCATTCCTCCATTTTCAGATATCTGTAGGGCACCTGCTGGCACTGAATGTAGGTGCTGAGAATTAGGGATGGGCTGGGGGAAGGGTTCTCTGACTTAAATCAAAGGTCTGAAGGGGCAGGAAGTGGCCATGTAGGTTCTAAACATGTCAAAAAGCACGGGGGCCCTTTTGTGGCAACTTTAGGGTGCTGGTGGATGTCTAGCTCAGGGTAGACAGCCCTGAGTTTGGAATTAAACATGCATGAGTTAAAATCCTCTTTCTGTCACTTTTCAGCTGTGTGCCCCTTGTTCTCTGAGCTCAGTTTCCTCATCTGGCAAATGGGGAGAGTTCCTACCCCCAGGGTAATTGTGAGGATTATCTGAGATATTTACATAAAACATAGCACCCGTGCCTGGCTTTTCCTTTCCTTTGAGAAATGATGGCTTAAAAAAAATGTCTATTACTGTCATTAGAAGGCAGGGGAAGAAGACAAAGGACCATGACTGGATGGTGGGTCATAGCCTCTTGGGGAAAATGGAGGAGGTGACTTGGTGCAGGTCATGTGAGCCCAAGGGTAGGTGACTTGCACATTTGCTGGTCATCGCATTTGGTAGGACAAAGAGGCCCCGACAAAATCTTGCCTGTCTTTAGTTTCTCTGAGGGGAGAGGAAATAGCAGTGGGAGCTACTACCTTGGGTCTAATTCTAGCCAAGAAGGGCAGAATCAGTGATGTGGAAAAGGCGGAAACCTTGAGATAATGTGGAGTCACAGTGGCTCCTGGAAGGGGGAGGGTCAGCCTTCCTGGGCTTGAGAGGGTGCTTGTCCGAAAGTTCAGGGCCAAGTGACAAGTGAATCCAAGGCTTGAAGCGGGAGGAGGGGACAACCTGAGTGGGTGGGTGGTGGTTGAGAGTGGGACTCTGACTGCACAGTGGGGGCTGTCTTCATGGTCCGTGGTGGCTGATGGTGCCTGTGGGGAGTGGTCCCGGACACGAGCCACATTGTACCGCTCAGCAGACCACGTGTGCGGCAGCCCTTGCTCTCTGGACTTCTCAGTGCTTCTCCAGATCATTTTCCCACGAACGCAGCTGGAGTGGTGAATGGACAATGAGAGGCAGGGATAATCATACTGATCAACACTTCTTAATCTGCTCCCGCTGGCCACTGATCTCGAGTCGTACAATCCCTGTGTCCTCTCCAAGTAGGTGCTTCACTCAGCCGTACACTGAGACCCACGTGGTTTCAGCCCCAGCTGCCTTGTCAAGCCTGCAGCTACTCTGGTTGGGGAGAACTGGCTCTGGAGATGGTGGGATTCAGGTGAGGCCGGGTAGCTTTGTGCCACGTCTTTCCCACCCTCCTCCCCAATAACCTCATTAGCGGCAAGAATTCAGGGGGTCCCTCTTGCCTCCTCTGCAGCCTGATCATCCACAGCAGCATTTCATTGTAAAAAGCTTCTATTCTCTCTGGCTCCAGCCTGGGCTATTCTGCCAGTCTTTGTTCTAAACCCAAGAAGAATACAGAAGGATTTCTCCTGCCTTTTGATGCTTTTTCTGAAATTTAACTTCCAAGTCTCTGCTACTTTCTGCAGGGGGAAAAAAAATTACCCATTCAGGTACTTGAAAGCAGCTGCCACAGGTAAAGAGGAAGGAGCATGGAGCCCATGGGTGAGCTCTGGTCCAGGGTTTGAGAGAACTTTACTTCTTTCCATCAATTCCTAATCTCAGGGACCTGCTCCTCTTGTATCTGGGTGCCTGGTGGGGTTTCCTTTCCTAGGAATTATTGCCAACCTCCTGCGTCAGTGTCCTTAGCTTTCATTGCTCTGTGGATGTCGCCGTGGCCGATTGCTTGTCTTTCTGGAGTCTCTTTCTGGACTCTTTTCAGAGCTTTCCCACCATCCCAGCGAGAGGAACACTAATGAATATTGCCTCCCATTAACTGAGCATCTGGCTTACATCCCTGTCTCAGCACTCTCCAGAGGGCTCTCTGAGATTCTGCTGTCTTTGCTGCTTCAGCACCCATACTCCGTCACCCTTGTAACTACTCTCCTTTCAGCTGTCTGAGATCACATGACTCTCTAAGCTGCCCTACCTCCCCATACTCCTGCATTCACATAGCCTTGGGCTCTATTGCTGTTCAGTCGCTCAGTCGTATCTGACTCTTTTTGACCTCATGGACTGCAGCTGGCCAGTTTCCTCTGTCCTCTATTTCCTGGAGTTTGCTCAACGCCAGGACTCCATTGAGTCTGTGATGCTATCTAACCATCTCATTCTCTGCCGCCCACTTCTCCTTTTGATTTCAATCGTTGCCAGCATCAGGGTCTTTTCCAATGAGTCGGCTCTTTGCATAAGGCGGCTAAAGTAATGGAGCTTCAGCTTCAGCAACAGTCCTTCCAATGAATATTCAGGGCTGATTTCCTTTAGGATTGACTGGTTTGATCTCCTTGCTGTTCAAGGGACTCTTGAGAGTCTTCTCCAGTGCCACAATTTGAAAGCATCACTTCTTTGGTGCTCAGCCTTCTTTATGGTCCAACTCTCACATCTGTACATGACTACTTGGAAAAACTATAGCTTTGACTAGATGGACCTTAGTTGGGCAAAGTGATGTCTCTGCTTTTTAATATGCTGTCTAGGTTGGTCATAGCTTTTCTTCCAAGGATCAAGCATCTTTTAATTTCATGGCTGCAGTCACCATACGCAGTGATTTTGGAGGTCAAGAACATAAAGTCTTGGCTTTTCCAAGACAGTTTCCATTTTTTCCCCTTCTACTTGCCATGAAGTGATGAGACCAGATGCCATGATCTTATTTTTTTTTAATATTAAGTTTCAAGTTAGCTTTTTCAGTCTCCTCTTTCACCCTCATCAAGGAGCTCTTTAGTTCCTCTTTCACTTTCTGCCATTGGAGTGGTGTTATCTGAATATCTGAGGTTGTTAATTTTTCTAACAACAATCTTGATTCCAGCTTGTGATTCATTCAACCTGGAATTTTGCGTGATGTACTCTTTATTTAAGTTAAATAACAAGGGTAACAGTATACACCCTTGTTGTACTCCTTTCCTAATTTTGAACCAGTCAGTTGTTCCATGTCTGGTTCAAACCACTGCTTCTTGACCTGCATATAGATTTCTCAGGAGACAGGTAAGGTGGTCTAATACTCTAATCTCTTTAAGAAGAGATTGTTGTGATACACACAGTCAAAAGCTTTAGCATAGTCAATGAAGCAGACGTAGATGTTTTTCTGGAATTCCCTTGCTTTCTCCATGATCCAACAAATGTTGGCAATTTGATCTCTGGTTCCTCTACCTCTTCGAAACCCAGCTTGTACATCAGGGAGTTCATTGGTTCACATACTGCTGAAGTCTAGCTTGAAGGATTTCGAGCATAACCTTACTATTAATTGCATGTGAGATGAGTGCAATCGTATGGTAGTTTGAACCTTCTTTGGCATTCTCCTTCTTTGGGATTGGAATGAGAACTGACCTTTTCCAGTCCTGAGGCCACTGCTAAGTTTTCCAAATTTGCTGACATATTGAGTGCAACACTTTAATGGCGTCATCTTTTAAGACTTCTAATAGCTCAGCTGGAATTCAATCACCTCCACGAGCTGTGTTCGTAGTGATGCTTTGGCACCACTGCCCATCCCTAGAAACTCTCTTATATCTCTTAGTTCAAAGTCCACCATATATGAATGACTATGGCCAGCTCAGAGGATGAGTGGCCCACAAATGGATGGGCTGCCTTTTGGTCAGGCTTTCTTTTCTCAACAATTATCTTGTCCCAGACCTGGGCCTGCTTAGAACTCACATGGCTGTTGGAATATTCTGTATATTTCTGAGATAGTCTCAGAAAATGATCAGTATGTGTGGTGGGGAAAGACTTGGTCTAAGAAACAGAGACCTGGGGCCTAAATCTTCTAACGTGCTGCATGATCTTGAGCAAGTCCCCTCGCTTCTCCAGACCTCAGTTTTCCCATCTGGATAATGAGAAGGTGAGATAATTTGTAAGAACCTGGCTAGCTCTCAACTAATCATCATTGTCACAAAATTACTAACGTGTATTATTGAATGTTTCCATGTGCCCCCTGCTTTCCCTGCATTGTCTCACTGAATCCTACAGTTTTGTGTCAATCTTTTTCAAAGGAGGAAATAAAGGCTCAGAGATGTTAGGTAACATGCCCAAGAACACACAGCCAGCAGGGGCTTGTCGGATCCCAGAGCCTTGGTTCACCCTTCTAGAGCAAAGGGACTACAGATTGGCGCCTCTCATCCCTGAAGGCTTGGAGAGCTTTTGAGGCTGCTTGCATGACCCCGGTGCGGTCCCCGCCACTTACCGTGGAATGGAGTTAGCACGTTTCATCACACTTGGTAGGGTTGGAATCATCCCTCCCACATGCCCGCATCCTAAGGTAATGGATAGCTCGCAGTTCTGACAGTCAGATGGCATGCTGTCCCTGAACTGCGCTTTTGCCCTTTAAACACCAAAGTTGAATCAGCTCCTGTTTCCTTCACAGGGAGGCCCAGCATCCCAGGAACTGTAGTCAGATCAGTATTTTTCAGGCAGCACGGTCTTCCTAACACCTCCAACATACGAAATGGCTCTTTCATCACATGTAGGCGCTGGGGATTTTTTTCTTAAATTAAGAATTTGATACATTCCTCCAGTCCCTCTCCAGGGGTTGCAGAGAGCAGGCAAAGTGATGCCTTGTGCTAATGCGAAGGTGTGGTTCTGCATTTTGAAGGAGATCTTGACAATCTCCAGGAAAAAAAAAATGTCCCCAAATGACCCTCAGTTCTTGGTAAGAAATGTGAGCTTGCATGAGCGCTGAAGGGCCTTGTGTCCCCTGGAAATCCACAGCCTGTTTGAGGGTCAAATGACAGAATGGAAGGGCATGTGTGTGTATGCGTGCCCGCGTGTGTGTGTGTGTTGGGGGGGTGCAGGGGCCCTGGGACTGATCCATCCTGAGTGAGTGCTCCACACAGGAAAGGCCACTGCACAGGGAGTCTGGACGTTTGGTTTGCTGGGTGACCTTGGAGCCTCCCTCATACGGCTGCTCTGAGCCTTCATCAACCTGGATCCCAAGAGAAAGGGATCAGCACATGTAACCTGCAGGCTTTTCTGGGGTGGGGAGCTGGTACCCACCTCGTGGAGGGCAAGCGTCCATGGAAGGTGAGGGAGCTGGTCTTGGGGAGAAAGGGTGGTGGGAAGTCAAACAAATAGGAATTCTGTCCTGGCTTGACCTCTCGGGGCCTTGATTTCCTCATCTGAAAAATGGGATAGCAATAGTACCTACATCATAAATTATCAGGAAGATTAAATGAATGTTGATCAAAGTATATGGCACTTTGAAAAATATTTTTTTCCACACATTAATTTTTATAGAAGCTACACATATATTTAAATTAATAGAATTTATTTTTAAAGGAAATTTTGGTTTACAGAAAAACTGATTAGAAAGTAAAGAGTGTTCCCATATACTGCTCCTCCTCCAGGAGGGGAAGCATTTACACCTTGTATTAGTGGGGTATATTTGAAATAGTTGATGAACCAATGCTGATACGTTATTATTCTCTAAAGCTCTAGTTTACACTAGGGTTCACTTTTTGTGTTGTACATTCTGGAGGTTTCGACAAATGTCAGTATTACGATATCTTACAGAGTAGTGTCACTCCCCTAAAAATCTTCTGTGTTCCATTCAAGCATCCTTCCCTGAACTGGCAACCACTGTCTCCACAGTTCTGCACTTTCCAGAATGTCACCTGGTTGGACTCCTACATTATGTAACCTCTTCAAATGGGCTTCTTTCCCTTAGTGAGATGCATTTAAGTTTCTGCCATGTCTTCTCAAAGCTTGCTAGCTCACTTCTCTGCATCACTGAGTAAGAGTCCCTCATATGGATGTACCACAGTTTACTTGTTCATTCACCCACTGAAAGACATCTCAGTTGCTCCCAGTTTGGGCATTGTTAATTTTATAACATCTGGGAGGTGAGTGTCATGATTTGAGGGCAAAGCCCTTAGAATCAGACCGAATGGCTTCAATATTCTGCCAGTAGCTGGGTGATCTTAGAAAGTTAATGTCTTCCACCTTCCTCCTCTGAGAAATGGGCCTATGAGAGGCCAGACTGCTCACACAGACATCTACGCTGCGATGGCTTAAGCAGAATAGAAATGGCTCCAGGTCAGCAGAGGGGGCTGCCACGCTGGGAAAATTCAGGGACCCAAACCCACCATTTCAAAACTGGGCTTCTCTGGGGGTCCAGGTCCCTGCCAGAGGGTGGGAGGTGAGGGGGTTTGTTACTGACCAGGGTTCTTGGCTTCCTTAACCTATAGAAATTCATCAGAGGCCAGACAAGAAATTCAGGCCAGGCTTTAATGGGGCCCCTGCTGCAACATGCAGGAGTAAGAACAAACAACACGTTCCCTTGCTTGCTTGCTCCCAGAGGGGGCTGAGCTTGTTCCTTAAATGGGGTGAAGGTAGGGGTGTGTTCAGTGGTCGGGCTGGAGGCGTGGCTTAGGTGGCTTGCCCACTTTGAGGAGGTGTTGTGTGCCCGGGCATGCCCAGTGCTTTACTTTTGTTCCCATCTGGTGCTTTTTCTCCAGGTTTTTTAGAAGTGGCATTTGGGTTTTTTTGGTCTCTTTGTATCATTTGTCCAGAATTTGCCCTAACTGAGCATTCATGTGGTTATTTTTAGTCCTATATAGTTTCTTTGTATACTATACAGAGTAAAGTTGCTCCGGGAGAGTTGTGTCCACCTGCAAGCAAAGCAGTGATGCAGTAAAGGGTATCAGGTTTACTCACTCTGTTAACTGCCCTGGCCTGGAAGTGGTGCACATGGCCCTTGCTCACATGCTATTGGACAGAACTTGGTCACATGGTCTTACCTCACTGAAAGGGAAGCTGGGAAATGTAGTCTAGCTATGTGTCCAGCTTCAAATCTATCCATAGAAAGGGGAGAATGGAGTTGGGTGGGCAGCTGGCAGTCTCTGCCACGTGATGATAGAAGCTACTTACAGGTTTATGATGAGAATTAAATGAGAGGATTTGTGTAACATTCTTAGCTTAGTGCCTGGTGCAAAGTTAATGATATGTGTTAGTTTGTTCTAGGATTATTCACAAGGAATTAGAGGATCAGAGCTTTTCTGAGCCAGGGGCCTTTTAAAGATCTGGCTTAGTGGGTTTCATACTGTGTTCAGTTGACCTCTTCCAGACCTCTCAGGAACCCCTGGGGGTGTTGGAAGATGAGTGGGGAGTCCAGCCTCAACCTGATTTCAACCAGAGACTCTCCTACATCACCCAGTTCACATACTGGGTTCCAGATAAGATTCAATTGAAGAGAAGGGTCTGCAGTTTTGAAAAAAAAAAAACTTATAAATCACTTATTGGCCACTAGGGTGATCCCCTGAATTCACACAGCAGGGTCTTCCAACCTCCCTCGTCTCAACCTTGTTTCTCGGTTGAGGTGGTCCAGGGCTGAACCCTGGCTTCATCAGGGCCACCAGAGGGGAGGCTAGTGGGGATGGCGATGGGAACAGAAGTGACAAGGGGATCAGCCATTGCCAGAGGCTATGGGCTGAAGTCAACCGGAGCTTGTCCCCAGTCCACCAATTGTCCCTGCCTCCGATGGGATGAGGGCTTCCTAGGCTGAGTCTCCTGACCTAGGGATGGGAGGCAAGAGGGGACTCTGGGATCAGCAGGGTATGTGAGTCTCTGGTGGGGACTGCTTGGGCAGGGGCTTTGCTCCCAAGTCCAGGACTTCACATCTTTGCCTATACATTCCATCCTGGCACACTGGCCTGGTGTCCAGGGCCCCAGCCTACCCAGATGGTTCAAAGCTGGCTCTATTGTCCTGAGTATTTGCTTT
Source organism: Dama dama (assembly GCF_033118175.1). Taxonomy (NCBI): domain Eukaryota; kingdom Metazoa; phylum Chordata; class Mammalia; order Artiodactyla; family Cervidae; genus Dama; species Dama dama. The sequence goes on from NC_083700.1 coordinate 105,159,830, forward strand.
GTCTCCTGGCCTCACTGCATCTGTGAAAGTGACGAGCTTGCTCTCCGTCCTATGTACTACCAGGAGGCTGTGGAGTTGAGTGTTAGGAACTCAGGCTTGGGGTCAGCAAACCCGGGTTCAAATTCTGACTCATTTGCTTATTTGTGTGTGTGACCTTATTTGTGTCGCCTTATCTCCCAGGCCTTCATTTTCTCATCTGGCAAATGGGTATAATAGTACCTATTTCAGAGGGTTAGTGTGAGGATTAAGCAAGATAATGTGTATAAAGACCTCAACGTAAGTCCTCAATAAATCACAGCTATTGACAATTAATTACCATCTTAGCCAAGAGAGAAAGTTAAAAATTCTAAAAAAATGTAATGGTAATAGAATTGCTATAAAAAAAACCCTGAAAGACATAAGTAAAATTCTATTCCTCATCTTATTTTTTCTTCTCCATCCACTTCTGTATCTTTCCCCACAAGTTACACTTTTAAAAATCATCTTTAATGAATCACAGCCCCCAGGTTAGAGTCAAGAATCCTTGTCACACTTTGTCTTGTAAGCTCTCTCACCAGCTGGCCCTGTCCTCTCTTCCTCTCTCACCTCCCACTATCCTCCTCCTCCCCAGCCCCTCCCGTCTTTCCTGTTCCAGCCCCACTGAACTGCTGACCCAGATGCCACATCTTTGCCTGTGCTGTTTTCTCTGTTTGAGGTCCCTCTCTTCTCATCAGCCTCCTTCTCACTCTTAAATGAAGAAACCCTGCCTCTTCCTCTTTGTGAAACTTTCCGTGACTCCTCACCTCCCTTACCCACCACACCATCCTGCTGGATGGTCTGATACAGTTTTCTTGACCCCTGCATAGGTCCATATGGTCAAAGCTATGGTGTGTCCAGTAGTCATGTGCAAATGTGAGAGTTGGACCACAGAGAAGGCTGAGCACCAAAGAATTGATGGCTTTTGAACTGTGGTGCTGGAGAAGACTCTTGAGAGTCCCTTAAACTGCAAGGAGATCAAACCAGTCAGTCCTAAAGGAAATCAGCCCTGAATATTCATTGGAAGGACGGATGCTGAAGCTCCAGTCCTTCGGCCACCTGATGTGAGGAGCTGACTCATTGGAAAAGACCCTGATGCTGGGAAAGATTGAGGGCGGGAGGAGAAGGGGGTAACAGAGGATGAGATGTTTGGATGGCATCACTGACTCAATGGACATGAGTTTGAGCCAACTCTGGGAGACAGTGCAGGACAGGGAAGCCCGGCGTGCTGCAGTCCATGGGGTCGCAAAGAGTCAGACGCGACTGAGTGACTGAACAGCAACAAAAACAACAAGAATGTGGCCAAGGGCCATAACCAGGCCATGGAGCTGGCTCTCAGCCTCCCCGCTCCCCAAACCCAGTGTGAGGCTTCTCCCAGAGCAGGCAATAGGGAAAGTCTTTGAAGGATTATGTTACCTGTGGTTTACTTTTACATAAAACCACACCCCTTTTGCTGGATTCAGCTCTGTGTTTCTAATTTCCCTTTTGTCCCAGGGACCACTGTGCGGGAGCCAGCCCGGCACTGTGGCTCTGATGGAGCTGGTTCTCCCTGCAGGCAGGTTGGGTGAATTTAATGATGTTAACGGCCAGGGAGGGATTTGCTCCAGACAGCAACCAGAGCGTGGACTCTGTCTCTGAGATGAATAGAGGTTCCCTTAAGTGCAGCCACGGAGAGAGGAAGGAGGTGTTGGCATTTCTCCTCTCCCACTGGGTCTCCTTGGAGAGCTTCAATAGGACAAGCTTCAGGCTCCTGAGGGCCTTTGCCCATGGACCTCTTAGAACTGGACTAGTGCTTGTGATTGGGGTTTGGAAGCAGTATGAGCAGGTACAGAACCTTCTGCCAGAGACCCTGGCAGTTGCCACAGCCTCTAAAGAGCCTTCTATAGCCCATCTGACTTGGAGATGGAGAAAGCCAGGTAGATACATGCCTGGTTGGCCCGGGTGCCTCAGCTGAGTGTGTGGGCTCTGTCCCCCTGGTCACCTTGACCATTCTTTGGCTCTTGGACAGTTAATTTGCCTTCTGCTTCATCTTCCTCTTCCTGTGTCATTCATTCCTAACATTTCTGTACATCCCAGTTTAACCTGTATTTGAAGGCTCACTCCAAATACCATCTCCTTTGTGGAGCCTTCCTTGATTTTCCACCTCTCTCTCTAAGCTAGCGGGTTTTTCCCTTTCAATTCACAGGATACTTTTGGCATTGATGATCTGATATTATAATTTATTTATTTAATTTATTAAATTGTAAAAGCAATGCTTACTTATTTCAGAGGTCAAATGAAATAGAGATTTACAACAACAACAACAACAACAAAAAAAATCAGAAATTTACTCCTTCCACTTTTCTTCCCCCTCCAATCCTGCTCCTCTCCCCAGGAACCTCTATTAAGGGTTTGGAGAGTTCTTTTCATGGCTTTCTTTGTGATTCATGCTAACACACACACACACACACACACACACACACACATACACACAAAACCTGTGTAGATAGCTTCTGACATGGTTCCCAATGACCTTTGCCTCCTGTATTCATGCCCTTGTGTATTCTCCCCTCTTTGAGTGTGAGCTGGACCCAGTGACCTGCTTCTAATGACTAGAATATGGCAACAGTGATAGGACGTCACTTCTGGGATTAGCTACAAAAGACTGCAGCTTCTGCTGTCTTGGTCTTCTCCCTCTGGCTCTTCTTTTGGGCTTGTTCTGATACAGAGAGCCACCTGGGAAGGAAGTGAGGGTGGTTTCTGCCCAACCACCAGTGAGGAACTGAAGACCACCCTCCAAAAGCCCTGGAGAAGTTGATCTTACCAGCAACCATGCAGGTGACCTTGGACACAGATCCTTCCATAGTCCAGCCTTTGGATGACTGCATCCCTGGCAGACACCTTAAAAAAATTTATTTATTTTTGTCTGTGCTGGGTTTTTTTTGCTCTGTGCAGGCATTCTCTAGCTGAAGCGAGAGGGAACTACTCTTTGTGGTGGTGCATAGGCTTCTTATTGCAGTGGCTTCTCTTGCTGTGGAGCACGGACTCTAGGGCACAGGCTCAGTACTTGTGGTGAACAAACTAAGTTGCCCCATGGAATGTGGGGTCTTAGTTCCCAGACCAGGGGTTGCACCTGTGTCTCCTGCATTGGCAGGTGAATTCTTAACCATAGGACCACCAGAGAAGTCCCTCAGCGGAAACCTTGATGGCAGCCTCACGAGAGATTCTGAGCCAGAGGACCCAGCTAAGAAGTGCTTTGATTCCTGACCCAGAGAAACTGTGAGATAATACATGGGTGTTATCTCAAGCATCTAAGCTTTGGGGCAATTTGTTACGAAGTAATAGATAAGTAACATCTGTTATATGCAAGTGCTTTTATTTCTATAGGATAAATTCATAATAGAGTTAGCGAAGAGTCAACAGTTATACCTATTCTAACTGTTAGCAGATTACTTGTAAAAGATTGTAGCAATTCCTGTTCTCTCCAGTCCTTGCCCTCACATATTCATCAGAACTGGATATGAGCAATCATTTACAATTTTTGCTACTCCAATATGTGAAAATGGCACCTTATTCTTGGTATCATTTGCATTTCCTTTACTGCTAGGAAAGTGTTAGTCTCTCAGTCATGTCCCACTCTTTGTGACCCCACGGACTGTCTCCCACCAGGCTCCTCCATACATGGGATTTTCCAGGCAAGACTATTGGAGTGGGTTGCCATTTCCTTCTTCAGGGGATCTTCCTGACCCAGGGATCGAACCCGGGTCTCCCGTATTGCAGGCAGACTCTTTACCATCTGAGCCACCAGGGAAGCAAAACTTTTTGGTTGTGTAACTCAGCATATGGGATCTTACTTCCCCAACCAAGGGTCAAACTTGTGCCCCCTGCATTGGAGTCACAGAGTCTTAACCACCAGACCATCAGGGAAATTTCCACTACTAGGGAGGTTGAGCATTTTTTCCTTATATTTATTGTCCATCTCTATTATATTAGGCAAACATTTATTAATCCCCTACTGTTGTATTATGAAACATTACTAGGACATGGGCCTTGCCTTCAAAGAGCTCACAGATCAATGGGGAATATGAACATGCGTAAATATACATAGTAGCGCTGTAAGTGCTGAAATGAATATTTGCATCCGATGTTCTGGAAACACAGAAGGAAAAGAGGCCAAAATTTCCTGGAGTTGCTTGATAAGAGAGGTGGAGAAATGGGCCTTTGAGCAGGACATTGAAGGAACTGTGGAAATTTGACCAAAGGAGGAGAGTACAGTATGGGAAAAGACCCAGAGGCATGACCACATTGGTGGTGTTCAACAGGCTGGATCAGAGGAGGGAGGCAGTGTGATGGAAGAAGAGGAAGAATGGGGTTGGAGCTGGTTACTTATGGCTGATTGTGAGGATTCAGATGCTGGGCTCAAGGCTTTGGATACCATCATGCAAGTTCTCAGAAACCCTGTAGATTTTTCAGCAGAAGAGTGGCCTGATGGATTGATGTGATTGGCTGCGTTGGTGCACCTGTCACATCTCAGTGATTAGAGGACACACCTCCTGAAGGTTTGAATCAGTTACATTTCCGTGTCTCTCCCAGCACCCAGCAGGCATCCACACAGACCTGTGGGCTGAATGAAAAAATGGACCCATGGAAAAGGAAATGGCAACCCACTTCAGTATTCTTGCCTGGAGAAGTCCATGGACAGAGGAGCCTGGCAGGCTGCAGTCCATGGGGTTACATGACTGAGCATGTGTGCACAAGGGTGGAGGGAGGTGGGTTGGTAGCAATAAAGTGGTAGAACTGAAAAAAACAAAAACAAAACCAAAAAATGGACCCGGACACATGGATGGGACTGGCAAATGCAGGCTGAAAATACGCGTGGGGGCACTGAGTTGAGAGACTTGGCTGGGACAGGTGGGACTCGGGAAGCGAGAGGAGAGGTGCTGGTATTAAAAGATGATCCGGGACCACACAAGCCTACCCCATGCCCAGGACCCGTCCTGCACGGGTTCCCTGCACCTGAGCCCTGGCTGGGGTGCTTGCTGCTGACCACACACACATGGCTTCTCTCCATCCTAATCCTTAGAGACGGCTTGGGCATTGGCCCCAACAGACAGATGGCTTGCTTGCTTCTTCTCCTTTGCCTGAGCATCTTCTTCCCAACTAGCCATGATGAAGGTGGGAACCATGCTCCTCATTGTATTTTAATAAGACTAGATGTTCTCAAGGAGGAAAGAGAATGAGCTAAAAGGAGCCCTTTATATTTCTCTTGGGCAACAAACCTCCCCTGACAAATGTGGTTCTTTCCCTCATGCATGCACCCCAATCGATTTTCCCTCCATCAGAATCCCTCAGGCGTTGCCAGCCTCCTAATGGTAACTGATGGGGACACACGGAGCTTCTGTTTTTAGCGGGGCTGCCAATAGCCTTGGCCTGTCTAGGACCCACACACGGCAGGTTTAGAACAATTCTGCTAATAATAATAAAAGCTACCATTTATTAACTGTCTGCTAAGTGCCAGGCACTGTGCTAAGTGCTGTATGTATGTCATCTGGTTCAGCCCTCACTAGTCCGGTGACATCCGTATGAACAGACCTTGTTTTATTGCACTTTGCAGATGTTGCATTTTTTCCAAATGGAGGGTTTGTGGCCACCATGCATTGAACAAATCTGCCGGTGCCATTTTCCAGCAGCATTTACTCATTTCATGTCTCTGTGCTGCATTTTGGTGATTCCCCAATATTTTGTCAACTCTCCAATAAAAAATATAGATATAAAAATCTCAAATAAAATATAAGCTAAATGAATTTTAAAGCAAAAATTTATATGGCATGAAGCTTCTCTGTACGATACTATCATGGTGGACACGTGTCATTATAAATTTGTCTGAACCTGTAGAAGATACAACACCAAGGTGAGCCCTGATTTTAACTATGGACTTTGTTTGATAACAATGTGTCAGTCTACGATTCTCAACTGTAACAAATGTGCCACTCTGGTGGGGGATGTTGACAGTGTTGGGAGGTGATGCCTGAGTGAGCACATGGGGTGTGTGGGAAATCTCTGTGCTTTCCGCCCAACTTTGCTGTGAACCCAAAACTACTTTAAAAAATAAAGTCTATTAAAACTTTTCATTATTATTATATTTATTATGGTGATCTGTGATCGTGACATTTGATGTCACTATTGCAAAAAGATTACAACTTGCTGAAGGCTCAGATGATGATTAATATTATTTAGCAATAAAGTATTTTGAAATTAAGGTATGTATATTGTTTTTCAGGCATAATAGTCCTGCACACTTAATAGACTTCCCTGGTGGCTCAGACAATAAAGAATCTGCCTGCAATGCAGGAGACCCAGGTTTGATCCCTTGGTTGGGAAGATTCCCTGGAGAATGGAATGGCTACCCACTCCAGTATTCTTGCCTGGAGAATTCCATGGACAGAAGAGCCTGGTGGGCTACAGTCCAGAGGGTCACAGAGAGTCAGACATGACTGAGTGACTAAGCATGTGCACACATGCACACACACACAGACACACACACATACCTTTTACATGCACCAAGTAATCAAAAAATCATATGATATGTTTTATTTCAATATTCGCTTTATTGTAGTGGTCTGGAACCAAACTTGCAGTATATCGGCAGTCTGGCTATATTATTTTGTCTCCACTTTACAAGTGAGGAAACAGAGGCTCAGGGGAGTTAAATAACCAGGTCAGTGCAATCCTGACACTAGGGGGAGGGGCCAGGACTTACCTGCCTCCGTGTGGAAGCCCAGCACCCTGCAAATTCACATCCCAGCTTTAACCAATTCAAGCCCTCCACTGTGGGTTCCCACTGTGTGCCTTGAAGGAGAGATTTCAGATGGTGCCAAGTGGGTCATTTGTACAGTGTTTCCAAGTGAGTGTCTCCTTATGGCTGTGGGGGTAAGGGGCTGGGTTCCTGTCCAGGAGTTTCATTCAGAGGAAGAGGAACAAAATGGGATGGTCTGAACCAACAGTCCTGATGAGCTCACTTACTCCTCAACTAAAAGGCACAGAGGTGTGATCTGGAGCTGAGTGTTAGATGACAAGGTACCTAGTCCCTGGAGAGTGGCCTGGAGGCAGGGGACTAGATTCTGGAATCACAATCAGGTGGTCTTACCTGGGCAGTGGGTGCCCCAGGTGAGTTGGCAGGAAAAGCTCAGAGAGTCTTTGGTGGGTAGTTATCTTTGTCTGTTTCTGATGAAGTTTTCCCTTCTCTCCTCTCTGTCCTCTTCCTTCCTTTTTTTTTAAATATGAAAATAGCACTTATTGTTTTTCTGAACATAAAATTTCATGCTCTTTGTAAAAAGATCAGACAGTGTAAAAGTGTGAGGACAAAAGTAAAAAAAACCCATAACCCCCACCATCCAGAAATGGACCCCATGACATTTTGGTGTGTAGCCATTCAGACTTGTTCCATCTTTGCCAGGATGGAGTCATACTATACAAACCGGATTCCATTGGAATTTCTCACTTTATAGTAGACCGTAATTACATCTTGGCAATATCTGTAGAGCTGCCTTGTCATTTTATGTGCTGCATGAGTTTTCATTTTTGGATGGTCATCACTTAGTTAGATCTTATTGGTTGTATGTCTTTCCTAAAAAACAAAAACCAAAACAGATGTGTGTCTCAAGGAGCAAGTTATGGCAATTCCTCACATTCTCCTACTACATGTCTTTCATCTTACCTCTCTCAGACCTGCCCCACGACTGAGGGTCCTAGGGTTCAAGGGGGGCCAAGGAGAGGAGGAAGAGGCTCACAGATCAGAGGAGGGGGACAATGAAAGAGAGAGAGCATCCAGGTACCAAACTGGCAGGACTCCAAGGCGTGAGTGAAGGGGATGTTGGGAGGCATTGTTTATGCAGGCAGCAGTGCTCTGGGTGATGGACAGAGCTTTCTCGGGTAACGTGACATTCTAGACGAAAACAAATCCCTGGCCCACGAAGGAATGAGATGTCAAACTTCCATTCATCCATCAAATATGCATCTACATCCATCCCATATGTCAGGCTCAGTGCCAGGCACTGGAGATACAGAATCAAATAAATCATGGCCGTAAAAAGATTCATGGGAACAGAAGGAAGGGAAAGATTGTGACCTCTCTGGGACATTTCGGGGGACGGCATTTGAATCAGGCAGGGAGCAGAGAGGAGGGGAGGGCTGGAAATACCAACTGGAAAAATAGCGTATACTGTGGCAGTGAGGTGGAAAAGCAGACCCCATGACTGACAAGTAGGGAGAGGAGGAGGGGGTTGGTGGGAGGAAATTAATTCATGGAAGCTGATTAGGACCAGATCTTGAAGGGTTTTGAATGTCAGATGTCATGCTCAAGGAGTTGTCTTATAGGCTTTTGGGAGTCATTGAAGAAGGATTTGGAGCATATGGAAGATCTGATTCAACAAAGATCCTGGCTACTCTCATGGAAGAGACTGGGGCAGGGGGACCAGCTTAAGGCTCTGTGTGGCCTGTGGGAGAGATGGGGAGGAATCGAGCACCTGTCTTGGGGGTGGAGACTGTGGGGGCCATTGAAACAGGAGCTAAGGAGATAGAAGGTACTGGATTTGGTTTAGAGCAGATGCGGGGGATGGGGAGAGACAGGAAACCAGGAGGAGGGCAGATCTCTGACTGTCCGGGGCAAGAAGCCCTATCAGCGCAGAGAGCACAGGTGATGGGGTGAGGTCGGGTCACAGACACAGCAGCAGGGATTTTGCGCTCTCTCATGGGCTGCCCAGGGCAGGGGTCAGCAAGTGGTCTGCTTTGGTCTGTGTTTTGCTTCTTGATTGCCATAGACTCAGAGGCTCACTGTCAAGGGGGCCTTGAAGATGGTTGCACCAACCTCCACATTTTATGGAAGACGAAACTGAGACCCAGAGAGGGAGCCACAAGCGCAAGGTCACACAGCAAGTCACAGGAAAAATTGGGGCCACTTCCCAGAGGCAATGAGTCCCAGGACAAGGTGGCAGGACAAGGGGCAGAAGCAGCTGTGGGCCATGGAGCCCGGCACCCCTGGCTTGGAATCTGGGCTCTGCTAGCATTCAGCGACCTTGGGCAGGTCCAGCAATACCTCTGAGCTTCAGTTTCCTCATCTGGAATGTCAGACTAACAATCCTTGTCCTGCAGAGAGGTCACACAGAATGAATGAGACATGAGAGAAAGACGCCTTGTCTTGTGCCTCAACAAATATTGCCTCTCTACCCCTTTTTCTCTCCAAAGCTTGGCCTCATCATTTCCAATCTCCCATCTCTGGGCTGATTTTTCCACTCTTAATTAAGATCGTATAAGTTTCCTGAATTGACAAAGATTCAAATGAATGTAAACTTCATACCTTTAGCTTAACTTCTCTGGGACTCAGTGTTCTTCTCTGTAGAATGGGAGAAAATCCTCCCAGCCTCCCAGGATTTGGGGGGCAGGGATTAAAGGAGACGAGACAGGTAAGGCATTCAGCACAATGGCCAGCTCAAGACACATGCTTAACGTCATCTCAGCATCTCCGGAGACTGATCACCTGAGCTCCTGGGAGGCATGGGAGACACTGTCCCTATATCAGAAGTACTGGCAAGCTTGGTATTTCAGAGGACCCTCCAGGGTGCCCCGAAGCAGTTCAGAAATGCTGATTTAGAAGGCATGTTTTCTTTGCTGTGTCTCTTTTTAACTTACTTTGCTTTGATTTTTCAATTTGCTACTAATTGTGTATGAGTTACCTGCCTCTGTGATCTGTACATTAAATACGACTGTTCGGTGTGAGGAGGAGGCTGTGTTCATTCATTCCCACCATCCTCCTTTCTGTTAATGAAAACAAGGCTTTTCATGTGCATTGGGCATGTAGTCTATTGTTTTCTGTCTCAATAGGGAGGGACGCTTGGATGGTGAGTGACCTTGGACAGGGTGGGTCAACTCCTTGGTCTTGTGGATTAGCTTTTTGAATTTAATAGGCAAGAAAGAAAAGACATCTGCTATCTTGTCTGTTTTAAAGAGCAATTTACCTTCTCACACTGAGAATAAAAGCCAAAGTCCTTGGCTTGTCCCATTCTCAGGGCCTTTGCACATGCTGCTTCCTCTACCAGGAATGTTCTTCACTCAGAGAGCCCTGTGTCTTCTTGCTTCTCTATTTTTTAATAAACATTGTTTATAATATTATGATCTTGGAGTAGGAAATGTCAACCCACTCTAGTATTCTTGCCTGGAAACTTCCATGGACCCAGGAACCTGGCAGGCTATAGACCATAGGATCGCAAAGTGTCAGACATGACTGAGCGGCTGAGCACACACACATAATATTACAATATGGTAAATATTATTTTTAAGGTTTTAGTGTGTTTTTGTTGATTAGAATTGTGTGAAGTTGTAGTCCTTCTATCATATGTATAACATACAGTAACATTTGTGTGTGTGCAAGCTAGGTCGCTCAGTTGTGTCTGACTGTGTGTGACCCTACAGATTGTAGACCTCCAAGCTCTTCTGTCCATGGGATTCTCCAGGCAAGAATACTGGAGTGGGTTGCCATTTCCTTCTCCAGGGGATCTTCCCGACCTAGGGTTTGAGCCCGTGTCTCTTATATCTCCTGCGTTGGCAGGCGGGTTCTTTACCACTAGCACCACCTGGGAAGACCAACAGTTGTGTGTCTGATACTAGAATAACTTACAGATAAATTCTAATATTGAACACAGAATAGCTCTACCTCTATTAACTGTAAAAAAGCAAAACCACTGAGTTTAGCTTGGAAGATTTAAATTCAGGCCGTTATTTCACAGTTTGGAAGGCTGAGCAGTGCAACTTTAGGATGACTTTCTTGCTGTTGAAGTTGGCTCTGTTGGAGTGTGACCTGGGACCTCGTCTTGTCTCAAGTGCTCTTGCAGATGACGCCCCTCTGTGATGGGCTCCTGTAACTGGTCTTGGACTGTGTCCCAGTCAATACTCTAGACTCAGCCTCACAATCCCAGCTTTTTTCCAACCTGAGTGTACTAGTGGACAAACACCCTCAGCACCTTTCTCAAAATGTCATAATATCAGAGCATCCTCTTCTGTGATGCTCAGACCCTCCCTGTTTTCCTCGAGGGCCTCTGGGATCACACGAGTGCCCAGCATGCCAACGGTTCTCTAAGCTGGGAAATCGGCTGAGCTCCAAAGCTGAGGGAGGACAAATACTATTTATAAATGATAAATACATCTTTGTTTCTTTATCAGAGAGGCCTTCCTGAAACAGCGCATCAAAAACACTTCCCCATCGCTATCTCCTCCCCCTAGTTAATTTTCCCACCTGGTATTTCCCAGGTGGTAAAGAGTCTTCCTGCCAATGCAAGAGACACAGGTTCGATCCTTGGGTTGGGAAGATCCCCTGGAGAAGGAAATGGCAACCCACTCCAGCATTCTTGTCTGGAAAATCCCATGGACAGAGGAGCCTGGCGGGCCATAGTCCATGGAGTCGCAAAAGAGTCGGACACAACTTAGCAATTAAAAATTTATCACTAGTTATCATTTGCTTGTGGGTTCTTTAATTGTCTCTGTTCTAGACACACAGGGACTGTGTCTGGTTTGTCTCTGCAGGGTGTCCCCCATGCCCCAGCCAGGGCTGGCCCAGAGTAGATACTCAGTAATAAGTTGTTGAATGGATATTAGTTGTGGGACTTGAAGTTTGAGCGGTTTGGGGGTGATGGGAGAGGCAGGGTAGCTGTTTAAGTCTGACACAGCATCTTTCAGCCCACCCACCAATCAGGCACACTGCTGTGAGGGTGGAGGTCTTGGGGGTCGCCATTTGATCCCTTTACTGTCATTTTCTCAAAGTTTATTTTCAATTGGAGGATAATTGCTTTACAATATTGTGTTGGCTTCTGCCATACAACAGCATGAATCAGCCACAGGTATACACATGTCCCCTCCCTCCTGAAGCTCCCTCCCGCCCTCCACCCTATCCCAATCCTCTAGGTTGTCACAGAGCACCACCGTTGAGCTCGCTGTGTTATATAGTAACTTCCCATTAGCTTTCTACCTTGCATATGGTAATGTATATATTTCAATGTTACCCTTTCAATTTATCTCACCCTGGCTTCCCACCCCACCCTCCACAACTCGGCTGTGTCCAAAAATCAGTTCTCTAAGTCTGCATCTCTGTTCTTACCATGCAAACAGGTTCATCAGTACCATTTTTCTGGATTCCATATATATGTGTTAATATACAATATCTGCTTTTCTCTTTCTGACTTACTTCACTCTGTATAATAGGCTCTAGGTTCGTTTACTTCATTAGAACTGGCTCAAAAGCATTCCTTTTTATGCTTGAGTAATATTCCGTTGTATTTATGTACCACAACTTCTTTATTCATTCATCTGTTGATGAACATCTAAGTTGCTTCCATGTCGTAGCTTTTGTAGATAGCGCTGCAATGAACACTGAGATATGTGTGTCTTTTTCAGCTATGGTTTTCTCAGGGTTTATGCCCAATAGTGGGATTGCTGGGTCATATGGTAGTTTTATTCCTGTTTTTTCTTTTTTAAGGAATCTCCGTAATGTTCTCCATAGTGATTGTATCAATTTACATTTCCACCAACAGTGCAGGAGAGTTCCCTTTTCTCCACACCTTCTCCAGCATTTAGTTGTGGATTTTTTTGATGATGGCCATTCTGACTGGTGTGAGGTGATACCTCATTATAGTTTTGATTTGCTTTTCTCTAATATTGAGAGATGTTGAGCATTTATTCAAGTGTTTATTAGCCATTGTACTCTTTGGAGAAATGTTTGTTTAGGTCTTCTGCCCACTTTTTGATTGTGTTGTTTGCTTTTCTGATATTGAGCTGTGTGAACTGCTTATATATTTTTTAGATTACACCTTTGTCAGTTGTTTCAGTTGCTATTATTTTCTCTCACTCTGAAGGTTGTCTTTTCACCTTGTTTATAGCTTCCTTTGCTCTGCAAAAGCTTTTAAGTGTAATTAGGTCCACCTTGTTTATTTTTGTTTTTATTTCCATTACTCTAGGAGGTGGGTCAAAGAGGATGCTGCTGTGATTTATGTCAGAGTGTTCTGCCTATGTTTTCCTCTAGGAGTTTTACAGTTTCTGGTCTTACATTTAGGTCTTTAAGCCATTTTGAGTTTATTTTTGTGACCTTAGGAAGTGTTCTAATTTCACTCTTTTTTTAAAACAATTTTTTATTGGAGTATAATTGCTTTGCAATATTTTATTAGCGTCTGCCATACATCACCATGAATCAGTCATAGGTATACATATGTCCCCTTTTTTCCTGAAGCTCCCTCTCATCTCCTACTTCTTCCTACCCCTCTAGGTTGACACAGAGCAGTGGGTTTGAGCTCCCTGCATCATATAGCAACTTCCCACTGGCTATCTATTTGACATGTGGTAATGTATAGGTTTCCATGTAACTCTTTCAGTTCGTCCCTCCCTCTCCCTCCCCTACTGTGTCCACAAGGCTGTTCTCTATGCCTTTTCCTCCATTGTTGCTCTGCAAATAGGTTCATCCGTATCATCTTTCCAGATTCTATATATATGCATTAATACACAATGCTTGTTTTTCTCTTTCTGACTTACTTTACTCTGTATAATAGGCTCTAGGTTCATCCACCTCGTTAGAACTGACTCAAATGTGTTCCTTTTTATGGTTAAGTAATATTCCATTGTATATATGTACCACAACTTCTTTATCCATTCATCTCTTGATGGACATAGAGGTTGCTACTGTGTTGCAGCTATTGTAAATAGTGCTGCAATGAACATTGGGGTACATGTATATTTTTCAATTATGGTTTCCTCAGAGTTTATGCCCAGTAGAGGGATTGTTGGGTCATATGGCAGTTTTATTCTTAGTTTTTTTTTTTTTTTTTAAGGGATCTCCATTCTGTTCTTCTTAGTGGCTGCATCAGTTTATATTCCCACCAACAGTGCAAGAGGGATCCCTTTTCTCACTGTCTCCAGCATTTATTGTTTGTAGAGTTTTTGATGATGGTCATTCTGACCAGTGCGAGGTGATACCTCATTGTAGTTTTGATTCACATTTCTCTCATAATGAGAGATGCTGAATACCTTTTCATGTGTTTATTAGTCATCTGTATGTCTTCTTTGGAGAAATGTCTGTTTAGGTCTTCTGTCCACTTTTTGATTGTGTTGTTTGCTTTTCTGATATTGAGCTGTGTGAACTGCTTATATATTTTTTAGATTATGCCTTTGTCAGTTGTTTCAGTTGCTATTATTTTCTCTCATTCTGAGGGTTGTCTTTTCACCTTGTTTACAGCTTCCTTTGCTCTGCAAAAGCTTTTAAGTGTAATTAGGTCCCACTTGTTTATTTTTGTTTTAATTTCCATTACTCTAGGAGGTGGGTCAAAGAGGATGCTGCTGTGGATTTATGTCAGAGTGTTCTGCCTATGTTTTCCTCTAGGAGTTTTACAGTTTCTGGTCTTACATTTAAGTCTTTAAGCCATTTTGAGTTTATTTTGTTGTATGGTGTTAGCAGGTATTCTAGTTTCATTCTTTTACATGTAGCTGTCCAGTTTTCCTAGCACCACTTATTAAGAAGCTGTCTTTCCTCCACTGTGTATTTTGCCTCCTTTGCCAAAGATAAGGTGCTCATAAGTGTGTGGGTTTATCTCTGGGCTTTCTATTTTGTTCCATTGATCTATATTTCTGTTTTTGTGCCAGTACTATACTGTCTTGATGACTGTAACTTTGTGGTATAATTTGAAGTCAGGAAGCTTGATTCTTCCAGGTTCATTCTTCTTTCTCAAGATTGCTTTGGATATTCAGGGTCTTTTGTGTTTCCATACAAATTGTGAAGTTTTTTATTCTAGGTCTGTGAAAAATGTCATTGGTAATTTGGTGGAGATTGCATTGAATCTGTAGATCACTTTGTGTAGTATAGTCATTTTCACAATATTGATTCTTCCAACCCAAGAATATGATATATCTCTTCATCTGTTTGTGTTGTCTTTGATTTCTTCCATCAGTGTCTTATAGTTGTCTGTACACAGGTCTTTTGTCTTCTTCAGTTCAGTTCGGTTACTCAGTCACGTCCAACTCTTTGCAACCCCGTGGACTGTAGCACGCCAGACTTCCCTGTCTATCACCAACTTCTGGAGCCTACTCAAACTCATGTTCATTGCGTTGGTGATGCCATCCAACCATCTCATCCCCTTCTCCTTTGTCTTTGTCCCCTTCTCCTCCTGCCTTCAATCTTTCCCAGATTCAGGGTCTTTTCCAATGAGTCAGTTCTTTGCATCAGATGGCCAAAGTATTGGAGCTTCAGCTTCAACATCAGTGCTTCCAATGAATATTCAGAACTGATTTCCTTTAGGATTGATTGGTTGGATCTTCTTGCAGTCCAAGGGACTCTCAAGAGTCTTCTCCAACACCACAGTTCAAAAGCATCAATTCTTCGGCACTCAACTTTCTTAATAATCCAACTCTCACATCCATACATGACTATTGGAAAAACCACAGCCCTGACTAGATGGACCTTTGTTGTCAAAGTAATGTCTCTTCATTTTAATATGCTGTCTAGGTTGGTCATAGCTTTTCTTCCAAGGAGCAAGCGTCTTTTAATTTCATGGCTGCAGTCACCATCTGCATTGATTTTGGGGCCCCCCAAAATAAAGTCTCCCACTGTTTCTATTTTTTCCCATCTATTTGCCATTAAGTGATGGGACTGGATGCCATGATCTTAGTTTGCTGAATGCTGAGTTTTAAGCCAACTTTTTCACTCTCCTCTTTCACCTTCCTCAAGAGGCTCTTTAGTTTTTCACTTTCTGCCTTAAGGGTGGTGTCATCTGCATATCTGAGGTTATTGATATTTCTCCTGGCAATCTTGATTCCAGCTTGTGCTTCATTCTGCCTGGCATTTTGCATGATATACTCTGCATATAAGTTAAAAAAGCAGGGTGACAATATACAACCTTGAGGTACTCCTTTCCTGATTTGGAACCAGTCTGTTCCATGTCCAATTCTAACCATTGCTTCTTGACCTGCATACAGATTTCTCAGGAGGCAGGTCAGGTGGTCTGATATTCCCATCTCTTTCAGAATTTTCCAGTTTGTTGTGATCCACACAGTCAAAGGCTTTAGCACAATCAATAAAGCAGAAGTAGATATTTTTCTGGAACTCTTTTGCTTTTTTGATGATCCAGAGGATGCTGGCAATTTGATCTCTGGTTCCTCTGCCTTTTCTAAATCCAGCTTGAACATCTGGAAGTTCACAGTTCACATAATGTTGAAGCCTGGCTTGGAGAATTTTGAGTATTACTTTGGTAGCTTGTGAGGTGAGTGCAATTGTGCGGTAGTTTGAGCATTCTTTGCCATTGCCTTTCTTTGGGATTGCAATGAAAACTGACCTTTTCCAGTCCTGTGGCCACTGCTGAGTTTTCTAAATGTGCTGGCATATTGAGTGCAGCACTTTCACAGCATCATCTTTTAGGATTTGAAATAACTCAACTGGAATTCCATCACCTCCACTAGCTTGGTTTGTAGTGATACTTCCTAAGGCCCACTTGACTTTGCATTCTAGGATGTCTGGCTCTAGGTGAGTTATCACACCATCGTCGTTATCTGGGTCATGAAGATCTTTTTTGTATAGTTCTTCTGTGTATTCTTGCCATCTCTTTTTAATATCTTCTGCTTCTGTTAGGTCCATACCATTTCTGTCCTTTAATATGCCCATCTTTGCATGAAATGTTCCCTTGGTATCACTACTTCTTGAAGAGATCTCTAGTCTTTCCCATTCTATTGTTTTCCTCTATTTCTTTGCATTGATTGCTGAGCAAGGCTTTCTTATCTCTCCTGGTTATTCTTTGGAACTCTGCATTAAGATGGGTATATCTTTCCTTTTCTCCTTTGCCTTTTGCTTCTCTTCTTTTCTCAGCAATTTGTAAGGCCTCATCAGACAACCATTTTGCCTTTTTGCATTTCTTTTTCTTGGGGATGATCTTGATCACTATCTCCTGTACAATGTCATGAACCTCCATCCATATTTCTTCAGGCACTCTGTTTATCAGATCTAATCCCTTGACTCTATTTACCACTTCCAATGTATAACCATAAGGGATTTGATTTAGGTCATACCTGAATGGTATAGTGGTTTCCCTAATTTCTTCAATTTAAGTCTGAATTTGGCAATAAGGAGTTCATGATCTGAGCCACAGTCAGTTTCTGTTCTTGTTTTTGCTGACTGTATGGCATTTCTCCATCTTTGGCTGTAAAGAATATAATTAATCTGATTTTAGTATTGACCATCTGGTGATGTCCTTGTGTAGAGTCTTCTCTTGTGTTGTTGGAAGAGGGTGTTGCTATGACCAGTGCGTTCTCTTGGCAAAACTCTTTTAGCCTTTGACCTGCTTCATTTTATACTCCAAGGCCATATTTGCCTGTTTCTCCAGGTATCTCTTGACTTCCTACTTTTGTATTCCAGTCCCCTATAATGAAAAGAACATCTTTTTTGAGTGTTAGTTCTAGACGGTCTTGTAGGTCTTCATAGAACCATTCAACTTCAGCTTCTTCAGTGTTACTGTTTGTGGCATAGACTTGGATTACTGTGATATTGAATTGTTTGCCTTGGAAATGAACAGAGATCATTCTGTCATTTCTGAGATTGCACCCAAGTCCTGCATTTCGGACTCTTGTTGACTATGATGGTTACGCCATTTCTTCTAAGGGATTCTTGCCCACAGTTGTAGCTATAATGGTAATCTGAGGTAAATTCACCCATTCCAGTCCATTTTAGTTCACTGATTCCTAAAATGTTCACTCTTGCCATCTCCTGTTTGACTACTTCCAATTTACCTTGATTCATGGACCTAACATTCCAGGTTCCTATGCAATATTGTTCTTCTCAGCATCGAACTTTACTTCCATCACCAGTTTTGTCTCCTTAGGTAGGTTTATTTCTAGGTATTTTATCCTTTTTCTTGCAATGGTGAATGGGATTTTTCCCTTAATTTCTTTTTCTGATTTTTTGTTGTTTGCATACAAGAATGCAAGGGACTTCTGTGTATTAAATTTGTATTCTGCAATTTTACTAAATTAATTGATTAGCTCTAGTAATTTTCTGGTGGCAACTTCAGGGTTTTCTATGTATAGTATCATGTCATCTTACAAACAGTGAGGATTTTACTTCTTTACCAATCTGGATTCCTTTTATTTCTTTTTCTTCTCTGATTGCTGTGGCTAGGACTTCCAAAACTATATTGAATAACAGTGGTAAGAATGGGTGCCCCTGTCGTGTTCCTGATCTTGGAGGAAATGTTTTCAGTTTCTCCCCATTGAGCATGATGTTTGCTGTGGGTTTGTCATGCTGTGGACTATGCTTAGTCGCTCAGTCATGTCCGGCTCTTTGCAATCCCGTGGACTACATAGCCCACCAGGCTCCTCTGTCTGCAGGGATTCTCCAGGCAAGAATACTGGACTGGGTTGCCATGCCCTCCTCCAGAAGATCTTCCTAACCCAGGGGAAAAAAACCTAGGTCTCCCACATTGCAGGCAGATAATTTACCTCTGAGCTACCAGGGAAGCCCAAGAATACTGGGGTGGATAGCCTATCCCTTCTCCAGGGAATCTTCCCAACCTAGGAATTGAACCAAGGTCTTCTGTATTGCAGGCAGATTCTTCACCAGTAGAGCTACCAGGGAAGCCCATGGGTTTGTCATATATGGCCTTTATTATGTTGAGATATGTTCCTTCAATGCCCATTTTCCCTTCACTCTCATTTAAAAAAAAATCAATATTTATTTGATTGTGCTGGCTCTAGTTGTGGTACACAGGATCTTTAGTTGTGGTATGTGGGATCTAGCTCTTTGATGGGATAAAACCCATGCCCCCTGCATTGGGACTGTGGAGTCTCAGCCACTGGGCCACCAGGGAAGTCCCCCTTCACTCTCATTTTTATACACTAACATCTTACCTCTGTGCAGGGCTGTCTTCCAAGGGTCTCCTGGGGATGAACTCATTTATTCCTCATGAAGATCCTGTGAGCTGGGTATCAGTCGTGTCCCCACTTACAGATGGGGAGACTGAGGCACAGGTGTGTGATAGTTGGCCTGAGACCACACAGCTAGTGAGTGGAAAAACTGGAATTTGAACCCAAGTATCTCTGGCTCTAGAAACCCTGGGTGCTGGAGTGACTCCCGTTTTACAAGGACCAGAACAGGGAAGGCCCTGGCCCAAGTCATACAACCCCTTCTGGAGAAGCTGGAGCTCAGGCCTCCTGACTCCAGGATGGGACTCCTTCCATAACTGCAGGCAGCTTGGGAAGGGTGGGAGTTGGGAGTCAGCCCGATTTGAATTCAAACCCTTCCTCCAGCCAACCATTGGGCAGCTGCCTCCAGAGCCCTGCTGGGCCCAAAGACTTGGCAGATGAGTACCTGCCCTGACAGCACTGAGCTCTGAGGAAGAGAGTGGGGTCACCTGGACCCCACATGTCTGGCCCCTGCCTTTAGAGTCTTACCAGAAAGAACCAGGGGCACCCTTCTCTGCCCCCAGCTTCTGAGGTGACAGTGGGTGATGTAAGAATTGCAGCCCCCTGGGTCTAAGCTCCCCAGGCGTGGAACACCTTCTTGCCCGTGAATTTTGAAGCCATGTGTTATGGGGGAGGACTTTATAAGTCTGTAAAGCATCCTCTCTAGCTATAGGCCCGCCACTATCTGTCTCCAGGGCCATTTGCCTCCAGTGAATCAATGTGCCGGGCAGTACCTTGAGGTGGAGTCAATACTGGACTCGCAGTTAGACTACCTGGACAATATTTAGGCTTTGATGCCTGCTTGCTCGGTAACTTGGGGCAAATTTCTCAGCATATCTGGTCTCCATTCCTCCATCTCTAAAACTGCCTCACTTTCAAAGGGCTGTTGTGAAGTTTTCATGTGATAAAGTAAGTTGGAGCTTCTCAAACTTTTCCACCAAAGCAAAACCTAACGGCAAAAGAGAGTAAACAGGTACCCTGAGGGTTTGAGGGTGTAGCTTTAAAGCAGCCTGCCACAAGCTCACAATTTATTTGGAGTCTTACTGGGCTTAAAAATTTATGTGTATTTTGCATTCTGCTCCATAATATATCCGTGTTCTTCCTTTTAGCACAAAGACAATGTTTTAAGTTATTTAACCACTGGGTAATTTTAATGCCAGCAAGATGGGCCACGTGGCTCTGCAAACTCTCTGGCCTGTGGATGGGAGGCCTCCAAGGGCATGTTTACCCCAGTTTAAGAAGCATTTGTGTACCACAAGTGCTCTGGAGAAAGCAGAATAATGTTACATAAAGGTCAGAGAGTTTTAATGTGACTCTTAGCAGTAATGAGAAGAGGAACAGTGAATAAGGTGGATGAAGGAAGAAGAAAAAGAAGTGCAGGCAGGCTGTGAATGGGGATCCTAGACAGACCAGGCTTCAGTGCTGGTTCCTAGACCTTACCCATCCTTCTTGCTGGGCACCTCGCTTCTCCCTTCCTCACTTAAGTGAGAAAGATCTCTAAGCCTCTTGGTCTATAAGTCCCAGAGAGTATATGTGAAAACTGGGGTGGATTGCGGGCCCAGCTCCCGGGGACTGGTCAGCAGGCACATGGGCTGGACTGTACCCTAGCACTGCTAATGTCTCCTGTCCTTTCCTACTGGGTGACCAAAGGTCTTGATACCACTGAAGAGGCTCCTGCCTGCTCCCTGGCACAGTAAGCCATGCAGTCATCCACTCCTTTGGCTCAGGCTGACTTTCCTCCACATGCCAGTCTCCTCAGAGTGTCTTCTCTAGCACTGGGGAATTGGCTCTCCATATTCCTTTAATGTCTAGGGTGTGAGATCCTTCCAGCAACCACCCCCAATCCTCCTGGCCGGCCCTTCATGTGAATGCTCCCAGTAGAGCCACAGCAATGTCCCAGAACCCCTCAGGTGGGTATGTAGATTAGGCTCCAGGGTAACACGGGCTAAACAAGGTGCAAACCTTCTTTAGTCTCTTTTTCTGCTCCTTTTGGTATCTTTTCAAAATTGCAAAGCTACCATGCAGAAATATGCACACTGCACAATATTACAAAACGTCTGAAAGCAAATATTTCCAAAGAATTGTGGGAGTGCAAGCAAACACCTTCCTTTCTTCCTCTGTTATTTCTGGGCAAAAGCAGATAATGAGTTACCCTTTTCACAATCAATGTTCGGTGGATTTTTGGCTACATTATTCGGAGCAAATATAAACAGGGTAAGTTAAAGGCATAGATTATTACAAAATAAAATTGGGATACGTGAAGCTTAAAACTCTTAATTTTAAACTATTCCGCACAATCGGCCAGAACTTGATCCTCTGTAATTCTTTGCAAATAGCGTTTGCATTTTATTATTGAATGTGTTTTATAGTGGCGTAGGATGAGATTCGGCTCATGTTTTTGCATAAATATAATAAAAGGAGGCTTCCCAGTGAACATGGATTTGGGAAACAGTGTTTACTTATTTCTCTCAATTCAAAAGAGTGTGAACTGGAAATTTTTTGTTTCAGTTATTTTTTTTTTCAAACACAAAGGCTGTGTATTGTTTCGTTCCATAAAGAACACAAGCCAATCTGGGGACAATTATGGTTTTGTATTTCTCTCTGGGGAGCACCGGCCCATACTGTGAACTTGCCAATCAGCAAACAAGGCTCCATGCTGCCCAGACAGGCTGTGACTTGGCATGGAGATGACAGAGTCATGCAGAGCCAGGGCTCCAGGCTCTGTATCAGCAGCTGGCCCCCCTGGGGCAGGCGGGCCTGGGAGAAGCTCCAGAGGATGAGGGCCCTGTGGATTAGAGGCTACGGAGGGGGCCAGCGAGAAGGGTGGGATCAGAACCAAGGTATGAGGCAGGGACTTTTACCATCATTCTGTGTGCTTATCTAGTCTTTCCAGAGACTGCTGAGGTGATAAAGGGGAGATGCTGATTTCTAGTAGGTCCCGGAATCTCAAAGAGGCCACTTTGGGTGATAGGTAGGTAGGTAGGAGACTAAAGAAATGGTGAGGGAGTCTGGAGTTGGCCAAGTCTAAGCCAGATCTGAATTCTCTCTCTGCCACTCACTTGCTCCTTGCATAAGAGGCTTCACCTCTTTGAGCCTCATTTTCCTTATCTGCAGAATGGGATGCTAAGTGGACTTAATTCAAGATTATTGTAAAGTTATGCTGGAGAAAAAAAAATAAAAGAGGAAGTAAGCACTTTGTTCGGTGCCTGGCCTATATTTCTGAGTATTCTGGTTAGTTCAAGCTGAGTTGCAACACCCACACTCAGAGGATGTGACAGTTCTGGACTTGGGCTCCAGCCTGCCTTGTGTTAGGATTAGTTATTTAGGTCTGTCTTGATTATAGTCAAGGTAATCAAGGGTTGGGGCAGACTTAGCCTGACTCAAGTGCCTCGAATGCTCAGCAATTGAGGTTTGAATTTCTCTTTTTAATCGGTCACCTCTGCCCTGTTTTGTGCCTTCCCTTTGTGAAGGGTGGTTCTGCCTGGGGACTGGATGGCCGTGGGTCCAGGTTGGCTCCCTTCTCCTTGTAGGACTCTTCCTGCAATATGTACTAATTACCACCAGGTGGCAGTAGAGTCCCAGGCCCCCTTTGGAAGCCAGCAAACAGCAGAGGATTTCCATCCCTGGGAGACATTGAAAAATGGATTTCTATTTAATAAACCAGTTCAATGAAATTAACCTACTCACCACCCCCTACTTTAAGCGCGGGCAAGTTAATGAGACAAAATGCAAAGTGTTTGGTGCACTCAATTATCTTTTCTCAACTAATCTTTAAAGAGCATATAATCTGGTGCTCCTATTCCTTTAGGGAAGGCGTTCTCTTCCCCTAATCCCCAAGTTTGCTCCACTTGGTTTTACCACTCCCTGGAGCTTCCTCCTGTTCTTGCTTATATTCGCTCACTCAGCTCACGCGTATTGTTTCTCTGCTCTGTGCCTGGCCCCATGGGGGATGCTCTGACCTTAGGGAGCTCACAGCCTTGAGGGGAGGGCAGTGTTATGGCAACAGCAGGAGCTCACAAACCGAAATGCTCACCATGTGTGGGCAGATAACAGAGTTGAGGAAGCAGGTCTGCAGTAAGAATAGGGAGTTGGGGGGCCTAGGCCATCTGGAGACTTTTGTTGTTATTGTTCAGCTGAAAAGTCATGTCCGACTCTGCGACCCCATGGAGTGCAATATGCCAGGCTTCCCTGTCCTGCACTATGTTCCAGAGTTTGCTCAAACTCATGTCCCTTGGGTCAGTGATGCCATCCCACCATCTCTTCTGCCGTCGCCTCCTTCTCCTCCTGCCCTCAGGGTTTCCCAGCATCAGGGTCTTCTCCAGTGAGCCGGCTCTGAAGACTTGGTGCTCATCTAAAGAGCAGCTCAGCTGCTGCTCAGCTCCACTGATTGTTGTCAGACCTTCCCATCCTTCAGGATAAATTAATATATTGATTTTTAAGAATAATTTATTTTTGACTGCACTGGGTTTTTGTTGCTGCATGCAGTCTTTAGTTGCAGCAAGCAGGGGCTACTTTCCAGCTGTGGTGCACAGGCTTCTCTTGTTGTGGGCACGGGCTCTAGGGCACACAGGCTTCAGCAGTTGCAGAGCGCGGTCTTATTTGCCCTGCGACATGTGAGGTCTTCCCAGATCAGGGGTCGAACCCATGTACCCCTTTATTGGCAAGTGGATTCCCAACTGCTGGCCATCTAGAGACTTGGTTGGTGCTCTTAGGTAAGAACTCCCTATTCCTACCGCAGACCTAATACAGTGATTTTTTAAAATATAAAATTACTTACTTTAAATCTGTTACTGGGCCAGAGTTGGCTCTGGAGCTGTGAGTTTGAGCCTGTGAATGAGGGACACTCACACCGGGTGGAAGGGTAATCAGGAAGCTGTGTCCAGGGGGCTGCAGGCGCCCAGAGGAGGGTGCCCAGGCTCTGCCTGGAGCACATGTTTGTTCATTCATTCATTCACCAGTTATTGCTTGCCTTCTTATTGTGTGCAGAGTTCTGTGCTGAGTGCTGGGGATTCATGATGAGTCCAGCTCCCCTTGGTGGGGTATACAGCCTAGTAGCAGGGCACAGATGCCCCCCACTGTGTCATGCTATTTATGGTTTGGTTGTAAACTCTGTTGCCTGAGGGGCTGGTGTGCAGTGCGATCAGACTCTGAGAATGGGTCAGGAACTGATGTTTAATCTGAGATCTGGAGGATAACTAGGAGTTTTTCTTATCCACTTACCAGGTCAGTCACTTCCTCCTCCAGGGGTGAACTAAACAGCCATTGGGGAGGGTCTCTCTCGGGCAGGGTCATGGTCCAGAGGAAAGGCCGTTACTCAGGCAAGAGTCTCAGATGGTCAGTGTTGGGAAGTTTTCCTCACGTGGAATGTGCTGGACAGAGCAGCAGTGCAGTAGGGATGAGATGAGGGAGGTGAGAGATTTCTCTTGCCTTGATCTGGGGCACGTGCTATGGGAGGAGAGGCCCTGGGAGGAGTGAACAGCTCATTCAGAGAGCCGAGAGAGGGCCTCTGACCAGCGTATCAGGAAGGAAGACGAGGCAGAGATGGAAGCATAGATCCCTGGCTCCTGGGGCAAGGAGATTCCAGGTGCTCTGATGAGTAGTGCTCGCCGTGGAGCCAAAAGCTGAGGACATGGAGGATGAGGATGCTCAGGGCCCAGAGTTACACCAACAGGGCTCAGAAATGGGGTACACAGTTCCCCCAAGTTTGATGTGTGGGAGAAAGAACCCATCAGATCTGGATGCATATCCGGTTTCCCCACCTAGAGCTTATGATCTTGGGCAAATCACTTAAACTTCCTCAGCCTCAGTGTCCTCCTTCAGGATGGATGTATTGTGCTCTGGGTGGTGGAGTTGGTGATGTCACGAGATCATCGGTATAAGGGCCTCGGCTGGGGCCCGGCCCAGTGATGGCCAGTCCGTCTGAGCCCTGCCATCCTGCCCTTCTCGTGGCACCACTGCTGGCAGGAAGTTCCTGCCTTCTGCTCTCCTCACATCCACCAACCCAGAATTTGTCCTTATAGCCTCAAGTCCTGAAGGTCATAGGGATGTCCTTAAAGTCAAAGGTCTCCATTCCAGCCTGTACCTCCTCTTGACCCTCAGCCTCATCTGGACCTTATCATGACCACTCTGTTCACACACATCTCTTTAGGAAACAGACTAAACAGTCAAGAGAAGATGCAACCATACATTTCCCAGTACATTCTTTTCAGAATTGAGGAGACTAAGTTCAAGCTCATCCCCAGCCCAGGATGCCTGGGAGAGCAGGGGCTAGAGGGAGGCTTGTCCTCAGCCTGGCTCTGACGTCCCCTCTCTGTGTGACCTTGGGCTGGATAATACGTCAGAAAGTGGAACACTTCACGAATGCTGCTGTGTGTATTGTGTAGAACACAGTGATCAGGAGATTTTGCTTGCCATCTTCCTACTTTTTCCTGTTGAAGTGGAGGACTCAGGTCTTTTCCACCTGATTGTTAAAGAGCACAGTCTCCATCAGTCCGTGAACCAGCTTCCGAAGCTTCACCTGTTGCTCAGCCTGTGTGAGGCTCCAGGGTGAAGGCAGGAACAGGAGACGATCTTGCTGGAAACTTCCCTCAAGGAGACTCTTTGAGGATGGGCCAGAGTTCAACACCGGGGCCTGGGGGCACTTGGCTGCCCTGCCCTGACCCTTACCCTTCAGCACGATCTTAAGGTTATTGCAGGTACAAAGCCTCGTGCCTGACACGTGGGAAGCTCCCATCAGACACTTGATGGGCCACTGTTATCTCTAGGAATTGTTGTTTATAAATGAAACCGTGTGTGTGAAGCACACACTCATGCCTGACCCAGAATAGCTATTTATCATAATCCTGCTCACGGTCATCATAAATAATGTACACAACACACTGGCAGGGTCCAGAGTTGGTCTTCAGTAAAGATTCTTAGAAAATCCTAGGGGATTCTGGTTGTAAACCAGTATCTCAGGACTTCGGCATGCCAAGGGCTGGGTACACAGTGGTGCAGATGCTAAATGAAGTGGCTGGCATGAGGCTGGGCACGAGCTGATGCCCAGGGCACACTTCTTCCCATCATCACCCTCTAGCATCAGCGGCACATTTCTCACATCAGAAAACGGGAGCCCCAGGCTGGAGGGTCCCTTTTAGTAACTCCTAGGCACGTAGCTGCCTTCCTCTCCATCACCAGAGCTCCCTCCTCCTCTCGGCTCCTCGAGCCTGGGGGCCTCCTCCAGCTCAGCCAGTGACCTCTCTGGGCTGTCCTCAAAGCTTCCTTGCTCCTCCCACTCCAGGGCCATCGTCCGATGGACAAGCTCTTGCAGCATTTGGCTTCAACCTGCAACTGAGAACCTCTGTCTCTGCACCCAGAATCTAGGCTAGGGAGGGCAGCTCTGGCCTCTGTAGTCCCCTTTCTCCTATCCCAGTCCCCAAGCCCTGGCTCAGAGTGAATCCCCAGCTTCCAGGCCTTGGGATGATCTTGGCATGAAATCTGAGGACCTGAGGGGACTTGGGTTCAGGGCCTCCATCCGTCTCTCCAGGAGACCCGGGGAAGCTGGTCATGCTGCTGAACACCACGCATCCCTCTTCAGGCAGACACTTGAATGCTCACGCCCCTGTACGTGCTCCATCAGATGCACGGGAATTCAAGCACACACATTCATACCCAGGGCTACTGCTGCACACTGTGGAGGCTCCAGGTCCAATGCACGTATGTGAGTACACACCCCCGGGCACCCATCTTTCCTTACACACTGCAGGAAAGGAGACATGCCCTCACTCGGGGACATGCATTTGCAGTCACACACATGCACACACAAAGGACTGAGTCCTCTCAGGTACACCCCAACCCCCATGCCCTCCCTAAGCACAGGTACACGAAAATATACCTTGCACATCTGTGTGACCCTCCCCACTCACCACAGATGCATACGCCCCAGCATACCCCCTCCTCCTAAACTCGGCTCCAGACCGACCCAGCGCCCCCTAAGTGCTCAGACATCCCAGCCACGCACGGCCGCTCGGCCCCTCACAGGGGCCCTCCAAGCGCACGCTTATAAAAACATTCCTCCTGTGATGGAGTGCTTCCTTTGGGCCTCTTCGGCTTGTAACAGATTAAAGGCGAACAGGCATTTGTCACGGGGAAGTGTACCTAGTTGTGCTGGAAAATGGACTTTTCGATGAGCGTGAGAGCTTGAACCTGTCACAGAGGGGAGGGCCCGTGTTGCTGCAGCCTGCTGGGCCGCCGTGGCCGTCGCCCATGTTATCGGCTGTGGCAGGCATCACCTCCGACTGAAAGCATCCCATTACGGTAAGTAATGGCTTAATCACAGCCAGTTTGTGATGGAGATGACCTCTACACATCCCGCGGGCCTCCTCGATGGATGGCACCTCTCCACACCATGACTAACAGCGCTCCGTTCTGCTGCCCCTCTGGAGGGCCACTGGGCCCAGCTGGGACACAGGATCAGGCAGCCTGGGGAGGCTGCAGGTGGGCCAAGGGCAAGGATGGGAGAGAAAGGTACCTAGACCCTGGGCCCCATCGGCTCAGACAGGCGTGAAAACCGAGATGCAGAGAGCACGCCTCGCAAGTCCACTCTCTTGACTTTAACTCCATGCCTTTTCACAGAACCTTGAACTTTAAAGCAGAATGCCAAGGACGTTAAGAACTTCCATCAGGCGAGTGCCAGGATCTGCATTTGGCACTTTCCAAACTTTATCTTGCTCCAGTCCTAGAAGGTAGTGTATTACCATTGTCCCACTTCACAGATGAGGAAACTGAGGCTCAGAAAGCAAACACGTGACTAGGCCAAGGTCCCAGAGCAAGTGAATGAGAAGACTAGGAATTGACCTTGGGTCTGTGAGCCCTGAAGCCAGCATTCCTGGACGTTAACGTCCAGAGAGCCTCCCATCAGCTGTCAGTGGCCTTGTGCTTTTGGGGGTCCCAGCACCCTCCTCCTTCCCAAGCAGAGTGGGAGCTAAGTCTCCCGCACCCATGGGTTCACATGCCAGGGGGACTTCTGTTTTCTGCCTGGAGGTTGTGTGTGCTAGACGTTCACCATCCACCCACAGCCAGCACACGGACATGGGAGCAACCTCTGTGTCTATCAACTGATGAATGGGTAGAGAAGATGTGGTACATACATACAATGAAACATTACTCAATCATTAAAAAGAATGAAATAATGACATTTCAGCAATATGAATGGACCTAGAGATTATCATACTAAGCAAAGTAAATTAGACAAATATTATATGATATCACTTACAAGTAGAATCTAAAAAAAATTATACAAATGAATTTATTTACAAAACAGAAACAGATTCACAGACATAGAAAACAAACACAGTTACCAAAGGGGAAGTGGTGGGGATTGAACACATTGGGTGTAGGGAATTAGCAGACACATACTACCTTATACAGAATAGATAAACAACAGGGATTTACTGTGTAGCATGAGGAACTATGTTCAATATCTAATAAACCATATTAAAAAGTGAAAGTTTGGTTGCTCAGTTGTGTCCGACTCTTTGCAACCCCACAGACTGTTGCCTGCCAGGCTCCTCTGTCCATGGGATTCTCCAGGCCAGAATACTGGAGTGGGTTGCCATTTCCTTCTCCAGGGGATCTTCCTAACCCAGGGATTGAACCTGGGTCTTCTGAATTACAGAAAGATTCTTTACTGTCTGAGCAATCAGGATAGCCCTTTTAAGCCATATTGGAACAGAATTTTTAAAAAGAGTATAGATACATACATATATATATATGTACAGCTGAATCACTTTGCTGGACACAATATTGTAAATCAACTCTACCTCAATTTAAAGAAAGAAATGAGGCTGCAGAGTTGTTCTTTTCTGCAGGCTGGTCTCTGCCACTATGCTTGTCTGCAAGGCTCCCTAAGACAAAGCTGCTGCCACCCAAACAGGGGGGAAGTAGCCTCTGAGTTAGTTGCATTTACTTGGCAACATTTATTCAAGGGATATTTATTAAGTGCCTACTACTGCGTCAAGCAGACAGTGAGTTTCATTCCTTAGCAACAGTAATTCAGCAAATATTTATCACGTGCCCACTATGTACTGGCTGGATGCAGCTAGACAGACATGATTCCTTCCTCCCTGGAGGTGAGCCCAGGAGATGCAAAGAAATCCCAGCCCAGCGCCCTGGGGAGCCCGTTTGTTGAGGACATACTCTATGCCAGGGACAGATGAATCCCCTCCTGTCATCCTCCTGACAGCTCTTTGAGAAGATACTAGAGTGACACGTGTGTTTTCATAGAGAAAGTGACTTGTGTGAAAGAGCATAAGTGACTTCCCCGGGGCTGCACAACTGCTATGTGACGGAGCTGAGCCTTGAGCCCAGATGTGCCAAAAGTTCATGCTTTTCACAGCTACCTATGTGGCTCTGCTCTCTAGTCTCCTGGGTAATGTCCCGGCAGTGGATCTGGGGCCCTGCAGATCTGGGCAGTAGGGGTGGGTTTGGGGGGTGGCCCTGCATTCTCCACCTGGAGAGTTGCTTCCTTCCCTCCCTCCCGCCTCTCCCCCCACCCCCAGCTTCCCCCCAGCCCCCAGTGTCTGGGCCTTGCCTTCTCTGCAGTTGGGGAGAGCTTATTCTCATGCTAATTGCAAAACTAATTGTTCTTATTGCAAAATCCATTATATAGTATATTTATATTGCAGATAATGAGCTGTTTGGATTAAATAGCTCACTAAAAGTCAATAAAAAGAAATTTGCTTCACTGTTCCTCCCCTCATTTTTCACCGGCACCGTTAACACAGCCGTCCTTCTCCCTGAAGGCTGGAATTCATTAAAACGCCTGGAGCAGCGAGGGGGTGTTGCTGTGTGGTTTCCCCTTCTCTTGGAAAAGGTGTTGGGAGGAGAGGTTGGAAAGCGAGAAGAAAGTTCTTCCCCTGGTTTTACTGAGGCAGGGGTGACTAACGAAGGAAAGTACATCTTAATTTCTAGCAGAACTGAAGATCATGTAACCTCTAGCATGAAACCTGGGGCTGGATGGGTTGGGGGTGTGTGTTGGGAGTTGGGGGGACTGAGGAAGGGAGCTGTCAGTCCCTGCCACCCCCTCAAGGGCTGGAGGAAATAGCCAAAGGCATCAGTGCTGGACTTTCTAGGATGAAAGTTGTCTGTGAGGCCCCGCTTGGGGTCAGGAACGAGGGCACAGAAAGCCTGGCTGGGCCAGGCTTTGAGAGAGTGAATGCCAGGTTTGAAGTCAGGGTCTGGGCTTCCAGATTCCGATCCCTCTTAGGGCCACAGCATCTCTGTGTCTTCCAGAATTTTCCTAGTCTATTTCTCTGGCCTTGGTTCTAAACCTGAAGCTGGCTTGTCTACGCTGAGTCCTACCAGGAGCAGAGCTGGTCTGTGAAGTTCCGGAGTTACTAGCCCTGGGGCTTCTGCATTCACTGTGTTTCGTGTGATAGTCTGGATTTCTCGGGAAGGGCTGAAGTCCAGTCTTGAACCCTGGTCCCTGTACTTGACATGCGATGGCACCGAGTAATCAAAGTGGGGGCTACGAGAAGGGCCTATTTCTTATTTCTTTTCCTAAGAGCCACCCTCACTTTGGGTCTGATAAAATGGCATGGTCTGATAAAATGGCATGACCTGAGAATGGGATGGCCCAGATGGAAGTTGCCAGCTTCCTTAGACCCAAAGAAATGTTCATCTTCTCAGTGGTCCATCTGTCCATCCACTCATCATCCATCCATCCAACAAACATGTACTGAGCACCTGTAATGTTCAAGATATTTTGTTAGGTCTTGGTGATAACCCCCAATAAAAACACACAAAGTCTTTATTCTGATGGAACATATAGTCTGATGGGGATGTGGGAGCAGGTACTAGTCAAATAGCCACACAAATGAGTGATTAATTAAAACCAAGGCAAGTGCCTTAGAAGGAAAAAGAGAACAATTCTAAGAAAGCAATCCTAGGAGGAACTAGCCTGGATGATGGGGCCAATGAAGACTTCCTGAAGGCTGCAACATCTGAGCCGAGCTCTGGAGGGTGAATGCATTAGACGAAGAAGGGGAGGGGCAAGTTTGGGCAAAGCCCCATCCCAGGAGGGGACAAGGGGTGGGAGTAGGAGAGCAAAAAGCCAGAGTGGGTGAGGCTGGGTTGGTGGGCTGGGACCAGGGCATACAGGGCCATATCTGTCAAGAAATTAAGGAGTTTAATCTTTACTGTAGGAGCAACGGGAAGCCACTGTGTATTTACAGCAGTGGGGTGACATCATCTGCACTCTGAAAAGTTCACTCTGATGCCAGTGACAGAGGTAGCACTGGAAGGTTTGAGCTGCTGAGAAGGATGATGGGGCCAATAGAGAGAGTAGGATGGAAGACAGAAGCTTGGGAAGGGTGGGGAAGAGGAAATTTGCCCAAAGGAAGTCAAAATTGTATCGGCAAGGGAGGTGGGATGCTATCTTCCCATTTGGTGCAGTGCTGAGCAGACCTTAATTCGGGAGGCTGATTTCAAACTCTCAGACGACAGAGGTGTGGAACCTGGCTTTAGCACCCGCAGAGAGTTCCCCAAACTGTTCTCGGGAGCTTGTCTGGGGCCCTTGACAGCATCTCCAGGGATGTTCAGCTCAGTTAGTGCTTGCAGGGCTGGTAAAGTCATGGCAAAGTTTCCTGGGAGGATGGCAAACAAAGAGACACCAAATCACTCCAGCCCTGGTGTTGGCCAGCCCAGAGAAGGGACTTCAGGGCCCCCCAGACAGAGCAAACAGGCTTAATAGCCAAGGGAAGGCAGCCTGAGAAGACCCCGCTCCAGGCAGCTGAAATGGCTGTAATCTACAGCCATCTTTACTTAACTACTTCAAAGGGAGATGGAAAGAGAGCGAGGCAGCGGGAATGCTGGAGCAACTTGAGTGTGGCTGAGATCAAAGGCAATGGAACGTGGTGCCATGCATCCCCCGTCTGGGCCTCAGCATCCACAGAAACGCTGGAGTGAAAGGGCCTTTCTGTGGAGGAAACAGAGGTTCCAGAACACAGAGGCCCACAGAAGGGACACCAGAAGCCGCGTTCAGCCCAGCCCAGCCCAGCCCGACCCCTCTGGGAGAGGGGGTCTGAGGAGCTCAGGGTCCCTGCATTCCGATGCTTATGAACCCCCTGCCCTGGCAATGACTGAGGATGTCCAGGAGGAAAGAACAACCTCTCTGAGGCTCTGTGGAGCCCTTTGTGAGGGTCTGCATCTGCCCTTGGTTCTCATCCTCTCCTTCAGGAAGTGAAGAAGTTGGAGGGTCAATTGGTACCTAGAGTATAAGTAGGGAACAAATACGTAAGGTCAGGAAGGGCTGGTTCTTTCTGCTGCCTCTCTGGGGTTGCGTGATAGTTGCAGATTGCCCCCCTTTGCTTGAAAGGCTTGTGATCCACCTTGCTTGGGAGCAGGGGCAGGGACTAGTTGGCCATCTTGTGGTAAACAAGATCTCCTTCATAGGTCTTGATGGGGACCCTGGACCTGGGCAGAGGTCATTGCTGGCTGACTTGCAGCCAGCAGTTATTCTGCTCCTGTTTTGAGCTCTCTCTCTGCCCTTGGATTTGGCTCTTCTGGAAGTGTCTGGGTGTCTGTGGATGGCAAGATCCACGGGCCAGGCTCTTGGTAGAAGTACTGCCCATCCTTTGGGCCATAGTGCAGAGTGAGCCGCAATGTGTTTGCTTAGTAAACAAATGAATCAGTGAGAATGGATATGATAACTGACATCCCTGTTGGGCTGTGATCAGTGCAATGAAGAAGTAGCTCCTGCTGGGAGTAGGTGGGGACCTGGGTGTCTGAGTCCCTGGGCTTTGGGGTGAGTGCGGTATTTAAGTGGTTTTATTTCCAGTGACCAGAAGCCAGGATGGTAGCTTGAAGGAGGGTCAAGAGCCATGTTCCTGCAGCACAAGGTAAAACCTCAGTGTTTATGCAGATGATCCAGGATAAGGGGTGTGGGGAAATCTGAGGCTTAAGGGGGGCCTCAGAGAGTGACGAGGACACGGCTGAGAGCCTCTGAGTGCTGTTGAGGCAGAGGGAGCCCCAAGATGACCCCACAGACTTCAGGGAACAGAGAGCTCTCACATGGCTGCTGGATATGGAGTTTGGGGGAAAGCATGATAACTGTTCTATAGTTTGGAGAGGGACAGGAAGACTCTGCATCTCTGGCCCCAGGAGGTATTTGTGGCGGTGTTGGGGGTGGGTCTTTGGGAGGTGTTTGAGTAGAGGGTGAGGCCCTGAGAAGGGAGGAGGCACTCGGGCCCTGGGTGCCAGGGAGGATAGATGGGCCTCTGGGAGGGCAGGTACAGAGCCTAAGGGATGTTGAGGGGAGCCTTGTCCTTTGACCCTTATCTTCCCAGCACAAAGCAAAGTGTCTGGCCAGGGAGAGGCTGGGACTGTGGCTCTTCCTCCTTCATTTGGGATGAAAGAGAGTCCATCCCTTTTCAATTCCTCCCTCAGCAACTCTGCATAAGACAGGAAGCAACTCACAAGGCACGTGTAAGTGACTCGGTGAGTGGAGGTAACCAGGGACTTCACTCCGAGTTGACCTGCCTTCCCCCTGCCCTTCACTTGTGATGTGGGGGGATTTGATGCAAGGATGCAGGGCACGGTTCTGGAGGGGGCTCCTGGGGAGCAGTCCAGTGGCTGGGAGATCTGGGTCTCAGGGTTCTCAGAGAGGGGATGTCCAGGTTCTCCCCTGGAGAAAAAGGAGAGAAGGCTCAGTGCCCCAGGCTCAGTCCTGGAAGGACTATGTAAGGAAGACAGATGGGAGCTTGGGAATAAGGTGAAAACAGTAAGGGCAATGAGAGGAGATTCGTGAGTGTGTGTGTGACAGAGTAAGTGTGCCCTTCTCTGTGCCTGTGGGTACCCTAGGTGGTAGGGAAGCTGTGAATTTAAGATTCAGAGTGTATGTCTGAATGTGTGTGTCTCCGGGGTTTTGTGATATATAAACTTGTGTGAAGTGTCTCTCTGAATGTGTCTGTGTTGCTGTGTGTGTGTGTTGTGAGTGTGTGTGCTCCTGTTGCATGGTCCAAGGGCAGGATGTGTTGTGCTTCATTGGGAGAGGGGAGAGGCCTGGGGAGGGGAGGAGTGTGTGTGCACGAGCGTGCCGAGTGGCAGGAATGACAAATGATTAATCTATAGAAATCTATATTCTATTCTTCCATGCATCCACTCCGCCCTACTCACGCTCCCATGCATCACCTCCGGAAATCTATCACCCGACTACCAGCCAAGGACAGACTGTGAGGAGCGAATGCCTGCCTTATTGATGGACTTGGCTGGGCTTTTTACACATTTGGATGTACGGAAAAAGAGCGCTCACTCTGGCCTCATCATTCACTCTCCCGTTCGCTTATTCATTCATTCAATCATTGGCCCAGCAAATCGTTCTTGTGTGCCTACTGTGTGCCAGGAATGGTCCTGGGTGCTCAGGGTACAGTGATGAACATAAGTAGACATAGTCCTCTATTTCTCCGAGTTCTGGGCCAGTGGGGTTTGCAGACAGCATGCTGGCCGTTTCAGTTGATGTGATACAGGAGGCATGGGGAGCTCTGGGAGAATAGAGGGGGTGGGAAATTAACCTGAGCTGGAGCTCACAGAAGGCTGTTAAAGGAGGTGATGCCTCAGATGAGCCCCAGAGAGGGGGAGGAGAGGGTGTACCAGGCAGAGGGAGCAGCATGGGCAAAGGGCCAGAAGTAAAGAGAATTTCCCTTTTGGGGAAAACCAAGAGTGGTTCTGATGGCTGGGGCCGGAGTATAAAGATGAAGTGGCAAGAGATGAGGATGCATAGAAATGGGTGGTGATGGGAAAGAGACTGGAGTACCTTGTTACGGAGGCTGGATTTCCCCCGAGGGCAATACAGGGAGCCCCTGATGGGTTTAGTTGGGGCTCATACGACGTTGCATTTTATAAGACCACCTCTAGTTGATGGTGGGGAGACTAGACTGGAGGCAGGGAGGCCAGGAGGCTGCCGTAGCAGCTTCAGAAAGGATGCTGATGGCTTGGATTAGGGTGGTGGTTAGGATGGAGGGATGTGGTCTGAGTCCAGAGACTCAGAGCTTGGCCAGAGACTGGATATTGTGGTGAGAGAGTGGCAAGTTTGGCCCTAGGTTTCTGGGCAAGTTATTCTTGTTCTCTCAGCCTTAATTTTCCATCTCTAAAGTGGGGGTGACAATTCCAGCTTCATAGGGTGAGTGTGAGGTTATGTGACTCATTTTCCACTGTGGCCACCTTTAGGGTCTTCTTTGGCAACAGTGTGTGTTTCTCTTCTCCCACTGGATGAGCCATCTGCTGATTTGCTCTTTTCTAGGTGATTTTCTAGGAGAAGACTCGAGAGTCCCTTGGACTGCAAGGAGATCAAACCAGTCAATCCTAAAGGAAATCAACCTTGAATATTCATTGGAAGGACTTGGAGAAGCTGAAGCTCCAATATTTTGGCCACCTGATGCAACGAGCAAATTCACTGGGAAAGACCCTGATGCTGGGAAAGACCCTGATGCTGGGAAAGATTGAGGACAAGAGAAGAAGGGGGCGGCAGAGGATGAGGTGGTTATATAGCGTCACTGACTTAATGGACAGGAGTTTGAGCAAACTCTGAGAGACAGTGAAGGACAGGGAAGCCTGGTGTGCTGCAGTTCATGGAGCTGCAAAGAATCGGACACAACTTAGCGACTAAACAATGACAAGGAGGTTTTGGGCTGATCCACCCCCTGGGGGGGTGTTTCTTACCCTACACCCCAGGAAACCCCTGCACTGTGCTGCCTCCCAGAAGCCCACTGCTTTTAGCCTCTGAGGTCCTCCAGGCCACGGATGGGCAAACTGGCACTCAGTGAGGAAAGGACCTGTCGTCTAACCTTGTTGGTGCCCAAGAAGCCACACAGTCTTAGGCAGGCTGACTCTCTAACTGCTGCCTTCAAAGTATCTCTGCTCAGCAGGCCACTTCTTAGAAGTGATCAGGGAGACAAGCTTCGTGGACCAAGGATGAGTTTCCAGTCTTTCCTGGGGGAAAGAGCACGGGCCAGGCCTCAAGGAGGCTCCAAGCTGCTAACTTTTCACCTGACCCTTGTGTGGTGTGACCAAACATCCAGAGAAGAGGTTTTCCTATGATTCTTCCTCTCCCCCCCAACCAGTGCAGCCAAACAATTTCTGATCTAGGAAGCCTTCTTACTTCAATGTACGACTTCTGTACACTGGATAATGTTCCATTTGGCAAAACAACAGTCCTTTTAAGACACAGGCAGAGTTGACACTTATCACAGCAAAAACATTTTTTTTTCCCTCTTTTCTCTGTCTCCCTTCTGAGCGTGCATCTAATGATACTGCAAAGTCCGCAGCACAAAGCCCTCTCCTCTGGGGAGTGGCAGCAAGCGGGGCTGTCTGATGGAGGAGGTGGCGGTGGGGGGAAGTGGGAGGCAGGAGGGCGGCTTGGCTCGCCTTTCCGCCTGGGTCTTTGATGCATTGCTGTTTTCGCTGTATTTGCAGAGGAAATGAGACTGTGGACCAAAGGGGACGAGGCTCTTCTCAGGAAAAGCTGGCAAGTGCCAAGGAGAAGGCCCTGCACACTTAGAATATTTTCAAATTAAGTGACAGCGGGCACAACACGATGGGGGAGACGGCTTGCGTCTCTTTGGAGCGTTCAGTCACAATTTATCATTATCCAATTTTTTTTTTCCCTTGGGTTTTTCTCTCTCACACATTTTTTATCCTGATCTGACAGCTAAATGAGGAATCACACTGCCTACGTTATCTGTTTTGTTCAGGAATTAATCCCGTCGTCAAACACCGACTGCCAAGCGGTTTGCGGGAGCCGGCTGGCTGTGCCGCCCCGGACACAGTGACGATGGGGCCCTTCCAGCTGGTGGTCCTGAGGACCCGCTTGGGAAAGGCTGCCTCTGGGAGATGCACAAGCTTCTGGAGGAGCTCTGCGTGTCCATGAGCCCTGGCCACAGGCTCCTTGGCTGGAAGAATGCTCTGGGGTATATCCATCCCAATCTTTCGTCAAGTTCATGAAGTCATTAGATATAAAGTCAGTGGGTGGAGGTCATGGTGTCCCTCCCTCTGCCTCTGGCAGCTTTGGGAAGAAAGGCATGGACCCCTGATATCTGAGAAGGTGTTATTCCAGCTGACAGTTGTCCTCTTGGGAAAACTCGTGTGTGTGTGTGTGTGTGTGTGTGTGTGTGTGTGTGCACGCACTAAGTTGCTTCAGTCGTGTCCGACTCTTTGCGACTCCATGGACTGTAGCCCGCCAGGCTCTTCTGTCCATGGAATTCTCCAGGCACGAATACTGGAGCAGGTTGCCATTTCCTTCTCCAGGGGATCTTCCAAACCCAGGGATCAAACCTGTGTCTCATGTCTCCTGCATTGGCAGGTGGGTTCTTTACCACTAGTGCCCTGCCTTCCTTCTTTCCTCCTTTCTCAGTTTTGTTTTCTCCTGTAGTGATGAATAAGATGCGTTTATAAATAAGATAGACCTGGTCTCTGCGATCAAATCATTGTGAATGGGGTGAGTTCTAGGAAGAGGAGGTGCAGGGTAATCCCAGACCCTGTAAACGGTGCCCTGGCTGAAGGGTGAGCTGCAGGAAGCTAGGTGGCCGACTAGGGGGTGGTGGTCGTGGGGATGGAAAGAGGAGTCCAGGAAGAGGCACAATGTCCCAGGACCCTTGGCTCCGTCTGCACACATGCCTCCACGGATGTCATTGTTTGACTGACGTCAGTCTCACCTATAAGTCTGCTCGTTGTATGAGAGAGGGACCATGCCTGATTCTGTTCATCCATGAGGCCAGCTGCGAGCACAGAGCAGGAGGAAGTGTCACAGGGACCTTACGCAGGAGTCCACCAAGGGGCAGGAGCAGAGAGGTGATGCTGTGAGCTGAGGCTCTGATCCTACCCAAGGTCCTCAGGTTCCTCTCTGACTGGAAATTTCCTACCAGTAACTGGTGCTCTGGAAATATTCTTGTCTCTAGATGTCACCTTAAATGGCCCCCAGCTTGGACTGAAGGGGGAGAGGGTTATTGCAAGATGGAGCAGGGTGGCCAAACTGCTAAGAGCGCAGACTCTGCAGCGGGGTGTCCTGCCCCACTTCAACGTCAGCTACTTCCCACTGTGAGAACATTGAGCCTCAGTTTCCTCCTCTGTCGTGTGCTTGATATGTATATGATAACAATAGGCTCTGTCTCTGGAAAGACAAATATCATCTGATATCACTCATGTGCTGTGCTGCGCTCAGTCATTCAGTTGTGTCCTACTCTTTGCGACCCCATGAACTGTAGCCCCCTAGGCTCCTCTGTCCATGGAATTCCCCAGGCAAAAATACTGGAGTGGGTTGCCATGCCCTCCTCCAGGGCATCTTCCCAACCCATGGATCAAACCCAGGTCCCCCGCGTTGCAGGCAGACTCTTTACCATCTGAGCCACCAGGGAAGCCCATGAATACTGGAGTAGGTAGCCTATCCCTCCTTCAGGGTATCTTTCTGACCCAGGAATTGAACTGGGGCCTCCTGCATTGCAGGCAGATTCTTTGCAGGCTGAGCTACCAGGCAATCACTCATACAGGGAATCTAAAAAAATGATTGTTGTTGTTCAGTCGTTGTGAAGTCATGTCTAACTCTTTGTGATCCAATGGACTGTAAACCTTCAGGTTCCTCTGTCCATGGAATTCTCCAGGCAAGAATACTGGAGTGGGTTGCCATTTCCTCCTCCAGGGGATCTGTCCAGCTCAGGGATTGAACCAGTATCTGCTGCATTGGCTGCAGATTCTTTATTTTTGAGCCACCAGGGGAGGTCCCCCCAAATGATACAAATGAACTTATTTACAAAACAGAAATGGACTTACAGAGAAAACAAACTTACAATTTCCAAAGTGGGGGAGGATAAATTAGGAGTTTGGGATTAACATAGACATATTACCATATATAAAATAAACAATAAGGACCTACTGTATAGCACAACTATATTCAACGCCTTGTAATAACTTTTAATGGAAAAGACTCTGAAAAAGAATACATCTGTGTCTATACAACAGAATCACTCTGCAGTACACCTGAAACTAACACAACATTGTAGATCTACTATACTTCTACTAAAAAAAAAAAAAAAAAGAATTGGCTCTGTCCCTTAGAGATACAACCAGGATGAAACACGATGCTGTGTAGCTGGGGTTTGACATTGTTGCTGCCCACTACTGACTGTTGCAGCCCTGTTTTAACAGGGGGCCTGAGAAGCCTGTTCCAGGCCATCTCTCTCCCTCTCCAGGCCCCAGAGTACTCCTGCGTTTGTCCTTCTCTGGCCAGCACGGTGACCTCCAGGTCCACGCATCCTCTCTTTCCTTCCAGCTTGGCTAGGTGGGGATTCTGGTGAAGAAGCAGATGGCAGCTGGGGCTGAGTGTGACAGTGATTACGCTCTGAAAGGGTGATAATTTATTCTGTTCAGCCTTGACTTGGAGTTGGAAGGAGAAATCTATTACTTCTGGAATGCAAGGCTGAGGGTGACCTCCACTCTCTGACCTCGAACAGGCAGCTGGCCC
This sequence comes from Dama dama, assembly GCF_033118175.1. NCBI lineage: Eukaryota > Metazoa > Chordata > Mammalia > Artiodactyla > Cervidae > Dama > Dama dama. The sequence continues at coordinate 105,199,284 of NC_083700.1, forward strand.
TTGTTTTCCTGGCTCCTTAGCTGGGGGAAAGTAGAAAGTGGGCCTGGTAGGACCCCAGGGAGCTTCCTTGGAGAGGGACCTCCAGTGGGAATTGGCGGTGGTGAGATGCAGGCGGCCTGGGGGAGAGGCAGGTGGGAAGCAGCAGGACCGCAGCCCCAGGCAGCAGGAACGGCCTGGGAGGGGTGCTGTTCTCCGTCTCTCTGACTTGGCTGGGGTACCAGGCCCAGCGCCTGCGCATCCTCCTCATGAGTGGAGGATGCCTTCTAAGCAGTGGGGAGAAAGATGTAAAACTAATCCCCACTCTAATAAAACAGCCTCCCGATTAAATATGTATGAACACATATTGATTTGCGGATTAAACTGGAAAGAAAATTGAGCCTGTAATTGAGCTGAGGAGCATGTACAGGGTGAGACTGGGGATGTACTTCTCCAAACACACCTGCTGGGCCCAGGCCAGGCTCTGGGGCTGAGGGCCCGGGAACAGGGGGAGCTCTAGGTGTGGAGCCACCTAGGTGTGGAGGTACCTTGGGTGCTCGTCAGTAACAGGCAGTTTCCCAGAAGAAGGAAGAAGCTGAGATGGGATTCAGCTCATGGCTGTTTGACTCCACGTCTAAGGTCGTGTTTACTATGGGCCAGGCTGGGCAGTCTGATTATACGAGAGCTTGCGGAGTTGTAGAATCATGCATCCTCTAAGCTGGAAGGGCTTCTGTCTTGAGTCCAGCCCCCTGCCTGAAACTGAATCACCTTCCCCCACCAACACAAGGACATCAAACATTTCCTTGGGTGTCTCCAGGGATGGGGAGCTCACTATCTTTCGTGGGGAGCTGAGAGCTCTTGGAAGGAACCAAAGATAGTCTATCACGTCCATCTGTAGGTTCCATATCTGCTCATTGGGTTGGAAAGAAGAGGATAAATGGTAAAGAACCCACTTGCAATGCAGGAGACATAAGAGACATGGGTTTGATCCCTGGGTCAGGAAGATCCCCTGGAAAAGGAAATGGCAACCCACCCCAGTATTCTTGCCTGGAAAATTCCAGGGACAGAAGAGCCTGGAGGGCTACGGTCCAGGGGGTCACAAAGAATTGGACATGACTTAGCGTCCGAGCAGAAGCACACCATCATTATCAGCGTGGAAACAGTTTGCTGAACACCTACTATATTCAGGCACTTTACATATACGCTGATCCTCACAACAGCCCCAGAAAGTGGACATATTTTCTCAGTTGGGCAGCGGGGAGACTGAGTTTCAGAGGCTGGAGACATGGAATGGCCCTGCACAGCCCAACTGCAGCTTGCTTGACCTGGCCACTTTTGCTCTGTCCTGGAGAAGTGTGGCCGCGTGGTTCCTTGCTATTAACTCCTCAAGATTCCCCCGACCTGAATCCAGCTGTGTGTGGTCCAACCAGGACGGCCCTGTCTCCCTGAGCTTGGCTCAGGCCCCTGGAGCACAGGTCTCTGTGCACACATCTTCCTTGCTGGGACTCAGTCATCCTTTCTCAGTCCGCGTCCCCTCCCCTCTGCTCTTCTCTGCTGTCCCCACCCACTGCCCTGGTACCTTCTGGCATCTGCCTTTCCCCACAGCTCTAGGCTCACACATCCTCAAGGTGCACTGCACTTCACAGTATGTAGAGCGATTCCACATTTGTTATCTCATTCCAAGTCCACAATGACCTGATATCCCATAAGACAGGTGAAGAATTGGATGAATAGGTGGGTGAGGCAATTTGCCCCAAATCACAGTGACATTGCTAGGTATGCCTGTCCAGGTGGTGTTACACCTGTCCCAGGAGTAGATGCCTTTTTCAGGGGCCACACAAGATACACAGAGGCTGTGTAATAGAGTGGAAATTGTATACAGACTTGGGTTCAAGCCCTTGTGCTGCCTTTAGCTGGCTGTGTGATCTTGGACAAATTACGGAACATCTCTGAGTCATATTTTTTCAGGCTTAGCTTGACCCCATCTATGGGGCTGGAGCCAGAACTCATAGGGAATTACTTTTAGAAGTGCCCCCAGAACTCAGGGTTTGCCCACATGGCTAATCATCACAGAGACATCTGCCAGGACAGCTCCCCACTCACTGTGGACTTGGGATTAGGAGAAAGAAAGACATAATGAGGAGCGTAGGGACAGGAATCCCCAGAGCCATGTGGCAGTACCCTGTTCATCAGGACCCCCGAGGATGGCTGAAGGCCCACAGGCCCCCAGCTGCAGCTGCCTCCACCCTGTGGTTATTAAAACAATAACTTAATTTTAATAAGAGCCTGAAGAGTTCTTCAGGAAGCTGCTACCACTCTGTTCCTGATTAAAAGAATGAATCAGGCAGGATCCAGCTTCCACCTAGCTAGGCTGAGAACGGGGACATTGTGCTGAGCTCTCTCCAGGGACTCCAGCAACTCCAGCATCCGCGGAGGGAACCGCGGAGGCTTTGGGACTGCTTCCTTCTCCATGGAGGCGGGAGGGCTGGCGGTGGAGGGCCCAGGCTTATTCCATCAGAGTCCTGGGCCTGCCTCCTGGCTCCAGTGTTGACCAGCTGCAGAGCTGACAGGTAGGGACTTAGCCTCTCGGAGCCTCAGTTTCTTCTTTTGCAAAATGAGCATCATGATTTCTGGCTCAGACTCTGGGTGAGATAATATGGAAAAGGACAATAGGGACAATGTGCAGAGCCCACGCGTGGCTTATGTATGGCTGGGATGAGAACCCATGGATTAGAATCCTAGTCATCCGGTTTCTCTCTCCTGCCTTAAGCCAGTGTTTCTGTGCACCTATTACATGCAGGCGATGACTCGAACTCTGGGCTTCTGAGTCCACATCTAGGGACCTTCATGACCCTAACACACAGGCTATGGGAAATTTCCTCCTCCTTCCTGTTGGTCTGTAGGATCTTGGGACTGTGAACTCTGAACACTCATAGGACCTAAGGGGGTCATTCAGCATACAGTTCATCCCCCTGTCTCGTAGGCAATCATTCCCACGGGCAGAGTACAGGGAGGGGGTACCCTCTTCTTTCTCCGGCATCCTTGCCTAAATCTCATGATGGCTAGAGGAAGAAATGTGTGGGGAGGCTTTAAAAACAGGGCCTCCCATTTCTCAGCCTGGCAAAGGTGAGTCTGTGGGGACTTCTGCCCCACCTCTTCAGGTCCTCCTTCTCAGTTCCCCTCAAGGAAAGCCTTGGGCATTTTCTGGTTTCTTAGGAATGACTACTTGGTGAAGGAAAACCAAATTCCATCATATTCAAGATGGTCCTGGATGCTGAGCATGTGGGTTTGTCCCCCGCAGGCTGGAGGTCCCTGAGTTTCTTGAGCTGGTGGTCACGACAGTCCTGTCCAGGTGGCATAGTTCCCAGGACATGCCGGTAACTTCCTCCTGCCTCCCAACCACCATCACAAAGTACTTCTGGGAGGTGTTTGGTCCAGGCTGTCAAGAGCAGAGTTCATTTGTCACCTCCCCGTGGATGGAGGCAAAGGGTCCAAGTGAGATTCCATTACTCACATTGCTGGTATTTTTCCACTCTGCTTTGCCTGAAACCCAAGCCTTTCACTGTAACTTTCAAGGTCTTACCTATCAGACAGCTGGAGATTTCTCGTTTGTCTCCTAAGATTCAGGCTTCACTCTTGTCCACTCATTCTAGGTCTAGGAGGCTGACCCATAAGGATGTCCTCGGGCTCCTGGCTGGCACTGGCCCCTGGGTGTCACCAGCGGCAGAGTAGGGGAGGGAGAGAGCGAGGCTGGGTGTTGATGTCATCGGTGCTCTCCCCGGGGGGCCACTGCAGCTTGGGTGTGTTCCTTCCCTCTTTACACAGCTTGATCTTCATCTGGCAACTGCTCTCTCCTTCACTCTCTTGCTGGGGATTCTTCCAGTTCTAGAGATCCATTCCATCCTTGTCAGCTCCCTGCACACACCTGTTTAAAGAGTCCCTTTATCAAACTGTCCTCACACGACCCAGCTCATGTGCACCATCGTAGTTCTGCTGGGATCCTGGCTGATACACCCTTGCCCACCTGTCTGATCCTCCAGGGCTCCTGTCCAGCAGGTGTGACAGCCCTTTACCGCTGGGAGTCCCTTCTGGCTAGATGGTGCCTGTGCCCAGTTCAGTTCAGTTCAGTCACTCAGTCGTGTCTGACTCTTTGCGACCCGATGGACTGCAGCACACCAGGCCTCCCTGTCCATCACCAACTCCTGGAGCTCACCCAAACTCATGTCCATTGAGTCGGTGATGCCATCCAACCATCTCATCCTCTGTCATCCCCTTCTCCTCCTGCATTCAATCTTTCCTAGTATCAGAGTCTTTTCAAATGAGTTAGTTCTTTGCATCAGGTGGCCAAAGTATTGGAGCTTCAGCATCAGTCCTTCCAATGAATATTCTGGACTGATTTCCTTTAAGATGGACCAGTTGGATCTCCTTGCAGTCCAAGGGACTCTCAAGAGTCTTCTCCAATACCCCAGTTCAAAAGCATCAATTCTTTGGCGCTCAGCTTTCTTTATAGTCCAACTCTCACATCTATACACGACTACTGGAAAATCATAGCCTTGACTAGATGGACCTTTGTTGGCAAAGTAATGTCTCTACTTTTTAATAAGCTATCTAGTTTGGTCATAGCTTTTCTTCCAAGGAGCAAGTGTCTTTTAATTTCATGGCTGCAGTCACCATCTTCAGTGATTTTGGAGCCCCCCAAAATAAAGTCTGTCACTGTTTCCATTGTTTCCCCATTTATTTGCCATGAAGTGATGGGACCGGATGCCATGATCTTAGTTTTCTGAACGTTGAGCTTTAAGCCAACTCAAGCCCAGCCAGTTGTTTATTACCGTGAATGTCACCCTTGACTTCATCTTCTCTTTGTCTCCCCTTCACTCAGTACGTTCCAGCCACACTGACTTGTCATTCTTCTCCTTGAACAACTTGATCCTGAACCCACTGCTTCTCTGACCACCCTTATCCCCCAGCACCTTTGATCACATCTGCCTGTATCAGTCAGGGGCCCAGTAAGAGGGCAAGGCATGCTCAACTGGGAATATGAAGAGATGCTATCAGTATGAGGGATCTGGTGACCAGCAATTATGAGAAGCCGTTAGCACCCAGGGACCTGGGGGAACCTGGAGGAAGGAGTGCTGTCACAGCCTGGAGACACTGGAGCTGTCGTCCTAGAAGGATGAGCCCTGTAGACGCAGGCAGCAAGGACGGAGGGAGCAGGAGGAGGAACACTGGACCTCTCTCCTCTGGTGCCCTCAATTCTTACAGGGATCCTTGTTGTCTGAACCCAGCAAGAAGCAGCTGGCAAGGGAGCAGTGGAGTGCAGGCCACAGGGCTCACCCTTTAGAGTACAGAGGAGGGGGCAAAGAACAGAATCGAGGTCAGGGAAGAAGCGGAAAACCAGGCACACCTTGTGTTGCCTTTGTTGAGTTTATCACCACCTGAAAGAGTCTTATTTTTTGGTTGGCTGGTCGTCTCCTGGGTCTCTTCTCTATTGGAACGTCAGCTCCACAAGGACGGGGACCTTTCCTCTTGCCACTCGGGACCCCCCCCCAGCTCTGGGCAAAGTGCCTGGCAGAGGGCAGGTCTTCCACAACTCTATTAAATGAAAGAGTTAGGAGGGAAAGACACCCTGCGTGAGGCTCGAGGTTCATTCAGGCCAGCAGCTCTGTGGCTCAGGGTTCCCCAGGCCACCTTGGTCCTTCTTGGGTTCAGCCTGGGAGTGCGCACCCCAGGGCAAGGAGGGAGCGTGTGTGCATTCTGCCATGTTGGAGCCTGATGTTGGCCCAGGCTTCATGGCCACTGTAGCTGCGCAGGGATTAGACCGCAGGGGCGGGGTGGAAGCCCAGAGTCCCCCTTCCGCATGTCACAGGGGCGGAGCTGCCGGCCCGGCTTTGGAAGGATGGCGGAGAGTGGACAACTTGCACTCTAGGAAGCTCCAGGCTTGGGGACAGTGTCCTGGCATGGACCCTGTGAGGGGACCTGTCTTTGTTCTCTTCCAACCATAGAGGCAGAGACTGGAAGAGGAAAGGGGAGGGTGAGCAAGAAGGAGAAATGGGTTTGTTCTTCTGTTTCGATCAGATGACTTGTTTCCATCATTTCCATCCTATCCAGTGTCCCCAGAGTGCTCAGTGGGTCCTGGGAGCAGTTCTGGAAGGAGCCCTTGGCCGTGTGGGGCCCATCACTTGGTGCATCTGGGTGCAGGGTGTTCACTCAGGTCATCCATTCATTTGCTTAGCAACTGTGCACTCAGCACCTGCTATGTGCCTCACTCTGGAGACGAGCATGAACAAGGCACGGGCCTGCCCCTCTACACGTGGCCGATGTTTCCAGGGCCCCCTAATGGTGGTATTACTCACATCCCCCAGCCATTCTGTCACAGCAATGTGCTTACTGATATGTAACCTAACAGAGGCAGTGGACCCTACCGTGGGCATTTGTCCGTATTACTGTGTCAGAGCAGCTCTGCAGGGAGCCCTCACTCAGGTGATGTCTGCATTGCTCTGCAGGTCCCACTAGAGTGTCACTTACATGACTCTGTGTGCCCTCCACGCCCTGGTGCTCATCGCTCAGGCTGCCGTCTCAGACATCCTTGGCATCCCTCACATGCCGCTCGACCTTCGCCGGGCGTGTCTCTCAGGACCTGGATCACGCACCCTCTTTACATTATTGAGTCCATCACCGGGAAGCAGCTCAGTTCACTTTGACTTAGATCTAAACTTACAGGAAAATACTGTCCGTGGTGACGGGTGGTGGTGGAAGGGGACAAGAGTCTAACCTTTACTTTACTCTCTGTATGTCAAGGGCAGAAACGGGATCAGCAGAGACAGAAACGAAAGTCCAAATGCTCTGGAAGCAGGGAGAGACGTTGCAAAATGGCTGCGGCTCCTTGCAAATGATGTATGAAATGCAGACCATATGCTGCGAGCCTTGGTGCACAGGAGCTTGGCTGGGCTCCCCGGCGTCTCCTGGCGGAGCTGTTTGCTGCGGCCCTGCGTTCCCAGCCCCGCCGTTCTGGGAGTCCTCATCAGTTCTTAGACTGGGGCAAGGCCACCGCCCCTCCTTCCTCTGGTTTCTTCCCAGACGGAGGTGCTGCACACAGTAGGTGCTCAACCCATGCAGCAAACATCGCTTCTGCCTAGTCTGAGCCTCATCCTCTGAAGCCTGAGCCGAGCAGGGGGAATGAGAGTGGTGGTGAGTTGGGGACATCATCCAGCCTGATCTTGGCATTTCCTAGCCCAGGAAGCTGAACCCGGAAGGGGACTTGACCACACCCAAGGTCACACAGCAGGTGGCAAAGCCAGAGCTGGATCCTGACCTCCAGCCCTGGGAATTCATGATGAAAAGGGCTTCCCTTCTCCTGGGTGCTCTCCAAATCTTGAGTTCTAATTGAATGGTTTTGGACAAACCCTGTAACTTGTCAGAGCATGTGTTCCTTCCTCATCTGTCAAATGGAGACTGGCGCCTAATCTGATTAGCGTTTTTGTCTCAGTGAGCCTAGCCCTGAGCTTGGCTCATGGAAGGCATGCAACAAATGGTGACTCTGACTTCTCTCCAGTCTGGGGCTCTCTCCAGAGCTCCAGCAGCTGGCGCCTAAAAGTCAGGATGTTAAAGAGGAAAAGCTGAACGCTGGTCTGAGGCTGTGGTACCCCCAAGCACCTGGACTGGAAGCTCCAGAGTCGCCCATCTCAGAGCCCACCTTCTGCTCCATCCGAGAAAAGGCACTTCCCTGGTCTCCCCCATCTATCTCCTCCCCTCCACTCCCTACCCTGCTACCTGTGGCCTATCTGTTAGTCTCTGAATTGGTCAAGGTTTTACATTTTTTTTTTCAAGTGATGAAACTCCAACTTAAATGGGAATTCAGTGTAAAAGGCAATTTACTGGTTCATGACAACTGCATTCTTCCGAGTACTGAGACCAAAATTCCAGGCAACTTTCATCCTTGACACCAATCCCTCTCTCACATCCCACTTTCCACCCATCAGTAAAGCTTTGTTGGTTTCAACTTCAGGTTACATCGGAATACATACTTTCTCCCCACTTCCAGGGCAAGCCACCCCCATCTCTCACCTGGATGGTCACAAGAGCCTCTTAACGAGTCTCCCGGCTCCTGCCCTTGACCTCCTGTCCTTTTAGAGCCTAAGTCAGATCACTTCCCTCCTCTGCCCAAAAGCCTCCAAGGCTTGCCCATCACACAGAGTAGAATCAAAATCCTCCCCACTGGGCTCTCCACCTCTCTGACCTCCTCTTCCTCCCCCTCCCTCCCACCGACCAGCCTCAGGGCATCTGCAGTGACCTCTCCAGTGGCAGGGAATGCTGTTCCTTTAAGGATTCACGTGGTCCATCCTGGGCTCTGCTCAGGTATCCCCTTCTCCAAGAGGAGTCCCGTGTATCAGATCCACTCTTCAAGTGCCCTGCTATTTTTCTTCTCATGCTCCTCACCACCTGACATTCATTAAGTCACTGTATGTGTTCTTCCACTAGAGAGAAGCCCCCACAAGAACCGGCATGCTGTCAGTGCCTGGAACACAGTAGATGCTCAATAAAAAATTTTGGAATGGATGGATGGATGCATGCTAGGTGCTGTGCTGGGGGCTGAGGCACATAGTAAACTTGCAAAGGGGTCCCAGAACTTTATATTTTGCTATGCTTTGAAAGCGATGAATATTAAATAATTTTGATTCAACTACTATTCAATACATTAAAACAAATGATGACTTAAATATGAAATTGAGAAATATGCTACAGGGGAATGGCATTGACATGACAATGAATTAACCAAGAGCCCTGAAGCAGAGCAGAGGGTATAGGAAGAAGGTGTATCTGGGAGGACTTCCTTGAGGAGGTGATATTTCAGGCAAGGCTTGGAAAACGGGGAGTTGTCTCAACAAACATAGAAGGGAAAAGCAGTCCAGGTTAGGGAAGAGAATGTTCAAAATCTTGGATTGGGAAAAAGTCAGTGCTTTAATGGAGCAATAGGAAGCCAGGTGGGCAGAGCAGAGTGGAGGGGGAAGGGATTGGAGGGAAGGAGCCCAGGATGGCAGTGAAGCTGTGAGCTCCCTGAGGGCAGGGGCCACTGTTCCTGTTTCACACACCTCCAGCCCAGGCTCAGTCCTGGCACACTACTGGCAACGGTTTTGTGCAAGGAACACTGGATAAGGAGTCTGGCAGATGCTAATCTTTCCTTGCTGTGTGCCTTTGTGCCAGGCCCATTGCTTCTTTGAGCACATCTGTACCTTCATCTGTTGACACAGGGACCAGTGATAGAACCACACGGCTCCAGGTCCCTGCTGTGTATCATGGAGTGCCCGTGCAGTCGGATGGGTTGCCAGCAGTGAGGGTGTGAGGTTGTGTCTTGAGCAGGGGCTCCTGGAGACATTCCAAACTTAGACAATATCCTTTCCTGGACATCTTCTAGGACAGGAGCCATGATCTGTCACAGGGCTGGGGCTTCTCTATCCACAGGCAGCCAAAAAGAAAACAAAACACCCTTTGACTCGAGTCACCCCCATTCATTATTTACCTCTTGACTTGGAAAGTCAGGGAACCACAGCCCATTTGGTCCCTTCCCGTTTTCCCCAGAGGGACCTGCCCAAGTGCACAGCCTGTCTTGGATACGGTTTACATCTCCTGCCGAAAGCGTGATGCTTACAGCGAAATGAGATGCCCGCATCTTGCAAGGCTCGATCGTAAAGGGTGGAGATGACAGGCTCGAAGCAATAGGTCATGTTGATATTTTCACATTAGTTTTCTATTCTTATTACATTTTGATGGATGGAGAGAGTGGGGATTTTATCGTAATCTCATTCCTGTCTTAAACTGCTAATTCATGCCTGAGTTCCCTCTTCCATTTTGTTTCTACAAATTCAGTCAAGTGCTGATGGGATGAAGATTTAATATGCAGCTGCAAGAAGAGGCATGCAGATAGGAAAAATGTTAGCTGGGGAGCAGCATTTTTAAGAGAACAGTCTAATCAAGTCATTTTGTTATAAAAGTGCCTTGTTACCCTGGGAGGTTGGGCTCCCCATATATAACAGTAATAACTACATAGCAACAGAACACTATCTTGCACTCATACGGTGCTTTTCATTTTTCAAAGTGGTCTATTTAAATGGGTTCCTTCCCCCCTCAAATCTTTCTAACAGCTCCATGTAACCAGGAGGATGTGATTATTCCTATTTTACAGATGAAGAAACTGAGGCTCAGAGAAGGGAAGTGACTTGGACTAGCGCCTCTCATTTCTTGTGTGTGGAGATGGATCACTGGGAGGTCTGGGGAAAGAATTTGCATTTCTAACGAGCTCCCAGGTGAGGTTCGCTTGGAGTAGCAAAGATTTGATGATGTATATTTATGTTCATGTGTTGTTATACGTCTTTCTGTATATTTTGTGGCTTCCTTTCCACTGCCCTCCCCCTGACTATCCATTTTGGCAGCTTAAACCTGCTCCTCACCGCTTCCCCAGGATCCTAGCATATTTATGGTCTCCCTTCTCCAGAGTTTCCTGGCGTACCTCGTTAGTCTGCCTACCTCCTCTCCCTCTGTCTTTGATTTTTCCTTTTTCCTGGGGTGGCTGCTTTATTTCAGCTCAACTGACAAGCCTGCACTTGTCCCTGGACCTCCCAGACTTCTCAAGGGGTGCTTTTCCCCCTCTCCTTGGCATTTGGGGCGCTGTGAACCAGGAGTGGATCCCACCAGCTTCAGTGGACCAGCGTGCTATGAGACGGGTGAAGGAGCCCTTCAAACCAGCTAACATAAGAGTCAAGTAGGAATCACGGGGCCTGCAGGGCCTTCTGTGTACAGAGTCCCATAGTTACAAAGGGTCTAGGCAGCTGTGAACACCAGAACTTCACAACCACCCCGGGGTCTCCCTCTTGGGACACGTGAGGAAATTGAGGCTCCGAGAATTTCCATGACCTTGCCCAAGGTCACAAGCCACTCTGGGCAGAACCTGAACTCAAAGCAGGTCTTCCCACCCCAAGTCCAATGCTCTTAGTGGAGGCCATCAGGGCTGCCTTGAAATACACCCAGGCCAGCTCTTTCTGGGGGCATTGACAGCTTGTTCCGCATTTTGGACCAGGAGTGGAAGTCACACAGAAAAGGCAGAGCCCTTTCTGACTGCTTTCTGCCAGCTTGCGGCACGTGGGATAAGTTCCATCACTGTGAGCCGAGCTGGCCGGCTGATCAGCAGGCACGCGAGCCACGAAACCTTCAGGTAGATTCCCCTGCTTTCTCTGTCCGCTTCGAGTCTGCTCCGGGTTCTTGCTGCCTTTCAACTGCTTTCCCTCTCCCGCTGTTTTCTCTGTTTCTCTTTTTCTCTCCCCTTGTCTCTCTCTCTTTTCAGAGAATAAAAATGACTGGACTTGGCATTATCTGCTGGTTTCCATGGCAATAAAATCTGTTTCCGATAATGGTCCTTTCCTGGCTGTGGTTAGTTTTGGTAATTTTAGCAACACTGTTGCACAGGCCACCTGCATTTCAATATCAAGCGAGCTGGATGCGACTGCTGCTTTCAGGTTGAATAGAAATAAGGGAAAGTGCTTGCTCTCGAATTTTGAGGCGGGATAAATGCTCGAGAAGAAAAGGAAAAGTTATGTAAACCCTGCAAGCGTGAACGTGAGTGTAACTTAAGACACGAGTGTGATCCTGTCACTTTCCTCCTTAATACCCTCCCTCCACTGTGACCTCGGGGGTGGCAGGGTGAGTCCACACCTGGCTGCTGGTCCCCAGGTCCGTCTTGTCTCCGGGGCCTCTCCTTCTCTAAGGCCCTGGTCTTAAAAATGCTGTTGCTTGTTTTTGAGTCTTAGCATATGCTGTTCCATCTGCCTGCAATGCCACTCCTACCCTGCCTGCCTGGTCAATCTTCCAGAGTCTGGCCAAGCATGCCTGTACCCCTCCCTCAACATCTTCCTTTTTTATGTTTCCCTGTAACTTGTACATTCTTCTATGATGCAAATATATCCCACCATATTAACATTTCTGTTTCTTTTTTTCTCTTTCATGTCTGAGTGAGTTTTTTAAGAACAGGGATGCTGGTTGGGTTTATCTGTGTGGCTCCAATGCTTGGTACATAACATGTACTCAGTCAATTAAAAATATATATGACAACTGCTATTAAGAATGGCCCACTTTCTCCATGTGCCAGGCACTCGGCTAAACACTGTATATGCATCTTCTCACTGCCCCTTACCCGATGAGTGACCCTGGAGGTTCTGTGCCCTATGAGGTACTATCTTTCTGCCCATTTTACAGAGGACCAAATTGAGGCTCAAAGGGGCAAGACGCTGGCCCCAGAGGACAAAGTTGGTTAATGGAATGCAAAGGCAGATGAACTCAGGTGGAACATTGGAATGACTGGCTCTGAGCTCACGGCCTCCTTGTGAATCTGTAGGAAGATTTTCTTGGAAATCTTTAGGGGGAGCTGCGAGGGTTTTGGTTACAGGCAGAAGTGGTTCTTGTCGATGTCTGGCATGGTGGGGAGGAGGGAGTGGTGGGAGGCCCGGAAAGGGAGAGGAGAGGAGGAGAGCACAGTTGTGGGGGAGCTGCATAGACAGACTTTGCTGATGCTACGAACGTCTGGGGAAGTGTCAGGAAGACCTAGGGTGAAGGGGCTGGAGCCTCGAATAGCCCAGCCTGAAAATGGGCTCTCATCTCAGCCCTTGACCCAGCCTTGACTCCTCCTGAGGTGCTGGAGAGAGTCTGATGTGTGTCTGGGCCCCATGAAAGATTTAAGATGGGCAAGCATCGTCCAGCTTCTGGGAAGGTGAAGCCGAGGGGAGAAATCACAGGGACCACTTGGAAGACGGCTCAGCTTCCTTTTGCTGCCGGCCGGCCGCCTGCCTGGCCGCGCTCTGATTCGCCTGCGAGCCCAGCCCACGGCTCCCCCAGGACCCGCTTGGCGGCAGCTGTACTTGGAGTTAAAATGGTTCCAGAGAAGCACTTGGTTGGGCCTGAGCCCACACGGAGGGGCTTGGGGACACTCAGAATGCTAGGTTTCTTAAGCGAGCTGTCGCCTCGACTCCTCCCTGTCCTGTGGGATCCTGGCAGGAGTTTGCACAGAGCCCAGGGCAAAGCAGAGCCTTCAGCTTTGTCCAGGGCCCACCGGGATGGGGCCTGCAGGGCCTTCCCACAGATCAAGGTCTCTGGGAGGCAGAGGGCAGTGGACGTGGCTACCGCCCAGCCTCCGCTTCCACAGGGGTTGGAGATGGGCCAGCCTCCCTCCCTCCTCAGCCTCCCTCCCTTCCCAGCCTCCCTTGCTACACGCAGTAATGCAGGGCATCTGGCTTGATAACAGACAGCAGCCTGATGTTCCTTCCTCACTTGCCTTCCTGTGAAATTGGGTGAACTGATTTCAGAGGCTATGAAAAGGGGGATGACAGGAGGTGATGATTAATAATAACAGCCAGGGCTTATACAGCACTCACCATATGACAGTGAAGTCTGAATACTATCCCATTTTACAGGTTAGAAAACTGAGGCACAGGGAGGTGAAGTAATTTGCCCAAGGTCTCACACATACACACAAGCTAGAGCCAGGATTTGAATTCAGGTTCACACTCTTAACTACCAGGCAAGGAGTGGCTGGTGGAAACATGAGTGGAACCTAGAAGAACATATCCTCCTTCCACCATTCAATCAGTAAATGTTTGTGAGCACCTTCCAAGGGTCAGCCTGGGCTCTGCTGTGATGATGGAAGAGTAGGATCCTAGGGCAGGAGAGGCCGTCCCAGATTCTAAGGATGCCTGCTGGGCTCCTGCCCCATGGGTGAGTTGCTGGGGCTGGGAAGCGAGTAATGACCTGGAGCTGGGCTTTGCGATCGGAGCCCAGGGTTAGGCCCCCAGTTCAGTTGCTTTCTACTTGAATGGTCTTGGGCAAGAGGTGAGCACGCCTCCTAGTCTGGGTTCTTCTGCTACATGGGAAGCACATAGTTCACGTCGGCTCTCTTGTAGGCTGACCTGTGTTCCCAAGGGATGATAAACGGCTTAGTGTTTTATAAACGTAACGATCTCCCCTGAGGAGAGGGGGTTTTAGAAGATAGATATTCTAGAAGGAATAGCCCACTTTCCCTCAATGTGGGGCCCTTGAGCAGGGACCTCTTACTGGCCCACCCCCTGCTCCTAACGTGGCTCCTCTTCCTCCATCAAGCTCTCCCGTGCATCGGGAATCACTTTTCTGCCTTGCACATGACGACGTCAATAACTATTGAACTGAGATGTGAGCTTGGAGATAGGGCAATTGTTGAAACGGCCTCTGGCAGGCACAACCAGTCTGGAACTTCTCAGAGTCAATTTAGGTCGACTTTGAGCCTTGACATTGAGAAGAGCTGCATAAAGTTATTCTTCTTTATTCCCATTTTGCAGAAAGGAAAAGTGAGGTGCTGAGAATGCTGGCCAGTCTGGAAAGTCTGATTTGCAACATGGGACTCGCCTCAGTTCTTGCTCAAGATTTTGCCTTAAGACAGGCTTCTTCCCTGGGAGGAGTTTGGCTCAAAGTCAGACCGACCTATGAATCTCCACAAAGATCCAGAGGAGGCAGATGCTGCCCCCGTCCCCCCGCGACTCCCAAGGCTCCTCTCCTCGGAGCTGGGCCTTCCCGCTGTTGGTCCATGATTCCTGCTTGGCAGATGCTCTGAAGTGGTCTGCTCAGTGACCCCTTCCCAAAGCGGTACCTCCACATCCTACCGGTCAGAGCTTGAAGGACATCCTAGTACAAGAGGGGAAACGAGGCTTTGCCCAAGGTCCCTTTCCAGTCATCCTCAGTGAGTCCTCATCTCCCCTGATCTCCTTAGCTGAGCCCCATGGAAGGACCAGGGCATCCTAATTCCTCTTCCTGTCAGGTAACAACTGTCTTGTTTAAACTGTCTCTAGGATTAGTCAAACAACCAGAGATCACAGCCAACAGCCGCCCTGTTCTCTCATTATCGGGTGCCTATAATTAATATTTATAAACCGAGAGGGTGCTTGTCTTCCTTTGCTGAAAAGGAATTCAGTATTTCCAGTCAGTGACTGCAAACATACAGCCTCTTGTTACCCATCAAGCTGGACCACTTCAGTAGACGCGTTTGTAATTGTAGCTGGCAGAGAATGGGATCGGGGCAGCAGGGAGGTGTCGGACAGAGGAGGGGGTTTGGGGATGGAGGGCAGGGGAAGGGAGGCCGGCTGGTAGAGGAGACAGACATGCAGAGTGCTAGAGTCACAGAGAAAGAAGAAAATAAAAAAACAAGAGCAAGCAAGCAGGACGAAAACTCCAGAGAGAAAGGCAGATTTAGCCAGAGACCCTGGTGGAGTCGGGGCTGGTGGTGAGGGGGCCAGAGAAAGAGAGCAGGGGAAGACAGAGACAGAGAGGTGCTCACAGGAGACAGACAGACACACAGACACACAGACAGAAAGACACGGAAAGGTTCAGAGGCAGAGAAGAGATAGGAAAAAAAAAAAAAAAGAGGAAAGATAAAGAAGTGAGAGAACAAGAGAGGGAAAGCTGGCAGAAGCTCATTGAGAGCAATAGGATGAAGACAAAATATCCAGAGAGAGTTGGAGAGACACAGGGAGGCCACGGAGTGACATGGAGAGATGGGCACACAGACGGGGCGGTCAGAGCCCTCAGTCCATCCGCCGTGCAGCAGGCAGGACGAGACACAGAACCTGCACCTAGTAGGACGTTCAGCCAGCCCAGGACTTGGAACCGGGTTGCTCCCCCAGCACAGATCCTGGCCTAAGCTCCCCCATACAGGACCTGACACCTACTAGCGAGGCCCCTCACCCCAGCACAGATCTGGCCTGTGGCCGGGGGTCCCCACTGGGGCTGTGCTGGGCGTGGTGTTGAAAGAATCAGTAGAGGAGTCCATTCCAGCCTCCAAATCTTTGCTTTGTGGTCTACCCCGCCTGCGACCAGCAGGGGGCGGTGGAAGGAGCACTGGACTAGGAGTCAGAAATTCTGGCTTCTGACTCTGCTGCTGACTGGTTGACTGGGACAAGTCTCTTTCCTTTCTCCTGCCTCCATTTCCCCAGAGGCTGGTGAGCTCTGTCTCCGTTTCCCCACAGGCTGGGTGGGGCTTGGTTTCAAAGGATCTCTCAGGCTTAGGATTCCAGGACTTTGGACCCCGACCCCCTCCTGTCTCGGCCCCTCCGATTCCAGGTGCAGCTGAGCCACCCTCCCTGGAGCCCGCCTGGGCTGTGGGGCCAGCCATCCCGGCAAGGACAGGGTTCTTCCTGGGACTGCCTGGGGCTCCCTGATTTGCACTTCAGAACTCGGGGAGGGTTTTTAGCTGCCCTGCCCCCACGCCTCGGTGAAGCAGCTGGAGAAGAGGCAGCGGCCACAAAGAGGCAGTCTTGAAAGAGGGGCTCTCAGGAGCCGTGAACTTGGCCCTGTGAAAGGGGATACCGCATGCTTATTCATGAGGGTGGAGGCCAAGTGGTGTGTGTGAGGAGGGGGAGAGGCAGAGAGGGCAGGATGGGGAAGCTGGCAGCTGCCTGGCTTAAAGGAGAACCAGGGACATGCAGGGAGATGCTTAAACCAGTCCCTTTATTTTACAGAGAGAGGAAAGGGCTACACAACAAACTGCCCCCAAAACTCAGTGGCTTAAAATAAGTAATGTATGTTCATAGATCTGTGGGTCAGCCGATCTGGGCCGAGCTTGGCAGGGGGCAGCTCTGTCTCATGTGTCTCTCCTCTCCTCTTGAGACCTGGGTATGTCTTTTTTCATGGCTGGAACATATGTAAGAGACAAGCAGAAATACACACATTCTGTTGAGGCCCAGGAGAGAACTTGGAGCTGGCTCACCCCCACTTCTACCTGGTGCTACTGGCTGAAGCCAGTCGCATGGGTCAAACTCAAATGAAGAGATGGGGCAACACATGCTACCCGCAGTGAGAGGGCAGGACAGAGTCCAAGTTCCATGGGGAAGGGCATGAATACAGGAAGAGGCAAGGAATTGAAGTCAGTGATCAATCAGTCAGTTCAGCCGCTCAGTCGTGTCCAACTCTTGGCTACTCCACGGACTGCAGTACGCCAGGCTTCCCTGTCCATCACCAACTCCCGGAACTTGCTCGAACTCATGTCCATCGAATCGGTGATGCCATCCAACCATCTTATCCTCTGTCGTCCCCTTCTCCTCCTCCACAATGATGTGACCTATCAAAAGCACCTACTCTGTGTCGGGCCCTTAGCTAACAGGGCATAGGGACTGCCTCACAGAGTTTGCAACAAACATGTGAAAAATGAATGAATGATAGAATCACAGGCTGTGAAATTAAAGGAGATCACAGGCAGTGTTGGTTGGGTGGGGAGAGAAACTGAGGCATCCACTTTGATGTTCTGGGGCAGCCTTTCTGAAGAGAGTGGAAGGGTAAGAATAAAGAGATGGAAGAAGATCATCTCAGACCCAGTATACGGCAAGTGTAGACTTCAAATTTGGTGCTCTCTCCAAGCCGCCCTGCTGCCTCCTGGGGGAAAGAGCCTGGAGATCCTAGGGTGACTTCTTTTCTTCATCATCATGGCCACTGTCCTCATCACCTCTGTCTGGATGATAATAGTTCCCCAACTGGGCTCCCACATCCTGACCCGCTCCTTTCTATTGGTATACCTCCCATCACAGAGCCCCTTTGTGAACTGGGACTCTGACTATATCATGCTTTGCTCAGAGTCCTTTAAGGGCTCCTGAGAGCCTACAGGATGCAGTCCAAGCTCCTGAGCCTTGGATTTTAGGCTCTGTCCAAACCAGTCCAGCGACTTTTTCTCCTGCCCCTTCCTCTCCAGCCAGACCAAACTTCTTTCTAAAATTTCCCCACTCTCTCTTGCCTCTGTAACTTCTGCCTGGATTGCTCATCCCTCTTGTCTGTCTGGCTAACTCCTGCTTATCCTTCAAGACCCAACTCCCTCATGTGGGCTCCCACAGGGCCCTGAATGACCTGTGGTGAAAGTTCTTGCTGCACTGTGTTGAATCCATCTGAGGAAAGGGCTGGAAGCATCACTGGAGTCAGTGAGATTAGAGCCCTTTTTACTGAATTTTATAGGAAACCCAGATGGCTTTGGATGACCCCCGTTCTCTATCCCAAGACCACAGTCTGTGTCTTCAAGTGGATGGTGGGATCTTTGAGGGCTGGGGCTGCATCCTAACTTTCTCTGTGTCCCAGTTGCCAATCTGGGGACTGGCTGTCCCAGAGGACGGGTCACCCAATGTTTGGTGTGACTATAAGAAGGCACTAGTGTGTTCTGGGGTGACATTATGGGTTGCCCAGAGGAAACTCTTCGACATTTTTCTAGCAGCAGGAAATATCATACTCTGTGTTCTGGTCTAGGGGGCCAGCCGGGTCTTAGGGTGGGTAGCAGAGGAGAGAGGTAGGGCTCCTTTAGGAACCAAAGGGACCTGCCAGACCCCCGGCAGGCACTAGCTGAGGGAGATCTCCACTTGCCTTCAAGCCATGGCCACGGATGGGAGAGAAGCTGAATCTCTGCCTGCTTTTGGGACAAAACTTTCAGCAAAAAGCAGAGTGCCTGGCACACTGGGTCTCCATGGTTTGTTGAATGACCTGCAGGAAGATCTATGAATACTCATGAGCCTAAAGCCTGCTTCTCAACCTGGACATTAGAATCAAAGTTGTTGTTGATGTTTACTTGCTAGGTCATATCCGACTCTTTACGACCCCATGGACTGTAGCCTGCCAGGCTCCTCTGTCATGGGATTTTCCAGGCAAGAATACTGGAGTGGGTTGCCATTTCCTTCTCCAGGGGATCTTCCTGAACCAGGGATCAAACCCATGTCTCCTGCTTGTCAGGTGGATTCTTTACCACTGAGCCACCTGTAAAGCCCAAATGGAGTTTTTAAAACACATCAGAGCCTGGCTCCAGCCTGGACGAAGGAAGTCAGAATCTGAGGTTGGGGCTCAAACACGCCACTTTCCAAAAAGTCCTATGTCAATTAGGTAAACAGTGCTGTAACAGACAAACCTTTACATCTTAATGGCCTAGTGTGGGAGAAGGATTTCTTGCTTATGTGAAGTCCATTCTGCCTGTGGGTGATTACATTCCCCGCAGTCATTCAGGACCCAGTTGGGGGAGGCTCTGTCATCCTCAATGCATGATATCCAGGGTCACCTGGGCTTCAGTATCTAGTCAGCAGATGGGGAAGAGAGAGTGGAGGAACGCTTAGGAGGATTTTTATGGACCAGCTCTTGAAGCGATGTACACGACTCCCACCCACATTCCATTGGCTAGAGCTCAGTCAATGGTCCCATCTATATGCAAGGGAAATTGGAAAATTTAGTCCTTGGCAGGGAGGCCACTTCCTAGCCACACTAGGAGGGAGTCATAAATCTTGGTGGCCAGCTGGCCACTCTGTCACAGCTTCCCTGGGTGACTCTAACGTGTAGGCTGGGTGGAGAAGAACTGGTCCAGAGCTTCACGACTTGATCGGAATTTTGTTCCAGCTGCTCCCCACTCAATCCAGTGTGATGGAGCTGCAGATGAACCCCCACCTGGGTTGCCATGCCGTCCAACATCATGCTGTTTCTCCTAGCCCAGCATATAGGATGGCTGGGAACCTGCAAAGAATCTCAGGATGCGGCCCTCCTCCCGCAGGGGAGACTCACACAAGGGAGTGGTCAGAGGTGAAGAGACCCTGGAGGGCTCAAAAAGCCACCTGGGAAGCTTGGCCTTGACTCTGAGGCCATCAGAGGTTTAGAAGCAGCCAAGGGGCAGGATGGGAAGGAGATATAGGAGGATTAACCTGGTTGTGCAGAAGCCAGGGGGAGGTGAGGCTATAGGTCTGTTGTGTTCAGATCAGGTTCTCTGTATGGCCTTGCCTGGTCTGGGGTCTCTTCAGTGCCCAAGAGGGTGATGGCCATGGGTAGGAGAGAAACTGAGTCTCTGCCATCTTCAGGCACAAAAATTTTAGGGAGAATCAGAGTGCCTGGCATGTGGTGGGGCTCCATGATTTGTTTCCAAGAGGAAGACTTGGAGCCTGTGTCCTCAATTCAGTTCAGTTCAGTAACTCAGTCATGTCCAACTCTTTGTGACCCCATGAACCACAGCATGCCAGGCCTCCCTGTCCATCACCAACTCCCGGAATTTACTCGAACTCATGTCCATTGAGTCGGTGATGCCATCCAACCACCTCATCTTCTGTCGTCCCCTTCTCCTCCTGCCCCCAATATCTGGGTCTTTTCACATGAGTCAGCTCTTTGCATCAGGTGGCCAAAGTATTGGAGTTTCAGCTTCAGTATCAGTCCTTCCAATGAATACTTAGGACTGATCTCCTTTAGGATGGACTGGTTGGATCTTCTTGAAGTCCAAGGGACTCTCAGGAGTCTCCTCCAACACCACGGTTCAAAACCATCAATTCTTCGGCACTCAGCTTTCTCTATAGTCCAGCTCTCACATCCATACATGATTAATGGAAAAACCATAGCCTTGACTAGATGGACCTTTGTTGACAAAGTAATGTCTCTGCTTTTTCATATGCTGTCTAGGTTGGTCATAACTTTCCTTCCAAAGAGTAAGCGTCTTTTAATTTCATGGCTGCAATCACCATCTGCAGTGATTTTGGAGCCCAAAAAGATAAAGTCTGACACTGTTTCCACTGTTTCCCCATCTATTTGCCATGAAGTGACGGGACCAGATGACAAGATCTTGGTTTTCTGAATCTTGAGCTTTAAGCCAACTTTTTCACTCTCCTCTTTCACTTTCATCAAGAGGCTTTTTAGTTCTTCTTTGCTTTCTGCCATAAGGGTGGTGTCATCTGCATATCTGAGGCTATTCATATTTCTCCTGGCAATCTTGATTCCAGCTTGTGCTTCTTCCAGCCCAGCATTTCTCATGATGTACTCTGCATATAAGTTAAATAAGCAGGGTGACAATGTACAGCCTTGATGTACTCCTTTCCTATTTGGAACCAATCTGTTGTTCCATGTCCAGTTCTAACTGTTGCTTCCTGACTTGCATACAGATTTCTCAAAAGGCAGGCCAGGTGGTCTGGTATTCCCATCTCTTTCAGAATTTTCCACAGTTTATTGTGATCCACACAGCCAAAGGCTTTGGCATAGTCAATAAAGCAGGAAAGATGTTTTTCTGGAACCCTCTTGCTTTTTCGATGATCCAGCGGATGTTGGCAATTTGATCTCTGGTTCCTCTGCCTTTTCTAAAACCAGCTTGAATATCTGGAAGTTCATGGTTCACATATTGCTGAAGCCTGACTTGGAGAATTTTGAGCATTACTTTACTAGAATGTGAGATGAGTGCAATTGTGCAGTAGTTTGAGCATTCTTTGGCATTGCCTTTCTTTGGGACTGGAATAAAACTGACCTTTTCCAGTCCTGTGGCCACTGCTGAGTTTTCCAAATGTGCTGGCATATTGACTGCAGCACTTTCACAGCATGAGCCTGTGTCCTACCTCACCTCTAACTCCCTCTTCTAGGAGGTCTTCCTTTGACTCTTTGTGATTGGCCATCCTGAAACTATTCAGAGGAATATATTATAGAGTCAGGAAGCAATTCTACAAACTAATTTCTAATGTCTCATGCTTCCAGATGCTCAAACTGGTTTTAGAAAAGGCAGAGGAACCAGAGATCAAATTGCCAACATCTGCTGGATCATCGAAAAAGCAAGAGGGTTCCAGAAAAACATCTATTCCTGCTTTATTGACTATGCCAAAGCCTTTGGCTGTGTGGATCACAATAAACTGTGGAAAATTCTGAAAGAGATGGGAATACCAGACCACCTGACCTGCCTCTTGAGAAACCTGTATACAGGTCAGGAAGCAACAGTTAGAACTGGACATGGAACAACAGATTGGTTCCAAATAGGAAAGGAGTACATCAAGGCTGTACATTGTCACCCTGCTTATTTAACTTATATGCAGAGTACATCATGAGAAACGCTGGGCTGGATGAAGCACAAGCTGGAATCAAGATTGCCAGGAGAAATATGAATAGCCTCAGATATGCAGATGACACCACTCTTATGTCAGAAAGTGAAGAGGAACTAAAAAGCCTCTTGATGAAAGTGAAAGAGGAGAGTGAAAAAGTTGGTTTAAAGCTCAAGATTCAGAAAACCAAGATCTTGTCATCTGGTCCCATCACTTCATGGCAAATAGATGGGGAAACAGTGGAAACAGTGTCAGACTTTATCTTTTTGGGCTCCAAAATCACTGCAGATGGTGATTGCAGCCATGAAATTAAAAGACGCTTACTCTTTGGAAGGAAAGTTATGACCAACCTAGACAGCATATGAAAAAGCAGAGACATTACTTTGTCAACAAAGGTCCATCTAGTCAAGGCTATGGTTTTTCCATTAATCATGTATGGATGTGAGAGCTGGACTATAGAGAAAGCTGAGTGCCGAAGAATTGATGGTTTTGAACCGTGGTGTTGGAGGAGACTCCTGAGAGTCCCTTGGACTTCAAGAAGATCCAACCAGTCCATCCTAAAGGAGATCAGTCCTAAGTATTCATTGGAAGGACTGATGCTGAAGCTGAAACTCCAATACTTTGGCCACCTGATGCAAAGAGCTGACTCATGTGAAAAGACCCAGATATTGGGGGCAGGAGGAGAAGGGGACGACAGAGAATGAGATGGTTGGATGGCATCACTGCCTCGATGGACATGAGTTTGAGTAAACTCCGGGAGTTGGTGATGGACAGGGAGGCTGCGATTCATGGGGCTGCAAAGAGTCGAACACGACCGAGTGATTGAACTGAACTGAACTGATGCTTTGGGAGAGCTGTTGTATGAACTATTTATTGTCTCCCAAGGGGATACCTTTGTGAAGAAAAGACTCCTTTGTGTATACAAGGTCTGGTGTGTTTATAAGGGAAAATACGTACTTTGTAGTTAAATGTATTCACTCATTTATCTAACAAGTATTTATGGAGCCTGGATCTGACACCAGGCCTGGGGGACATGACAGTGAGCAGGCCAGACTTAGAGGTCCCCATCCTCAAGGAATTCATGGCCTTTTTTTCCTTTTCCCAGTATCAGAAATGTGTTCTTTGGCAGATGATTCTGCATGTTCCAAAATGCACATTACCAAGCCCTATTTAGACCTATTCAAATTCAAGCCATCCATTGGTATCCTCTGATAAAGACCTAATTGGAACACAGACACAAAGGTACCTCGACATCGTGTGGAGTAAACAAAACAATTTCCTCTTGAGAAAGTGTTTGTAAGGCATCAGGGCTTTGAAAATTGTGCTCAAAGATGGTGAAAGTCACAGGACTAGTTTTTGTGCAGGCAGTGGTTTGTTTGGAACATTCCATTTCAGTCAGACTTAGTAGTCTTAGCAGATTTTTTTAAAAAAGATGTTTATTGTGTTTTTGATTATACAAGTAATATATAAAAGTAGAACATTTGGGAAACAAAGAAAGTAGGAGGAAGAAAATAGTGATCCCCCATAATCTTACCTTTGAGAAATTACCAGCAGTAACATTTTGGTGTTTTTCCTTCCAGTTTTTCTTTTTATGCTTACATTTTAAAAGTCACTATCAAAGTATTACATTATAAGCATTTTCTCATTTTATTAACATTTACCATGAGCATCTTTTAAAATAACTACCTTGTGTCTGAATACATGCATATCATAATGCACTTTAATTCTCTATGTGAAGCATTTAGACCGTTTCTAGTTTTTTTTTTTTTTTTTAATATTGTAAGCAATGCTGTGCTGTACATCTTCATGGGTGAGGTCTGCTCATCTGATTAACTACTTAGTATTGATTTCTTTAGAAATAGAAGAAATGGGCAAACAATTTGAAGAGGCATTCATAAGACAAGATATGCAGATGGCCATTGCACATAAAAAGCTGTACATTATCATTACCCATCATAGAAATGCACATTCAAACCACAATGAGATTATGTGATACATCAGATGGATAAAATTAAAAAGACTAACGGCATCAAGTGCTGGCAAAGATAAGGAGCAGACTGGACCTCTCAAATGTTGTTGGTGCAGCTGAAAATTGTACAACTATTTGGAAACTGTTTTTTCCTGAAGGTAAATACATGCATATGCTATGATCCAGAAATTTTACTTCTAGGTTATACTTAGAAGTGAGTGTGTATGCCCATTAAAAAAAAAAACAAAAACAAGAATATTCATGGCAGCTCCATTCCATCAGAGCCACAAACTAGAAATAATCTAAATGCTCATCAACAGTTAACTGCATACTTTCACACAATGGAATATTATACAGCAACAAAAAGGGATGAAATTCTGGTACATGCAAACATATGGATGAATCTTATTGGTATTAAGTTGAGTGAGAAAAACCAGAAAAAATTTCTGTATGATTTCATTTATATGACGTTCAGTTTAGTTCAGTCACTCATTCGTGTCTGATTCTTTGCGACCCCATGGACTGCAGCATGTCAGACTTCCCTGTCCATCACCAACTCCCGGTGCTCACTCAAACTCACGTCCATTGAATCAGTGATGCCATCCAACCATCTCATCCTCTGTCGTCCCCGTCTCTTCCTGCCTTTAATCTTTCTAGCATCAGGGTTTTTCCAGTGAGTCAGTTCATCATATCAGGTGGCCAAAGTATTGGAGATTCAGCTTCAGCATCAGTCCTTCCAATGAATGTTTAGGACTGCTATCCTTTAGGATGGACTGGTTGGATCTTCTTGTAGTCCAACGGACTTTCAAAAGTCTTCTCCAACACCACAGTTCAAAAGCAACTATTCTTCGGCGCTCAACTTTCTTCATAGTTCAAGAACAGGCAAAATGAATCAATGCTTATTAAAATCAGAATGATGGTTACTTCTGGGGGGAGATACAGACTCCAAAGGTGGGTGAAGGAAGCTTATGAGTTCCAGAAGTGCTCCTTATCTTGATCTTGGTGGAGGTTACATAGGTGTAAAGAAAAATAAAAAGATTATCAAGCTATATAATGAAAACACTCTTTTAAATTTTTTATTTATTTTTAATTGGAGGACAATTGATTTATAATAATGTGTTGGTTTCTGCCATGCATCAATATGAATCAGCCATAGGTATACATATTTCTTGAACCTCCCTGCCACTTCCCACCCCTCTAGGTTGTCACAGAGCCCAGGTTTGAGTTCCTTATATCATATAGCAATTCCCACTGGCTATCTGTTTTACATATGGTAATGCATATGTTTCCATGCTGCTCTCTCAATTTGTCCCACCCTCTCCTTCCCCACTGTGTCCACAAGTCTTACTTTATGTCTGCATCTCCACTGCTGCCCTGCAAATAGGTTCATTAGTACCATCTTCTAGATTTCACATATATGTGTTAATATATGATATTTGGAAACAAATATATTTTATATGATTTCTTGTGTGTAGATTATCTTTCATGAAAATATGTTGGGTGGAATTTCAATGACATCAGAAAGTATTTCTGTCAGAAATTTAGAAATGCCAGAAGCTGGCCTCCCCAGCCACTTGTCACCTGCATTTGAGAACTTGAAGAAGCACAACACCAGAAACAATAGCAAAGCTGAAATCAAGAATGTTTTGTTCATAGCTATGAAAGTGCCGAATGCAAGGCAGGGTGGGGTGTGTATTAGTCAGGGTTCTCCAGAGAAACAGAACCGATTGGATATATATATAGGAGAGATTTATTATAAGGGATTGACTCATGCAGTTATGGAGGCTGAGAAGTTCCACAATCTGCCATGGGTGAGCCGAAGACCCAGGAAAGCTGTTGGTGTATTTCAGTATGAGTCCAAAGGCCTGAGAGCCAGGAGAGCCGAGGGCAAGGAGAGATCCACGTCCCAGCTCAAACCATCAGGCAGGAAGACCTGACTTCTTCCTTCCTTCATGTTGTGTTCTAATTCAGGCCCTCAATGGGTTGGATGTGCCTACCCACATTAGGGAGGGCAAACCATGTTATGGAGTCCACCAATTCAAATGCTATTTTCATCCCAAACACTCTCACAGACACATTCAAAATAACATTGAGCTAAATCTCTGGGCACCTCATGATCCGGTCAGATTGAAACATAAAATTCACCATCACAGGATGCATAGCTTAAGTTTGAGTCTCGAGTGGGGCCGATGCTTCTCTTCTCCTTGGCCTTAAGTAAGGAGAACAACACCCTTAGGTGTGCCCACTAACTCCATCCCATAGGACAGAAGCAGGGAGTACCATCAGGAACTCACCACAGGGGTGCTGACTTTAACGCACAAAGACCTCATCTACTAAAGGACCTGGGACTGATCAACCGCCACCCCCCCAACTCTGATCAAGCAGATGGGGGCTTCTCCTTACTTGGGAGGTAGTGTGGAGTCCTAAAGTGACCAGGCAGTGGATGATGTTTATGGTGGAGGTAGTTGGAGCATTTCTTCCTACTACTGATTCCCAGAAGGGCAAAAGGAATGAATATTTTGAAGGTTTTGGTCAAATTGGCTGCTGGAAAGATCACATCAATTTCCATCCTCACCAGCAGTACACAGGAAAGTGCATCTTACCACATCTCTACCAGAACTGATTATTATTATTTTGTCAGGCAGGCTATGAATCTGCAAGGTGCTTGCCTTGGAAACCACCTCCAGAACACATTTTTTCTTGCCTACGTTGCTCTGATTCTAATGTCTGGCTGAGTGAAATGAAACTGGGCATTTCAGCCACAGTGGATTAGACTTGGGATTGGGGAAATAGCTAGACCTTAGCTAGACCTGGGCTTCCCTGGTGGCTCAGAGGTAAAGGGTCTGCCTGCAGTGTAGGAGACCTGGGTATTGGAGTCCAGGGTGGGGCTCCTTGTTGGGTGGGGTGTCCATCGAGTCCTGTCTCTGGGTGCCATTCAGGTGGGCACAAACAACCAGAAAGCAGGTGGCTGAAGCTTAACCACATCCCAAAGTAGGCTGAGCTATTTCTTTCTGTTTCCAGTGGGCTCTGGGCCCACAATAGCCAAAAAGATGTTCCTTTGTGACCCGTTCCACTTAGGTGTCTTGATGATGAACCCCCCACAGCAAAGAAATCTGCCCACAGTCTTGTCTCTCTTTCCCTACAGACCCAAGCTAATGTGAGCATCCCGCCCCCCGCAAAACGTTTTCTAATATGACTCATAAAAATGGTTGTTGAAATTGGCATTTCTTTGACCACTAGTGAGGTTGAACCTTTCTTCTTAGGTTTGTTGGCTATTTGTCTCGCCACTTCTGTGGACTTGCTATTTCTCTCCTCCAGCAATGTCCCTCCAGGGATTTCCTGGTGGTTTGACTGGCCCCAGAGCATCCCCTCCTTTTGCTGGCTGAGGCGTGGTCTCCATGCCTCTTTCAGATCCTGTGCCATCATGTGTGTGCATGGATGTATTTTTGTTGGTGGTGGTAGCTCTTGGCATTTTCGTCTACAAGTACTTTCCTGGGAAGCTGTGTCAGCCCTGCAATTAGTTCCCTCAATCAGGAAAGCAGCTCATCGTGAGATTAGACACAGCTCAAAGGCTGATTGCTGGGAATTTGGGAGAGAGCTGGCGGGCCATAATCTCCCGCTTTCTCTCTTTCTCAGTGTCTCTTTTCCTTTTCCCATTTTAAATAACTGCTTGATTGTAAAGAGGGATGATTCACACTTGAGACTTCTTCTGTAACTTTGTAGGGAGGTTAAGAGAAAAGAGCTACCCTCCCCTCCCAAGCTCCCAAATCCCTTCTGTTCCAATCGCTCCCACAGAAAGGCAGGAAGAAGGGGGAGAAGAATACAGCTCTGGCTGGGCCCTCCCTACGCTGCTGGGCACAACCAGATGGCCTCTCTCACTCTGACCCTCGCTCCGAGAAATAGCATCCTAATTGCAGTTCTCTTCCTAACCCATCACCCCATCTAGCTTCAGGGCCCTACAACTCACGCTGCTCAAAAAATGCTTTCTATGTCTAACTCAATCCCTCTTAATGAATTTCATTTTGTTTCATTCTCTAATGTAATTTATTCCCATCTTCTCTGATGCCTTCCTCTGCAAGTACTGGCCAGCCTTCCCCTCTCTCCCTCCCAGCATCTCTGTATCCCTGCTTCCCTTCCTCCCTCTCTGCTTCCCCTTCCTTCCTTCCTTCTTTCTTTCCTTCCTTCTCTTTCTCTCCTTCCCTTCCTGCAACAAATATTAATTGAGAATCTACCATGTGTCATGCATTGTTCCAGGTATGGAGGCTAAACATTGAACAAACCAGATACAGTCCCTGTGTCATGGAACTTACATTCTACTTGGGGAGAAGGCAATAAAAAAAAACACACATGCATTCATATTATAGTGGCCGGTAGTGATCCATTCAATCAAAAAGACAGAACAGGGAGATAAATACCAACAAGGGATGCTCTTTGCGGTGGGAAGCGACAGCCTTTTTGAGGAGATAGTTCTTAGCAGAGCGCTGAATGAGGCCACAGGGGTATCTGGACGGAAGAGTGCTAATGCAGGAGCATTAAGCGCAAAGGCCCTGAGGCAGGAGCATCTTGGTGTATTGTGGCGGCAACATCATAAGTCAAGGGTAAAGATGTGGCAGTGAGGCTGGAGGGATGGGCAAGGACCAGTTGTGCAGGTTCTGGTGGACCATGATGAAGACTTGCTTTTTTATTCTAAGTAGGATGGGAAGACACTGACAGTTTTTGAGCAGAGGAATCACGTGATCTGACATGGGCATTTAATGCCTCATCTGGCTTCTCTCTGCTGATTAGACTGTTGAGGGGCGAGAGTAGAAGCAGAGAAATAACCCAAATAACCCTGTTTTTTCCCCTCTCAGTGAAATAATCCCCTCCCTCCAGCTGACAGCAGGGAGCATTTCAGCTGGAAGTGTCACTGGGAGCTCAGCAACTGTTCAGTGAGGCAGAGCCCAGAAGCCACCAAGGTGTAATTCGTCTTTTACAAAGAGAGGAGTTAAAAGGACAGATCATAAAATTCAGCCCAGTGGTTGTTGTTTTTTCTTTTTTTTCTATAAGCATCTACTGATTTCTTTCTCTTTCAGATGTTTTGTTGAACAAATTATATTCTTGACATTTTGGGGACCTTCTATGTTTTCCCAAATGCCACCTAATGATGCCACAGTGCAATTAAGACTAATTTGTTGGCAGAAATAATGGGAAGTTGTTCATTTCTACAAAAGAACAAACCTCTGTGTTCTTCTTCTTATTATCCTTATTATTGAGGCCATTATTATTGCTAGAGCATGTGCCAGGCAGGCAGAGAGAAGCAGAAGGGAAGATGAAAAACATTTGAGAAGGGAAAAGAGGGGGCCTCTGGGGAAGTCAGAGCATTTGGAGTCAACCTCACAGGGTACAGATTTCACCTGCACCACCCGCTTGTTGCGTGACTTTGGACAAGTGACCCAACCTCATCAAGCCTCAGTCTCCTCGTCTATAAACTGGGTATATTAATATTATCTATATCATTGGATTGTTGAGGAGTAAATAAGATATTTAATTTAATTAGAGAGAGATGGAGTATTGTATCATTTAGGACCAAGTTTGGTTGTGACAAACTCAAAATAACAGTGGCTTAAACAAGAGGATGTTTATTTCTCTTTCACCTACAGGTCTGATGTAGGCAAGCGAAGACTGGTGCCAAATATGCTCCTCAGGGACCCAGGCTCCTTCTAGCTCCCTGGTCTACAATAGTGGCCAAAGCTCCACCCATCATACCTACTGCCCAGACAGCAGGATGAAGAAGGGAGGCAAAGAGGGCATCAAAGGACACATGCCCATAACCTTTAAGGAAGCCTCCCCAAAGAAACCACATGGCACTTCCACTGATCTCATTGGTTAGAACTCAGTAACAGTGCCATATCTGGCTGCAAGGGATGCTGGGAAATGTAGTCTTTATTCTGGGAGGCCTTTTGACCAGCTAAAAACTGGGGATTCTAATGCAACAGTAAAAAGAGAAATTGGATAATTGGAGACAAGTTGAGGTCCTGCCACAGGTGGTCGTAGAGAAAGGATAAGACAGGGAGAGAGACCCAGAACCAACCCACACATCAGATTTTGTTTCTCTTTCTCCTTTCCACCTCCCTCCTCCATAGCCAGTCAACCACCATGTCCTGTTGGCCCTACAACCTAAAATTCTCTGAAATCCTTCCTCTTCCCTCCGTCTCTATGGAAACAGCCCTAGTTCAGATTTCATCATCACTCACTTGGACCATTGTCGAGGCTCCTCACTGCCTCTCTTCCCAACCTGTAGTCCCTCCTCTTTACTAATGAGTTACTCATGACTGAGAGCCAATGGGGTTCCCATTGCCTCTGGGGTAAAATACAAACCCCTGAGCTCAGCCTTCAAGATCCTTCAGGATGGTGCCCAATTTCTCGTTGCTTCTGCTCATACACCCTTCCTGGCAGCCAAGCAGGATATTTTTGCTGTTAGCTGGATAAGCCACATTCTCTGTCTTTGAATTTGCTTTTTCCTCTTCTTTTTCTCTCTTTCCTGCTTGCAGAGCTCCTACTCATGTTCTAAAACCCACATCAAATGTCCCTTCTCTGTGAAAGTCTGAGAACTGTGCCACTTATTTAACTGTTTACCTTCAAATCCATCCCTTGCTTTTCCTCTTCTCTTCTCATCACTGGAGGAAGGGAATGGCTTACTGCTGTAGTCTGTGTTTTCTAGGCTCCTGGCAAGCTACCTTCTGGCTGAGTTTGACCCAGCTAGGCGCCACAGGAGACTGGAGAATCGAAGGGAGAAACTGGGGGGCATTTCTCACCATTTTCTCTGCCTGAGGCAGCATCTCTAGCAGCAATTACATCTTCTGCCACACAGTGGCCCTTCTGAAGTTCCAGATTCTTCCATGGGGTCTAATTCTCTGTAGGGAAAATCTGATTTCGAAATCTCATAAAAACCATCTCCTTTCACTGTTCTTTCATTCCTAGGGGTTCTAGAGGCTTCCTGCCACTGATGATTTTTGGATGGTGCAAATCTGACCTCTCAACTCTTTCATCGCCTGTGGAACTAATCCCCTGCATTGAATTTGCACCATATGAAACACTTAAGATGGTTTCTGTTTTCTTAACCAGACCCTAACTGATTCAAGTGCCTAGCCTAATACTTGGCATAGAGTATGTGGTTCAATAAATAGCTGTAGAATGAATACATGAATGGCACTTCCCCGTCTCCTTTAACCATGGTCTTCCATGGTCATTGACTCGAATATGCATCGCACTCGTTTGTGGATTCATCTGTCTTGACTGTGTGACACAGCTGGTAATTGGGGGTGTAGATATGAGAGTCTAGGCATCCTGACTCCTGGAAATGTTTCTTCCACCTTCTGCAGCTGGGAGCTGGGAAGAAAAGGAGAGGAAAATAGAATGGAGCTGGTGGAGGGTTCTCTACGAGCCTCTCTGCTTCTCTTATATTAAACACAGGGCTTTGCTTCTGGTTCAGGCAAGGATTTATGAGTGTGTTTAGGCAGTAACACGAGGGAACCTTTGGCAAGAAATGTTCCCTGTCACACTCTGACAGCCTGTGGAGGAAGGCAGCTGAAAACATCAGAGAGGAGATTTTCTCGAGCTGGTAGAGGCTCCCAGCCCAAGCCCCTGCCGCCCCTTTAAATGCACCTGGAACTGTATGGGGGAGGGGGGAGGGGACCTGTGTTTTGCTTGCTTGTTTGTTTTGGGTGGGATGGTGCTTTGTCAGAGAGGGAGCACTGAGTGTTCTCCCGTTTTAGTTTGGGCTTTACTGAAAGCAGAGCCAGGCAAGGAGATTTACACTGCAGTGGGAGAACTTGGATTAGACACTGGGAAGAACCGTCGCCTCACCCTTGATGATGATGTAAAGGTAGTGTGTGAGTCGCTCAGCCGTGTCCAACTCTTGTGACCCCATGGACTGTAGACCGTCAGGCTCCTCTGTCCATGGGATTCTCCAGGCAAGAATACTGGAGTGGGTTGCCATTCCCTTCTCCAGGGATCTTCCCAACACAGGGACTGAACCCAGGTCTCCTGCATTGCAGGCAGATTCTTTACTGTCTGAGCCACTAGCGAAGCCCTGTGAAGGGTGACTCAGGAACAAATCTCAACACTATTATCTCCCTCCAGTCTCCCTGCTACCTCCACTCCAGCCCAGCTGGTCCTCATTCTGTCCCTTGAAAGTGCCATTACCCTTATTGTCTTCTCTGCCTTGCCTGCCCTTCCCCCACACTTCTGGCTCCTTCAGACACCAGTTCCCCTCCTCAGGGGACCTCTCCATCTAAATGGTCCACCTACTAGATTATAAGCTTCACAAAGGCTGGAATCCTTTCTATTGCTTTCCCCACTCGTACCCGACACCCAAAACAGCACCTGGATCTTACGACGCACTCACTAATAATTCTATTTTATTATTTTTAATTTTATTGAAGTATAGTTGATTTGTAATGTTGTGTTAGTTTCAGGTATGCACCAAAGTGATTCTGTTATACATATATTCATTCTTTTTCAGATTCTTTTCCCATACAGGTTATTACAGAATATTGAGTAGAGTTCCCGTTGCAGATCCTCGTTGACTATCTATTTTATACATAGTCGTGTGTGTATGTTACATAATTTTTTGAATGTGGGAGTGAGTTAGTTAACATGCTCAGTTGTGGTGGCCCAGAAGTGACCCTAGGTAGGCTCAGCTGAGGTCAGTCTGGGAGATCTTGCCGCGAGAAGGGAGAGCATGGGTGTAATACTGGACTTCGGATCGTTGGCCAATGCAAGGATTGAATGACATAATGCCGGCAATGTGCTCAGCTCGGGGCCTAGAACATTATCGAAGGCTCGGTAAGTGTTGGCCGCTGTTAGGCTCAGACGTGCTCTGTGATGCTCCATGTGGGAGACGCTCCTGAGTGCTGGGGCTGGTGCCTGGCTTTCTGGGCTGAAGATGGGTGGGTACCAGGCCTGGGATCGAGGTTGTCTGAGCTGGCCCTACTGTGGAGGCTGCTGGTGCGGAGGTCAGGGACAGCATGCTCCCAGGGGCCGGGAAAGACTGCTTGCCTGCATTGTCTGTGAGCCTCTGAGGACTTTGCAGACAAGCACAGAATACAGCCGCTGAGAATGTGGACTCTGGAGCTGGCTTCCTGAGTTTGAATCCTGGCTCTACTGTTTGCTAGTTGGCAGCTTACCTAACTTCCTGAAACCTTGGTTTTCATATCTGTGAAGTTGGGACAATAGTGACGCCTGGTTCACAGGACCCACTCAGCTTCGTAAGGACTTTATAAGAATGAATCAAGCACTTAGACCCAGGCCTGGTATGAAGTGCTTCATGGGTGCTGGTCAGTTACATCAATACCAACAGCAATGATTTTGTTGTTGACTCTGGATGTTCTGGGCTGAACGGTGCCTTCCACCCCCTCTTCCCACAGATCTCATTTGCTGAAGCCCCAAACCCCAGCAATTCAGAATGGGAACTTATTTGAAGATAAGGCCTTTTCCCTGGTGGCTCAGATGGTAAAGAATCTGGGTTCCATCCTTGTGTCAGGAAAGATACCCTGGGGAAGCAAATGGCAACCCACTCCAGTATTCTTGCCTGGAGAATTCCATGGACAGAGGAGCCTGGTGGGCTACAGTCCATGGGGTAACAGAGAGTCAGATGGGACTGAGCTACTAGTACTTTCATACTTTCAAGGCCTTTAAAGACGTGATTAGATTAAAGTGAGGCATCAGGGTGGGTCCTAAAACAATCCTCATAAGAAGAGATTGAACACACAGGGATTCACCAGGGATGTGGGCACACAGGGCAAAGGCCAGGCCAGGACGCAGAGAGAAAGCCATCTACAGCCAAGGAGAGGCCTCAGGAGAAACCAAAGTGGCTGACACCTTGATCTTGGACTTCCAGCCTCCAGAATTGTAAAAAGATAAACACATCTCTATTGGTGAAGCCAGCCACATGTGGCATTTTGATATGACAGCCTGAGCAACCCAATATACTAGGTGAGGAAACTGAGACACCCAGAGAACTGGGTTGAGTGTCCTCACCCTCCAGGACATCCCAAGGGTGGGGACAACCACTGCGCAGGCCAGGCCTCCCTCTGTCTGCACCTTCCTGAGCCCACCCACAGCTCCCGGGCCTCGGCCCTCTCTCCTGCATGAGGGTCATCATCGATGTGGCCAGAGTTCCTTCACTTGGTCTGTTGGTGATTTGCTCATTGAATCAGAGCAGCTAAGGAGGCAGAGGTCAGCCTTCTTGAGATCTGTGCCTGGTGATAAGGAAGCAAATAAGTAAGAGGGCGGCCTTCTTGGGCACCACCACAAACACAACATCTCCACTATGGGACGGTGGGCTGGGGGCCAAGCTAAGCTCTTTCCAAGGATGTTATCAGTTATTTTGCTTCAGTCACAAGGATGGTCTGAGGAGAATGAATGGGAGGGTGTGGTTGACTCTGTAAATCTTCACCACATCTAGACTGGGGAAACAGCTCAAAGCACTGGACCCGGTGGTGGGGCATCTGCAGCCCGCCCCCCCACCCCCCCATCTCCTTAGACTGAGAGGCCCTCAAAAAGCTAGTCTGGAGGGCCCGTAGAAGCATCCTATTTTACACAGGGGGGACTTGAGTCCCCAGGAAGGCCCCATTAGTTCCAACATAGCAGGAGAACTGTTGAGTTTCAGAAACAGGGACAAACTGGAAAGGGTTCAGAAGTGAGATTTAGGAAAAGGTTGCTTGAATCTATCCTGCAGGGCCTTCCCTGGCGGTTCAGTGGCTAAGACTCTTTGCTCCCAATACAGGGGGCCCAGGTTCGATCCCTGGTCAGGGAACTAGATCCCACATGCGGCAACTAATGATTCTTCGTGCTGCAACTAAGACCCAGGGCAGCCAAATACATAAATAAATAAATATTTTTAAAAAGAGACACCATCCCAGGAAATCAAGTGAAGAAATAAGTAGTTCAGCTTGGAGAAGGTCAGGCAATTCAGAAGGATTGCTGGGGGCCAGAGGATGCAGAAGGGGGCTCTTAGGAAGGAGCCGACAGAGCAGCAGAATGGTTCACAAAATTTAAGGAAGTCTCTTCCACAAAATAATCATAAACTTGGATTCCACTGGGCTGTCTTCAGCCTCTGTCCACCTCACCTTCAGCTCCCAACTCTGCCTGGTCCTTGGAGTCTTACATTCCCCCTTTTCAGTCAGAGCCAACCGCAGAGGAGCAGGCAGGAATGGGACTGCCTGATTGGAGCTGGGAGTGCCTGAGGGTGGGGCCAAGTGGTTGACTGACAGGAAGGGTCGTCTGCCTTGGCCAGAGCGGTGGCTGCCGGGAGAGGCCAGACGCTTACTGCGGGGGCAGCGTGGGTGGGCAGAGGCTCCAGAG
Organism: Dama dama; assembly: GCF_033118175.1. Taxonomy (NCBI): domain Eukaryota; kingdom Metazoa; phylum Chordata; class Mammalia; order Artiodactyla; family Cervidae; genus Dama; species Dama dama. The sequence continues at coordinate 105,234,426 of NC_083700.1, forward strand.
CAGCTGGTCAGCTGGGGGCCTTTGGCAGTGGCGGCCGCTCTGCTCAGCTGGTGAAGTGATGTTCTCCTCTGATTGAGCTAATTATGCTGATTGAATTTCCTCCTCTCTTCAGGGCCTCCTCCTGCCTCCTCCTCTCTCCTGTCTCTCCCCTCCCCTCTCCCTTTAGAGAGAAAGGGAAAGGTTTCCTTAATGTGACTGGTAATTGTTATGCACACAGTGTCAGATGTTAATGCAGGCCGTGATTGACAGCTAATCAGCCCATCAGCTGTACAAAAAGAGTGAATAACTCGGTAATTTGATTTCCCCTGATTCCCCTGCGTGGGATGGCAGGAAAGTCTAAATTAGCAATCAGGGAGCCTGTGGCAGATCCTGGAGGGTGGTGGTGGGGATCGAGGGGCTGCGGGTGCAGCTGCAGGTATCCAGGGTGGGGGAGCCCCCTCTGACCTCGACTTGGGTGGTTGGAGGAGAGGCTTTGTGAGCTGCACAGACTTCGAAGAGACGCTGGCAGTGGGTTAAATCCCCATCCTGAGGGCCACCCCTCCCTTGCTGGAGGTTGGGGAGAAGGCTTGTACTGATCTCCAGCCCCTGCTGGGGCCTGGGCTGGGGGTGCGCTCATCCTGTTATCTAGGCGACCACCACGGGGTGGCTGGGATAAGGCAGGGAGGTGCCCGCACCCCTTTCTTTTGGAGCTGGTTGCCAGGGTTTCCACTGTGTGACCCAAATTCTTCCAATTCAGAGAAATAGTTGTCCCCCCACTCAGCTTCTGGGAGATTCCATTCAGTTAGAATGGCGCACAAGAGAAGCACATGTGGGTTATTTGGTCCCCAGTGAAGCCATCTCCAGTCCTCTTGGGCAGGCAGTTGTAGCTAATCACAGCATCCACTGGGGACCCGCTGTGGCCCAGGACCCGTGTTTTGTCTGCATCCGTTGAATAGAGGAAGAAAGATTGAGCACCTGCTCCAAGTCCTACGGTGAGAAAGTGGTGGATTCGAACCCAGGGTAGGGCCAGCTTCTTGGCTGTGGCGGCGGAGGCGGGCTGAGCAGCGGTTTCCAACTTGGTCCAGCCTTAGGCGGCCACGTCCTGGCTAAAAGACCTCCCATCCCTCCCCATGAGGCCCTAACCCTGGAAATCCCCAGCTCGAGACATGGCTGTGAGTATCTATAGTCATACAGACATGTGTGTGAATGTCTGTCCTTTTATAGATGGGGAAATTGAGGCCCAAGGAGGAAAGGGACCTGCCTGAAGCCTCTTGAAGAGCTACTGACCCACCTGGAGCTGGAGCCCGGTCCTCCTGCCCAGCCAGCAGTGACCAACCCTGACCTCCGTCTTTGTCCTGTCTGTCCTTCTGTTCCTAGCTGCCCCCTCCAACCCACCCCCGCCCCCAGGGGTCTGGGGTAGAGACAGGACACAGTAGTCACAATCTGGGTCCTCAAGGGAGCTTGGAAGACTGGGTTTGCAGGGGAACACCAGCCAAATGGAGCAAGAGTTGAGAAGGAAAGCTGGGAAATGGCCTTGGGAGGGGCTGTGGTCAGATCTGAGTTAGGAGGAGGTGTAGGCCAGTAGAGGTGGAAATCTGGAGAAGCCACATCCCTGGGAACAGTTGCATGACCGATTTTGTTCCAGCGGATGTGCTGATGAAAGGGTAATCACCCCTCATTGTGCAGAGGACGAAACTGAGGCTCTGAAAGGGACAAAGGAGATGTTCAAGGTCACACACTGAGGAAGAGGAAAGTCCAGATTCTGCTTTGTGCTGAAATTCCCCCTTGTTTCCCTGAGAGACACAGCGGAGGCCAGGGGAGAGGAGGAAGAGGTGGGGGCCGGAGCAGCCACAGTCAGGAGCCCAAGCTTTGCGGAGAGGCACGAGGGCCGTTGAGTGGGGCTCACTGAGCTGAGGAACTCAAATATTTACCTGTCTCTCAGTCAACAAGTGTTTATTGGGAAAGTGCTGTGTATAAGGCTCTGAGCTACCCCAGTGAGCCAAGCAGATGACTGGCCCACTTTTATGGAGTTTACTGCCCAGCATGTGTGTCTGTGTGTGAATATACATGTGTATGCGTGCAGGTACGTGTGCACGGTGGGAGGAGGTGGGCGATAGTAATCACAATACTGGCAGGAATGATTGTAGCCCACGCTGATGGAGCCCTTATTACCTCAATTATTCCTTCCTGCAGCCCTTTGGTGGTACTCCTATTCTCCCCATTTCACAGACAGGAAAATAGAGGCATCTTGAGGTTAAGTGGAAACAGTGGCTGACTTTATTTTTCTGGGCTCCAAAATCACTGCAGATGTGATTGCAACCATGAAATTAAAAGATGCTTACTCCTTGGAAGGAAAGTTATGACCAACCTAGACAGCATATTTTAACAGGGGGACGCTCACAGCCCAGAGAAGTCAGACCATGGAAACATCACCAGAGACGCTGGGGTTGGCAGCCCACAGGCCTCTGAGAAGGCTGAGGGTGAGCACAGGACTGACTGGCCTAGACAGCCCAGAAGCCAGCCCCTGGGGCCCCCTCATGGTGGGAGAGGGGCGCTCAGGACGTCAGCTCCGGGCCTCACTACCTGCACAACCCTGGGCACACGATGCCTCCTCTGAGCTGCATTGCCCCATGTGGCAGAGGGGGTCCTAAGCCAGTTTTCTGGGGCCACGTAGGGGATGAAATGACACGATGAACAGCAAGTGCTTTGCAAAGTCTCCAATGCTCCAGGCATGTCCACAGTCCTCCCAGCATCCCCCAGCAGAAACTTTATCCTTCCCACCACACACATCACAATTCGCTGTTGCTGCTGCTGCTAAGTCGCGTCAGTTGTGTCTGACTCTGTGCGACCCCATAGACGGCGGCCCACCAGGCTCCTCTGTCCCTGGGATTCTCTAGACAAGAATACTGGAGTGGGTTGCCATTTCCTTCTCCCATAATCTGCTAGTATATATTTATCTGTGTGACTAGTAACAGTGCTGGCCTTGTAGCCAAGCAGCCCAAGTTCAGAAGCCAATTCTACTCTTTCTTAATTGTGTGGTCTAGGGCCAGTCACTCAACCTCAGTTCAGTTCAGTTCAGTCACTCAGTCGTGTCTGGCTCTTTGCGACCCCATGAACCGCAGCATGCCAGGCCTCCCTGTCCATCACCAACTCCCAGAGTTCACTCAAACTCATGCCCATTGAGTCGGTGATGCCATCCAGCCGTCTCATCTTCTATGGTCCCCTTCTCCTGCCCTCAGTCTTTGCCAGCATCAGGGTCTTTTCAAATAAGTCAGCTCTTCGCATCAGGTGGCCAAAGTATTGGAGTTTCAGCTTCAACATCAGTCCTTCCAATGAACACCCAGGACTGATCTCCTTTAGGATGGACTGGTTGAATCTCCTTGCAGTTCAAGGACCCGCTCCCGCTGGTCATAGGGCTGGGCCCCAGAAATGCTCCCACACCCAGACACTCACTTGGGACACGTGGCTTCTCTCCGCCCCTACCTGTTCACACCCAACCCACACACAAACACACAAGCACAGAAGTCCCAGCTCACAGATGTGTACAGTCACACACAGGCAAACACATTCATGCCTAGCAGATGCACCAAGCGCTCACACATACACACGGCTCACACTCATACGCACAGAGCACAACTAGATGAGCCGGGGGCCAGGCACCCTGGAATTCTGTCTGTTAAGCCTTTGCGACCTTGAACCAGGTCGCCTTTTATTTTCTAAGTGCTTTCTGGTAACTCCCCCCATCTCCTCACCTCTGGAAGTGATCGCCCCTTTCCCTCCATGCACAGCCCCCATCTCAGCACTTACAGTCTGCTGCTTCCTCTGCAGACTGGACCACACCCTCCCGGGGGGCTACCTGGGCCTGACCGCAGGGTTGGGCGGACTCTTAACCCTCCAAACAGATGCCTGACCACCCTCCTTTGCACAGGCCTTGTTTCTCCTCCCAGGCTCTGACCCAGTGTCTCTCACCAAGGATCTTGTTAAAATATAGATTCTGATTTTTGTAGCTCTGGGGGCTGAGATTCTCCATTTCTAACAAGCTCCCAGGTGATAGGATGCTACTGGCTTGTGGACACACTCTGAGTTCCAAGACTCACTTCTTAGACCCACCCCACCATCCCCTCTGCCACTGCCCGCAAACAAAAATGGCTTGAACTCTGCTAAGGACAGGGATGTTCCTACCTGTGTGGTGAGGTTCCTTTACCATACAAATCCTGAGACTCAAATCCTCTTTTCTCTACCAGGTTGAGTTCCATCTCCAGGTAGCCTTCAGGGACTGCAAACAAAGGTTAAGTCCTTCTGGGTTTATGTCCCCCTGGCTGCATGACCTGGGGCTGTCTTCAGTGAGCCTGGGGCTGTCTCCTGTGACTAGTCAAAGGTTGGTAAGTTCCCCCCTAAAAGGCAGTGAGAACTGCATGCAACATTCCAGGGAAGTCTGGCCTGAGTCGGTGCAGGGAGGCAATGACCTCCCTTAATTTATACATTATACTTCTATGTTGTTGCTTAGTTGCTAAGTCATGTCCAACACTGCAAGCCCATAGACTGTAGCCCAGGCTCCAATTCCATAGAATTTTCCAGGCAAGAATACTGAAGTGGGTTGTCACTTCCTTGTCCAGGGGATCTTCCTGATCCAGGGCTCAAACCTGTATTGCCTACACTGCAGGTGGATTTTAGTGACTGTAATTATAGAGTTAGGTTTCCAAAGAAAACAAGGTTTTGTTGTTGATGTTTAGTAGCTCAGTCATGTCCGATTCTCTGCGACCATGGACTGTATAGCCCATCAGACTCCAATGTCCATGGAATTTCCAGGCAAGAATACAGGAGTCAGTTCAATTCAGTCACTCAGTCCTGTTTGACTCTTTGAGACCCCATGGACTGTAGCACACCAGCCTTCCTGTCCATCACCAACTCCTAAAGCTTGCTCAAACTCAATTCCATCGAGTTGGTGATGCCATCCAACCATCTCATCCTCTGTCATCCCCTTCTCCTCCTGCCTTCAATCTTTCCCAGCATCAGGGTCTTTTCCAATGAGTCAGATGGCCAAAGTATTGGAGCTTCAGCTTCAGCATCAGTCCTTCCAATAAGTATTCAGGACTGATTTCCTTTAGGATTAACTGGTTTGATCTCCTTGCAGTCCAAGGAACTCTCAAGAGTCTTTTCCAACATGATGGTTCAAAAGTATCAATTCTTCTGTGCTCAGCTTTCTTTATGGTTCAACTCTCACATACGTATACAACTACTGAAAAAACCATAGCTTTGACTACATGGATCTTTGTCAGTAAAGTAATGTCTCTGCTTTTTAATATGCTGTCTAGGTTTGTCAGCATATTAATATGGGAGCATATTTGTCAGAATAATACAGGAGTGGGTTGCCATTTTCTTAGGATATATCTTAGGACATATCCTGAGATGAACTAAATTTCTTTAGCCATCACCTCCCTCTACTGGCCCACATTTACCTCATGGGCACCTACGGGCCCTGGAGCTTTGCCCTCACACACGTTCTTCTTATGTAACAGCCCTGTTGTTGTTTAATCTCTCAGTTGTGTCCAACTCTTAGTGACCCCATGGACAGTAGCCTGCCAGGCTCCTCTGTCCATGAGATTTCCCAGGCAAGAATACTGGAGTGAGTTGCCATTTCCTTGACCATGTAAGAGCCCTAGTAGGTGACAGTTTTGTTCCACAACCGTTCCAAGGAATGTGCTCAGTAAGCAGGGCCCCCTCCTTCTTCCCTGCTGCCCATGCAATGGACTCAAGAGATCTCTGCAGTTTCCCTGTTGGCTGACCCCTCGGTGCATTCTCTTTAGCACACGTGGAACTCCTTCAGCATTTTTGTCTTAACCTGTTCCCTGCTGCCCTTTGCAATTCAGGAAATACAAACCCTGCTTGCTTTTTATTTTTGTCTTTGTTGGACTTCAGGAACCTGCTGCAGCAGGAGAAGTTCTAGATCAGGGGAACTGATACAAATGCTTAACCTGTCTTTTCTTGAGGAGTCACTTTAGTGGCCCGGCTTTGAGGACAGACCATGTGCCATGAGCGGGCAAGGCTCTGTCTGCCTGTGTCATTGCCTGAACTCTAAAGTCCTCCAGAGAAAGGGCAGGAGAAGATGGAGGCTTTTGGAGCACTTTGTGCATTCACTCTTTAGTTATGCATTCATTCGGTAGATCTGTATTAAGTAACCATCCTGGCCAGGCACTGCTGTGGTCCTGGGGAAACAGGAGAGAATAAGATAGAAGAGGTTCCTGTTTTCATGGTCTAGTGATATCCAATTGGGGTGACAGACAAGATAACCAAATAAAGATAGAGGAGGGGAAAAAAAACGATAGAGGAGAAGAAGCCGCTTTAGTCAAAGATAGTATATGGCATACTGGTTAAGGACCCAGACTCTGAAACTAGAGTATCTGGGTTCAAACCCTAATCTGGCCCTGGGCAAGTTAACAGTCTCAGGTGGTGCTAGTGGTAAAGAACCTGCCTGGCAACAAGAAGCATAAGAGACATGGGTTCTATCTTTGAGTTGGGAAGATCTCCTGAAGGAGGGCGTGGCAACCCACTCCAGTATTTTTGCCTGGAGAATCCCATGGACAGAGAAGTCCTACAGCCCATGGGGTCGCTCACAAATAGTCGGACACAACTGAAGTGACTTAGCATGCACACACACAAGTTAACGGTCCAAGCTTCAGTTTTCTTATTCCCTGGGTTGTTATAAAGTACCTGGAGTAGTGTTGGCCCAATGTAATTCTTCTTATTACCTGGGGCTGTCTAAAATGGCTTCTTTGAAGAGGTGATATTTAAGGTTAAGCAGGAGCCAGCCTGAAGTGATATTTAAGGTTAAGCAGGACAAAGTAGAACAGCAAGTGCAAAGATTCTGAGGCAAGACAAAGCTTGTCTTGTTTTGGGGAACTGAAAGAAAGCCAGTGTGGCTGGAGAGGGTGAGTGGAGGGAGAGAAGATCAAATTCGGGTTGAGGGGGCAGGCAGTCAAGTGGTCTGGCTGGGAAGTCACTGTCGGTGGTTTGGAATATAAACTAAGGCCAATGGGGCGTCACTGAAGGGTTCTAATTAGGGATATGGTCTGGTTTGCTTTTTCAGCCTTGTGTGTGCTGGTGCAGGGGTGGCTTGCAGGGAGCCAGGAGGAGGGGAGAGCTGAGGACTAGAGTCCCAGTCCTAGGCAGGCTCTGAGCTAAACCCATCCACCCAGCCTGGAACTCTTGCCAATATGAGTGTTTGGAGAAGACCTCCCCACTGTTTCTGGATCTTAACCCACCAGGGCCCTGAAGGGAGAAGCAAAGATGCCTGGAGGGGATCTTTTAAGGGATGTTGTTTTGCATCTTAATTGCATGCTAAAAGGCCCGTGGGCAGGGCCAGCTGCAAAGCATTAGCCGCCACCAACTCGGGTGACACAGGCCACAGAGTCTTAAAATATTTATTTTTTGGTGCACTTGGAATTCAGCATCTGCGAGGGAGCCACCGCCAGGAAGAGAGAAGCAGAAGCAGAAACCTGTTGGCAACAGCAACCTGGAAAACAACGCAGGGCTGGGCGGGTCCTGCCTCCTGCACTGGGAGCTGGAGCAGTGCTCTGCGGTGGCTGCTAGTGGCTTGCGCTTGGCTGCCTGGCCCTCCCAGGCACCTCTGGGAGATCAGATTGTGGCTTCCTCTGTTACAAATTGATTTTCCGCCTTATAGTTTGGGCCTGTAGTTTGCAGTCCATCTCACATTGCTTCTGGGTCCATTTGAGGGGGAAAAAAAAATCTAACTTTGAGTCCTGGACATGAGTTTAGTGGGCATATTCTGTGTGCAGCTGCAGTGACGTACAGATCTGATTCTCCCCAGGCACGTCGGCAGCGTGGTTGGAGGAGGGTGGAGCTGCAATTCACCCCTGCCACCGGCCAGCACTGTCACCTTGGCCAAGGCACTGTACCTCTCTGCCTTTTGTCTAAAAAGCAGGATGGAAGCTCCTGCCTCACAAGGCTGTCTCGAGGCTTATATGAGGTTATTCATGCAAAGCATCTGGGGCAGTGCCTAGACCATCTGAGATTATTAGTGCATTTTCTAGGGCGTGAGCCCTGCTCAGGGGCGGCCCCCTTATATATGACCCATGGGGAAGCTGGCCATGGACTCCTGGGCACTTGGACACGGGAGAAGGCTCTGGTTGGGGACAAGACTCAGGGAAGTGGGGTTGAGCAGGGGAACATGCATCACCCCACCCCTCTTTCATAGGCATGACTGCTTGGAGATGGGGTTGGGAGGGGATCTTAAATGTTCGATGACTCAGATCCATCTCTTTTATCTTGGAGCGTCTGCCAAGGCAGGGAGCAGGGCTAGATTACCATGAAGTGCTCCTAATTTGCAGAGAGAGATAAGGAGCTCATCAGGACTGAGGGAGGGGGTGCTGTTCTTCCCCAGCAGCTGCTGTGAGCTGGTCCTAGGTGAGCCAGCCACTCTGGGCTGGGGGTGGGCTGCCTGAGCTCTCTCTGCCTCAGTGCCCCATCACTGGGTGACCTCAGACCTGGTCTCCACGGCGGGATGTTGCAGGGGAGGGACTGATACTCCTAGGCAGAGGTGCGGAGAGAGAGGTATGGACACAGAGAAGCCTGAACTCATATTTCTGAAAACTGGACCAGTTATCAGCTTTGTGCATGCCGGTCCTGCCCGGGGATATATGACTGTAAGTTGGAGGCTGTGCCGCCTTTGATCTAGCCCTCTTCCTTAGCCATCCCACCCAGACCCCTCAGGGGCAGGGCAGGGTGATCCAGTCGCCTTTAATTACTGGGACTTGCTCACCCTGGCACCTGGATTCCTGGTGCCCAAAGGTCACAGGGCTGATCTGGAGAAGGACTTCCAGAGGAAGCCCCAGGAGGGGCTGGTGCCATCCTAGCTTCAGGAGGCCTGTAGGGAGAGGCTTCTGCTCAAGGCCCACTTTCCTGGCTTGATTACAAAGCAGACCCTGGCCTTGGGAGGTGGACAGGCCTGGACAGGAAGGGACAGGATGCTGACATTTTTTAGGCTCAGAAGGAGGTCAGGTGGGCAATAGAAAGGTCTAGTGGTGGGGAGTCGGTGGGGAGGGCTTCCCTGGTGTCCAGTGGTTAAGAATCCACCTTGCAATACAGGGGATGTGGGCTCGATTCCTGGTTGGGGAGCTAAGACCCCACATGCTGCAGGGTAACTAAGCCCCCATGCCACAACTACCGATCCCAGGCACTCTGGAGCCCACGCACCACAACTAGAGAGCTCACACACTGCAGTGAAAATCCCAAGTGCTCCAACTAAGAAGACGTTGTCCTTCACAAAGCAGTCCTGAGAAGGGGGAACCATCATGCCCATTCTACAGATGAGGAAGCTGAGACCCAGAGAGGGCAGTCCAGGAGGACCCAGGATGGGGATGCTGCTCTTCAGACATGGAGGCCTGTTGTTGCTCTTCTCAAAAGCCAGGCTGGGCTAGGACAGGACAGAATCCAACAACTATCCCTAGTTCTCATTGGCCTAACACCAGGGGAGACCACCGACTGCATCTTCATGTCGTCAAATCCTGTCTGGATCCCCAGGCTCACATCATATTCCTCCTTTCCCGGGAAGCTCTCCCGCTCTCTCTGGTGAGCTGTGCTCCCCTGAACACCCTCTCCTTGTCTACAGGGAAGGTAGCACCCAATCCCAGGGAGACAGACAGTCACGAAAGCCCCACTGGCACTGTCCCTATCTCCTAGACTTTAGGCACGGTGGAACTACAATGTTTGAGGTTTACAGATTTCTCAGATATAGCAGTAGATTTATTTATTTTTTATCTCGTAGGAAGAATTGTGAAGTTTACATCATTGCGAAATAAACTGAACTGTGACTTCTGTTTCATGATTGATGTGGGTCCTTTGTGTATTTTTGATAGTTCTTTCATTGACAGTTACAAGAGCTTCATTCCCTCTGTGGGGGATGGTTTCGTGTGCACCTTCCCTCTCTGAATGCTTTGCTTGTATTAAAGATGAGGAAATCATCATTCAGGGGGGTGATTGACCCAGGATCACATGGTAGATCCAAAATTTGAAGCCAGTTATCTGGTCTTAAGCCTACGCATGGTCTTTATATTATACTTACTCATTCATTTATTCAAGAAATAGTCTTTAGGTCTTGCTATGTGCCAAATTCTGTGCCAGGTACTAAGAACAGAGTGACGAGCAAGTTTTTATTCCAGCCTTAAATCCTTTTAGTGTTTCCCTTCTTCTCCGACTCCTACTGGATTATAACTTTCCGTGGTGGAGCCCACGCTTTCTCAACATCTCCTTCCCTGCGTCTACTGCACCACTTTGAATTTGAAGTGTGACTAGTTAAGGAGAGGTTCTATCAGTGACTGGTTTGGGTGGTAATGTAGCAGGAACTGGCCTTAAGGTCCGTGGAGAACAGAACCTGACCAGATACAGAAGTTGGATGGAAAGTGATTAGAAGCCTTGGTGGAAAATAAGGAATGAGGTCTACACAGTAAAGAAGCTGTTTGGTTTTTCTCACCCTGCTTCTCTTTTTTTGGCTGCACATCATGTAGAATCTAGGTTCCCTCATCACAGATTGAACCCAGGCCCCCTTCAGTGGAAGCACAGAGTCCTAACCACTGGACCACTAGGGACTCCCCAGAGCTGATCGACTTTTAACAACAGGTCCTTTCCACCCCTTGCCAGCCCCAGACTTCTCCCTTGTCCCCTCCATGGCCCTCGAAGAGTTAAACCCCAGCCACTGCCTTCCTGCCTGGTGAGCCAGGTGATGGGATTGAAGTTAACGGTAATTTGAACAAGTCTGGTCAACTAGAAATACATAAGGAGATTGAAACATGAAAATGTCCTAGAAATTTACACAATTGATATATTGTAGCTCAGTCAGCTGTTAACTCCATTGTATGAAAAGTGGCTGAAATAATTGGTAACCAATCTCACATTTGTTTACTGAACCTTTGCGAAGAAGGACATAGAGGAGTTGGCCGTGTGACAGGAATACCCCTCACGGCCCCAGCATGACCCTCAGAGCAATCCCTCCCCAGGCACGAATCACTGCTTGGTGGGTCATTTAAGTGCTGGGCCATCTTCTGGGCACTGGGGACGCGATGGTCAACCTGGAGCCTGCTTGCTATTGGGAGAAACTGACCATGATGGGTACATGAATACTTGGGTGATAAAGTCAGGAGGTGAGGAGCACTAGGGAGAAAAGAGGGCAGGGGGAGTGGGTGAGGGGGAGGCTAGGAGAGCTTCTGGACAGGTCCCGCGGGATTTTAATTCTTAAACTGTTCCAAGTGCAGGCCTCACGTGGCTCTCTGCTCTACAGTTCCTGTTCTATTGTATTTGCTAGCTGTATATCTTTGGAAATCTGACTTGACCTCTCTGAGCTTCAGCTGTCTCGTCTGTCAAGTGGGAATAAGACCTGTCACAGGGTTATCTGGGATAAAATGTGTTAAAGCTCACTGTTCACTGTAAAGCATTCAGTATAAACATGTGAATTGTTAGGACTGCAATTGTGGTACAAGGTCATTCATTCATTCATTCATCTATTCTTTCCTTGGCCAAATATTTATCATGCTCCTCCTATATGCATTGAAGGGCATTCCACTCTTGATTTGTTATTCTGCCCTAAGCATTGAAAAACTTTGGCCTAGTTGAGATTGGGCTGGAATATTTAAATAAGACTTTACCGGAGGTTTGGGGAGAGCAGGGAAATGAACACAGTGTAATTCATAGGTTGTGTGTAAATGAGCTTGTACGTATGTCTGTGTCTATGTGTGTATGTGTGTATTTGTGTGTGTGTGTGTGAGAGTATGAGTGTGTGTAGGTGTTAGGGAATCATGCTTCATTGCAGGAGACTTTGCCCTATTTGGGGTCAGTAATATTTCCAAACCTCTCAGACCCACCCCCTATAACCCTGCAGGGCACAGTACAACCCAGAGGGTGCCATTCCCATTTGGCAGATGACATGGAGGCTTCTCAGAGCCTCTGGCTTAGTGAGACCAGCACCACACACGTGAAGCTCCTAGCCCAGCCTCCACATCACACAGCATCCTGTATATCCCATTTCCACTTGTTGGAGCTTCGGAGACCCTCGGCTTCTGTCTCATCCACTTTAGGGGTGGATGAGGACCTGGCCTGGCAGGAGTTGGTGTGCTCCCCCAGCCCCCACCAGCATTGCTACCTGCTTTTCTTGGCTTCAGGCCTGGGCACATACAGTCCGCCACAGGCCAGTATGGCCCCTCAGCGTGGGGCCATGGAAAGAGCTTTGCAGCCAGACCCTGGCTGAGACCAACCTCTCTGACCCTCAGTTTTCACGTCTGTAATATGTTCCTAACTTCCTATGATTGCAGGGCCATTGTTAGGAGTAAGGGATAATAGACCTGGAGCCCCTGCATGGGGCCTGGCCTCTAGTAGCTATTTAGGGCACACTTATTCCCTTTATCCCCCAATGCTGCCACTATTCCTGGTAAGAGGGGCTTGTGGTTCTGATAATTCTTCCAGGACAGAAACCCAGTCCTGAACTTTTGTCCAGGAGAATGGAACCCTGGGTTTTATGCTCGGTTCCTGCCAGATGCCTTCTTCCTTGTGGCAGGACCATGCCCCCTTCCTGGGCACCTGGCAACTGCCTGGAGACCTGAATGTATTCCTACTCAGCCTTGGTCATAATGCTCTGACCCTTCCATCCAGCTCTGAGTGTTGCTTCTGTCCAGAAACACCTGTTGCACTGCCTCCAGCCTCCACTGGGCTCTGAGGAGGTGGGAATCCTGGTGACATGGCTGACTCCTCCATATTCTCCTTTGTGAAGGTTCAGGAAACAAGTGTGAGGTTGATTGCAAAGTGTTTCCACCTCTATGTGGCTCTCTATGATGGTCCTACCTGCTCAATACTCTGCATCAGTTGCTAGCATCTTCTACCCAACCCGTTCCCTCCAGCTCACTCTATCCCCGTTCTCTACTGGTTCACCCACTGTGGGATTCCCATGTATTAGGACAAAACCTTCCATCCACTCATGTGTGTTCTGTTCTCTGGAGTTGCACATCATGAGTCCCATCCCTCCTACCTGTGGTGCTCTTTAGAGTAGTGGTTCTCCACCTTGACTTCACACTAGAAGCACCTGGGGAACTTTAAAAAAAATACTAGTGCCTAGGTCCATCTGAGACCAATTGGAACAGAATTTCTGGGGGAGAGGTCTGGGTATGAGTGTTTTCTAAACTTCCTCTAGATGATTCTAAGAAACAGCCAGGGCTGAGAACCATTGCTTTAGAAGATGAATGATTGCTAGCTGTGCTTTTCCCCATCCTCATCTCCTAGGAGATGCTTGTAAATTTCATAGGATTCTGTTTTTGAACTTTCATCATTCTAGTCACTGTTCACATTATAGGTGACTGCCTAGGTCAAGACTAAAACCTCCTTTGCTCATAATATTATACCTCTATTAATATGACCCCAAATCAAATGAGCTCTTTCTGTCTATACCCCACTCCATGACTTATTTAAGGTCACTTGCCTCTTCCCTTCAACAGCTTCTCTATTTTTCTACTGTTTCCACCAACATGACAATGCCTCTTCAAATAGAATGAAAAGTTAACTCCACAAAAACATGCAATCACTTCCAGGAAAACCTTCCCAGACTTGGCGCAACCTTCTGCACGGTTCAGAGTGATTACTGGATCTCCTTTTGTTTCAACAGGTCTATCCCGAGGTTAGCTCCATTCATCGCCCCTGATTTGGGATGCACATAACAGGTTTCTAACTCCCATACATTCAATACCTGCTCTTCTTAAACTTAAATAACAGATTCCATTAAAAGAGCATTAGCAAGGCACTCCCGTAATTAATCTTCTCCAAAGAACTAATAGTTCAGAAGGCACGCAGTGGAGCAAGGGCATCATACATCACTAAGCTCATTTATCCTAATTGATTTATCTAAGAACTGCTGGGGCAGCTGGCCTTGTGCCCGCTGACCCACGGTGGGGGCCCCGTGGGTGCTTGGAGTTGGGAAAAGCAGTAGTGTGGCTGGAGCCGGGGCTGGCGTCATCCTGATCACAAGGCAACAAACAACATAATGGGCCAGCCTCAGAGGCGGGCCAGCTCGGGGAAGCTTTTAGAGGCTCTCAGCAGCCCTTGTAGTGCACCCAGATTATACACGGAGCTATTTCACATCATTAAACCCCCCTGCTTTGTCCTGGGTGCTGCATGCTCTCTCTGCATCAGGCTGGGCTTCAAAGTAACTGCTTTGCCAAAGCAGATGTAACTATGGTGGCAGGATGACCCTGGAGCACAGAGATGCATTTGCTAGCTGTTTGTTTGCTTGCTTGCTGGCCTCCCAGACCTGGAGCTGGGGATGATGCACTGAGGACCTGCATCTTCTCAGCCTGCCTGCTTAGGTTCCTACTGCCATTGGCACCAGGGGCTGAGGAGTGGGCAACCCTGGGCTCTAAGACCCATCAGAGGCCACTCTGGTGATAATCTCTCTGCCTTCCCCATCCCCAGCCCCAAACCGCTCCTTCCTCAGGCTAGTCAACAATACGTGGGCAATTGGGAATGGTCCTCTAGTGCAGGAAAAGCTTGGGTTATGCATGATCCTACCTCTGTTTTCCCTAAGAAGCGGGAAACAAGGCTCCAAAGAGGGAGAGCAGAGTCTAAGGGGACAGACTGCTGTTCCCGGTGACACCCGCTCTGACCTCCTGGAGCTCTTCTGCTAGGTGTTTAGTGCCACGACTGGTCCTTCCCCAGGCTCATCTGCTTTTCTCTCATACCCTCCTGTCTGGAGCCCTTCCTGATGCCCAACCCATAGCGTTGAATCTCCCTCTGAGTTCACCCCCAACCAGCAAGCATCTTCTGCCTCCCCTGCTTCCAGGCTCAAGCCCATCCCTATCTCTGTTTCCCCAGGCTCCATCCTTCCAAGCTTCTCCTTTCACAGATGCACAAGCTGGGTAGGCCCCTGGACTGGAGTCCCTGCTGCCAGCCTCTGCGTTATTGCCTGGGTTTATGTTTGCCTTCTGCAATGTTTTCCTGCTTATGTCTCCCAGGTCCTAGTTGGAAATAGAGTCCTGCCCTGCAAACCAGCCCATCTGTCTGGAGCACTAATGTGCCCAATCCCCATCTAGCTTTTGCCAGCTCTGTCCTCTCCTTGGGGCTGAATCCTGTTCTCTGTATCCCTGGCCAAATCTGACAGACCATGAGAAATCATGTTGCTGCTATCCTCTGCTCCACGTGCCATTTTTGTACCCTGCCCACTAGACTGATAGATCCTTGTATGTTGAACCAAGATCATTCCTCCTGGAACCTGGAAATTCTGGTTCCTGTCCCCCCACTCCCCCCTGCCCTCCTTTCCCCTGTTAGAGTCCTAACTTGCAGCAAGCCTGCATAATGTGGGACATCTACAGACTCAGTGGCTCATTCCTTCCCTCCTTTGAGCTTCAGTTTCTTTATCTGTGAGATGAGAAGGTTGGAAATAATGATTCCCAGGGGTTCTTTTACATTTGAAACAAAATGGAAAGCAAGAGACCCTGAAGACAAGAGGGATTAATACGGTGGTCAAATCAAGCTGGGTCTACTCTCCTCTTTGCCTGGGGCCTCCGCATCATGCAGGACTTGGCAGTGGATTTACAGAAGACTCTCAGCACAAGGGCCCTGGGCTCTCACCTTTGGAAAATGGTGCAATTTAATGGTAATGCAATTACAGATGTGCTGAGATTGAAACAGCCCATCTTATCTCAAACTCATCTTCCCCACCAAGTATCAGGGCAGGTGCTGATCCCTAATAGCTGCTGAAATAAATTCACCAGGCAGCTGGGGGCTCCTAGAGAGGAGATCTGTGTGCAGAGAAAGAGAGGATGAGAAGGGGGGAGAGAAATGGAGACAGGGAGGAAGGGAGCAGGTGAGAGAAAGGGAGGGAGAGAGAGGAAGAGAAGTGACACACAGAGAAATGGGGAAAGATAGAAGGAGGGTCAGAGGGAGGGGATGGCTAGGAAAGAGGGTAGAGGGAGGCAAAGAGAAAGAGAAAGTGACAAAGCAGGAAGAGAAGGAGGGAGCTAGTTACAATGAGGGAGGGAATTAGAGAGGAAGGAGAAAATGGTGAGAGAGAAAAAGAGAGGAGAAAAGAGGAAGTGTAACAGAGAAAGGCACGGAGATGGAGAGACTGACAGAGATAATAAGGAAGATATCTGGGGGGAGAGGGAGAGAGAGAGAGGAGGGAGTGGAAAAGGGATTGAGAGGGTGTCAAGAAGTGGGTAGGTGAGAGAAAAGGACCAGTGTAGGGGTGGAGATGATGAGGAGATAGAAAGGGAAACTGAAGCGAGGGAGCATGAGTAGACAGAGTAGAGATGGGTCTGTATTTCTGAAATGCTGAGCTTCCCATACTCACCAGAGGCTCTGTGCCATGCTAAGAAGGCATCCAAACAGAAAAGAAAAAAAAAAAAAAAAAAAAACACCAGATAAATCATGAAGTAGCTAGTATAATGTGTTCCTAAAGATGAAGGCAGCCACCAGAGAGAGCAAGCGGGAGAGCAGGCATCTGAGGATTGGATCCAGAATTATACAGAGGATTTGGAGCTCTGGAAAGAAGGAAAATGTAATGATCCAAGACCCTAGAATAGGCACAGCTCCCTAGATAATCCGCCAGTCCCTCTAGCCTGTATTCATTCCCACTCTCTGGCAATTCTGGGACGGCTTGGATTCAGAACCACGGACAGCTCCAAGCATCCCTCCAGGATTCGAGCGCCACAGACTAGGGCGGCGGTACACCGATCCCTTCCTTCATCAGCCCTCTCCCACGTTGGCCCCTGGCTTCCCCTGAAAATGGCTCTTTTGGGCAGTTGGAATGCAGACCTGTGAGCTGCTGAATAGATCAATTATTTTTCAGAACATGGTTTTGATCCTGGTGTTACTTCACTGGATCACTGAGTGGAAAGGGCTCACAGAGAAAATGGCCTTTTTTATAACCCTGGCAAAATGCTCCCGCGCTGATGAGATGAGCCACCCAGAGAGTGTGCGTGCGCACATATGATACATAACTAACCAGCAGCATAATCTTCTAAATTGAAAGCCATAATGTTTGCTGTTGGAGCTAAATATTAACAGGGCGTTGTCTCCCAATGACCCTCGGGAGGCAGCTGCCTTAGCGGGAGGCTGTCGTCATATTCAAGCAACTTGATTAAATTCCTTTCTGCCATCAGAATTAAGAAATAAATAGTTTTATGAGGGTCATGCCACAAAGGACAGAGAAATGAAATGCTCAAGAAAGAGGGCGGAGCTGGATGCCTGCCAATACCTGCTTTGTAGTTCTGGGGGGAGCATCATCACCCTTCCCAGGGTGAACTCAGGACTGCAGGCTGACTGCTAGGTGATTGCGGCTCTCTCTTTCCTCCGGGCATTCCTGCTGACCTAGCTCTGCAGCCCTCCGTCATCCCTGTTTATCCGAGAGCAGAATGGATATGTGGGATCCCTCTCAGGAGGGCTCTCAAAGACTCACACAGAATGCAATAAAGTCTAGCAGCTTGAGTCATGGCCTCTGAAGCTAGACTACCAGGGTTCAAATGACAACTCTGCCACTGACTAGCTGTGTGATCTCAGGCAAGTCACCTAGCTTCTCTGTGCTGAAGTTTCTTTAGCTATAAAATGGATTTATAGTGGTACCTACCCGGCAGAGACATTGTGAGGATTTAATGAACACTAAGATGCTTAGTACATAGTAAGCACTATATAAGCAGTTACTATTATTATTATCATCACACTATATAAGCATTTACTATTATTATTATCATTAATATCTTCATTTAGGTTGAGCCATATAAAATTGCTATTTTGTAGATCAAAAAATTTAATACTAGCTACTTGATATGTAGTTTATTCAGCAAGATTTTTTTTCCTTCTGTGACCATCCTTTCCTGCTCTGTGGTCCAGACTCAGCTTCAGCAGTGTTGCAAAGGTTCTATTACATAAAGATATATTTAACAATGTGCTGCTTTTATACTCAGAAAAAATAATTTAAAAAAATTGAAAAATTCCAGCTAACCTCAGACTCAGAAAGTTTAAAATCTGCATTTCTTTTGGAAGGAGGAAAGCCTAGGGAATTATTATTTACTGGCTACCTTAGAGGGCTTCCCTAGTAGCTCAGCTGGTAAAGAATCTGCCTGCAATGCAGGAGACCCCAGTTTGATTCCTGGGTTGGGAAGATCTGCTGGAGAAGGGATAGGCTACCCATTCCAGTATTCTTGGGCTTCCTTGATGGCTCAACTGGTAAAAACTACACTGGCTGTTCTGTGTGTGTTAAGTTTGTCTCAATAATTCTGTGAAGTGGGCATTGGGATCCCATTTTTTAGATTAAGAAACTGAGTCTCCCAGAAGTTGAATGATTTGTTGAAAATCACACAACCAGGGAGGTAGAACAAGAGTTCAAATCTACTACATGATTCTTGAGAAAGAGGGTAGAATGGGCTGCATGTTTGATGAATACTGTCTGAGTTCATCCATCTTGCTCTTTGGATTTCTCCTCCTGTCCTCCTCTCCTTGCACCTGTGTCTCCAACACAAACCTCTTTCTTTTCTCTTCTGTAAAGTGATGAAAAGACAAGATCATACAAGTTGCCCTCCTATCTGTCCAGAAAGCCCACACTGACTTTTAATAACCTCGTCTTAGTAAGAGCCATGTTTAAATGAGTGGCCCTAGCTTCTGGAGACCTGATCTTGTAAGTAAAATCCTGTTCATAGTTAACAGTCCAGAAAAAAGGGGGAGGGAATAGAAATCACATAACCAGGAACAGTACTTAAGTGAGTGGGATGGTGGTGGGGGGCAGATCTTGTAAAGGAACTACCTGATATGTTATTTGTATTGGAAGAAAAGTCATGGAAGGAAAAGAAGTAATACATGAAACCTCACTTTTTTCTTACTTTGAGTCCATTTTGCCCCGAGAGAGAAGCAGGCAGAAAACATTCTGTTCTGACCATGAATACAGTGTGGTCAGCCTGACCTTGGAAACTGTCTATAGTGGTTCTTAGGAGGGTAAAGAAGAGGGACAAGTGGCCTAGATAACCTTGGCATGGGTGGAGCCTGTGAGAGGGGCTGGCTTCCAATTTATAAAGTTGCTGAGCCCCTTGGGTATCTCTCTAGCAGGAGCTCAGCCTAGGAGGGCCTGACCATAGGAACCACCCTAGAGGCAGTTGGGGACTTAGATGTGGGTGGAGGAAGAGAGGTACTATCATTCATGCTTTAACATCTTTATTTAATGCTCATCACAACTCATGAGATAGTATTGTTATCTCTATTTTATAGGGCAACTATTAATAATAACAGTAGCAGTGGGAATAGTCATGGGGGCAGCGGCCATAGAAGTAGCTGTTGTAATTATTTACTTTGCATCCAAGATACTTCTGTAAGAACTTGTAGACATAAGCAGATATGCTGGGCATCTGTCCGCCACAGGCTTATATCCCCTACACCCCCTTCATGCTGTAGAGCTGTCACGGGGAAGTGCTATCCAGCCAGGGACTGTTTCCATTCCCGATCTCCCTTCCATCTACTAATAGATAGGGCCCATGGCTTGGCTTCATCAGTGGAATGTGAGGGGAGATAATGCATGTTCCTTCTGGTCCAAAGTGGATAAGAATAAGCTGTGTCTTCTCCAAATTTCCTTTCCACCCATTGACTGGATTCAGAGAGCTTCAGGCCTCTAAGGGGTTGGCAAAGCCACTGGCTAGAAGTGGCCTGGGCCCCCAAGTCACCATCTAAACAGAAATAATCTCATTTAACTATTATGTGAATGAGAAATACACTCTATTGTGTTAAGCTTCTGAAATGTTGGGGCTTATTTGTTACAGCAGCGATTGTTGTTGCTTAGTCACTGAGTCGTGTCTGACTCTTTATGACCCCATGGACTGTTGCCTGCCAGGCTCCTCTGTCCATGGGATTTCCCAGGCAAGAATACTGGAGTGGGTTGCCATTTCCTTCTCCAGGGGATCTTCCCAATCCAGGGATCAAGCCCACCTGTCTTGCACTGGCTGGTGGATTCTTTATCGTTGAGCCATCAGGGAAGCCTATTACAGCAGCTACTGTGACTCTAAATAATATACATACATTAACTTAATTTTTGTAACAATTTTTAGGTGGCAGGTATCAAGAACCCATTGTCAAGACAAAGCAATCTAAACTCAGATGTTAAGTTTGCCCAAGACTACATAATCAGTAAGTGATTCAGCCAGGATTTGAACCTAAATTCTTCTGACTTCAGGTTTATAGCATCGAATTACCTCACTGTGATCTTCAAGACAGGGGAGAGTGCAGAAAGGATGAAAGGACTTCTAGGGTAAAACTATGGTAAGAAAGCCTGTCCTTGCCCCAGAATTAGAACCAGCCTTGTGGGTGCATTTCAGAACAGCTTTAGGGCTAATGAGGCAGAGGGAAACCTTCAGAGGCTGGGCTTAGGTCCAGGCTTTAGGGCTTGGGTCCTGGAAGAGGAGGGAAGGGAAGAGAATGGCATATTGTGGGACCTGAACCTGAGAACTCTGCACAGGTCACAGGGGCCCCCACAAAGCTAAAGTGAAGGCTTGTGGCCAAGAGCATGAGCTTGATCTTTCCCTTCCAGGGTCCTCCCTCTGAGAAATGGAAAACAAGAACAAGAATGACAATTACTGTCATAGTAATTGTCATAGGAGATGTAGCATTAGAAGTAGCGGGAGCTGGTCCTCATATAGTACTTACTATGTACCAAGTACTTTTATTCCGCAATGCATGCTCTTCAACTCCCAGGAAGAACGGAACTCTATATCAGGTTCCCACTAGGTATCTGTTTTACACATGGGGCTTCTCGGTGGCTCAGCAGTAAAGAATCTACCTGCAATGCAGGAGACTCAGGAGCCATGAGTTTGATCCCTGGGTCGAGACAATATGTTGGAGGAGTAAATGGCAACTCACCCCAGTATTCTTGCCTGGAGAATCCCATGGACAGAGGAGCCTGGAAGACTACAGTCCATAGGGTCACAAAGAGTTAGGCATGACTAAAGCGACTTAGCAGCAGTAGCAGTGTGTATATGTCAATCCTAATCTCCCAATTCGCCCCACCATCCTCTTCCCCCACTGGGTCTGTTCTCTGTGTCTACATTTTTATTCCTGCCCTGCAGATAGGTTCCTCTGTACCATTTTTCTAGATTCCACATCAGTTCAGTTCAGTTCAGTCATTCAGTTGTCTACGACTCTTTGCAACCCCATGGACTGCAGCATGCCAGGCTTCCCTGTCCATCACCAACTCCCGGAGCTTGCTCAAACTCACTTCCATCAAGTCGGTGATGCCATCCAACCATCTCTTCCTCTGTCGTCCCCTTCTCCTCCCGACTTCAGTCTTTCCCAGCATCAACGTCTTTTCTAATGAGTTGGCTGTTCGCATCAGGTGGCCAAAGTATTGGAGCTTCAGCTTCAACATCAGTCCTTCCAATGAATATTCAAGGTTGATTTCCTTTAGGATGGACTGGTTTGATCTCCTTGCAGTCCAAGGGACTCTCAAGAGTCTTCTCCAGCACCACAGTTCAAAAGCATCAATTCTTCGGCACTCTGTTTTCTTTATGGTCCAACTCTCACATCCATACATGACTACTGGAAAAACCATAACTTTGACTAGACCTTTGTTGACAAAGTAATGTCTCTGCTTTTTAATATGCTATCTAGGTTTGTCATAGATTTTCTTCCAAGGAGCAAGAGTCTTTTAACTCCACATACATGTGTTAATATACAATATATATTTTTCTCTTTTTGACTTACTTCACTCTGTATGACAGACCTGTATAGCACAGAGAGCTCAGCTTGGCACTCTGTGATGACCTAGTTAGGTGGGATAAGGGGGTGAGAGGGAGGTCCAAGGGGCAGGGGAAATATAGAATGTACACGGAGCCGATTCACTCTATTGTACAGCAGAAGCTAACCCAACACTGTAATGTAATTATTCTACAATTAAAACAAAGAGTGGAGCTGATTGCAGAAGCATGACTGGGGTCAGCACTGTCTGCAGATAAGGATCCTGGTCCAACCTCAAGCAGAACCACTTTGTAAGACTAGAACGAAAATTTAGAACTCCATGTGCCTGGGCTTGGTGAAGGCTGACCTCAGTGGCTGTCTAGATTTGCTTACGAGCCTTCGAAGCTCTGACTTAGTTCTCTTGGGCAACTGCCTCTGAAATTCCAGCTGACTTCTTGTGGGATCTCTCTAGGGGCAAAGAGTGGGTGAGGTCAGTGATTGGGATTTACTAGGGAAGAGAGTTTATGGCATGTGAGGTGATGGATCAAGGAATATGCCTTCTATATATTCTAAGAGGGCTTCCCAGGTGGCGCTAGTGGTAAAGAACCTGACTGCTAATGCTAGGAGACATAAGAGATGTGGGCTCAATCCCTGGGTTGAAACAATCCCCTGGAGGAGGGCATGGCGTCCCACTCCAGTATTCTTGCCTGGAGAATCCACTGACACAGAAGCCTAGAGGGCTATGGTCCATAGGGTCATGAAGAATCAGACACTACTGAAGCAACTTCACACACACACACACACACGTTCTGAGAACAGAAATTCAGAACTGAGCAAGTCTAGATCTTTGGGGTAAAGAAATCACCCAGGCTGGATCAAAGCTCCAATATGGCTGAAGGACTTCCCTGGTGGTCCAGTGGTTCAGGCTCCATGCTTCTGATGCAGGGGACCCAGGTTTGAACCCTGGTCAAGGAACTAGGATCCCACATGCTGCAAAGCACAACCCAAAGATGAAAAATTTTAAAAGAAATTAAAATTATTTTCAATGGAGGGGGACACATGTATATCTGTGGCCGATTCATGTTGATGTATGACAAAAACCATCACAATATTGTAAAGTAATTATCCTCCAATTAAAATAAACTAATTAATTAAAAATGGCAGAACAGGGAGTGTGGGCCTGACATGTATGGAAACACACCCTGCCAGAACTTTTCCTGCAGTGAGAATTACTGCTACCTATATCAGTTAGTTTTTGCTGTGTAACAAACTGTCTTGGCGCTTGGCAGCAGGGCACTTCTACGATATGGGTTTGGCTTGGCTAATCTCAACTGGATTACTTATGCCAGCTGGGCCTGAATGGATTAGAATGGCCTCACACACACATTTAGTGGTATGGCTGCTGTTGGCTCAGGGGATGAGAGCAAGTGAACCACGTGTCTCTCATCTTCCAATAGGCTAACCTGGGTGGCTCACATGATAGCTGCAAGAATCCAAGGGCAGCAAGAGGCAACAGGCAAGGAGCAAGCACTTTTCAAGTTTCTGCTGGTGATGCGTTTCTTATACTGTCCCCCTGAAAGTAAGTCACGAGGTCAATTCCAGAGTCAATGTGCAAGTGGGTGTACCCAGGGGCCAGGCTCTAGGGAGGTGTGAACAAGTCAGGCCATGACTTTGCTTTAGTGTCTATATCTGTGGTAGAGGTTGTACAATTAAGAAGAGGGCCTTGGGACTTCCCTGATGTTCCAGTGGCTATGACTCTGCTGCCAATGCAGGGAGCCCGGGTTCGATCCTTGGCCAGGGAACTAGATCCCACTACTGCAACTAAGTGCTTGCATGATGCAACTAGATTCTGCATGCTGCAAGAAAGATCAGAGATCCTGTGTGCCACAACTAAAACCTGGTGCAGTCAAGTCAATCAATCAATAATTAAAAATAAAAGACATGGAACCAGCCTAAATGTCCATCAACAGGTAAATGGATAAATAAGATTTGATTTGTATACAATGGACTATTACTCAGTCATAAAAAGAATGAAATAATGTCATTTGCAGCAACGTGGATGGACCTAGAGATTATCATACTAAGTGAAGTAAGTCTGACAAAGAAAGACAAATACTATATGGCATTACTTATAAATGGAATAAAGGAAAAAACAAAAGAAGACAGTCTCTTTGGGAGACCCTTCCTAAAGGGGTTTGGATCTAGGAGGTCTGGGTTGAAGTCCTGGATTTACTCCTAAATGTCCTAGGAGAAGCGACCTCAGTTTCCCACTTCCATATTGGATGACAGTAGTATTGTGAAGATCAAATGAGGCGATGCTTGTGGAAGTCTTTTGCGAACCGTAAAACCCCGTACAAATGTTAGTTGTTACTTGCCTTCCACGCTAGGAATGTAGGAGGGCCTTATTAATCTCCACTTGGAAATTATCCACTTGGTGGCAAACCCTCAGCCTCCAGGATGACTTAGCTTGGCTCCCCACCCACTCTGGAGCAGCCTCACTCATCACAGTATGCTTGGGGAATGCAAAATCACTTTAATATTGGCTAGAGACAAGAGTAATTAGGAAGGTAAATCTGCTGAAAAAAAATCATATTATGCAAATGTGATTAGCAATGACTTTGGGGTTCTTTATTATCTGAGAGTTTCAGTTCCTTGGCACCATTGTGGAGAGTTGGTTACTGTGTTCATGGGGGTGACTCCCAGTAGGTGCTCAGGAAATGGGAGCTTGTGAACACAGAAGTGGGGAGAGGGGCCTGCAACCCTGGGCACTGGGAAAGGGGCTCCTCGGTTAGTCCCTCAGGGAGAGGCTGTGGGTCCCCCAATCAGGGGGGACCTGATTCCTGTGGAGGAGGTCTAAGCAGCAGACCTCACTGATGATAAGCCTCCCCAGGAGGGGAGGAGGCCCTCTCTTCCAGGACAGAGGCAAACCTGAGGAAGAGAGAGCTGGAGACGTGGTCCCGGGGCAGCCGGTTCCTGCAACGGGACTGCCCCTATCAGAGGCCAGTGGCGTCACAGTGGTTTGAGAGCATGACCCTGGCTCTGCCTGTGTGGGCCACTGTGTGGTGGATGGTGAGGGTCTGGGGCCATCTATGCCTGCTGGGTTCTGGTGTGTTAATTTACAGTAGGGGCATTCTTTCCCAGGATTGGAACACACAACGGATTCTGCCAGATTCATGTGTTCTCCGAACAGGGCTGGGGATGGCACCTCCTTGGCTTTTGGAGCTCCTTTTATAAAAGTAAAAAAAAAAAAAAAAAAAGAAAGAAAGAAAAAGAAGTACCTACTAGTGAGTGCTTATTCAGTATCAGATGCTGTGCTACCTGCTTCGTGGTATTACCTCGTTTAACTTTCCTAACAATTAAACAAGGTGGACACTATTAGCATCATTTCTGTTTAGGTTAAGAAGCTGACCATGATGGATGTTCACTAAATTTATTTTGGTAATCATTTAACAGTATATATTAAGTATATGCTCTACAACTTAAACTTAGAGCAGTGTTGTTATTTTTTAGAAAATTAATGTATTTATATTTTTGGCTGAGCTGGGTCTTCAATGCTGCACACAGGCTTTCTCTAATTTTGGCAAGCAGGGGCTCCTCTCTCTTTTTTTTTTTTTTTTTTAGGGGCTCCTCTCTTGTAGCAGGTTTATGTGTGCTTCTCATTGCTTGGGCTCTAGAGTGCCTGGCTCAGTAATCATGGCACATGGGCTTAACTGCTCCATTGCATGTGGGATCTTCCCAGACCGGGGATTGAATCCATGTCCCCTGAACTGGCAGGCAGATTCCTAACCACTGGGCCGCCAGGGAAGTCCAGCTGTCTATTATTTATATCTCAATAAAACTGTGGGAATAAAGAAGCAGCAGAAACTGAGGTCCAGAGCAGCTAAGTGATATTCTCAAGGACATCTCTGTCGGTAGCGGAGTCGGGATTTGAACCTGGGCCCTGATGGATTCTGAAGTCTATGCTGTGAGCCCAAGGCTGTGCAAGTCCCACCTTTCCCTGTGGGGCATCCCATGGATGAGTCAGTGGTGATTCCTCCCTGCATGCACCTTCCTGTCTTCCCTGCACATCCCTGTGGATGCGTGGGTGACCCCACTGTGCTCCAGCTTCTCCAGAATTTTCTGGAAGCTGGCAGTCCCTTCTCCACCCTGGGAGGGTGTGCACTGCGTCTCCTCCTGGCTTTCCATACACTGATTTCAGCCCACTTTCTCCGGTCGCGGGAACATCTCGGTCTGTAGCGGGTCAGGGGTCCTGGGGGAGCTCCTGAGATGGCCTCGTGGGCCCCCTCATAACTCATCCTGCAGCCCAGCCCTTCCCCAGGTTTCTGAGAACCCATCATCTCTGTGTGCCCCCACTTCTCTCCTGTCCCTTTGGTGGCTTGGGGCCCCAAGGTGACTCCCCTGCTCCCACCTCTGAAAGGACTGCAGAGCATCAGGGAAGTTCTCAGAAGAACCCCTCCTGCCCCAGATGTGCTTCAGTCACTGAGGGGGTGGGCAGACGGGATGTGGAGCAGCCAGCACCCCTCCTAGGACCAGAGCAGCTGTGCTGGGCTGGGGAAAACAGCCGTCCCAGCCCATCCAGGGGTCCCCAGGTCTCTGCAGGCTCCCCCAGTCCTTTCATGGGACTTCACTGGTGGCTCAGATGGTAAAGAATCTGCTTACAATGCAGGAGACCTGGGCTCGATCCCTGGGTGGGGAAGATCCCCTGGAGAAGGGAATGGCAACCTACTCCAGTATTCGCGCCTGAAGAATTCCATGGACCGAGGAGCCTGGTGGGCTACGGTCCACGGGGTCGCAAAGAGTCGGACACGACTGAGCGACTTTCACTGACTCACTCTCTTCAGTCCTCTCTAGTCAGCGAACCAGGCACTGACAGGCCTTCCCTGACCTTCCTTTCCAACAAGCTCTGGATCATTCTCTGCTGAAGCAGCTCCGAGTCGCTGAGGCTGACAGGTCCAGAGCCGGCCACCTCTTGCCCACTTCCTGCCCAGGAAGGGCATCTGTGCCGGTTCCTCACTTTCGTGTCGAACGGAGGCTGGATCTCTCCAATGTGTGCTGCTCCCTCATCCCTCCTGCATCCACATGACCTCAGGGTTAGCTCACCTGTGTTACTGCGAAGACCCCGAGGTGGCCCAGTGCACCTACCAGTCTCATCCTGGTTCACTGTCACCCGGAGGCCACAGTAACCGCCAAACGTGAACTGCTTACAACGGACACTCAAGTCTCTTGGACAGCATCCAGGGCCTGCTATGATCTGGCCTCCACCTCTCCAGCCCATGACCCCTTACACCGTCACTGCACACTCCATACCGATCTGCCTTTCCCCTGTGCGTGCAGTGACATCCCCTCTTCCCTCAAGACAGCATGAGGCTGTGTCCCCTACCACCCCATCATCTTTGTCGGCTCCCAGGGCTGTGCGACTCCTTCCCCAAAAGTCCACTCACCCTCTAGGTTCCCCCAGCGCTCTGGCTGCTTGCCTTTTACAGACCGATTGCATTGCAGTTATTGGCTTGCACCCTCATCTCCCAACCGGCGATCAGCTTCTCGAGGGCACGGACACAGACAGGCTCGTTTATTGCCGAATCCCCAGCCCAGCTGAGGGCCCAGCACATAGTAGGCACTCAATTAGTGCTGGTTGAATCGAATTCCCTCACCACTCCTGGAACTGATTCAATTTGAAAATGACATTGAATCCAGAGAATTGATTTCTGTCTCCCCCAAGGGCGTGTGGAGATACAATTCATCTCCTCGTTGGTCGCTCTTTTTTACAGAAAACTCCTGTTTCTGGATGGAATTGAGCCTGCAGACTGTGCAGGAGGGTAGGAGGCAGTAAAGTGGAGCGGACTTGGCTTTTCTCAGGGCAAGGTGTGCAACAGCCAAGGCACCCTGTCCTGTCACGGCAGTGGAAGACTGGGGGCCCCTGGATTCCTATCTACAATCCAGCCAGAGGCGAAAAGTGGCCTTCCTTCCCTCCTGGCTGACAAATAGGGGGAATAAATTACCCAGGCACTAAAAGTTGCATTAGGCAAATAAACACTTCGACAAGAATTATATGTGACATTCAAGAGAAAGCAAATAAACCCTAAGTTATGGGGACCTGTCAATGCTCTAGGAGAATTAAGTAACTAAAAATTGTTAGTAGCGTCGGCGACAGGCTCTTAAACCTTCCCTGGCTCCCGCCCCCGCTGCAGGGGCTTGGAGAGAGATCACATGTTCCCTGTCGTGTGTCTCCTGAGAAAGTCTCAGGTTCCCAGGACCTCAGGTCTGGAGGAACCTCAGAAAGCCTGCAGGCCAGTGCCTTTAAGCACTGTTCCGAGGACCCCTAGGGTCCTGCAGAAAACTGCAGGGTCTTTAGGGAGGGACAGCACAGTAGGTAGAACCCACCCCCCCATCCCTGCACCTGTCACCGGGTTACACCCCTGCCCCGTCCAACTAAGGAAACTCCTCTTTGATCTGGATTATGTTCTTTAGGGACCCCAACAAACTCTCTTTCAGGTAGATGGTTCTGCTACTAAGTGGCTTGAAAACCAGTCCTGAGCTTCATAGGTGGTGCTAGCAATAAACAACCTACCAGTCAATGCAGGAGCCGTAAGAGACGTGGTTCCATCCCTGGGTCATGAAGATCCCCTGGAGAAGGGCATGGCAACATACTCCAGTGTCCTTGCCTGGAGAATCCCATGGACAGAGAAGCCTGGTGGGCTACGGTCCATAGGATTGCAAGGAGTTGGACATGACTGAAGCGAATTAGCACGCACGCACTCACCTTCTGGAGCTAACACGCTCTAGGTAATGGAGTTGGAGAAATCTCCCTTAGAACACTTTAGTAAATAATTGTTCAGCCTCTTTTGAACACGCCTGAGGACAGGGAGCTCATTCTGGAATTTTCATCAGACCCAGTTTCCTCTACTATCCTTTGCAACGAGATTCCATCCCGGGAGTCTGGTGTCAGAGACTTAAGTTGGAATCCAGGTTCTGTCACCTAGTCAAAGTTTAAATCTGTGTCTCAGTTTCCCTATTGGTGAAAAGGAGACAAAATGTATTAGTTTCCTGTGGCTGCTGGTCACAAATTACTTCAAGGCTTAAAAAAGACAGCCAGTGGGAAACTGCAGTATAGTGCAGGTAGCTCAGTTCAGTGCTCTGGGATGACCTAGAGGGGTGGGTTTGCGGGAGGCTCAAGAGGAAGGGGATATATGTATTCTTAAAGCTGATTCATGTTGTTGTATAGCAGAAACCAACATCACACTGTAAAGTAATTATATTCCAATTTAAGAAAAATCTGGCCTTTATGACTGTACAAAAATAAATGAATAAACAACACACACACACACAGAGTCCAAACAGAGAACCCCACAGATTTGTTATTATACAGTTTTGGAGGTCAGAAGCTCAAAATGGGTCTTAAGGAATTAAATTCAGGGGTCTCAGGGCCTGTGTTCCTTCTCGAGGCTCCAGGAGCACCCTGGCCTTTCTGGAGGCCACCTGCATCCCTCGGCTCACAGCCCCTTCTTCACTCTTCACAACACATGGCTCTAGTCCCTGTCACAGCCCTAGTATTCTCCTCTGACTCGGACCCTCTGCCCGCTTACAAGGACCCTGTGATGACTCTGGGCCCACCAGGATGACCAGGCTGATCTCCCCAGCTCAGGGTCTTTAACGTGACCGCATCTGCAGAGACCCTTCTGCCAAGTCAGGTGACATACTCACAGGTTCTGAGAGTTGGGATGTGGACAGTTTTGCGGGCCTTCGTTCTGCCCACCACACAATGATAATGCTTATCTCCAAGGGTTGCAGTGAAGGTTAAACAAGGAAGTGAATGGCAAGTACTCAGTGCAGAGCCTAGCACACACCTGGAGCACAGTAAGTCAAATATCCATCCCGTGTGTGACTCCTCTGAGTATGCCCACATCCTCCATGCCCTCTGTAGCCCAGGGAGAGAATGTTCCAGATCCTGGCGTTTAGATGGTGGAGGCCTTATAGAGCTGACTCAGGAGTTTGGACCTAGATCTGAGGCTGTAGGAAGCCCTTGGGGTTGTTTAAGCACAGGAGGGCCATGGCAAATTTGCTTTGTAGAAAGAACTTGCCAACCACAAGTTGGAAGGGATAAAGCAAGTGCTAGGAGAATGGAATGGATGCTGCAGTTTAGCCCAGGTGAGATGAGGAGACCTGGATCAAGGCCAAGGGGGTCGTGGCTGGATTCAAGAGCTATTTAGGAGGTGGAGGTAGGAAACTTGATGATGAATTGGATGCCTGGGGTATGCAGGGAAGAAGTCAGGAGGAGTGCCAGGTTCTGGTTTTGGCAACTGGGGCTGTTCTCTGATGATGGAGAACCAGGAGGAGGAACAGATTCAAGGGCGGGGGGGGGGTGGGGTGGAGGGGGTAGTGAAGAGGGGATGATAAATCCAGGGTGGGGCCTGCTGGGTTGGAAATGCCAGTGTGATGCCCAAGGCAGAATGTCTGAGTGGGTGTTGGATAGATGGGTTTGCATTAGAGATGGCCCTTGCAGAGCAAGTTCTCAACTTAGAGGTGGTACCTGAGGGCCTGGTGGGTGGGTCAGATCACTGTAGAGTGAGGAGGAGAGGGTTGTGTGAAGAATACCAGGAAGCCACAGTGTTCATGGCACTAAAGCATAGTCAACAACAGAGGAGCCATACAGGTGGGGGGGGGTTCCCAATTGCAGCACCCCCCCACATTCATTCCCCTGCTGCTGGACCTGCTGGAGGTATGTCAACAATGGCTGTAGACCCCAGACCACACTCTGGGATTACAGTGGGGGCATTTTCCACCTTTATTAGCAAAAACACATTATCTCACTTAATCTGCATAACCAGCCTATTCTGGAGGGATTTTCCTTTTCACTTTAAAGTGAGGTTGTTGAGGCTCCAAGAGGCCCAGAGACTCGCTGGAGGCCCATAATTTGGTCTAGTGGCTAGGACTGGGTGTTTGGATTTCATGGTGGCTCAGTGGTAAAGAATCTGCTTGCCAATGCAGGAGACACAGGTTCAACCCTTGTGTCGGAAAGATCCCCTGGAGAAGGAAATGGTAACCCACTCCAGTATTCTTGCCTGAAGAATTCCATGGAAAGAGAAGCCTGGTGGGCTACAGTCCATGGGATCACAAAGAGTTGGACACGACTTACTGACTAAGCAACACCACCACCACCAACAACATAGCCAGCAGGGATCTGTGAGGGGATTTGATCCCACGTCTGGCTGCCGTGGATTAAGAGCCTCTCCACTCACCATGCACACAAGTGTTACAGGTTTGCACACCAGCAGGCCTTCTTCCAGTGAGTTTTGAATGAGGCTGAGACTTACCTCTGCTCCCAGACTGCAAACCCAGGCCCTTGTTCAAAGCATCCTTTGGGATCTCTGGTAACATGTGGTAAGTCCTGGGTGTCTTCAGAGCCTGGGGACCTGCAGGGATGGGGAATACAAGCTCAGATCCAAGACCCTCTCCTTTCTCAGAGGAAAGGAGGGTGTCACATTCCTCTATCTCAGACGTCTTGTCAAAGTCTCACCCATCAGGATCTGACAGTGAACACTGCTTTAGGAACCTTAAGGTGGGATCTCAAGGCACGGGTTCTAGACAGGGCTGACCTCCAGATTTCCAGAGTCTCTGAACAACTAGGAGTAATATGGGTCCTAATATGCACTGGACTCTGTTCTGAGTGCCTGGCACCGAGTAGCTCATTGAATTCACACAACAGCCCTGGGAAGTAGACGCTATGGCTTGCCCCATTTTGCAGATGAGGATACTGAAGCCCAGAGGGGTTGCCCAAGGTCACGCAGAGCTGGGATTCCAGTCCCGGCTGAGTTCACAGTCTTATCCACCCTGCTCTACCTAGCTCTCTATGATGGGGGTGGGGGCGGGGGCGTACAGGTGTGCTGGCCACCAGGTGCCCTCTGCTCACCCCTGAGATGATAAGGTTGAAGATGTAAGAGGCAGGACTGACCCAGCCTGGTCTTTTCTTGCCCTTGTTGGATCCATCTTGGTCTTTCACTCAGGAGGCCATGAGGGGGTGCACAGGAGGGTGGGCCAGAGTTGGGTCAAGCTGCTTCTCCCCCACCCTGGATTGGGCTCTGGTGCAGTCAGACAGGTTCTGGTTTGAGAACCAGCTCTTTGACATCTTCTGACCCTGGGAGCCTTCCCTAACCTCTCTGAGGTTTAATTTCCTTATTCATAACATAAGATTAATACTATGACTCCTTCCTCCCAGGATGGTGGGGGTGGGGGTGGTTCCCCTCCAGATCCTCCTCCTCCTTCGTCATCATTATCCCGACCAGCAGTTGTTACCTTCAGGCTGCAACCTGTCCTAGGGGCTTTGCATCATTACCCCTTTAACCCTCAACAGCAGCCCTGCAAAGTAAGTATTTTGATTCCCAGCACAGATGAAGACACTGGAGCCTGGAGAGGCCAAGCAATACCTCTGAGGCCACTGGGCTTCTATCAGTCAAAGGGTCAGGCTTGGACAAAAGCCAGATCTGCTTCACCATGCTGGGCGCCCCAGTTGAAAACTGAGTATCAGGCCTGGCACACTTAGGTTTCCCTTCTCTTCTGCTCAATATGCCCTTGGCAGAAAATTTTCTCTTCTCAGAGTCCTCCCTGCCAAGAGCCACAGGCTTTCCACTGCCCATTGAAGACCCGAAGAAGGGGCAGGAGCCCTGCTGTCCTCTGTGCTCCACAGCCTGCAGCCCACCCCCCAGCATCCTCCCTTCTGGGGACCTGCCCTCCCAGCACCATCTTTGCTGCTCCCACTGCAACAGGGGATCTAAATTTAGACCCTGTGCTCCGTTAACGCTGTGAATAATGCTAATTAGCATAACAATTCTTCCTGCAATTAAGTTGGGTAGGGGGGGTGAGGAGGCGGTGCTTGGTCCAAGAGGAAATTACACAGGGAAGCCTGCCTTATTGCTAGTTTTCGGAGGCCTCACTGGAGGTGTCTACTTGGCATGGCTGTCTTCTTGGATGGCTGGATCCAGAGAATGCCTATTTGGGGCGGAGGGAGGGAGTGTCTGTCTCTAACCTTATTGTGATGTGTTATTGGTGCATGTATTAAAGTGCAGCTTGGAGCCCGGCGCGGCAATGAATTAGGTTTTGTAAGCAGGCTGTCACCTGCTCTGAAAGGTGTGAAAAAATTATGAACTGCATTGTCCTGGAAACCACAAAACGGCACCTCCTCCCCGAAGTAAACACATAAGTTTGGGATATAAAGTTGAAAGGAAGTTACATCTGGAATGCAGATGTATTTGTTTAGGGAGATCTGCCACTTCTCTCGATTGACCGAGCCATGCCAAGTTGCCTGCCCGTGGGTCTGGATAACCCTCTGGTCCAGAAGCTACCCATTGGGCCCCAAGACTCAGCTGCTGCTCTGTCCTTCCCGGGGAGAGGTCGGGAGGTCTGACATCTCCATGGGCTGGGAGGGCAGGGCACTTGAGGAAGGGGCTGACAACTCCTCAGATATTTGCAGACAACTCTTGTGAGCTCTGAGGCTCATCTCTCTGTTTTTTCCCCTCTCTCTCTCTTTTTCTCTTTTATGGGCCCTATTGCACAGCATTTGGGATCTTAGTTCCCCAACCAGGGATGGAACCTCGCCCACTGTGTTGAAGTGCAGAGTCTTAAACCACTGGACCTCCAGAAAAGTCCTCCTTGGTTTCTTGAATTCTTTCATAGCTTGTAGTTTTTAGCCTCAACCTCCATTCTCATTTCCCTCTTCAGAGCATTCTTCCTGAGGAGCATAGAACAGAGAGAGTTGCTCTCCTCCATCACTCTGGTCCAAATGCTTCTGTTGATACAGCCTAACTAAGGTCACATATTGTTTTTTAAGGAACCATCTAACTCTTAGCTCGTTTAGAGCTTGTGGACCTATGAACTGTAACGAATTCATTCAACCATTAACTCCTCATTCTCTGCTTGTGTAAGGCATTTTGCTAGTCTCTGGGATGTGAATAAGAGGTGAATCAGACCTAGTCCCAGCCTCAGCGGAAGGAGCAGACTACCTGCGCAGAGGGAGAGAATGGGTGTGGGATCAATGCCAGGCACTAGAGGGGAAGTGCGTGTGAAGGGGGCATCTGGGGAAGACCTTGCCTGGGGGTAAGGGGTGATCTGGCCTTGAAGAATGTGTAGGCCTTTACCAGCTCATGTTCACAAGAACTTCTGCGAATTCAGGCCCCTCCGTCTTTTGGGCTGGAGACTCTGATATTTGAAAGTAGAAGCAGGATGTTAGATTTATCCTAATTAAGGGCTGTCTTGATGCTGACCTATAAGCGGTGAACCTGGGATGTGTTGTTCAAACGAATGGGCTCCCTGTTTTGTTCTGGGTCATTTTTAGAATTGACCCAGATGCTTTAATGTGTCCTCACAAGTGTCACTCAGAAGCACAGTCCTGAGGACAGGGCCAGCCTGAGGGTCTTTTGTTGTTCAGTTGCTCAGTCGTGTCCGACTCTTTGCAATCCCATGGACTGAAGCACCCCAGGCTTCCCTGACCTTCACTGTCTCCCAGAGTTCGCTCACACTCATGTCCGTTGAGTCGGTGATGCCATCCAACCATCTCATCCTCCAAGGGCAAGTTCTTTCCATGGCTCAGTTGTCCATGTCTGTTGCTCTGTTCCACTCTAGCCCCACGTGGCCTCCTACCTCTCCCCTCACCAGGAGTTTGCCCGCTGCCTTGACCAGCCCCCCACCCTGCATGTGCTTAGCCAGCAGTCCCTCGATGCCCTGGGGCTCATCACCACCTTGTACTGAGTAATTTCTCCTGTCTAGGCCCGTGGCTAAGTGCCTGGCGCACACAAAGCCCTTGGGGTAGGTAGCACTCAGTTTGTTAAACTGAGGTTT
Organism: Dama dama; assembly: GCF_033118175.1. Lineage (NCBI taxonomy): Eukaryota > Metazoa > Chordata > Mammalia > Artiodactyla > Cervidae > Dama > Dama dama. Next base: position 105,268,929 of record NC_083700.1, read on the forward strand.
TTGGAAGCTTCCATCGTTAGCCCAGGGTTCCAGGGCTGGGAGTGGGATTGGGCACCAACTCCCTTCCATGCTTCCCTCATCCTTGGGGGAGAGACTTTGGATGGCGTCTCCAAGTCACCTGATCCATTCAACGGCTTTAATTTCTGGATGTTACCCAGGGACTCTTAGTTTAAGTGGTGTGACTTGTGGCCTGACCCATTTTCTTGCCCCTGTGATCTTTCAAGAGGTCTGGCACAGGGCTTGCTGTTTGGCGGACACTTGTTCTGACTCTTACCCTGCCATAGGGCCTAACACGTGGGACAAATGAACATAGAAGCTGAAGTCCAGCCCATTCCACTCTTCTAGTTGTCTGCTCACCCTGCTCTCTTGGCTTCAGCCAGGGCAGAGGCGACACACAGGCCATGGGTGAAGGCAGACCCTGTCCTTCCTTGTGAGGATGAGGCCTATGGAGCTCTGCTGGGCAGAGAGGGCAGTGCTTGGCATGCAGGTGCATACACACACACACACACGCACACGCACACGCCCGCACGACCTGGCACCCTCTGCACCGCCGTGTGCAGCGAGCTGCTGGCTCTCAGTGATGATGGATGTGTCTCCGTGTGCTGCTCAGCTCTGCCTCCCCCCACCCCCATTCTGCACTCAGGACTTGCCGTGTAAACGGCTCCGCCCGGCTGCCTGGCAGGGGTGGTGGATGGAGGGACTGGGGGAGGGAAAGGAGGAGTGGAGCCATTTGTCTGGGGCACCAGGAGGGGAGTCGGCCACTTACGGCTGTGATGAATGGCGACTCTGCTCTGCCATCTGTCGGGGCTGGCAGGCTGCTTAGCACAGCACCGCACACCTGGCTGGGCCATCCCTGTGGAGCTGGGCCTGCCTTTGCTGGGGCCCGGGGACCAGGCTCCCAGCACACCGGGGCAGGAGGCTGGCGGGCAGAATCTGTGTGGCCCCAGGGCCCTGGAGAAGGAAGGAGTGAGCCTACTCCGAGAAGAGGGCTCAGGGCATCCGTGCTACCTTTCACCTGTTTTCCTTCCCATCAGCCTGGACCTCTGTGAAGAAAAGAGGGACCATGCCTGGGCATTTCTGGGCATATCAGAACCTAACTGCCCACCTCCCCTGACAAGGAATACTTACAAAGCCCTGGACACAATATCTAGCGCACACATTCTCAATAGAAGCAAAGTGTGTTGGCCTATGCTTTGCACCCAGGCCTTGCGAGATGGTGATGACCATAAAGATGCTTTCAAGGTCATCCGGCTACTTGGGTGGAGAATGGGAAGTGTCTTGGCCCCCTGTTAGTGACACCTTCAGCTGTGTGGTAGCCACCCTCTTGGATCTAAGAAAGTTGGAGTTACAGGAATACCTTGAGGCCATCTATTCAAAATCATCGAATTGAATGGGAAGCTGAGGTACTGAGAAGGGAGGGGGCCCGCCCCCCTGGCCCTCAGCATCCTGTCCTTGTGCTCTCAACCTGTCTTTCCTCCTCAGCCAGCTCCTCCCCAGGGTCTGGACCCTGGACATGGTCAGCTAGGCCCTGCTCCAGTGCTTGGGCATAAGTGGCTGCCTCTTCCTTTGAGCTCTACTGCCTCATCCCATACCTCCATTAACCAGGCTTACCACACCCATGCTGTCCTGCACGCAAGTATGCATGGGTTCTGATCTCTTCCTCGGAGCCAGCTCCCTCTCCAAATCACAGAGTCCAAACCTCACTGTTCTGGGGCCTCCCTCCTCCTTTGAAACAGAATGTTAGCCTTGGAGAGGGTGTGGCTAGAACCGCAACCGCCCCCCCCCCCCCTCCGCCGCACCCCAAAGGGAGGCACCTTGTGTCCTGGGGTAACAGCAGCTCCTGCTTGGCCAAAGATGGACAGACCTCCCCCAGATCAGCCCCTGAGCCTCAGCTTGGGGCTGAGTTTAGATTGAGTCAAAGAGAAATAGAACGTGGGACATCTTTCCCACACTTGAATCTGCAGGGGCAAACCCGTAGCTGGTCCAGGCATATGCGCTGATCCACTTTTAGGTAATGCATTGAAGTTCATTCAGTTTTCCCATAACATCTTACAGAAAAAAAGACCTGTATGAACTTTTTGACTGACCCAATAGATTTAGGGGTGCTTCTAATGGAAGGGACAGCACAAGTAAAGGCCTGGTGCCCAGGAGGTCAACTGAAAGCATAACAGATTCTTTTAGGCTGAAAGAGACATTGCAAAGAGCCATCTTATTGTTGTCACTGACCTAGTGGAATTGCTTCATTGTGGAGAGGGGAGACATGAACATATGGTACATAATACAAGAGATAGAGTAAAATTCCCATAATTCAGGCAGAATTAAGAAGGGAGGGGATGATATAGCTGCAATCTGGCAGGGCTTCTTGGAGGAGGTAGCATCCTAACTCCCAGGTCTTTCTGGAATCTCCTCTCCTGTAGGACCCGAACACAGGAGACAAAAACCCCATCGGGGCCTTGTAATAAATAAATAGATGATCTCACCTTCCTCCCGCCCTCTGAGCTCTGACAGAGGAAGGTAAGCCCCGTGGGCCCAGGGTGTGCCAGGTAGGTGAGACGTGTGTCCCTCCAGTTCACATTCTCAGGATGACCTCAGGAGAAGCATTGCTGTTTCCACTTTGCAGCCCAAGAAAGGGAGGCTCAGAGAGGTGAAGTGGCTTGCCAAGGTCACACAGCCAGGAGGCAGCAGAGTGGGGACTGAGCAGCCAGACCTCCATAGACTGTGTGCGCTTTTCAGTACCATTAATACCCTGTGGGAGACCCAGCTCCCGGTGGGTAAGCAGAGCTACCCACTGAGGGCTTGGTTCCGCAGGGGGTGGCATTGGCCGCTGGAGGTGTGTGCTGAAATGCCAAGCCTGCTTCTAGACTTGACAGCTGCTCTTTGTTCACCAGGCAGCTGTGGGCTGCAGCGTTCCTGGGAGCTGGGAAAGACTGGCTCCCTGAAAAAAAGCAGGAGCATAATTTGGCTCTTCTTAATTGATTTGCAAATGTACTGAAGAATTGGTGGTAATTCCTTTAAAATTTTACTCTCATTCAAATTTTGGAGGTAAACATAATGAGAAAGGAAAGTCAGCGCCATATAATGGAAGGAAAAAAAGGTCTAGCATTTTATTTTATTTTTACCCTGGGCATAAGAAAAGCCAACTCACTATGAATATCTCATTATTTGAAATTCAAATATTTCTCTGGAGTTGAGCACAAAAGGAAACTCAAAAAAATATTAACACACACGCACGCATACATACCCTGAACCGTTTCTCCTCTTAAATATGTGACTCAGAATGTCCTAGTTTAGGTTATAATAGCCCAATTGCAAGAATCAATCAGCCCTAGATAGATGTGTTTACTCAGAAGTGCTTAGAAAGGAGACCAGTCAAAAGAACATTAATATCTTAAAACAATGAAATTATCTTTACCAAAGAACATTAGCTATAAGCGTTAATATTTGGGAAATCTTTTTTTTTTTTTTTTTGGCCTGCAAAGTGTCTACATTCAGCTGAGCCCAGAGGTCAGGTGTGGGGGAGAGTGAGGAGGTGGTTCTCAGATGAAAGCACAGCATGCTAGAGAGAGCTCAGCAGCCCAAGTCCTTCATTTATTTACATGACAGTTATTAAGCCGTCAATACAGAGTACAGATGAAAACCATGGGCTTGGCAGTCAAGCAGACCTAGGTGAAAATCCCTGCTCCATCACTTCATTAACTGTGCCACTTTGTGTGAGTTATTAACTACCTGAGGGCCTCAGTTTTTCCATCTGTAAAATGGGATTAATAATAGTGTTAGGCAAAGTAGGACCTTTCAGCACACTCAGCACAGGATCAGTACAAAGTCACCCCTCAACAGAGGGTAGTGATGTCAAAGCCTGTTCTATGCAGGGTTCCTACGTCCCAGGCACTGCTAAGAGTGGGGACAAAATGGTAAACCAAACAAACACAGGAACTTTCCTCCAAAGCTTATCAAGTAGGGGCAAGGGGCAGTTACAACATCACTTTGCTGAAAAGACTGGGTCTGGATGCTGGCTGAACCCACTTCTTAGCTGTGTCACCTGGCAAGTCACTTTATCTTTCTGATCTTGATTCCTCATCTGTGAAATGGAGAGAAAATTCTGCTACTCTCCACTCAGGGAAGTTATGAAAACCAAGGAGATAAACCACAAGGAGGAGTCTCTTGTAATGTAATGAGATCTGGCTGGGGTCGGGGGAGGGGGGGTGGGGTGGGGGTGGGGTTTGGCTGGTATGTTTAACCCCTTCAGGCCCAGGACGCAAGTGGAAACAGGAATGACCAGGAGTCCTCTTCTGTGTGGGTCAGGTTTTCTGGGAGGCACTCTGTTTCTGATTGTAGGGCCGTGTGTGGTCCATTGCATTAGGAGTTGATATGTTATCCTGAGGATGATGGGAGGCCAGTGGAGGCTTTAAAGTAGAGAGTGATGGGGTGAGACTGAGTTTGGGGAGACAGTTCTGACTGTGTGTGGAGGATGGGCTGGAGGAAGGAGCCTGGGGGCAGGGGTTTCAAAAAGAAGTGACAAGGACCCTGATCAGCTCTAGTCAGGCTTGTTTGAGCCCTTTTTCCCACTGGCGTTGTTCTTGGTTTGCCTTCCTTGGCCTGCTGAGCCCAGATAGCAAGAATTCTGCCAAGTCACTTTAGTAAGAATCCTCCCACCTTGGATATGTGGCCAGGTTCCTCCTGGTAATTTTCTATGCACTAACCCTGTCACCCTGGCTGCTGGCTACACATACCCAGTTGCTCCTGCTCTATCCGGAGTTGAGCTGTACCAAAGTCTTTCTCTCCTATTGCAGCAGCCCAAATAAAATCTGTCCTGCCATTTTCAGCAAGCATCTGGCACAATTTCACTTTGACTCAGCGCAAATGCCAAGCCACATTTAAGAAGACAGAAAGGATGGAGAGGCAAGGGCAGGCTTTGGAGGTAGAATAGGAAGATCAGGCAGGAGAGGAAGGGGTCAGGGACCTATCCTAGGTCTCCTGTGGAAGCAACAGAGATGTGAAATCTGGGAGAGAGAGTGGCTTTGGGGATAAGAATGCCACACTTGGTTCTGAACTGCTGAATTCGACCTGGTTTGCCTTTGGTGCAATCCCCTTGGTGTTTGCAGCCCAGATGTCACCCTTTGGAGCTTCCCCACCCCATTCCCAAAGTGGTCCCTGAGTTCCCTCTGGGCCTGCCGCCTCTCAGCAGGCTCCCCTTCCCCTTAGCAAAACTCCTGTGTCTCATTCCCTCAGGAACCGGCTCTCTGGTGTCAGGGGCCTACTTTAAACAGCAAATCTGGGCTAATGGATGACTGATGCAGGGCTTCTGCACTCAGGGGAGGTATTTGCATTTTAACAGAGGCATGTTGGAGGGAGTACTTTTGCCCCGAAGACAATGAAATGAGGTCACAGAGGCCACAGACCACTGGTGGTGGAAAGACACTTAGAGAAGGGCAAAGAGAACTATGCGCTGTGCAATCAGGCAAAGTCGAGTTCAAATCCAGGCTCAGAGTCCTTACTCTTAGCTTGGCAGCTTTGGCGGGGACAATGTGCCTCCTCTGAGGAGCTAACCTATCACATCTGGGGCATGCGCTGTACCTCTCTGGGCCTCCACTTCCTTGTGTGGAAGGGGATCGTCATGTCTCCCTTATGAACTAGCACACACATCTTCCCCACCCCTGCAGGCTCCCTTTATTTTTAACTCACTCCCACCTACTCTGGTCCTCTCCCTCCTGGTGGCCTTTGCTCACTCTACCCCTTTCTCTCCCTTGACCTTTGCGTGTGCTGGGTGTTTGGTCTGAATCCCCAGTGCCAGAGAATTCCGCTGAAAAGCTTGTTGTTTCCAAAGATAAGTGGAGAAGGCCGCCCTATGATACCGCAAGTCAGCAGCAGTGGAAGCTGGGGCTCGCAGGAGGCGGCCCTATAATTAATCCCCCCACATTCTCGCCACCATTGTGTCTTCCCTATTGGGATCAACCAATTAGCGGTTCCACACTCCTCTGTGTGGCAGCCACTTATTAACAAAGACAAAGGCAGCATTGATTCCAATTTGTCCTGCATTTGGCTGTTTCTGAAGTTAAAGATTGCATTTGGGTAGCAGTGCTGGGGAAGAAACGCAGGGGCAATGTAGAGAGAGCACCTAAAATTAGTTGAAATAATTTTAGCTCTATTGTGAATGGCTAAACTAAATATAAACAGAAGAGAGAAGAAAAATCTTAGTAATGTTAATTACCATAAGCACTAAGAACCCCAAAATGAGGCGTACAATTTGTTTGGTGACACTCTGATAATTAAATCATTTTCTCCCATTGAGGCTCCTTGCAGGTTTGTGCCGAGCCTGGTTCTTCCTGAGTGGTTTTCTCTGGCCCTGAGGGATGTTCCAAATTCTACTTCCCAGGTCCCTGAGTTCATAGGTTTTCTTTAGTCCAGGTGAGCGGTGCTCTGCTATTGTTCAGTTGAGTAATCAAGTGATCACTGGGTCTTGGGCCAGCCTGAGATATTTGAGAATAAGGTTGAGGTGGTGGCTGACGTGGACAGAAAGCTTGCTCACTTCCATCTACTCATCCTTCTATCCATCCGTCTGTCCATCTGTTCACATCCATGCACTTTTTCATTGACTCATTCAATAAGCATCTTCTTTTGTGTAAGGCATTGAGGATACAGAGTTAATAAGATACAGTTCTTTTCTCAGAAGAATCTAGCTGGAGAAGGGAAGGATGATATGTATGTAAAGAACTGCTTACAACACAATGTCAAAAGCCTTAAAATGGAGGTATAAACAAAGTTCTTTGAGAGCATAATATTGACAGATTCATTTTGCCTAGGGAGTCGTGGAAGGCTTCTCAGAGGAGGTGACATTAATTCTGGGCTTAAAAACATGAGTAGGAGTTTGCTGAGTGGGAAAGTGGGAAGAGGGACACCCCACCAAGGAGGACAGAGCAGGAACAAAGAAAGGCCCAGTGTTTCCAAGAGCCCTGGAAGACTTGGGTGAGGGTGAGAAGGCTGGTTTAGGAGGAGTAGCAAAAACATCCATGACAACAACATATTATTAAGCACGTACTACATACCTGACACTATGACAAGTGTCTTACCCTTGTTATCTCATTTAATCCTCACCTCCACTCCCCCACCTTGAGATTTTTGTCCCCTCCTTCTTCTGATGGGGATTCTGGGACTCAGAATTTACAAAGCTGGGAAGACCTGTTGGTGATGACTCAGAGCTGTGTTCTTTGTCACCATATCATTCTGCCAGGCTGTGGGCCAGCCTGGGAAGAGCTTAGATGTTAAGCTAAGGAGCTGGGCTTTATTCTGCAGTTGGTGTGGATGCACACCCAAGAGAAGACCCTGATACTGGGCTACCATTTGGTCTGGTCAAGGAGTGAGGGCTTTGTCCATTGTGGGGGTGTGCACATTGGTTTTGCTGCCTGCTCATTCCTCTTCTTGCCTCTGGGGTATCTTTTGTGCCATATGCTTGCCTTTTATGTCCATGGCCCCAACAAAGGCAGTGATACAATCAGGGACAAGGTGTGCCTGGTAACGGCTTCACACACTTTGAAGCCCTTTTTGTGTGTTACTTTTTGCAACATGGGTCTTATTGTCCCATTGACGCTGAGAAGGTTCAACTCTTAGAGATGTCACAAGACTTGTCTGAGGTCACCTGGTCTGTGTTTTGGTCCTGAACTGTCATCTGGCTCTTCCAACATTATCTTTCTTCCTCTTCCATCATAAAACTCACCCATCCTACATCCTTGAGGAGATTACATAGTTTGGAAGAAAGAGATGCTGGAAGATTCTCCTCAGTTTCTTGATGTCCCTTAGGATGTGGGCCTTCAAACTGAAAAAGAGCATGATCCACAGGACCTGAGCAAGACCAAGCCAAGTGTGGAGTTAATTACTGCCTCTCAAGTGGTACCACGCCCCTTCCACTTATTACTCCATTTATATGCTCTTTTGTGTGGCAAAATTTCTCAAAAGTGTTTCCTCAGTTGCTGAATTCGATTCTTCATTTCCTAGGCTCTCTCCAGCCATCTCCTCTCGGGCTCTGATCCCATCACTCCATATCAATCACTTCAGTCAAGCTCTTTAAGGACCCCGTGGCCATCTCTTGCCATCACTGCTCTCCTCCTCTCGGATCCTCCCTTCTCTGGCTTCTGTGGTCTCTGTTTCTCCCGGATTTTCTCCTGATGCTCAAGTCTCTCCTTTCGGGCTGGATCTTCATCCCTTGCAGAACACTCATGTCGCAATCCTCTCCTTTTCTCGCTGTGTCCCTGCTGCTGCCACTAGTTTTTCTTCTGTTCTTCCCTCTCAGTGGGTTTCTTTTTATTTTTCAAGCCACAATTCACAGTAAGAAATTCATTTTATATTCTGCCCAGTGAATCACCGTTCTAGAAAGCAAAAATGTAAGAAAACAACATGTTAATCCTTACTAGGTGCAAAGCTCTTTGGTATTTTTAGTCTATTCTGTTCCATTTTATTTCACTTGAAAAATACCCATTTTGACTCAATCAGTTTTGCAACCCACAAATAAGTTTTGGACATTCATTTAAAAAACACTGTTCTAACTTCAATCTTTCCCAGAATCAGGGTCTTTTCTCGTAAGTCAGCTCTTTGCCGATCCTGACCCTGATGCTGGAAAGATTGAAGGCAAAAGGAGAAGGTGGGGGAGGGGATCGGGGAGCAGAGGACGAGATGGTTAGATAGCATCACAGACTCAACGGACATGAATCTGAGAAAACTCTGGGAGATAGTGGAGGACAGAGGAGCCTTGTGTGCTGTAGTCCATAGGGTTACAAAGAGTCAGACACAACTTAGTGACTGAACAATAACAAACTTCTGGGATTCCCAGGTGGCACAGTGGTAAAAGAATCCAATGCAGGAGACTCAAAAGACACAGGTTCGGTCGCTCGGTCAGGAAGATTCCCTGGGATAGGAAATGGCAACCTTCTCCAGTATTGCTGCCTGGAAAATGTTGTGAACAGAGGAGCCTGATGGGCTACAGTCCATGGAGTGGCAAAGACCTGGACACGATTGACCTACTGAGCATGCACACACACATTCCACCTTATTGAACTAGTTCCACCTAGGGGCCTTTGCACTTGCTGTCCTAGAATGTTTCTTCTCCAGATAGCCTCATATTTGCCTCCTTCTTTGCTTTCACGTTTCAGATCAAACATCTTCCTCAAAAAGTCCTTCCCCAACTATCCCATCTAAAGGAACTGCATTGCCTTGTCTTTCTCCCTTGACCCCGCTTATCTTCACCTTTCACTCTTTGAAATTGATTTGTTTCCTTTCACGCATGTCCTATGTACCCCTCTGTCCTAGAGGAGAGAGCTTATTTAGTTTGTTCATTGATGTGGCCTCAGTGTCTAGCACAGGCCTGGCAAACAGTAGGCACTTCATAAATGCTTGTTCATTGGATGATAAACTCTAGCTATGTTTGAGCAGCTGCTGACCATGCTAACCCTCTCAGCAGCTGTGCCAAATCACTGATCATACTATGGAACATCCAGGTATCTTGCAGTGACCTGCAAAAATACTTGCAAAGTACAATGATAGAAAATGAGCTGAGAGAACTAAGTTCACAGGTGAAACGAGGTGAGTAAAGAACAGGGCAGGATGTGTCATTTAGGATGATTTCGGCTTAAAATTTTAAACAGTGACCCTATTTATTGCTTTAACGTAACAGGAAGTCCAGAGAGGGTGACCCAGAGACCTACATCGTACTGTCTCTTTTCTGTTATCTTCTTTTCCTTAAGCTTCAGACTGCTAACACTACTAGGGATCATACCCAGACATCATGATGTCCAAAGGAAGAAGAAAGATCATCACTTCTTTAAAGAGTGGAAACTCTTCCCAGGTCCCCCAAGCATACTTGCTCTTTCTTTCTTATTGTCTGGACCTAGGTCCCTCACCTACTCCTTAACAAATCATGGATAAGGGGAATAGAATTTTCTTGCCTGGCTTTTACTAATCATATGGGCTGGAATTAATACTGGGGCATCAACTATAATGCTCTTGACCCCTGGGCCAAGGTGACAGAAATACCATGACTTATCCAGAAATATATATCATGCGATTCTGTATAGCTGCTGGAGGTGGGTTGTAAATTTCACTCTGAGTTTCCCAGCAAATAGGTGAAAAGGGGAAGCCAAACTGTTAAAATGCTCACAACGTAAACTGTTAAGAAGTTTACAGCGCCCATAAATTTTAAATAAACCAGTTGCTTAGGAGAATCCCAACTTAAAAAAAAAAGGTTTTTTGGCTGTGCCACACAGCTTGAGGGATCTTAGTTCCCCAACAAGGGACTGAACCTGGGCCCTTGGTAGTAAAAGTGTGGAAGTCCTAACCACTGGACTGCTAGGGAATTCCCAAGTCCCAATTTTTTCTAATACTGATACCTGAAAATTTTTCCTTGGATCATCATAAGTAGGGTATTGTGATGGTCCATTTTCAGGTCATACCCCCACATTCAATGCAGTAGCAGGTTAATGCTCCAAAGCAAACTAAAGAAAAAATTCCAAAGTCCTAGCACCAAAGTACAATTTAAAAAACTGATCCGGGGGGAGGAGTAAGAGAGGATAGGAGAGGCAGCAGCAAGTAGTTTCAGCTATGTACCTGGCTTTCTGATGGACTACACTGAATTTTACCCAAGGGTAGAATTTAGATTAGCTAAAAGAACAAATGAACAATTTGTCTCTCAGGCAGTCCACCATGAATATATCCTTTCTCTCAGCAAAGTTTTGATAAAGAAGGGGCAGCAGGAAGTTCGAGGTTGTGTCCGCTGACAAGGATCCCCACATACAGATTTTCATAGATATTCATATGTTTTGATGGTTGACAGAGTAGATGGGACATTTCTAAAATAAAAATGGAGCCTCCTGACCAGAATAGGTACCTGAATGGATGTCATGGATGTGGGTGCTCCTACATTCAGCCTCCCCTGTGCTTGTGAAATTGATATTTTCAATCCACATTTAGAATTTCATACATCTCTAGGGTGACAAATTCCAGCAACCCATCTTTTTGTTAGTATGCTTATTTTAAACTCTCAAGTATGACCTATTTGCAGAGAAATTATATGGCCATTCTATACCTATCCTGACCTGAGTTTATCTTGTTAGCCATCCTACCATCTGGATCTCTGAACCTTGAGTCTGTTACAAAATGTGTTTGCTCCTCTACCTGGGAATCTGAGTGTATACAGTATCATCTCTATCTTAATTGAAGGCCCACAAGTGAGAGGTTGGATAGGGATGTTTAGAACATAGGATGCGCGCATGTGTGTGTGTGTGTGTGTGTGTGTGTGTGCACGTGGCCCTAACAGTGTGAAGGTGATGTGTATGTGAATGTTGTTCTGTCTGAGAAGGTATCTCAGCATCTGAGTGTTCCCACTGAGCAGGTGCATAAGATGACAGGGCAGCCGCATTTGAGTGTTTGCACAAGTCTTCGTCCCTTAAGATGACCTGTAACCTCCAAAGGTCGCATCATGGGTTTCTTTCTTCTTGGAAGGTTGGCTAGTCTCCAAAGATGGCAACTAGTACTTGTACTTGGTACTTGTGCCCTTGCAAGTACCATCCCGCATGCAGTCAGGGCTGGCCTGTGGCTCAACTAACAAAAAGGATGCAGAGAAGGATGCTGCACCTCATCTTGACCCGAGCCTTAGGAAGTCTTGAAGTTTCTCCTTTTCTCCTTTTTGGAGTCCTGAACTGAGGACCATGCTGGAGAGACCATGTGAAAAGGCTACATGGAAGAGAACACTAGAGACTTCACAGAAAGGGACAAGAACCCCAGCCTTCCAGTCACTGCACAAGAAACGTGAATAAGCCAGCTCACATGTCCTTGCCCAGCCTGGTCCCCAGATGAACACATTACATGAGCAGAAGAACCACCCAGCTGAGTCCAGTCAATCCTCAGCATCAACCCTGATGAAACGGCTGATGTCTTGGATCCTTAACTTTGGGGGTGATTTGTTAGTTGCCACAGAGAATCAAAATACTTGGGTAACAGTTCCTTTCACCATCTCTCCAGCCCTGAATGGGAAAGGGCTGCTGATTTGCAGGGGGTGGGGTGTGTGAGGGAATTAGGGGAGACCAGGTGCTGGGGAAGGGAAAAGCCACTTTTCCCTGCCCCTTTCCTCTCCTCCCTCTTTTACTTCTCACCCAGCCTGGGTGGGAGGAGCCTGGGCTAGGAGCATGCCTTCCTCTAAGTGAATCTTTGGTACCTGGTGGCCTGCCTGCCGGTCCCCTCAGAGCAGGTTGTAGGCCTGTTGGAATTCCACCAGCATGCCATCAGGCAGACAGGCAGCTGTTTAAGTGGGTAATTTCATCAATGGGAAAGGCACTCTGCACTCTGCCTAGAATTCTAATGGGTGAGGCCACTCAGAGAACGCATTTAAACCTGGGAGCACAGTGGCTGCGCCCTGCTAGTGTCTAAACTGTGGTCTCCACCCTGGGATTCAGACGCGCTTGGGACTGCAAGTAGGAAAGAAAGAAAGAGAGAGGTGTGGGGATCTACTTACACAAATGCCCAAGAGCCTCCAGGGAAAACTCACCTTAACAGAAGAAGGACAAGATGGTAAAACCAGTGTGAGACCACAGGCTGGGTGGGGAAGTCTGAGCTCAGGAACATCTTCTCTTAGAGGAGTTCCCAGCACAGCCCCCAGACCTGGCTCAAGTCCTGGGGCAAGGAGGGTGAAATAAGAGAGAGAAACCCTCAGTTTCTCTCCTTTCTTGGACCGCAAGTGATAGAAGCCCCATTCAAGCTGGCTTGGGTGGAAAAGTAGACTGTTTTGTAAAGCCAAAGGGCATCTCCTGGAGACCAAAAGTAGGAATGCATTTGAGCCCTGAGGACCAAGAATCAGGAGCTCCCCGACTTCTCATTTCTGTTCCTTTCTCATCTCTCTGCACATTACCTTCTTCTGCTTCTTCATACCTAGAGAGTAACAGGACAACTCTCAGACCCAAAGTTTATGTGCACAGTTCCAGCCACCTGCAGAAACCAATAGGCATTTGACAATCCTCATTCCAAATTCTCAGGAGAGAGATCTGACTGGTTTTGCTTGGTCAGGTGTCTCCCCTGGCCCATCAGTAGGGTTGGGGGTGTGGCATCATTACAAAAGTGACTTCTGGGAGTTACTAGTTTTAATTTTCTTTTTTCTTAAATGGAAGCATAGTTGATTCACCATGTTGTGTTAATTTCTGCTGTAAAGCAAAGTGATTCAGTTATACACACATATGCATTCTTTTTTATTCTTTTCATCATTTATCACAGGACATTGAATATAGTTCTCTGTGCTATCAAAGCTCACTTCTTCAGTCAATCACTGATGTCCAGTTTCCTGAGAGTTCTCACTGCATCCATTTTTGCTGTGAGATGCTGAGCATTCAGGATATTGACCGTGTTGGCCAAAATTTTTGGCTACGATGGGAAAGACTGGGACTAAAGCAGCACAAGCAAGGAGCCTAGGAAGTACAATTTAAGGAGGCGATCATGGTGGGTCTTATGAAAGAGCATGGTCAGCCCCTGCGGAACCCTGAGAGTGAGCCCAGCCCTAAATTTTGCACCCTGGCAGGGGGGTCTACACCCCATGCTCCATGCAGGAGTGATGCCCTGGATACTGGTATCCTCAGAAGAGACAGTGGGTGCCCACAGGGTGGTGCAATGCTCTGGGAGGGTGTGGGTGGCACCTCTGTCATGTGTGGGGTTGCCAGTAATAGGGGGCATCATTTCAACAAGTCATAATGTAGCTGAGGCCACATGGTCACCTGATTATATGTGAGATGCTCCTGGGAGGGCCTAGAAGTCTGCAGGAGAATTTAAGTGGGGTTGGGTATGAATGTGAGTGTGGAGTTCTCCTAGAGTGGGTGGAGGGCTGAACCAAGAAACACCAACTTGCCACTATTCTTGTGAGCTTATTCCTACCTCTTAGGCTGGGGTGGCTAAACACGTTGCATCTCAGTTGGTGCCCAGAGTCACACTTTCCCTTGCTCACTATCACCTGTTTATCACAGCAATCCTGGGCACAGACAGGCACCACCATCTTGCATGCATATCTGAACGAACCGAGGCTCAGAGGGGCTGTGCCACTTACTTAGCAGTTTGTATCACGGACTTTGTAGCATTGTTTTAACCTCTTCTCTGCACACATAGGGAAATCGAGGACTGAAAAGTTGAGGTATGCACTCACTGTCACACAATGAGTTGAGTAATGGAAATAAATCCCATTGAATTTAATTTCTAACCATTATCTATCTTGCGAAACTCAAGTGAAGCTTGAGGAGTACACCCTGAATTTCCAGACTGGAGACAAACTCTCTCAACCTGGTGTGACCACAGTCTGTGCCCAAACTCTTGCAGACTGTTTTGGCATCCACACTGGTCTTCTCTGCCCGACTTCCCATGCTTCTCCTGCCTCCCCAGGCATCTCTTTGATTTTAGAGGATGTAGGGCAGCTTGATTAGGACTTGCCACAGGACCTGCTCAGCGAGAAGTTTCCAGCCCTGTCCCTGGTAGTCTTCAGGGGCTCCTCTCACCTCGAAGGAAAGCAGAAGGACAAAGTTTGGCAGGCAGCAGTTTGAGGGGTCGATCAACCGTGGGCACCCCTCTCCTGGCCTCACAATCTTTGCCTAAGCCCCAGGTTTCCTCCAGGCAACCACTGCATCTTTGAAGCCTGAGCTTGTGTTATTGCTCTTTTTTAAAAATGATACATTTTAAAGCAATAAAATCTGCACATTAAACACTTCATCTGGGCTGCAGTAGCAATGGCTCCGACAACCTTCCAGTGCACTTTCGAGTCAGCTTTGCCAGGGGAGCTCCATTATCTCCAAGCTTTGCAGAACTTCACCTCTAAAGCACATTTGCAAGGGATATAGGGAGGGAGTGGGGGGTTGAAGGAGATGCAAAGCAATACTCTTCTACATAACCCTCGGGTCAAAGAGGAAATCACAATGGAAATAGAAAAATATTTTGAACTGAACAGGAATGAAAAATAGGAACAAATCAAAACTTGGGAAGGCAGTTAAAAGAATACTCAGGTATGTGTAACTTAGGAGAAGGATTCAGAGTCCCTGTGAACTTGGTTGGGAAGAAATATTTATGCTAAATAAGCTAATGCAGAAATTTAGCATTTCTTTCCACTTAGGAATATGGACAGCAGATCACAATTGTATTCATGGTATTTGTGATGCCACCAATAGATATCACAGATAATGAATCTACACCCTCCATCAATTTAAGGATCCAAGTCATTTATTTTCTCTCCCTTGGTCTCACAATATGCACTCAGGCTTGCCTAGATACAGGGACACAAATGGCAACAGTTTATGTTTTTTATTGCTTTATAAGCTATGTCAGCATAAGCACGGAGGAAATATGCCCAGAATTTTGCCAAAGAGGTGGCTTGGGCAAGATTTTCAGATTATCAAGCATAGACATATCCACGGGTGTATCTTGCGAAGAGGTCAATTAATAGACTGTTATAGCAGTTTGAAAAGTTCTCAGATCCACTCACCATTAGTATTATTTACGTTAAAAAGTCCTTTTTATTTTGAACAGTTAAAATTCACAGCAAGTTGCAAAGGCGGTAGAGAGAGGTCTAGGGGATCCTTTACCCAGTTCCCCCACAGTTTGCACCTCATGTAAATATCAAAACCAGGGTATTTACATTGATAGGAAGTGTGTATATAGCTCTATGTAATTTTTGTCACATTAGTAGCTTTGTGTAACCATTACCACAATCAAGATACAGACCTACTCCATCACCACAAAAGACCTCCATCATGCTACCCCTTTAATCATGTCCTATATGTGACCATCTCTACCCTCTGGCAATCACTGACCTATCCTTCATCTTTATAATTTTTCAACGGCAAGCTGCTGCTGCTGCTAAGTCGCTTCAGTCATGTCTGACTGTGCGACCCCATAGACGGCAGCCCACCAAGCTCCCCTGTCCCTGGAATTCTCCAGACAAGAACACTGGAGTGGGTTGCCATTTCCTTCTCCAATGCATGAAAGTGAAAAGTGGAAGTGAAGTCTCTCAGTCGTGTCCGACTCTCCATGACCCCCGGGACTGTAGCCTACCAGGCCCCTCCGTCCATGGGATTTTCCAGGCAAGAGTACTGGAGTGAGTTGCCATTTCCTTCTCCATTTAATGGCAAGAGTGTTATATAAATAGCATCTTCCAGTATGAGACTTTTGAGAGTGACTCTTTTAACTTAGATAATGTCCTTGAGATCTATCCAAATTGTTGCTTGTATTAATAGTTTATTCCTTCTTAGCATAATCATGGTATGAACATACCAGTTTGTTTAATCATTCATTAATTATTGAACATTTTGTTTTTTTCCAGTTTTTCTTTTTGAAGTGAATTTCCTGTAGATACCATATAGTTGGATCATTTTTTAACTCACCTTACTGGTCCATGTTTTTCCTTGGTATATTTAGATAATTTATAGTTAATATAATTATTAATATGTTGAGGCTTAAGTCTACCATTATATTTATTTATTTTCATTTTCTGTTCATGTTCTCTTGGTTTTTTGGTTTCCTTTTTCCTGACCTCCTGTGGATTACCTGAACATTTTTTAAGAATTCATTTTGAATTGGCTCTGCTGTTTTGAGTGTGTATCTTTGTATAATTTTTTTGAAGTGGTGGCTTCTAGGTATTACATTATATATACATAGCTTAGCACAGTCTACTGGTGTCAACATTTGTCAGTTTGAGTGATGCATAAGGGAGTGATAATTCCCTTTGTATCCCTCCACTTTCCCCCATATATAATATAATTGTCTGGAAACTTTGCTCCACATACAGTGAGAATCACTGTGTGACTTTCACTTCACCATTAAATGTAACTTAGAAAACTCAAGAGGAGGAATGTCTATTTGCCATATTTTTGCTCTTTTCATTGCTTTTTTTCCCCCGGATGTTCCAAGATTCATTATTTTATTGTTTCATTTCTGTATTTCCTTATTGTCTAATCGTCAAGTCCTCCTTTTATGGTATATTTGTTAACTAAAATATTTCTTAGTTTTCTTTCATCTAATAATATCTTGATGTCTTCATTTCTGAAGGATATTTTTGCTGAATGTAGGTTCCTAGTTTGAAAGTTTCTTTCTTTAGCACTTGAAAAATTGTGCCACTTCCTCCTGGCATCTATGGTTTCTGATAAGAAATCACCATCATTAAAATTGCTTTCCCTCTAAAGATAAGGTTTCGCTTTTCTCTGCTTTCAAGGTTTTTTTTGTATGTGTGTCTTTAGTTTACAAAATTTGACTATAGCATGTCTTGGTGTGAATTTCTTTGGGTTTTTCCTGTTTGAGGTTGCAGCTTCTTAAATTTGTAGGTTTGTATCTTTTGTTAAATTCAGGAAATTTTCAACCATTACTTCTTTGAATATTTTTTTCAGCCCACTCTTTTTTCTCTCCTTCTAGAACTCTAATAGCATGAAAGTTAGATCTTTTATTACAGTTCCATAATTCACTGAGCTTTGGGAGCAGTCTATTTTCCCTCTTATTCAGATTTGGTAATTTCTATTATGCCGGTTCACTAGCTCTTTCTTCTGTTCTCTTCATTCCACTACTGAACCAATGCACTGAATTTAAGATTTTCAGTTATTGTATTTTTCAATTCTAACATTTCTATTTGGTTCTTCTTTATATGTTCTGTTGCTGAATTTCTTGTTTTTTTTTTTTTTTAAACAAAGTTTGTTTCAAATGTGTTTGTGCTTGTTGAAACATTTGAAACATTTTTATGATGATGGCTGCTATTAAATCCTTTCCAGGTAATTCTAACAGCTGTTATCTCCATGTTGGTATCTGCTGATTGTCTTTCTCACTCAAGTTGCAATTTTCTTGATTCTCGGTGTGATGAGTGATTTTTTTTTTTTTTTAATTGAAACCTGGATATTTTGGGTATGTTGTGATGTGACTCTGGATCTTATTTCAATCACCTGTTTTATCTGGCTTCATCTGACACAGCTCTCATGGGAGAAGAGTTCTGTATTGTGACTGTCAGGTGGGGATGGAAGTTCAGGTTCCCCATTCAGCGTCCATTGACACCATAGTGGGGGGAGGACTACTTCTTACCATGGTGTGGGAGTGGGAGTTCAGGGTCTCTATAAAGTCTTTCTTGATACCCTCTGGTTGGAAGAGGCAAAAGTGCCTCATTTCTGCTCCCCATATGGCTTCCACTAACATAACAGGGGTTGGTGGTGATGTTCATGGTGGTGGTGGCAATGGTGGTAGAGAGGCCTCATTATTAGTAATTCTGGATGGTGGTCAAAGTTTTGACTCTTCTTAGGCCTGATACCACCTTTGCAGGAAGTGTGAGGAGCACCTTGATACTGCTGGGTCTGAGCAGAAGTCCTGGCTGACCTATTATCTCTACTGACACAGCATAGAGAAGCTTCATTACCACTTAGCAGGGGTGAAGGTCCAAGTTCCCCACTGGTGATCTTTTCTGATGCCACCCAGAGGGGATGGGGGTTGAACACCTCATTATCATTTGATGAGGATGAAAGTCCAGGTTTCTCACTTAGCCTTTGCTGGTGGGGGTGGGAACGGGGCTTAAGTTTTTCTTCGATGTTTGGTTGGAGTAGAGCAGTTATTCTCTAGTAGCTTTCTGTCTTGCTAGGCTGCCCTTTCTTGGTCCTTTGGCTAGAAGGAGGCTTTTTCTGTCTGCATCCATGGACATTCCCAGGTTGCCAGTTTCCCCAGCAGCCAGTGGGTTATATGAGGCAAAAAGAAAATCCAGGGAGCTCACTTGAGTCATTCCTGGGGTCCTAAAGACCCTAGTCAGCCTGTGATCGTCTCTTCACCTTTCAGAGTCTTATGTTTACTTTGTATATAATGTCCAGGGTTTCAGCTGTACTCAATAGGAGGAATAGGGAAAAGTATGTCTACACTAGCTTTCTGGAAGCAGAAGTTCAGCCTCACTTACTAAGACAATGACATAAGAAAGGAAGAAAAAAACAGATCAAGCTTTTTTGCAGATGTTGGGGCATTTTGATTACTTTGCCCTAAAGCTATGTCAGCAACTTGGAGAGCCAGTTGGCCTAAAGTCCTGGGCGTCTCCACAGTTAATACCAGGCCTTGGTGTGATTATTAATAGAGTACCTCAACAATTTGGCCTTACAGATTTTGATTGAGTAGGTTCAACCTTGAAAAAAAGAAACTTGCTCAATAAGCTAGTTTTTGCAAGTCGCTTTGTCATGAAGGAGAAAGACAAATTCATTCAGCTCATCGATATTTTCACACTAGGTTTTGATGTCTCAGAAACTTTGGCCACCAGCTCTCCTTGCAAAACTGGCGTGTATTAGTGAGGGAGAACAAGCTTTTCAAGGCACTTTCTACAAGGTAAGTATTCAAACTAGTCATTACAAAATTTACCCATTTTGCTTCCCCGCTGAGCACACGACGGGGATCAAGAAGCAGATCCATTGAGGGAAGCGTTACTGTGACTGAAGCAACGGCTCTGCCTCAGTCAGGATGTGTCAGCGACCGCCCTTGCCACTTCTGCAATTTTGCAGAAGTTTACCTCCATCTGTTCACTTTCTCCAGTTGATACCGTGGTTTTCTCAGAAGCTCATATTATCTTGTTAACATTTTCTTAACCAGTTATTTCACGTCAGGAAATTTGCATTGAACATCTTACAGGCGTCATTGTTATAAACACTGCGAACAAAGATCAATAAAATGCCCTAAACATCAACATCTGTTCAGTCACATGACTGTAAGGTAAAGAACCCGCTTTCCCTTGGTCTCCTGATGGGTTGCTCAAACGTGCCTTTCTGAACACATTAAAATGCTTCACTTTTCAGTTCAGTCTGTAAGGGTATTTTTTTCCCTAGCTTGGCTTCCTCTTTTGATGGAAACCTTAAACCATATCTACAGTTTGGTCCCATCCCTCATCACATAGGTTTTCTTTCCAAGGTGATTTAACAAAAATGTGGTAAAATATACATAACATAAAATTTACCACTTACTCAGACCCCTGAGTTGAGATGATCCCCTGGAGGAAGGCATGGCAACCCACTCCAGTATTCTTTCTGGGAAAATCCCGTGGACAGAAGAGCCTGGTGGGCTACAGTCCATAGGGTCACAAAAAATCAGACATGGCTGAAGCGACTGAGAATACATACCACATCTTTTTTTACCCATTCATCTAAATGCCAATGGGCATTTAGATTGTTCCCATATCTTGGCTACTGTAAATTGTGCTGGTATGAACATTGGGAATTTTTGTTTGTTTTTTGTGGGAAAGAGTTCTTCTCTCCTATCTCATTAGATATTAATGACATATAATTAATGAAACATAGGCATCCTTTTCTATTCCACCATCTTTTCTGGACATTGCATCTTTGATTATTATTTTATTTTATTTATTTTGAAATTGTTATAGATTCACAGAAATTGCAAAAATAGCATTTAGAGAAGCTTTGGACTCTTCATTCAGTTTCTCTCAAAGATAACCTCTTTGTAACTATATACAGTTCATTATCAAAACCAGAAAGCCATTGTTACAATGCACAGACCTGACTGAGAGTTTACCAGTTTTACATTCCCCCACTTGTGTGTGTGTAGTTGGTTCTATGCAGTTTTATCACGTGTTATTCATATGACCACAGCTGCAGTCATGATACAGAACTGTCCTGTCTCCACGAGGATCATTTGTGATCTCCCTTTCTAGTCCTGTCCACTGTCCTGCCCATACCTCTCTCCATCTCCAACACCTAGCAACTACCAATCTGTCCTCCTCTGTAGTTTTTTAATTTGAGAATTTTGCATAAGTGGAATCACACAGTATGTGACCTTTTGTGATTGGCTTTTCTTCTCACTCAGAGTAATGTCCTCAAGATCCACCCAGGTTGTTTTGGGTGTTGACAGGGTGTTCCCTTTTTTTTGGATTGCTGAGTAGTCTTCCATGGTATAGACTTACTGTGGTTTGTTTAACCATTAACTGATCATAGAACATTTGGTTGTGTCCAGCCTTTGGCTTTTACAAAGAAACATGCTATGCACAATCAAGTACAGGCTTTAATGTGGGCATAAATTTCCTTTTTCTGAGATAGCTGTCCGGGAACGGGATTGCTGGGCCAAATGGTAAGTGTATGTTCAGTGCTGTAAGAGGCTGCTGAACTATTTCCTGTGGTGGCTGTGCCATTTTACATGCTCACAAGCAATGTATGAGAAATCCTCATCAGCATTTGGTATTTGGTGTTGTCACTATTATTAAATTTAACTTTCCTAATAGATTGTACATTGTATTTAAAGTGTCACTTCAGAAGTGGTGGTTTCACACAGTCATCGCGCCAGGTTTTCCTGAAACAGAGATGCTAAACTTTAGGCTCAGTTACAGTCCACAACAATAAAACTCATATTTAAAATAAGCTTTAAGGCATCTTTCAATTTCCTCTCCAATCGCTACTACACTGTGGTAACATCTTCTTCATCCTCAAATCTTCATGGGGCACTTCAGAGGCTAGAACAAGGTTGCCACAATGCTTGATGCTTTGGGGTTCTGAATTTTCCTCGTTATCTGTCTGGAATAGTTGATTAGTTTCAAACTAATGTTCTAGACTTTCTGTTTTGATCTATGATCCCATTTGATTTTATAACTTTTAAATGAGTGTACTATGAAATATATCTGCCTCTTGAGAAATCTGTATGCAGGTCAGGAAGTAACAGTTAGAACTGGACATGGAACAACAGACTGGTTTCAAATAGGAAAAGGAGTATGTCAAGGCTGTATATTGTCACCCTGCTTATTTAACTTATATGCAGAGCACATCATGCAAAATGCTGGGCTGGATGAAGCACAAGCTAGAATCAAGATTGCTGGGAGAAATATCAATAACCTCAGATATGCAGATGACACCACTCTTATGGCAGAAAGTGAAGAAGAACTAAAGAGCCTCTTGATGAAAGTGAAAGAGGAGAGTGAAAAAGTAGCCTTAAAGCTCAACATTCAGAAAACTAAGATCATGGCATCTGGTTCCATCACTTCATGGCAAATAGATGGGGAAACAGTGGAAACAGTGGCTGACTATTTTTCTGGGCTCCAAAATCACTGCAGATGGTGACTGCAGCCATGAAATTAAAAGATGCTTACTCCTTGGAAGGAAAGTTATGACCAACCTAAACAGCATATTAAAATGCAGAGACATTACTTTGCCAACAAAGGTCCATCTTGTCAAGGCTACGGTTTTTCTAGTGGTCATATATGGATATGAGAGTTGGACTATAAAGTTGAATGCTGAAGAATTGATGCTTTTGAACTGTGGTGTTGGAGAAGACTCTTGAGAGTCTCTTGGACTGCAAAGAGATCCAACCAGTCCATCCTAAAGGAGATCAGTCCTGAGTGTTAATTGGAAGGACTGATGTTGAAGCTGAAACTCCAATACTTTGGCCACCCAGATGTGAAGAGCTGACTCATTTGAAAAGACCCTGAATCTGGGAAAGATTGAAGGCAGGAAGATCAGGGGATGACAGAGGATGAGATGGTTGGACAGCATCACCGACTCAATGGAGATGAGTTTGAATAGATTCTGGGAGTTGGTGATGGACAGGGAGGCCTGGGGTGCTGTGGTCCATGGGGTTGTGAAGAGTCGGACATGACTGAGGGACTGAACTGAACTGAGCTGAACTATGAAATGACATAAGGAGAATGAAACCAAAGTCATGCAGTCTAGAATTTGGGAAATTTGCTGAGGATTCAATGTGGAATGAATCATTGAATCCCCTCCCTGAGCCCTAGTTCCCATTTTTGTGCACATAATTCCAACAGACAGACTTAATACCTTCTCATCCCTTCTACCCTATAAAGAACACTGGGAGTTTAGTCTGGAGAAACTGAATCCATGAAATTTGGAACTGAGACTCAGCAAAGTTAACTGAAGATCTACAGACGAGATAGTTGTACCATCAGCCTCACCACTCTCTGCTTAGTATGAAGACCACCCTGACTCTCAAGTAGGAAAGAAGGTTTTTCTCTGGAGAAACTGAATTGCCCTGGAGAAAAGACCTCCACACTCTGATTTTTGGGGAATCCACACAAGCAATGGTTTGTTTCTTTCCTCATTACCTTAATATAAGCCCACTATGCATCCATCTTGCCTGGATCTCTGAATTTTAAGCCAATTCTTAAACACAGACAATCAAATGATAAATAAGGAAAGTCTTCATCCTGAAAGAGAGAAACCTAAGTAAAAACCGAAACTGAATAAAGGAATCTGGGAGCAGCAAAGATAATACGGCAAAGAGAAGAAAACTTCCAAAAGAGCCACCAACCCAGTCCTAATATATATTTTCAGAAAGCAATGAGAAGGCATTGCATCTATAAAACAAGGACAAGATCCTATAAAGATCTCATGAGAATAAAAACTGTAGTTCAAATTAAAATGGGTGGAAGACTATGTCAAGGAAACATGACAAAAAGCAGAACAAAAAATACAAAGGGTTGGAAAATATGGGAATGGTGAAAAGAGACATAGAGAATAAACCCTAGAAATTTCACATCTGACTAAGAAGTTTCCAGGAAGAAAGAAGAGAAAAAAACAGAAGGAAATGGAGGGAAAAAATCTATGAAAAAATTTTCCAAAGAAGGATATCAGACTCCTAATTAAAAAAGCCCCTATCATAAAGAGGAATCAGAATGAGGGAGAAAAGACCTCAGTTAAGGCACCTGATAGAGAGGTTTTCAGTTCAGTTCAGTTCAGTCACTCAGTCGTGTCTGACTCTTGGTGACCTCATGGACTGCAGCACACCAGGCTTCCCTGTCCATCACCAAATCCCGGAACTTGCTCAAACTCATGTCCATTGAGTCAGTGATGTCATCCAACCATCTCATCCTCTGTTGTCCCCTTCGTCTCCTGCCTTCAATCTTTCCCAGCATCAGGGTCTTTCCCACTGAGTTGGTTCTTTACATCAGGTGGCCAAAGTATTGGAGTTTCAGCTTCTGCATCAGTCCTTCCAAAGAATATTCAGGACTGATTTCTTTTAGAGAGGTTTTAGAACCTGGAATTAGGAGATTCCCCTAAAAGCTTACAAAGAAAAAACAATGCAAAAGAAGTCACACACGAAGGGCTAGAATCAGAATGATATCAGAATTCTGAGTAGCAACATTAGGTACCAGAAAGCAGCTGAACAATAGCATCAAAAATCTGCTGGAATATAATTTTTAGCCAGAAACTTTATACCTTGCCAGGCTATCAGTCCAGTGTGAGGGCAGAATTAAAATATCTTCATGTATCCATAGACAATTTGCCTACTTGAAACTCATAGAAAGCATGGAGAAAATATCTCAGCAATCCTGAGTAGTTCAAAAGAGGGGACATCATGGAATCCAGGAAATAGGGAATTCAACTCAGGAGAACACTTAAGAGAAAGTACAGGCTGACAACGGACAGAACCACCAGCTGTGAGCAGAGGAGAAGTTGTGGAGATGGATATGGGGGAAGAATTAAGGATATGCATATGGATAATTCTGCAAATGGAAATAACAATTAATTTTTAAAAACCACCCAAAAGCCTGTACATGAAAGGATATGTAATCGTACACTGCTCAGCTCTGTGGTGAAACCACAAATAATCTGCTGTGTGATAATGATGCAAACACTTATATTGATGAGAAGACTTTCCTTTACAAATAAGTGAAAACTCAAAGTGGCTTAAGCCATAAAGGGAATTACAGTGTTTTGCTCACATGATAGACAATCTTGAAGTTAATTTAGGCTCCAGATAAGGCTTGATGCAGGGGCCATCTAAAGTCTTTAATTTCCATTGCTCCCTTTGGCAATAGCTATTCAAAGTATTATGGCTTTCCTCATGGGCACAAAGTAGCATCCAGTATTTTCTAGGGGTTGCTAGGATTCAGTCCATTAGGAAGAGAGTATTTCTCTAGGGGGTTCTGTAGGAAAACAAGAAAATTCTATCCCAGTTTCCTGCAGAAAACTTCTTATTGGTCGATGCTGGGTTGCATGCCTTTTCTTGACCAATCACTATAGCCTGGGGGATGGGATTCAACAAGGCGGGGCCCAACCCTGCAGCCAGAGATTGTGTCCCTTTCCAAGGAAAGTCGTGACTATGTAGGGGAACAGTGGGTTCCCAAATGGAAATCAAGATGTAGTTAAAAGAGGAAAGAATGAAGGTTAGGTTGCCACTAAACTGTAAATGTCTATTTTACAACACAAATTATTTAAAAATAGTGAAATGGCTGGAGGGAGACATGCAGATTGGGGGAATAAAGAAGCCAAGCCCACATCCATCATAATTGAAAATCAACAGAGAATGTCTGAAAATTATAGATCAATAAATATCAGTTTAAACATATTATTTAGACACATGGAGGGAGCTAGTAGAAAAAACAGCTGCGAGAGTTATAAAGAGATATAAATCACTATGTCTCAGGAGTTAGGCTGGGGATAGGGTGGAATAGGGGAAGGCATTATGGTTTTTCATGAGAAGCTTTTTGTATGATTTGATTTTAAAACTATGTTCAAATGCATCTCAAATGCATCTCTTTGATTAAACATTTAAAAAAATCTCCAAGTTGTCATGAAAAACCATTTAATTATATGAAATGGAAAAGCAGGAGGTTCCTGACTTCGCCTTGTGAAAAAGACGTGGAAAAGTACAAAAATTCAAAATGGCACCTCCAGCCATTTTTTAGTTAAATCCACATGCCGCAGATGTGTGTAGTATTCTGTGACTTCCCGTACCCTTTAGCACACTGCTATATATCCCCGGGGAAGGAAAGAATATGCCCTAGTTTGAAAAGTACAGATGAAGACACATCAGGGCAAAGAATTTGAAATGCTTTAAAACGGACAAACTCAAACTTTACCCTAGAGGAACACCAAGCCCAGGTCCCCTGTGAGCATAACACAATACAAAACCACAAAGAAGAGGCTGAAAAGATGCTGGCTTTGGGGTGCTGTCAAGAGCTTTGCCTTGCCGCTCTTCTTTCCCTGGGGGGCTACTCTGTTTCTTGTTTTTCCTTTTGTTACAGTTTCACTGCTTCCGTTTCTCCTTAGACCACACGTGCTGCTTTCAGCACTCAAAGCCTTTTCTTAAGTGTGTGTTACCAGCCTGATCCAAAACTGTTTGTTCCTCCTGGGACCCTGGACCCAGCAGGATAACATCACCTAAAGAGCCATTTCTGCAGCACAGGGGCACACACACGGGATGTCCCCCTTGGGAAGACTTAGGTGTGAAAGGACAGACTATAAAAACCGAGGATATGTTAGGCATTACCATCCTTCCCAGCTGCTCTATGTGGATAAACCTCCAAATGATAAAGGCAGGCTCCAGTGCTGATGACAAGAAATGAGCAGATAAGGTTCTGCTTTAAAAATGAGTGGCTTTCTATTTCAGCAAGGGGAGATTTCTGTGTAAGTTTGAGGGCAAATTACGTCCGAATTTAAGACAAATCCTTTCCTGGGACTTTTGGTTTCAACAGCTGTAAAGCAAAACATTCTTCTCTGAAACGGCATTTTCGGAGCAGCGAGGAAAGGAATTCAGCAGCTCCTCAAGACGGTATTAATGCTATGTCTCCACTTTGGGTTGTGTTAACATGTCTGCAGATTAGGGAAACAGGGACCTGAGGTCTCTCCCACCCCACCTCCCCGCCCCCACCCCACCTCTTGCTGGAATCTAGAGGAGACTGGGATGAGGGCGAGGATTTTAATTAATGTAGGGAAGACAGAGACAAACAGTTCTGCTGTGGAAAGGAAGCTGGTGGGACCAGTGATGCAGCCCAATGGAGCCCAAGGAGTTAGATAGCCCTCTGCACTGTAATTCCCTTTCACTCCCCCTAAGGCTTCAGCAAAATTTTGTTAAATGTTGCAATCTGGTTTACAATCTGGTTTCTGTGCTTGGGGGGAATTTGGAATGGGACTCTTAAGAGAGCAGAAATAATTCAAGGAAATGCAACTCACGAACAAAGGAACAAGTTGACCAGAAGTGCGATAGCCACTTAATATTCAACAACAACCGGGGTTTCTTTGTGGGGCACGGGACATGGAAATATCCCTCAGGGATTTTCGGAGCTCCTTGGGGAAAGAACATGAGGGAGGGTGAGGCTTTCTTTCAGTTACACCATTTAGGGAGTCAGACTATCATTTCTAAGATTTCATGTGAGAAGTTTGATTTTTGGAAGTCTGTAGAACTTGAAGTATAGGGGGCTTATTTTTAAGACCTTGAGTGTGGTTCTGGGACTAACTGTAATGTCTGAGCCATTTGTTTCACTAGTTCAGTATTTTCCCAAATTCTTAACGGGGAGCCATATAGCCAGTGAAGGATAACAAAGACCGCAACCCTCACAACTGCAGGTATCTACAGAACGTAAATGCAGCGGGTTAGCTGTACTGTGCGCGATACCGCAATTGGACACACTCACTGAGCAAGTTCAAATGGACAGTTCCCTTGAGCTCAAGCCTCGTTTCCAATATTTCAGTTGCAATCTCTGACCTGCTTAAGCCTGAGCTCATTCATTTTACATTCACTTACTGGGCCCCCACTCCCGGCAATTATTACCAGCAATTCTCACTGACTCTTGGGAAAACCTTAGAGTCCTTTTTTAAGAAGAGTCAGGGGGAAACAGAAGCAGAAAATCACAGAGAATTATAGCAAAGCAACCAACTTTTCCTTCTTTCTAAATAAATATCTTTTCAGTTAGAATATCAGATTCTTTGCATGAGCCAGATGTTTAAGGCCCACATCGGAATTTTGCATTTTGTGTGGATGGCACACCCTTCCCACAGGACATCAGGTAAGCTATTTAGTCACTAGTAAATATTTAAAGCCTACAGAAACAAAACCAAACTCCCCCAAAAGTTTTCATTCAAATTGCCATTGTGAAATTTAAAAAAACCCCAAACCAAGGATCACACTCAATTAGAATTACACTAATGGAGCCCCAAGTTTGCCTTCTCGATTTCATTGATCGGATTCCCCAGTTTTCAGCCATCATTTTGCTAATACACTGAATGCTGGCCCCAGACTGGGCTGAGTTTTCAGGGAAGTAGCCCCAGCCACCGGGAACCCTCACAGCGGGGACCCCTCCCTGGTGATTTCTGAGCAGCTGCTCTGAGCATCAGGAGGAGAGGTGTTCCCCTGGAAGGCTGGGGAAGCCCCTCACAGATGGTGCTGCTTCTTTCCTTTTCTTGTTTTGCACTGAGAGTTCCCCCAGATTGTTGGCTCTCAGCAGCTGTCCTTTGGAACTTGATCTCCTCTTTTCTCTCTGGTCTTCTAATCCACGAATTCTGAGCTGTCTTGTGGCTAAAAACTTTACAAGAGCCTAGTCCAGGCACTTGGTGGGAGGTGGGAACTTGTAATGTTCCAGCCCCTCCTTTGGCATCAGAGACTCAGCTGTTTATCCTCTGTATGCCCTGTGTGAATAATTCCAACTTGGACCTGAAATGTGGGGATAACACAGTCCTAGCCCATGGGGTCGTTGCGATGATTAATGAGGTGATGTGTGTGTAGCACTTGGCTCATTGCCTGGCACAATGGAGTGCCTCCAATAAATTACTGTTATTAATATCACTTCCTGTTGGGAAGTAAGAAAGGGGAAATCATTTAGTTTTATCTAAAATACTTTCATATAAAATACTAAAGTACTTTCATATAAAGTTCAGTTAATAATAGCAATTGTTAGGCCAAGGCCCTGTTGGTTTTCATTTTCCACTTGTCCTAGAGCAGAAACAGAATAAATAAATGCAACTGAATTGTTTAAGAAGGTATTAACTCCCAGTTAATCAATATGTAACTAAAGTTTTCTTTGAAGCAGGCCTAAAAGGCAAAGTAGACATTTGTCTGACAGGCAAGAGACCTGGATGGCAAATATGTTGCTGGCATCCTGTCTTCCTTGCACTTCCTACCCTTGCTGCATCTCCCCTGCCTAGGGCAGACATCATTAATCAATCATAGCATCTCATCTTGCTGAACCTGGACACTGCCCTATGATAGTTTTCCTCCTGTGGCTTTTCTATAGTAAAATATTCTAAAGCAAATCTTAAATATCATGTCATGATGATCCTGCAGGACACATTTCTAAAGAAAGTGGCTGCTTTCTTACATAACAACAAGGCATTGTCTCACCTAACAAAATTAACAACAACAAAAAAATCCTTTGTGTTGTCTGTTACCCAGTTCCTGATAATATTTTCCTGATTGTTTCAGAATATTTAGGATTATGTTTAACACAGCTGTGGACCAGTAGTCAGAGTCTTTTAAGCATGAGTCAGAAGCATCTTCAGGTTGCCCTTTGAGGAATGGAAATGAGGGACTTCTACCCCTGGATGGCTTTGTGCCTTCAAAGACTTTTTCCTAGGGGTGATAGCTTCCATGATCCACTTTCCTCTCAGAGAATTGCTAGTTCCTCAAATCCTTTCATCTGCCAGGAGGCAGGGGGACCTTCTTATAAACAGGACTCTGGAACTCTGGGGTCCCCAGGTTTTCCAGGGGTGACCACAGCTGATCAGGCCCTACTATGAGTGGTCATACTAATGGGGGCTTTTGGGGGCCCTTAGCCCCCAGGAAGCTGCTGATCCTTCCCTGGAGGGCTGACCCTGGGAGTTAGATCTCCCCCTGCCCAGGTGGTCTCAGGTCATCGATCTGTCCCCTCTGCATGCCAGGGAGCAGGTGCCCTGTGTGCTTTGGAATCAACTGCCGGTGTGCCCGCAGGGACTGGCATGGATTTTCCATTTCCTGTGCACATCTTTGAGGAGATTGGAGACTCAATTTCAGAATGACTGGGCCTGCACAAAGGCGGTGATGATGGCTATTGTCTGGGAAATGGCCTATTGTGGAGACGGGCTGGGGAGGGCAGCAAATAAGGGACTGTCGATTCCTTCCCCGGGGAGCTGAGACTGTGCTCTGGCAGACATAGGTTTGATTTAATGCAAGACATGCTGAAATCAGAGAGGACGTTCTGCGAGGAGGAGCTGCAGAGGATCTCGACTGAAACCCTTGGTTCTCAGAGTCTTCCTGGGGTCAGGGGCTCGGGGGGTCAGGACAAGAACGGGAGCGGAACAGCCTAGTCAGGGGTTCCTGGGAAACTTTGGGGTGGAAGAAGAGACCTGAGGGTTTGTATGTTGATTTCACCTTCTTTATGACCCTGCCTTAGCCCTTCTAGGGGGAATGGGGCATAATTATTTCCTTTTTCTCTCTCTGTTTTGTTTCTTTCCCTGTCTCCCTCTTGCCTTCCTTTTATTTCTTCATTTCTTCATTCATCTATCCAGTAACTATTAAGAACCTTCCTATATGTCAGCCACTGTGCCCAGGGCATAGGGTTCAGTTCAGTTCAGTCGCTCAGTCGTGTCCGACTCTTTGCGACTCCATGAACCACAAAACGCCAGGCCTCCCTGTCCATCACCAACTCCCGGAGTCCACCCAAACCCATGTCCATCGAGTCGGTGATGACATCCAACCATTTCATCCTCTGTTGTCCCTTTCTCCTCCTGCCTTCAGTCTTTCCAGCATCAGGGTCTTTTCATATGAGTCAGCTCTTCGCAACAGGTGGCCAAAGTATTGGAGTTTCAGCTTCAGCATCAGTCCTTCCAATGAACACCCAGGACTGATCTCCTTTAGGATGGACTGGTTAGATCTCCTTGCAGTCCAAGGGACTCTCAAGAGTCTCCTCCAACACCACAGTTCAAAAGCATCAATTCTTTGGCTCTCAGCCTTCTTTATAGTCCAACTCTCATATCCATACATGACCACTGGAAAAACCATAGCCTTGACTAGACAGACCTTTGGTGGCCAAGTAAGGTCTCTGCTTTTTAATATGCTGTCTAGGTTGGTCATAAATTTCCTTCCAAGGAGTAAGCGTCTTTTAATTTCATAGATGCAGTCACCATCTGCAGTGATTTTGGAGCCCAGAAAAATAAAGTCAGTCACTGTGTCCACTGTTTCCCCATCGATTTGCCATGAAGTAATGGAACTGGATGCCATGATCTTAGTTTTCTGAATGTTGAGCTTTAAGCCAACTTTTTCACTCTCCTCTTTCACTTTCATCAAGAGGCTCTTTAGTTCTTCCTCACCTTCTGCCATAAGGGTGGTGCCATCTGCATATCTGAGGCTATTCATATTTCTCCCAGCAATCTTGATTCCAGCTTGTCCTTCATCCAGTCCAGCGTTTCTCATGATGTCCTCTGCATATAAGTTAAATAAGCAGGGTGACAATATACAGCCTTGATGTACTCCTTTTCCTATTTGGAACCAGTATGTTGTTCCATGTCCAGTTCTAACTGTTACTTCCTGACCTGCATACAGGTTTCTCAAGAGGCAGGTCAGGTGGTCTGGTATTCCCATCTCTTTCAGAATTTTCCACAGTTTATTGTGATCCACACAGCCAAAGGCTTAGGCATAGTCAATAAAGCAGAAATAGATGTTTTTCTGGAACCCTCTTGCTTTTTCGATGACCCAGCGGATGTTGGCAATTTGATCTCTGGTTCCTCTGCCTTTTCTAAAACCAGCTTGAACATCTGGAAGTTCACGGTTCATGTATTGCTGAAGCCTGGCTTGGAGAATTTTGAGCATTACTTTACTAGAATGTGAGATGAGTGCAATTGTGCAGTAGTTTGAGCATTCTTTCGCATTGCCTTTCTTTGGGACTGGAATGAAAATGGACCTTTTCCAGTCCTGTGGCCACTGCTGAGTTTTCCAAATGTGCTGGCATATTGAGTGCAGCACTTTCACAGCATCATCTTTCAGGATTTGAAATAGCTCAACTGGAATTCCATCACCTTCACTAACTTCATTCGTAGTGATGCTTCCCTAAGGCCCACTTGACTTCACATTCCAGGATCTCTGGCTCTAGGTAAGTGATCACACCATGGTGATTATCTGGGTCATGAAGATCTTTTTGTGCAGAGGATAAGATGGTGGAAAAGCAGACATGGTTTCTGCCTTTATGGGATTTACAGTTGGTGGGAGAGACAGGCACCAACTGAGGGAACACATAGATAAATGCAATGGTTACCAGTTGTAGTAAGGGTTATGAGGAAAATAAAAGGGCTGAGATAGGATTAGCCTGTGTTCTGCCTAGTGGCAGCTGTTGAGCTCTGACCAGCTCTCTGCCCTTGCCCATTTCTTCCCTCACAGTTAGGACTTCTTACCTTCCTCTGTGACCATTGGCTCTCCGTGTTGAGCCAGCTGCCAGGGCACCTCCCTGGCTGCAGGCAGGAAAGACTTGAGATCTCTGGGGCAATCCTCTGTGACTCTGACTCCAGGTTAGTTCTCTACTTTGAGCCCCAGACCTATTTCTGTGCCAGAGACTCTGTCCTTAAAAAGAATTCCTATATGTTTTTAATGGAGATGTAATTTACATACGGGACAATACACAGGTCTTTAGTTCTTTCTATTTTTGCTTCATGTGTTTACAAGCTCTGTTATTAGATGCGTACACATTTGGGATTGTTCTGTCTTCTTGATTATTTGACTCTCCTCATGAAAATTCCCTCCTTTCCTCTAGTTGTATTCCTTGTCTTGAACCTACTTCATATGCTATTAATATATCATTTCTTTTAATTAATGCATCTTTTTGTTAGGAAAAACGCCGCGGGAGGAAAAAAGCCGCCTCTAAGGACCGGTGGTAAAGGCCTTTTATTAAGCGTCGCTCTCGGGCAGAACTCCCGGGGGCTGGTGAGTGAGGAGACAAAGGGAGTCTGCAAGGTATGAGGGGTGGGGAGGGGTTTTATAGTCCGGGTAGGCATCCAGGCCAGGTCTTTTCATATAAGGAAGAAAGCGCGGGCTACAGCGGTGGTCAGTGTCCGAGGGCTCTATGTTGGTACCTGATTGGACCAGCCTGCAGGGGGCCAGCCCCTGGAAGTTTAGCCAGCCTCCGGAGTTTGCCTTGCAGCACTTTCCCGGGGCATGCTCCGACCTTTCACTTTTCACTTTTAACTTATCTGTGTTTTTATTTGCTTTATTTTAAAAGTTTTCCCAGATTCATCAAATTTTAATATTTTGCAGAATCTGCCTATCCCTCTCTAGTTATATCCATTTTGGGGGACTCTTTGAGAGTAGATTACATACATTCTTCATCCCTTTGATGTTTCAGTATGCATTTCATAATAACAAGAATATCCTCTTATGACACCCTAAAAGGGTTAGGAATTAGAATATTTAACACTAATACAATATTTTAATTTAACCTACAGTCATTACTTTAATTGTCCCAGATCTTAAAAAAAATTTTTTTTTTTGGTGTATTGTTGAGTTATAAAGCATTACTTTCTGCCTGCTGTAAGGCAAAGTGGATCCATTACACATACACATATATCCACTCTTTTTTAGATTCTTTTCCCATATAGGTCATTACAGAACTTGGCAGAGATCTCTGTGCTGTACAGTAAGTCCTTTTTAGTTTTATATATATATAGTTAACATATATAAAAATAAATGTCAAAAATAGAACAAAAGTTTTATATATAATTACCTAAACTCTCTCTATATATAAAACTAAACTATATATATATATATCAATTTTGTGTATATAGTTGTGTGTATAAGTCAATGTCAATTTCCCAATTTATCCTTCCTCTTTTTGTGTTCTTATAAACTGCGTGTCTTATTATAAAAGGATATAAGTGGGTCTTGCTTTTTGATTGTCAGACAATTTCTTTTAGTTGAAGTGTTTAGTTCATTTACATTTAATATAATTATTGATTTGGTTGGATTGCAAGTACCATTTTGCTATTTGATATCTATTTTTTCCCACTATGTGTTTTTAAAATTATCTTTCTTCCTTTTCAGCTTCCTTTGGGTTCTTGAGGATTTTAGTATCCTATTTTTACCTCATCTACTAGTTTTTTAAAAAATCTACATCTCTTGCTAAAGGATTGTTCTATGAATTGCAGTATAAGAATGTAAGAATCTTACAACAGTAGATTTTAATTTCCTCCTTCCTTTGTTCTACTTTTGACATTTATTTTTATTTTTACATATGTTAACTCCCACAATATGGTATTATTAGTTTTTGGTCTAAATAGTCATTTTTCTTTTAAAGAGATTAAGAATTGAGAAAAGTTTTTAGCGCTGACTCTTGTTTATTACTATTTCTGGTTCACTTTATTCCTTGATGGGGATCTTAGTTTTCATCTGGTGCTGTTTCTCTTTAGCCTAAAGAACTTCCTTTAGCATTTCTTATAGTGCAGATCTGCTAGTGATGAATTCTCTCAGCTTTGGCTTATTTACAAATGTCTCTATTTCATCTTAATTCTTGAAAAGTTTTTTTCTGAATACAGACTTTTAGGGTGATGGATTATTTTTCTTCTAGCACTTTTAAGTTCTCCTTGCCTTCCAGCTTGTCTAGTGGTAAATCTAGTGGTGATAAGTTTTATATTTTTATCTTCATCCTCCTCTCTGTAGGCATTTTTGTGAGAAGGGAGCTGCTTTTCTTTTTCTCTTTGTTTTTCAGAAATTTTGTTTTGTGCCTTGATGGTGTTCTTATTGGTGTGTGTTTATATTGCTTGGAGTTTGTTGAACTTCTTGGATTTGTGGGCAGACATATTCATGACATTTGAAACATTTTCAGTGTTTTCAAAAATTAATATACTTTCTAGAGCAATTTTAGGTTAACAGCAAACTTGAGCAGAAAGTACAGAATTTCCATATATCCCCTCCCATCATACACACACAGTCTCCTCTGCCATCAGCATTCTGCATCAGTGTGGTTTATTATAATTAATGACCAACACTAACACTCTCTGACATAAATCACAGCAAGATCTTTTTTGACCCGCCTCCTAGAGTAATGAAAATAAAAACAAAAATAAATAAATGGGACCTAATTAAACTCAAAAGTTTTTGCACAGCAAAGGAAATCGTAAACAAAATGAAAAAAAAAAAAAAAAAAAAAAACCCACAGAATGGGAGAAGATATTTGCAAACAAAGCAACTGACATGGGATTAATCTTCAAAATATACAAGCAACTCATGTAGCTCAACAACCAAAAAGCAAACAACCCAATCAAAATACGGGCTGAAATCCTCAATAGCCATTTCTCTAGAGAAGACACACGGATGGCCAAAACACATGAAAAGATGCTCAGCATCACTAATTATTAGAGAAATACAAGTCGAAACTACAATGAGGAATCCCCTCACACTGGTCAGAATGGCTACCATCAAAAAAATATACAAACAATAAATGCTGGAGAGGATGTGGAGAAAAGGTAACCTCCCCCCACACACTGCTGGTGGGAATGTAAACCGGTAAAGCCACTATGGAGCCACTATGGAGAGGTTCCTTTAAGGAACCTCTTTCAAAAACTGAAAACAGAGCTATTGTGTGATCCAGCAAGTCCATTCCTGGGCATATACTCAGAGGAAACCATAGTTTAAGAAGATTGCTCTATTTGTTTGTTTGTTGTTCAGTTGCTAAGTTGCATCTGACTTTTTGTGACCCCATGGACTGTAGCACTCCAGGCTCCTCTGTCTTCCACAGAGGAAGAGTTTTCTCAAATTAATGTCATTGAGTCAGTGATCTTATCTAACCATCTCTTCCTCTGCCATTCCCCTCTGCTTTTGCCTTCAATCTTTCCCAGCATCAAGGTCTTTTCCAGTGAGTCTGTTCTTCATATCAGGTGGCTGAATTATTGGAGCTTGAGCTTCAGCATCAGTCCTTCCAATGAATATTCAGGACTGATTTCCTTTAGGATAGACTGGTTGGATCTCCTTGCAGTCCAAGGGACTCTCCAGAGTCTTCTCCAGCACCACAGTTCAAAGGCATCAATTCTTTGACACTCAGCCTTCTTTATGGTCCAGCTGTCACATTCATACATGACTACTGGAAAAACCATAGCTTTGACTGTACAGACCTTTGTCAGCAAATTGATATCTCTGCTTTTTAATATGCTATCTAGGTTTATCATAGTTTTCCTTTCAAGGAGCAAGCGTCTTTAAATTTCATGACTGCAGTCACCATCTACAGAGATTTTGGAGCCCAAGAAAATAAAATCTGTCACTGCTTCCACTTTTTCCCTTTCTGTTTGCCATGAAGTGATGGAACCAGATGCCATGATCTTAGTTTTTTTTTAATGTTGAGTTTCAAGCCAACTTTTTTCACTCTCCACTTTCACCCTCATCAGGAAGCTCTTTAGTTCCTCTTCACTTTCTGCCATTAGAGTGATATCATTTGCATATCTGAGGCTGTTGATATTTCTCCCGGCAATCTTGATTCCAACTTGTGATTCATCTAGCCTGGTATTTTGTGTGATGTACTCTGCATATAAGTTAAATAAGTAGGGTGACAACATATAGCCTTATCATGCTCCTTTCCCAGTTTTGAACCAAAAGATGCACACACCCCAGTGTTCCTTGCAGCACTGTTTATAATAGCCAGGACATGGAAGCAACCTAAATGCCCATTGACAGATTAGTGGATAAAGAAGATGTGACACATATATACAAAGGAACATTAACATATGACATATAACAAAGGAACATTACTCAGCCATAAAACAGAATGGAGTAATGCCATCTGCAGCAATATGGATGAACCGAGATTCTCAAATGGAGTGAAGTCAGACAAATATCGTTTTGTATTTCTTATATGTGAAATCTAAAAAAAAAAAGGTACAAATCTACAAACAAGAAATAGAGTTACAGATGGAAAAAACAATCATGTGGTTACCAGGGGAGAAATGGGGGAGGGATAAATTGGGAATGATATATGCACACAACTATATATAAAATTTAAAAAAAAACTATATATACAGTACATAACTAATAAGGGCCTACTGTATAACACAGTACTCTCTAATGACCTTTATGGAAAAGAATCTTAAAAAGGTTGGATATATGTATGTATATAACTGATTAACTTTGCTGTCTAGCAGAAAGGAGCACAACGATGTAAATCAACTATATTTCAATAAAAAATTTTTAAAATGATGATCACTGACACAGTTTTATCAACCAAAGTCCGTGGTTTACATTACAGTTCACTGTTTGGTGTTATGTATTCTCAGTGAAAGTGTCAATCACTTAGTTGTGTTCAACTCTTTGTGACCCCGTGGACTGTAGCCCGCCAGGCTCCTCTGTCCATGGGATTCTCCAGGTAAGAATACTGGAGTGGGTTGCCATTCCCTTCTCAGGAGGAGTCTTCCCAACCCAGGGATCGAAACTGGGTCACCTGCATTGCACTTTTGACAAATGGATATGATATGTATTCACCATTACAGCATTAAATAGAGTAGTTTCACTGCTCTAAAAGTCCTCTGTACTCCTTCCCTCCCCCTAATTCCTGGAAACCACTAACCTTTTTACTGTCTCCATAGTTTTGCCTTCTCCAAAATGTCATATACTAGAAATAATACAATATGTAGGCTTTGCCTTCTTTTACCAGTGAAAGAAGATTGCCTTGTTTCACTTAGCAATATGTTTTTAAAGGTTCTTACATGTCTTCTCACTGCTTGCTAACTTGTTATTTTAATTACTGAATGTTTTATTGTTTGGGTGTATCACGGTATGTTTATTCATTCACCAATTGAAGGACATCTTGTTTGCCTACTAACTTGGGCAATTATTAATAAAGTCAATATACATGTTCATGTACAAGTTTTGGGGGGTAAATGTAAGTTTTCAACTCATTTGAGTAGATACAAAGAAATGTGATTGCTGGGTCATATGGTAAGCTATCTTTAGCTTTGAAAGTGACCGCCAAACTGTCTTCTAAAGTATCTTACCATTTTGCATTTTTACCAACAATGAATAAGAGTTCATGTTGCTTCACAGACTTACCAGTATTTGGTATTGTCAGTGTTTTGGATTTGGTCATTCTCTATAGGTATATAGTGATATATCACTATTGTTTTAATTTGCAATTTCCTAATGATATATAAAGTTCAACATCTCTTCATATGCTTATTTACCTTCTGTATGTCATCTTTTGTGATAATTCTGTCCAGATATTGCACATTTTAAATTTTTTTTTTGTTTGTTTGTTTGTTTTCTTATTGTTGAGTTTTAAGAGTTTTTGGTATCTTTTTTTTTTTTTTTAGCAGATATATCTTTTGTAATATTTTCTTCCAGTCTGTGGCTTGTCTTTTCATTCTTGACAGTAATGATTAAAACAATTTTTTTTTCTACTCGATTCTCTCTTTCATTTCTTGGGCTTCAATTCCATCTATATGACACTTTTTGGTATTGTTCTACTTCCAGTTTTCCATTTTTTTTTTTTCTGCGTACTTCAGTTTTCATGTCAAGTACTGTGTTTTCAAATTCACTGATCTTTAAAAAACTTTTCCAATCTATTGTTTAATTCAAGTTAATTTTTAATTCCAGATGGTGCCTTTTTCAGTTTTATTATTTTTATTTGGTTCCTTTTATAGTTTCCACTTTCTGTTGATATTTTCCATTGGTTTATTCACTACATGGTACTCCTCTTTAAATCCTTAAACCTATTTATAAAGGTTGTTTTAAAGTCCTTTACTGTTAATTCCAACACCTGTGTCATCTCTAGGTCTGTTTCTACTGATAAAATCTCTCATGGTTATGGGTTGTATTTTCCTGCATTAAAAAAGTGTATATTGGACACTGTGGATGCTATATTGTTGCAGTCTAGATTTTTGTTGTCTTTTTTTAAAGAACATTGTGTTTTTGTTCTGGGAGGCAGCTAATGCACTGGTAAATCAGCTTGGTTCTGCCATTTCTTGGTTTTAGGTTTTGATAGAGTGAGTGTAGACTAGTCCTTAAGGTCTGGTCTTCCTTCAGTCTCTGCGGAATGTCTGTGGTGTTCGGTAAGCTCTCTCTACCCTGGCTGGTCAGACTCTACCGTCTTCCAGCTCCATGAGGCCTCCAGAATCTCTGTTTGGCTCCCACTATGCCAGGAGCTGTTCCCTGTCAGGGAGCATAAATTCTCATTCTGCATGTACCCAGCTTTGTAACCAAAGACTCAATAAAGCCCTTATGCAGATTCTGGTACTGTTCTGTGCCCCTTCCAACTCTCCTGTAACCTGCTCCACAGATTCCAGCTGCCCAAGCTCCTTCAAACATCATCTCTTATTTCCTCCACCCAGTAGGACTCTGCTCTTTCTCTGGGGGCCACTCTCCGTGCTGAGGTCTGGAGAGTGCCCACTGGCAGGAAGTTGGGATTGAGCTTGAATTAAACATCAAACTCCTGTGCTTTCCTTTCTCAAGGATCACAACCAGTTAGGAGTTAGAATGGTGCAGACATAAAAGCCAGAGAAAACCATGAAGTTTTATTGCAACTCCATTTCCCTTATCTTTCCTCCACCCTAGGCTTTCCTGGGGCCATTTTCTTGCAGGTGGGGATGAAAGAGCGGAGCAGGAGGCCAATGGGGAAAAGAAGCCTGGAGAAGGAAATTGGGGTATCACATGCTATATTTTGTTTACCTCTCCCCAGTGGAGCCCCAAAGAAGGAGGCAGCTGTGTGTTATTGAGCTTGTTGGAGAGGCAGGGAGGGAGGGAGGAGGGTGCTGGGAAGTGCAATTAGCCAACGGTTTGAGACTGATGAAGTGGATAATGAGAGGTGCTAGGACAGATTTTTGTGCTAAAAAAAGGAGACAGGGGAGAAACTGTTGCACATTAACCTGCTCAGGCCTGATCTGTCAGGAGCTGACTCCCTGCCAACAGGACAAGGACCAGAAGATTCAAAGACTAGGCCAACATCTCCTTCCCAGGCAGCCTTCCTAGGGACTCTTATCATCCCCCTTCTCATCATTAACATCTACTGAGGTCATATGGGCCAGGTCTTAACACCAAACAACTCTCATGCTTTACCTCATTCAATGTCTAAAACAACCTTATGAAGTTGATCTTATTATAACCTATTTTATAGATGAGCAGACTAAGATGCAAAGAGGTGAAGGACCTTTCGTAAGTCACATTGTTAGTAAACAGTGAAGCTGAGTCTCTCCAGTGGTCTGACACCAGAATCTGATGGATGCACTGGTCTCATGGTGCAGGTATGTTTGACTCCACTGACTGTCCTCGAAAGAGAAGGGACACGTCTTCCTAGCACCTGCTATGTATGAGGCTCTGTGCTACATTTTGAATCAAGCAGGTTACATTTCTTCTGTTTTGTTTTTCAATTATTTCTAATAACACCCAATGAAGAAGATACTGTTTTTGCTCTAATTTTACAGAGGAGGAAACTGAGTACATATTAGAAAAATAAAATATCTTGTCCCCAAAACCAAATCTAGCAAGCTATGGATCAATATTAAGATATATTAAACTTCTAGCCAACAATTATATATTGAACACTTACTGAGTACCAGGCTTTATTCTTGGTATTAGAGCAATAAATAAAACAAACATCCTGCCCTCATGGAGCTTATATTCTAGTGGAGCAGAGAAGGAGCATTGGTAGATAGTAAACTAACCAGGTGAAGGTAAGTGATAAAGAGAAAACCAAGGCAGGGAAGGAGAGGAGGGAGGGTTTGGTGTGGAGGATATAATGTTGCATAAAATGTCAGGAAGGATGTGCTGAGAATATGACTTTTATGCAAAAACCTGAAGAAGCTGAGGAATCCAGCCCTTGGATTATGTTATGGGAGAGTATTCTAGGCTGTTAGGAACAGCAAGTGCAAGGGTCGGGAGGCACTGAGTCTCCCAACTCTATGGACGGTCTTCATGAAAGTGACTGTGTAAAGGGTGTCTTCTGGGGCTGTGAAGTGAGGGGGCCTGGTGTGGGGGATAAGATAAGTGTGGCAGGAGCAGTGATAGAGGGGAGAGTAGGGACCAAGGGTCAGAGTGGTAACTGCGGCTGAGTGTGTGGGGCTCTTTACCCATCATATGGACAGAAAGTCTCCTCTGATGGGAACAGAGAAGGGGGTGGAGCGATGGTCCCCAAAGTGATGGTCAGTCACTTTGATAGCCTCCAATTTGCCCCTGAGTTTTGCCCCTGCCACCCTAATGCCTCCTGCTCCCTGGTTGAGTGATCCCACTTTAAATGCCAGAATGCCACCAGCTCTCTCCCTTTGCCCAGGTGAGATCCTGGCACTGTGAAAAGAACTCACCCAGTATGTGAGAGAAGAGGGAACCTTGACTATGTGCAGGCACCTGCCTCTGGGCCTGGGAGGCGGCCGGAGAAGCCCCCACCTCTGAGTGATTTAAGGCTTGAGTGAGGTGATGCCCACGTGGGGCAGAGATGGGGGGTCATCCTCTCACCTTATGCAAGGGCTGGCCCTGTGACGCACAGCACGTGCGTGCTAAGTCACTCCAGTTGTGTCTGACTCTTTGTGACCCTGTGGACTGTAGCTCACCAGCCTCTTTTGTCCATGGGGATTCTCCAGGCAAGAATACTGGAGTGGGTTGCCATTCCCTCCTCCAGGGGATCTTCCCACCCCAGGGATCAAACCTGGGTTTCCTGCACTGCAGGCGGATTCTTTACCAGCTGGGCCACAGGGGAAGCCCAAGAATACTGGAGAGGGTAGCCTATCCCTTCTCCAGGTGATTTTCGTGACCCCGGAATTGAACCGGGGTCTCCTGCATTGCAGGCAGATTCTTTACCAGCTGAGCTACCAGGGAAGCCCATGGATCCCACTACTCAGCCCTCAAATCGTCCATACAGTTTATTTAGGCCAGAGGTTGGCAAGTTTTTTCTGATAAAGGGCCAAATAGTAAATATTTCAGGTTTTTCATTCCTTTCGGTCTCTGTTGTAGCTATTCAGCTCTGCCGTTGCAGCATGAAATCAGTCATAGACAATATATATTATAAATGAATAGGTGTGGCTGCGTTCCAATACAACTTCATTTACTAAACAGGTGATGGTCTGGATTTGGCCTATGGGCCATAATTTGCCAGCCCCTAATCTATATCAATCCCTTCACTTATCAAAAAGAAGACAAAGAAGCCCAAAGTCAACAAGTCACCCATCCTGGGGTGGCTATATCACTCAGGGACTGAGGAAGGGCAGGAAGGCAGGAAGCCTGATTCTCCAGATTCTTCCCTGAATTATTCTCTTATTGTTCCACGTGGGTTAGCTTTCTCTCCCCAGTTGGTTTGTCAGTTGCACACATGCTAGTTACTCATTAAATATTCATTTGATTGGCTTCATATAACAATACATCTTTGACAATACATATAACAATACGTCTCTTGGAAGCTTCTGTGTCTATCCTTTGGAGAGAGCTGTGAGATCAGAGAAAGGAACCATGAGCTGGTTCAACATTCCCAAGTGATGAGCTTCCCTGGTGGTCCAGTGGTTAAGAATCTGCCTGCAAAAGCAGGGGACATGGGTTTGGATCCTGGTCCAAGAAGATACCACACACTGTGGGGCAACTGAGCCCCTGGGCCACAACTCCTGAGCCCGTGTGCTGCAACCACTGAAGCCCACAGGCCTAGACCCTGTGCTCCGCAACAAGGGAAGCCACTGCAAAGAGAAGCACATAACCCCCACTTGCAGCAACTAGACAAGGCCCTATGCAGTGATGAAGACCCAGTGCAGCCAAAAATAAATTAAAATAAATAAATACTAAAACAAAACAAAACAAAAACCACCCTAAAATCTTAAAACAAAACAAAAGCGGGGTCTCCAGGTGAGTCAAGAGTTCCTTATTCCCAGCCCTGGAGGACATTGTCAGAGTGATAAGGACAGTCTT
Organism: Dama dama; assembly: GCF_033118175.1. NCBI lineage: Eukaryota > Metazoa > Chordata > Mammalia > Artiodactyla > Cervidae > Dama > Dama dama. Next base: position 105,311,478 of record NC_083700.1, read on the forward strand.
GCTGCACCAGTGAGGCAAGGCTCTGCAACTGTGAAATTCTGCCTTTGGTTTCTCCAAGAAAACAATCCTTTAAAAAGAAATCTCGTCTATTAATGTGATTATTAATCTGGAAAAAAACCCACTTCTCAATAAAATGAATCTATGACAAGACAGATGTAATAAACCTGGTTAGGATTTATGATGTGCCCAGGCAGCGTTTTGCAAAAGATAATGTTCCTCTGTAATGTTGATTTGCCGGATGAGAACCATGTAATTTATTCTGTCAGTGTACATAAGAAATGTTATCTGTGTGCAGAATGACTGATGCCCTCATGAAAGCTGGCAGGGAAACAAATAAAACAATTTGGGCCTTAAAAATATAATCACCTAATGATCGTGTCCTGGCGCTTGTGACGGGTAGAGCAGGATTGGGAGCTGTGGCTGCCATGAATTCACCTTCCGGAGTTGGGGCCACTTCCCTTTGAGCTTGGCACCAGAGGGCAGCAGGGAGCCCTGAGAAGCTCTTTTGGCAATCCAGGTTCCTCCCTCTGGGCCTTTGCCCAGACTGTTCCTGCTTCCCAGCTGTTCATCCACGTGTCCTTCAAGGCCTGGCTAAGACGGTCTCTCCTCTATGGTGAGCTTTAGTGCCTGGGGCTCTGCTAACACACATGCTAGCAACAACAGGGATTTTCCCTTCACGGGACTCTTGAAGTCACCCTGGGCCTCTTTTAGGCCACTCAGCATTTGCTCCCTTGGAATTCAGTGATTGATGTCATCTCTTTGAGACTGAAGCCTCTCTTGATTTAGCATCCTGGTTGGCAGGATCATTTCGTGAGTGCTCACGAGAGTTTGCTGAGTAAATTAATATTCAGAGGTAGAGCTATCATATGTTGAACAATTTGATTGTGTCAGGGACTTTACAACATGGTTACATGAGGGGACCACCCTAGGAGGTGGGAGCCATCATTGTTCCTTTTGTATGCAGTGGGAACTGGAGCTCAGAGGACTTCTGACGTGTCCAAGGTCATATACATCTAGCAGAGGATCCGGGTTCCAAACGCAGACTGCAGTGTCTACTGTGATTGGATATGAACTCCTACTTCATTGACCCCTCTGTACTGACCACCCCCTTCTTGAGACTCTTTCCTCCTTTGGTTTCCACACACTGTATCACTTGGTTTCCCTGCCACTGTTCTGATAACTCTCTAGGGGATACCTTCTTTGCAGCTCCCTGGGGCATTGGTTGAAAAGTCCATGGGTGGGGCCAGCAAAGGTTATGGAAAAGGAACAACAGGGATGTGTCTGAGCCAAGGTCACAGGGAGGCCTAGGCCAGGAGGACATAAAGTTCTGGTCTGGACAGCATGCAGCTTTGAGGCGAGACTAGAGGGTAGGACGGGGGCCTGCGCAAGGCCTCATACTGGGTCAGGGCCAGGTGGGAAGTAACTGGGCATCAAGGGGTGGTCCTGAGGAGGATGCAATCAGCTGTGGGGCAGGGAAGCCTACATCCCAGGCCTAAAGTTCTTGAAGCGGAGCTTCGATATGGAGGGCAGTTTTGACAGGCAAGCTCAATGGCACCAAGACTGGGCCATTAGGCCTTGAGTCTGGGGAATGTTATTTGATCATTCCGGGGAATAGTGAGAAACAGTATTCATCCTGTATGGTTTGAATGAAGAGATTCTAATGAATGGATTACTCATAGAGGTATGGGCAGAATGAAAGGAATCAACAAGGGGCCACCCAGAGAGGCACGCAGCAGAGAGTTTGTACTGCCCTTACAGTCAAAGAGACAAAAGAAGGAGGCTTCTCTGCTGGCTCAGAAGGTAAAGAATCTGCCTGCAAGGCAGGAAACACAGGTTCAATCCTTGGGTCAGGAAGATCCCCTGGAGAAGAGAAAGGTATCCACTCCAGTATCCTTGCCTGGAGAGTTCCATGGACAGAGGAGCCTGGTGGGCTACAGTCCATGGGGTCTCAAAGAGGTGGACATGACTGAGCAACTAACACACACAAGGTTCCTGGGGTCCAGAGAGAGTTGGAGCTGGTGGGGGAGGGTCATAGCTGTTGAGAGCTGTTCATCACAGAGGGATATAGCTACTGCCAGAAACAGGGCACCAAAGCAGGAATAAGTGGAGAAGAAATGACTCAACTTCTCTCTCTTCCTACCCTGCAGTGACCCCCATTGCTTGAATTTGGCATCAAGGTCAGATTCCTAGGTCATGGAGCAGGTTAGAAAAGGAAACAGAGTTGATCTGAGGGGCTGGCCAGCACAGTGACTCATTGTTGACTCTCCCCAGCTGGGTACCAAGGGTGTATCTGGAGCTTATGGTGCAGAACTGACTCATGTGCCGGGTGGTCTACAGGTGGGACCATGAGAAGATGTAGGTTTGGGATCTGGGGAGGCAGAGGAAGGAAGGGAGAGGAGGAAGATGGGCAGTCCCCTAGGGAGATGGAGGCCTCTCTACTTGGCCCCTTTGTCTTTATCTTGCTTTAATTTCAAGCAAGGATGGAGCATGGAGTTTGGGGTGCAATGAGGCTGAGACCATGACTCTAGATTCAGTTTTACTAAAGATAGAATGGGGGCATTAGATCAAAGCAGCAGTTCTCAAATGGTGTTCCAAGGAGCTCCAGAGCTTAGTGGAGATGTCTCAGTGATTGGTGGGTAAGTGAAGGGGAAGGCCAAGAGAGTTGGCTAAAGAACCCTTAGCCAATGCTAATCCTGCTAGTTGACTAAAACAGAAAATCTTTCTTGCATTTGACTTCAGTAGAGCAGTTTAGATGAGCTGGACTTGAAGCACTTCATCCTGGATCTGGATAATACCAGGGAAAGAGGTGAGGTCATTATAAAAGCTTTTGGTAAGCCTAGAATGTGGTCCATGATGTAAGAGGCAAGATATTGGAAGGCAGGTAGGGTGAGTCCCAGGCATGACCTAGAAGATGCTATGAACCAAATTGGAGAGCCAGCAGGGAGACAGAGGATATTCAAGGGTCATTCTGAAAGTGAAAAAGTGAAAGTGAAAGTTCTTCAGTCGTGTCTGACTCTGCAACCTCATAGACAGTCCATGGAATTCTAGGCCAGAATACTGGAGTGGGTAGACTTTCCCTTCTCCAGGGGATCTTCCCAACCCAGGGATCGAACCCAGGTCTCCCTCATTGCAGGTGGATTCTTTATCAGCTGAGCCATAGTCATTCTATGGGGAGAGAATATAGAAAACATATCCAAAGAAGTGTATTACTCTGAGAATCTCCTGGCTGAACCCTAAGTTTGCTTGTCATATGTGGTTGTTTCTTTAGGCACAGATATAAATGTCTCCAAGGTGGGTGGAGAGTGACAGTTCTAACTAAGTTCTTTGATGCATAGAGATGCTGACTCTCAGGGAGGCCACCTGACAGCCAGCAGAGTTTCCCAGGCCTTCTTAGTGCTCTCCCTGGTCCTGAATAAGGCCCTGTTCAGATTTCCCCCAGTGGCTGAAATCTCTTGCTCTCTGTGTTTGAGTCCTGAGCAGCCTAACTCAGCAACTGTGGCTTTTGCCAACCTGGTTCTGACTTCCACTTCTTGGATTTTCTCTTTTTACTTATTCTGTAAGTGTCCCTGTGTCAGTATCCCACAGGGCTGACATCTTCCCTGTGGTTCTGCACTGAGCAACACTCACCCAGTTTAAAAGATCCCACCTCTGACTTTAGGTCTCCAGCCTCCTTTCCACCCCCCAACCCCTACCCCCGCCCCCCGCCACCCCCCACCACGCAAGTCTTCCCTGTTCAATCTGCCAAGACCCACGAGGTTCTAAGTGCAAGCTCCTAGTCACAACCATAGGGGATCTGCTTTTTGCTGCAATGTGCATGGAAAGAACAAATTGAAGAAGTGTTAACAAACAACTTTGCACATACAAGTTAGTTTAATTTGCTTGAAAGTGGCTTACAATGATAACAGGGGCTAACACTTCTGGATCAATTACAATGTGCCAAATACTGTGCTAGGTTCTTCACACACACCATTTCAGCCCTCTGAGATTGTGCTTTTATTATCCTCAATTACACACATGAAGAAACTGAGGCTGAGAGAGGAAGTACCTTGCCCAAGATCACACAGCTGAGAAGTGATGGAGCCTGGGAGTTCCTATTAGAGTCTGTATGCTGAACAACTCTGCTAGTTATTGTTTGGGTTTGGGGAGAGAAATGAACAAACCCTTCAAACCTTCGAGAGGGCCCTTTTCAGCCACAAATTGAGCAAATGATACAAAACTGCGACAAGCAACGCAGAAAGGCTGATCAATAAAGCACCATCTCCAAGAAGCAGAGCAATTAGGTGAGGAAATGGAATAGCTTTCCTGTCTATAAAATAATGGGCTCATATTAATTTTAAAATATTTTCACTTCATTGTCTATGATAAGAAATTCAACTTTGATTCCTTCTACTTGGATCCCTCCTCCTCGTCCCCTTGCATGGCTGAGCTTTTCTCATCCTTCAGGTCTCAGTTTGAATGTCCCTCCTCAAAGGAACCTTCTATGATCCTCCAAACATAGCGTAGGTCAAACCCAAGGTTCACTGCTGGCCCTCTGTTCCATCATAGCAATTCTTTGCATGGCCATCATGTACAATTATGTGTGTGTGTGAAATTGTTCTATCCCCTCTAATAGACTTTAACTTGGTGAGGCTAAGGACTATACTTGGTACATTCACCCTGTAGACCCTGCACCCAGCAACACGTCATTTATGCAGCAGGTACCTAGCTAGCATTTGTTCAAAAGATAGATGAGTAAGTGTGGAATATTCTTATTTACAAGAGTTCAGAAATCTATTTTTATGTTCTCTGATCTTATTTAGTAACAAATCACTTAAGAGCAGTTTGATATCCATTGCAATATAAACTGGGAAATAATGTAAATACGGTTATCATTTTCTGGTTATCAGTGATGTCTTTGCATTCTTGGAAGGGGGAGGAACAGTAAGAGAAAGAGCAATGCACAGGGAGTTGGGTGATCTGGGCATGAGCCTTGGTTTTGCTGTTACTAGTTGTGTGACCTTGGGCATGACCTTTTCCCTTTCTGGTCCTGAGCTTCCTCAGCTGTAAAATGAGCTTGGACTGGCAACTCTCTAAGGATTCTTTCAGCTGTAAAAGTTTAAACTCTGAAAATTACATAAATTGAACTTGTGTATGGCTGAAATGATTGGATTGGGGGCATCAAAGCATGTTTTGGGCAATGCTAGAGCTGAAATGGCATTTTATTGGGGTCCAATCTCAACCTAAAGTCCGGGTGACTTCTTGTGCAGTCTCCCAGTCCTCTCTGCATGGTGCTGGGAGCCGTGCAGGAGAGCAGAGCTACCCCCCTTTCCTTTCAGATGGGGCTCATCCTTTGTCTGCCCCATCCCCAGAAGTCCTGCAAAGCCTGGGAAGAAAGAAGCTGCTAAAAAAGAATAATAATTTCCCCCTTTTCATCCTCCACTGCCATTTTCTCATCCTCAGATCATAGAGCATCCAACTGCTACTCAGCGGCAGGGCTGGAACAGGAGTCAGAGAAGATGCGACTGAGTTTCCAGGCTCTGTGGCCCGAGGAGCCTGGAGTTGCCTGCGGGTCACGGGGTCTGCCTGGACCAGTGCGCAATGCCTATTAATCGGTACTTAAGTGGATTCATCAGTGTGGAGCGGCGGCGGCGGCTGCTGAGCTCAGCCCGGGCCCAAAGAGCCGGGAGCTGGGTTAATAACACCTTATTTAGCAGAAAATTCCACTCCACTGGAGCATGTTTCAGAGGAGTTTGATTTGAATGAGGATTGATGTCAATCCTGCAAGGCAAAGGCGCCTGAAGCTGCTGCCACAGCCACCGCTTGTAAAACAAGCCTTTTGTGATGACCGAGGGGTGCATGCAGAACACTGCAGAGCTCCATGCACCTCCACCCCCACCTGGGCCAGGCAGCCGCAGGCTTGTCTATCCCAGGTGGGTAGGATGGACAGTCCTTAGAGGACCAGTCAGTGGAAACCCTGTTGCATTGGGGATTCCTGGGCTTTGGAGCCAATAGACCAGGGTTCAAATTTGGAACTGCCAGTGCTTAGCCGGGTGATCTTGGGCAACTTGTGTAACCTCTCATAGTCTTGGTAGACTCATGCCTACCACAGAGATGTTGATACCCACCTTGGAGAGTTGATGTGAGGATTCAGGAGTGAGGGTGCCGTGGGTTAGAGAACTAACACATTTCCTGCCAAAGAGGTGGCCCTAAGCCGCTAGAGACTCCATCTGACTCCTGTCTCAGGCTGAGGTGGGGATGTCATTGGTGGGAGAAGGCATATGGGTTGGGTCCAGTAGAGAGTTTGGGAAGGGCCCTTATGGTTTCACTGTGACTCGCCTCTAAGGCTTTTGCTCCAGCCCCTGGTGAAGAATCAGACATTGTCTGCCCTCAGCACCAAAAAGTAGGGCTGGCAGGCCTCGTGGCTCCAGGTCCAAGGCTATCCCCGGGATCTGGGTTAAAGACAGTACGATCAGGTCTGTCTGTCTGATGAAGGATGTCGATCTGTCTCATGAAGGATGATAAGAAATAAAATATCTTTTTTTCCTTCAGTTTTAAAATCCTCTGCTCAGGGTCCTCAGGGGTGGTACACTGAGATGACCCTGAGGGATGGGATGGGGAGGGAGGTGGGAGGGGAGTTCGGATGGGGAACACATGTACACCCATGGCTGGTTCATGTCAATGCATGGCAAAAACCACTACAATATTGTAAAGCAATTAGCCTCCAATTAAAATAAATAAAATTTTAAAAAATGCTCTTGCAGTGATTCTCAGCTTGCACACTTGCATATGCTGTGTGCTGTTAGAGAAAGGCCTAGAGGGTGAATCCAGAGGCTGGTGTCCTAACCTTTGCTGAGGCCTTGGACCCTCCTCTCTCGTTGGCCTTCAGGACCCCACCAAAGACGGAAAGCTATGATCTGTAACAGCTGCAACATTTCCAGATTTTGAATCTGAGCAGGGAAGACATTCTGCAGCACTGTCTTCACAGGCCTGGCCAGAGCCACCGTCCCTTCTCCAAGGCAGGAATCAAGAGCCAAGGCCACATGATTTGCAGCTGCAGAGGGCCCTGAGAATGGGCTTCATTGTGTCTCTACTGAAGGACTTGGTGAGAGCCTCTGAATGGGGCCTGGAGCAGTTTTCATGTTTATTTTTAAATCTCTTTGGGCTTGCTGTTCTTGGCGGTGCTGGTTTTAATTGTCCTTCTTTGGCCCTTTCATACAGGAGCTGGATGACAAGGCATGGCACGATTGTGTTTGCCCAAGTGCAGATAAGATCAGTCTTGGCATATCTGCTGAGCCCCAGCTCCTAAAGAGAAATGGAACATAATAAACAGGTACTGGGGGGAGTAAACAGGGAGGATTAAATCTGAACAAAGGCAGGAACATCTGGGACACACAAAAGCTTATTCGGAGAATTGCCTGGGAGAGGAAGAAGTGAAGAGGAAAGCAGCCCACTTCACTCTTACCTGACTCCCCTACTGGTCTTCAGGAGCACAATGCACCTGGGGAGGGGGAGGCCTCTTGAGAAAAATCTGTGCTCCAGGAGGACCCCAGAAGGCAAAACTCTGATCAGCCCCGCACGGCCGCAGCAGAGGCCAAGGAACACGCAGGCCCCCAGACCCTCATGTCAGCCCTCATTGTCTCCTCCCAAGAGTTACTTCACTCTCCACTGGGGATTTCTGGAATCTCTTCTCTCAGAAAGCCTTTCTGAGCTACCCAGAGATAAGCAGTGCTCTTCATTGCATTGTGTCTGGGCTGATTCCCTCTGGGTCTGCTTGTCTGATAGAGTGTGAGTCTCATTTCAGCTCCTGATTGACTGAGTAGACCAAGGGAAAGAAAAGAGTATTTTACTTGAGTCTCTTGGACTGATCTCCTCTGCAGCCATGACCGTCCTGCTGCCCTGGGAATGGCAACCATCACTCGTCCCCAGTTAGATTCTCTTAACCAGCCCATTGCTGCCTGTCCCATCCCTCCAATTAATTCTCAGGGCTGAGGTCAGATAGATTTTAACAAAATGAAGATCTGACCGTGTTAGGCCCCCAGTTAAAACTCTTGATGAGAGAAAAGCAGGCTCAGAATGGCAGAAGAACGGCTGAGCAAGAACCTCCTCAAACATGCTCCTCCATAAAAGCAATAAGAACATGGGAAAATGTTTAAAATTAACATTTTCAGAACTCTGGAAGTTTAATCAAAGACTTGCAACAACCCAGAGTGTTTATTCAATAAAAATGATATTAATATAATCTCATCAAGAACAATGAGATCTGCAGCATTTTTAACTTATCCTATTTCCATGCCTCTTTCCCCAGCTCTGCAGTAGCCTTGAGAACTAGCAGCATCAGAACCACAGTAGCTGTGAAAGCCAGCAGCCTAGCAGTCACTGGATGGGGAAATAGGAATTTGGAGATCCCCAAAACCTCCATCCTCGGAGAATTGTCATGATTTGACTTGTATAGCAGTTCCCTGGAAAAGCCTTATTTGCAGGACTTGCCTTTATTTGATCTGACTCAGAGCTTTTTCAGTGAGACCCTTTATCCGTAGAGCATTTGTCAAAAATAATAATAGGCAATTGTTTAACATCACACTTACCTGAGGTGGTGATGCCTGCTAGGCAAACAAGAACCCGGCCCAAACCTTAAATCTGGTGAATGAGATGTCCATAGGGAGCTTTGAAAAGCTCTGACAAATTCCTGAGGATTTAGAAGGCTACACACACCTGTGCAGGGCTGTGTGTATCCACAGGAATGACTGAAAAAAAAATCCCAGTCTCTTGCTTCTAGCTGATCTTGGGATTCTGAACAAGCAGGAATGAAACATTCAGGCAGAGTTATAAATTGCCAGAGCCTTGAAGGTGTGCACCAATACACACATAGATCCCCTCAGAAAAAGATGGGAGGAGAAATTTTATTGGGTGAAAGCATTTAGGAAATCTCTATTCAGTGACTAGATAATCAATAAACTAACTGAACAGAGACCTCAGTGGCTGCACATGACAAAGAATATAGACTATAGAACTAGGTCAGAAAAGGCACTAAATACTAACAGCAACCTCAATAACAATCAATAATTGAAGCCCTGGGTTGGGAGGGCATCTGATTTCCAGGGTCGCCATATCATATTATTCAAAATGTTTAGTTTTCAACAACAACAAAAATAAGAGACATGAAAATAAACAGGAAAGTATGGTCCATACACAGGAAAGAAAAAGTCAAGAGAAATTCTTCCTGAGGAAGTCCAGATGTTGGATTTACTAGACAAAGTGTTAATAATCTAATATTATAAAATGTTCAAAAAAGCTAAAGGAAAGCACAAAGAATTAAATGAAAATTGGAGAACAATGTGCCACCAAATAGAGAATGTCAATAAAGAGATAGAAATTATTTAAAAAGAATCAGATAGAAATTTTGGAGTTTAAAAGTGTCTGAAATGAAAAATTCACTAGACAATCTCAGCAGTGTATTTGAACTTGATAGAAAAAATGATAAGGAAACTTGATGATAAATTCATTTAGATTATCTTGTCTGAGGAACAGAAAGAAAAAGAATGAGAAAATGAACACAGCTTCAGGGACCATTGGACACCATTGGCGTTGTTGTTCAGTCACTAAGTCGTGTCTGACTCTTTGCGACCCCATGGACTGCAGCACGCCAGGCCTCCCTGTCCCTCACCATCTCCCAGAGTTTGCCCAAGTTCATGTCCATTGAAGAGGTTAAGCATACCTATATATATATATGCATAATGAGAGTGCCAGAAGGTGGGGAGAAAGAGCAAGGGGCAAAAAGATTGTTTAAGTAAATTATGTCTTTCCAAGAAATAAAAGAGGAAGAAATACTTTCCAACTCATTCTGTAAGGCCAGTATTATTCCAATACCAAAGACAGACAAAAACATTACAAGAAAACTACAGACCAAAATCCCTTGTAAACATAGACACAAAATCATCAACAAAATACCAGCAAGATGAATCAAGCAATAAATAAAAGTGATTATACATCATGAATGAGAAGATTATTCCAGGAACACAAAGTTGTTTTAATATCTAAAAACGAATCAATAAAGTATACCATATTAATAGAATTTTTTAAAAACCTAATGATCACCTCAATAGATTCAGAAAAAGTATTGACAACACACATTTTCCTTTCAGATAAAAACACTCAATAAAAAAGGAGTAGAAGTGATGTGTAAAGTGTAAAGTGACCTCCTTTACAAGTGATGAAAGACTGATCACAAAATGATGAAAGACTGATAACTTTCCCTCTAAGACTAGGAATAAGACAAGGATGTCCACTCTCACTACTTCTATTTAACATTGTAGTGGAGGTTTTAGCTAGGACGAATAGGCCAATAAAAGAAAGAGAAAGGCATTCTGACTGGAAAGAAAGAAGTAAAACTGTCTTTGCAGATGATATTGAATATAGAAAATACCAAGAAATGCACACACACAAACTCTTAGAATGGTTCTTGCATGATTGCAGAACATAAGATCAATAAACAAAAATCATTTATATTTCTATACACTATCAACAATCCAAAAATGAAACTAATAAAAATTCCAGTAACATAAACACAAAATAACAATGACATAAAATAACAATAACATAAAATAATAAAATACTCAGGAATAAGTTTAAAGTGTAAGACTTGTACATCAAAAACTACAACTGAAAACTATTACTCAATAACAAAAAAGCAAACAGCTCTATTCAAAAGTGAGCAGAAGACCTAATAGACATTTCTCCAAAGAATACACACAGATGGCCAGTAGGCACATGAAAAGATGCTCATCGTTGCTAAATTATTAGAGAAGTGCACATCAAAACTTCAGTGAGGTACCACACCTTACACCAATCAGAATGGTCATCATTAAAAAGTCTACAATTAATAAATGCTGGAGAGGATGTGGAGAAAGGAGAACCCTTGTATACTACTGGTTGGAATGTAAGTTGCTGCAGCCACTGTGGAAAACAGTATGGAGGGGGCTCAGAAAGCTAAAAATAGAATTACCATATGATCCAGCAATCCCACTCCTGGGCATATATCCAGACAAAACTGTAATTCAAAAAGATACATTCATCCGTTTGTTCATAGCAGCACTGTTCAAAATAGTCAAGATATGGAAACAACCTAAATGTCCACTGATGAATGGTTAAAGAAGATGTGGTACATGTATACACTGAATACACACATACACACACACATGTACACATATGTATACACATATACATACACTGTATATATACATATATACACTGGAATGCTACTCAGCCATAAAAAATGAAATAATGTCATTTTCAACAATATGGATGGATCTATAGGCTATCATAGTAAATGATGTAAGTTAGAAATAGAAAGACAGGCACCATATACTATCACTTATGTGTGGAATCTAAAATATGACACCAGTGAACCAGTGAAGTCGCTCAGTCATGTCCGACTCTTTGTGATCCCATGGACTGTAGCCTACCAGGCTCCTCCATCCATGGAATTTTCCAGGCAAGAGTACTGGAGTGGGTTGCCATTTCCTTCTCCAGGGGATCTGCCCAACCTGGGGATCGAACCCAGGTCTCCCGCTTTGCAGGCAGACACTTTACCATCTGTGCTCCCAGGGAAGCCCCAAAATATGACACAAATGAACCTATCTATTAAATAGAAACAGAATCACAGACATAGGGAACAGGCTGGTGGTAGCCAAAGGAGAGGGGGTGTGGGGCAGGGATGGAGTGAGAAGTCGGGGTGAGCAGGTTAAGCTTCTATATGTAGAGTGGGTAAACAACAAAGGCCCACTCTATAGCACAGAGACCTATATTCAACATCCTGTGATAAATCATAATGAAAAAGAATATAAAAAAGTATATATTTATAAGTACAATTGAGTCACTTTGCTATAAAACAGAAGTTGAAACAATATTGTGAATCAACTAAACTTCAATTAGAAGTTAAAGAAAACCTAAATAAATGGGAATACATTCATGTTCATGATTGGAAGACTTAATATTAAAAATGTAGTACTCTTCAGACTAATCTACAGATTAAATATGATCCATATCAGAATCTAAGCTGACCTCTTTGCAGAAATTGACAACATTCTAAGTTCTAAAATTCTTATTCTAATCTTCATATAGAATTACAAGGATTCATAGCAGCCAAAATTATCTTGAAAACCAGGAACAAAGTAACAGTAACTCATACTTCTTGATTTCAAAACTTAATACAAAGCAATAGTAGTCAAGACAATGTGATACTGGCATAGATATAGATATACTGATCAACTGAACAGAACTGAGTCCAGAAATAAATCCATATATCAATGTCAATTAATTTAAGGACAATGCAATGGGAGAAAGAATAGCCTTTTCAACAAACACTAGTGCTAAACACTATAGCCGGGCACTAGACAGCCACACGCAAAAGAATGAAGCTGGATCTCTGTCTCAATTATACACATTAATAAACTAAAAATGAATCAAATACCTAAATGTAAAAGCTAAAACTATAAGAATCTTAGACAAAAACACATGACCTTGGAATTGGCAACAATCTCTTGGATTCGACACCAAAAGTACAAGTGAAGAAACAAAACAAAAGTTAGATAAATTGGATTTCACCAAAATTAAAGCTTTCATGCTTCAAAAGACACCATACAGAAATGGAAAAGACAGCTTAATGAAACAAGATATATTTCAAGCATATATCTGATAAGGAACTTGTATCCAAAATATAGAAAGAATTCTTACTGCTCATATGAAAAGACAGATAAATCAATTTTTAAAAATGGGTAAATGATTTGAATAGACTTATTTCCAAAGAAGACATGCAAATTGCCAATAAGCACATGAAAAGATACTTGATACTATTAGTCATTAGGGATATGCAAATCAAAACTATGATGAGCTAGTACCTTATACTTATTGGGATCACTAAAATCAAAAAGGAAAGCAATAACAACTATTGGTAAAGATATGTGGAAATTATAACCCTGACATATTGTTAGTTGAATGTAGTGATGCAGTCAATTTTTGAACAGTTGGTGATTGCTCAAAAAGTTAAACAGAGTTACTATATGATCCAACAATTCCATTCCTAAACACATACCCAAGAGAAATGAAATCTTGTATTTATACGAATAGTTGTACATGAATGTTTATGTCAGCATTAATCATAATAGCTCCAAGGCAGAAACAACACAAATGTCTACCAGATGATGAGTAAACAAAATGTGGTATATCCATCAATGGAATATTATTTGGCCCTTAAAAGGAATGAAGCACTGATACATGCTACATGAATGAACACTGAAAGTATTATACTTAATGAGAGAAGCCAGTTACAAAGATCCATAATACATGATTCTATTCATATGAAAGTAGATCAGTGGTTGTCAGGGGCTGAGGGGACGGAAAAACGGCGAGTGACTCCTAATGTATATGGAGTTTCTTTTGGGGGTGATTAAAATGTTCTAAAATTAGGTAGATGGTTATTCAACTCAGTGTATATACTAAAAATCACTGAATTGTACACTTCAAGAAGGTGAATTTTATGGTGTGTGAATTACATCTCAATAAAATTCTATTTTAAAAAACTTTGTGGCTTCTTAATTGCTCTCAGGATGGATTCCATCTCCTTAGTGTGACCTACTAGGGTCCTGCAGCATGTGGCTTCTGCTGATCCTTTTACTTCCCACCTTCCCACCTCCAGCATTTAATGCTCCAGACTAAGAACTAATTCCTAAACATGCCTCCAAAGCTTTTACCTCTGTACCTTTGAGCTTGCTGTATATGCAGGGTAGAGGGTTTGAGCACGGACTTAAAGAGTCAGTCAGGACTGGGTTCACATCCCAGTTTTGCAACCTGTGTTGTGTACTGCACCATGCAGTCTCCCTGCCCTACAAGGACCGGACCAATGCAGGCTGCATTTATGAACACTGAAGGATGCACCAAAAAACTTGATGACCTCTTAAACTGGTTGTTCCGTGGCTTGCCTTTCCCACAGGCTTTCCTAGTGATCCCATGTTTATTAGCTATTTAAGAGATATTGGTAACTCAGTCTAGGAGATACACAACCTGGTTGGGTGGTGGTGGGCTTTCAAGTTGAGAAGCCAGGTAGAGTCAGAGGAACGGGGTAAGTATCCAGAAGAAGCTGGAGAGAGATGATGGTGAGAGAAAGGAGAGATTGAGCTGCACTCTGATCCTTCATTCTGTGAGATGCCCTGTATCTTTTTCATAATGTTCCCTGTCTCTTCATATGAGCTTTCTGTTCTTTTGAAAACCAAGTGGGCCTCCCAGATACCCTGCTTAAAAAGGACGAGAACACCTTTTTCTGCCATTTAAGACCTCAGCGGGACCATAGACAAAAGCTTTGTCCCATCATTTAATAATACACATTCTGTTATTATTCATTATACTTTCTCTTTGAGCTTCTAAGATCAGGTAGAAAATTTTTGAGCTTCAGTTCACCTATTAGGGAACTTTCCAAGATGATAGTCTTGACCTTTAAATGTTGTATGTCCCAAATTTAATTCTTTATCTTTCCTTTCCTCACAAGTCCTTATAAACCAACCACCTGCCATCACTATGCTCTTTGGGGCTGTCCCCACTGGCCTGCCAGTCACTCTGGTGGGAAGCCTGGCTCTCAGCCTGACTCCTCCCCTTTTCTCAGCTCCCAACAGTGCATCCTTCCTCCAAAGTTCTCTCTACTAAGCTGCCTCTCCACTGGCCTCCCAGCCTCCAGCCTCTCCCCCTTTTCTGTTGTTCTGCACACATTTGCTGTCGGACGCTCTACAAAATACTGCCTGTGATCAGCTAAAGTAACTAACATCTGTCAAGTACTCAGTGTGGAGTGGTAGACTGTGTCAAGAACTTTGCATTTTAATTCATTCTCCCAACAATCTCAAGAGGAGGCTTTTGTTTTTCTCCATTTTTATAAATGAGAAAGTTGAGGTTCAAAGAGGTTAAGTAGCTTTCAGTTCTCTCACTCTGTACGATGTTACACTTTAAATTAAGGTAGGTCTGGCCCCTCTCTTTCTTGCTCACTGGACTCGGTCAAGCCATTCCCCTTCTCAGAGAATGTTCATATTTCTATTTTCCAGACATAACATTTAAAGTTTTTCCCTTGTTATTCAAGTTCCCCCATGAGCTGTCCCCACCCTGGATCTCCAACTAAACTGGCCAGATGGTTGCTCAGGTTTTCCTTTGTTCCTTTGAATTTTCATTTGGCTTTTATACCTCACATAGAAAAGTTCTCCCTCTCATTCTAGCAGGCATGGTCCCTGAAGTATGCCCATTGTGGGCTTTCCCTGAATACAAATAGATTAGCTCCCTTTTGCTCTGCAATAGGAGAAGGGGTTTGGTGCATTCAGAACTTGCTTCTTGAAACAGAGGGCAAGAGGACCAGGAATGAAGGGAAGGCAGGATATTTGTGATCATTGAACCCAGTGATTATTATTGGGAATGATTAGGATGTCTATGTAATTTATGATCCAAGCTAAAACACTTTTGAGAATAAAAAGGGTAATTGTGTGTGTGCTCAGTCATGTCCAACTCTTTGTGACCCCATGGACTATAGCCGGGAGGGCTCCTCTGTCCATGGAATTTTCCAGGCAAGAACACCAGAGCAGGTTGCCATTTCCTACTCCAGGGGATCTTCCTGACCCAGGGATCGACCCTGAATCTCTTGAGTCTCCTGCATTGGCAGGCGTATTCTTTACCACTGCACCTATTCATTCTTAAATTGGGACAACAGGCAAAAACTGAGACTCCCAGGAAAACAGGTTGTGTGACCATCCTGGTAATTACCTCCATTATGAATCCAACTTTTCCAAGAGAGAAATCAGAACTCACTTTCCCAGCCCCATCCTAGAGAGTAGGCATATGACCTGGAATCCTGCAATTAGCTCTGAGACGCTTCAGTTCAGAAGAGGGGAAGAAAGGTCCATGGGAAAGCTATGCTGCTAGCTAGGGGTGGACAGTGGTGGAGGGCCATCAGGCTTTCAGAGGGAGCTGTGACAGAAATCCTGGGAATGGTATTCTATGATTTACTCTACGAAGCAAGCTTCAGTGCCTGGGCCTTGGACGTGTGTGCTAAGTTGCTTCAGTCATGTCCAACCCTTTGAGATCTCAAGGACTGTAGCCCACCAGGCTGCTCTATCCATGGGATTTGCCAGGCAAGAATACTGGAGTGGGTTGCTGTGCCCTCCTGCAGGGGATCTTCCTGACCCAGGGATTGAACCTGCATCTCTTATGTCTCCTGCATTGGCAGGCGGGTTCTTTACCACTAGCGCCACCTGGTAAGCCTGGGCCTTGGACCAAGGGACCCTATCAGCATGTGGGCCAGGCAGGATAGAAGACCAGCCTCTCTGGCTTTCTCTGACATTTTGTGAGCTGTCTAATATCTCCTGATACATATGTTTTCTTTGTAAAACCAGTTAGAGTGGGATGTGGGTTCTGACTCATGCAACAGGGAAATGTGTAGGTTTTTGTTATTGTTTTTTTTTTTTTTTTGTATGGATGTGTGTGTGTGTGTGTGTGTGTGAGTGTGTGTGTGTGATGGAAGCAAATTTTCCAAAGCATAGAAGCTGGCAGCCTTAGACCTGTGGGTAATAGAGTTAAAAACACTTTTGTTCCCAGCCCTTGGCATCCTCTAGGGGCTGACGCTCAGGCAGCTGAGCTGTGTGGCTACCCTGAGACCAAGAGTCTGCTCTTATAGGAAGAACAACTACTAGGGGCTCCGCAGAACCTGAGGCCTCATAAAATGCATCTATCATCTTGCTTTCCTGTCTTTGCTCTGTTACTACATCTTTTCTTGACTTGCTATTCTGAGAACTTTCTCTCAGTCTGTGATGGGAGATTCCTGGAGGGCAGGGTCTGTCCAGGGACCCTTGCTCAGTCCATGTATAGTGAATATTTTGTCTAGTGGTCTACAACTCTAGACAGAGCTGATGGAGCCCTCCCAGTCTCAGTGCCGCAGGGCAGCCAGTCCAGCATCAGCTTAATTTGGTCCTTGCCACATCCTTCAGAACCTGATTCAAGGGACTTCCTTTGTGGTCCAGTGCTTAAGAATCTGCCTTCCAAAGCAGGGGATGCAGGTTTGATCCCTGGTCTGACACTAAGATTTGACATGCCCTGGGGCAACTAGGCCTGTATCCTGCAACTAGAGAAGTCCCTGTGTGCAGCAGTGAAGACCCAGTGCAGCCAAAATAAAATAAAAAACAAAACAAAACTGATTCAGATTCCTCCTCCTGCTGCAAGTCCTCCTTGCTCACTCAGCTCAGAGTCGTCCACCCCACCGCCAATCTGCTTCCACCCCTGCCATCCATAGCTCCCATCATCTGGACCACTTATTCAACAATTAATCACATTGTCTTGTTTAGAATTGTTCTGCTATCTCTTCCTTAAAAATGATCAAATTTGTTACATGATTCTGTTTGGTTTCCCTGAGTAGACGGTGAGTTCTTGGAGGGAAGAGATGATGATTTATACTCCTAATTTCTTGTCCTTATTTTTCTTTATAGAATTAACTGAGTGGTTTCCTTGCAGGAGATGTTGAAAAACATTTGGTGCGGGGAAAAAAAAAATGAAGTAGAAAACTTTCTAAACTGTTTGCTTGGGTTCTCTCTACTTATTTCATTATTGGCTGTTTTTAAGTACACAGAAGCGTGCTATTGACATACTGTATTTAGGCCAGTTTCTGTGTGGATACACATGGGGACAGTCCATTCTCCCATGAAGTTACAAGTCACCAGTTCAGGAATGTGGCTGAAGAGGATTTTCTGCTCTCCTCTGCTCCTCCTGGGAGAAGCACTCTTTGGAGCAAGCAAGGGTCTTGGCCTGTCTTATGCGGCACTGCTGCTGCTAAGTCGCTTCAGTCATGTCCGACTCTGTGCGACCCCAGAGACGGCAGCCCACCAGGCTCCCCCGTCCCTGGGATTCTCCAGGCAAGAACACTGGAGTGGGTTGCCATTTCCTTCTCCAGTGCATGAAAGTGAAAAGTGAAAGTGAAGTCGCTCAGTCGTTCCAACTCTTAGCAACCCCATGGACTGTAGCCTACCAGGCTCCTCTGTCCATGGGATTTTCCAGGCAAGAGTACTGGAGTGGGGTGCCATTGCCTTCTCCCTTATGCAGCACTTTCTGTATCAAAGACAGCGTGGTCTAAGGCATGAGAGCAGGGCCTCCAGAACCAGGCCCTCTGAGTGTCATTCCTAGATCTTCCATCTTTAGTGATTACACTTTGAACAAATTATTTACTCTTTCTGTGCCTTGGTTTCTCCATGTGATGATTGTAGTCTTAATATCTACCTTATAAGACTGTATATTGTCACCCTACTTATTTAACTTATATACAGGGTACATCATGTGAAATGCTGGGTTGGATGAAGCACAAGCTGGAATCAAGATTGCTGGGAGAAGTATCAATAACCTCAGATATGCAGATGACACCACCCTTATGGCAGAAAGTGAAGAGGAACTAGAGAGCCTCTTGATGAAAGCGAAAGAGGAGAGTGAAAAAGCTTACTTAAAACTCAACATTCAGAAAACTAATGGCATCTGGTTCCATCACTTCATGACAAATTAATGGGGAAACAATGGAAACAGTGACAGACTTTATTTTCTTGTGTTCCAAAAATCACTGCAAATGGTGACTGCAGCCATGAAATTTAAAGACGCTTGCTTCTTGGAAGTAAAGATATGACAAACATAGACAGCATATTAAAAAGCAGAGACATTACTTTGACAACAAAGGTCTGTCTAGTCAAAGCTATGATTTTTCCAGTAGTCATGTATGGATGTGAGATTTGGACCATAAAGAAGGCTGAGTGCTGAAGAATTGATGCTTTTGAACTATGGTGTTGGAGAAGACTCTTGAGAGTCCCTTGGACTGCAAGGAAATCAAACCAGTCAACCCTAAAGGAAATCAATCCTGACTATTCACTGGAAGGACTGATGCTGAAGCTGAAGTGCCAATGCTTAGGCCACCTGATGCGAAGAACTGACTCATTGGAAAAGACCCTGATGCTGGGAAAGACTGAAGGTAGGAGGAGAAGGGGATGACAGAGGACAAGATGGTTGGATGGCATCACTGACTCAATCGACATGAGTTTGAGCAAGCTCTGGGAGACGGTGAAGGACAGGGAAGCCTGGCATGCTGCAGTCCATGGGGTTGCAAACAGTCGGACAGGACTGAGCGACTGAACAACAAGGACTGTTTGAAGATTAAATTAGCTATGACATGTAAAATGCTCAAAGGCACTGATAAAAGTACTGCCATGATTATTATTTAAAGGTGATACTGTTGATAATGCAGAGCATGTATCAGATAGAAAGATCATATAATAAATCCAAATGGTTTACAAAAGTCTCTGGCATGCACACATACCTATGGAAACCTCCAAATGAAGACAGGAACTGAAGCTTGATGAGAGGGGCCATGGAGATAAGTGCACTTTTCTGGCACTTGGAGACTCTGTACTGAATGACCTTCCAGCATTGAGGGTCTGGTCCCTCCCATTGTGTACCAGACAGATTCACATTCATCCTAAAGCAAGTGTTTTGGTTTTTTGTTTTGGTTCCCAACTCACACTGGAAATCCCAGCAGAAAAGCAGCTCTATTTTTCCTTTGGGCAGTTCTTTGGTCTCTCATCCATCTTTTTGTGGCTCTTTCCTATGAATTCCATCTACCTCCTTCCTCCCACCTTTTTTTTTTTTTTTTTTTTGCCAGAAGAGAACTCACTTCTGTTTTCAGGTCCATAGCAGCCATCACTGATAATATGGCCCTCCACTCCTCCTGAGACAACAATTCCTAGCTTCATTGCAATTGCATGGAGACGTGGAGCTGGTTTTGGGCAATGGGATGTGAGATATGGTGACAAAACGTGTAAGAGTGTGTTTGAGATCTCTCCACATGCCTTTCTCCTGCTTGCCTCAGTGACCAAGACCAGGCTACAGAGGGTGGCATCTTAGTCAGCCTGGATCCTTGAGTGACTGTGAGAAGGAGAGACCCCAGGCCAACCCACAATGAGCCTGAAGTGTGAGCAAGTAATAAAACGTGGTTCATGAAACCCCAAGGCTTGGAGCTTAATTGGGGACTGCAGTGTAGCCTAAGCTATTCTGACAACTACCAGGATGTTTGCATGACTCTCCTCAAGGGATTTCCAGACAAAAACCTCCTCCCTGCCCCTGGTCATAGTCACTCTTTATGGTACCAGCAGCATACTGTCTGTAACAGAATCTAAAGCTAAGACACTCTGCTGGCTATTTCATACGTATTGAACTCAGAATTGTATTTGCTCTGTCACTACCTAGCTCCCCTGCAATGCATTCTCCACCCAGCAGTCAAAATGATCTTTTGAAAAAATACAATATCAAGTCAGATCATGTCACTCTCTTGCTCAAAGCCAGTCCATTCAGCCTCCCCCCAAAACGTAATACTCAGAATCAATGCAGAGTCCTTGCTTAGAGAGCCTACCACTTCCCTGACCTTGTCTTCTACTGTCCTCCAGCCACGTTTGTTCCTATTTTAGAGTCTGCTCACTTGGCTGTTCCCTCTGCGTGACTTGTTCTTCCCTCTTCTTATTACCCAGGTTTCAGCTTAAATGTCATCTCAGAGGGGTTCACTACTAAAGTGCCTTTTACCTATATCCTTGCTGCTCTGTTGTGCCACTCTGATTAATGCCCTTAAAGCACTGATCACCATCTGAAAGCATCTTCCTTAATTATTTATTTACCTATTTCTTCTCTTCCCTCCTCACTAGAATATAAGCTCAAAGAGCTTTTTTGGACCTTTTCTGTCTTGTTCACTGTCATATCCCCCGTGGTTAGCACAGTACCTGATACATAAGGGAGGCTCCATAAATATTTCCTCAAGGAACAGATGAATCAATGAACAGCTCACCATCCATATTACTGCTCACATACCACCCCCTCCTCTGTGAAGCTAGTTGCCTTTGAATTTGACCTTTTTGGTGAAACAGCTAGTTTCTTCCTTAAACTTTTTGATCTGACGTTCCTTCAGAAGAGTTCAAGGCAACACTACTTTCTATGAGCCGAAGAAAGTGTCAACACATGGGTGAAAACCCACTCCAGTATTCTTGCCTGGAGAATTCCGGGGACAGAGGAGCCTGGTGGGCTGCTGCCTGTGGGGTTGCACAGAGTCGGACATGACTGAAGCAACTTAGCAGCAGCAGCAGCATGGGTGAAAAAGCCCTCCCCTTTCTAGAGAGTAAAGCCCCTTCTTTATATGTAGCAGTCTCCTCTGGTTATTTCACCCTGGGACTTGGGGTTTCATCTGTTACTATGGTATAGCCCAGGCTGTCCTGATGGATAGAAGGACTTTTGGGAGATTCCTCTCTCCCTAGAGTTTGTACCCTCTGTGCCGTCAGGTCATGGGAGGATTAACAACTCAAACCAAGACCCTAGAATGCTAATGTCAGCGGGGAACTGAATGACTAGCAGGCTTTCCTTTTGCAGATGAGGAAACAGGCCATGACAAAGGAGGGAAATTGCCCAAGACCTTTGTCTTATTGGCTCAGTCACTGGCTCATTGCCGTCGAGGTTTCCAATTCTAGTGAACTACCCAGAACGTGTTCCGCTTGTCTAGGAATTCCCAACTCAATGACTCTTGCTGGGGAACAGAGCCCATCCCCCATTCAGGAACATGAAAATGGCATGTTTGCCCTTTCCCAGGCTCCCTTGCAGCTAATATGTGGACACATGACTCTGGCTCTGCCCATCAGGCCACCAGCCTCGGTCTCTCCAGCAGGAGTTAATAACATAACGAGTGGTGGGAGTGGCTCAGCAAGTCCAAGTTCCCAGAGCATCCAGGGCACAGTTCTCGCTGGAGGGGTCAAGGGCCTGAGGTTGGGGATGGTGATGTCTCAGCTGTGGGGGTTTGCTCTCCCAGAGGGCGACAAGTTGTGCTTGTCTGTGGCTGGCCATTGTTCCACTGTGTGACCCTGAGCCCTGTTCTCCAAAATGTGCGATGATTCTGAGATTCCCAACAGTCCCATATCATAAATCTCTTTTCTCCTTAAATCAAGCATGGATGTTTTTGTTGCTTGCCACGGAAAATCCTGACTGGTCTGTTTAGTCATTCACTTAACGCTTGTGGCTCACTTGGTAAAGAGTCTGCCTGCAATGCAGGAGACCTGGATTCCATCCCTGGGTTGGGAAGGTCCCCTGGAGAAGGGAAAGGCTACCCAATCCAGTATTCTGGCCTGGAGAATTCCATGGACTGTATAGTCCATGGGGTCGCAAAGAGTCAAACACGACTGAGCGAATTTTACTTTCACCTATGCAGTCTATGCTTTCAGACATCTGCTGTGTGTCAGGCACTGTACTAGACACCAGGGAAACAATGGTAAGTGAGACAGATGAAGTGGCCCTCTGGAAGCTTCTATAGCAGATGGTGAGACAAGTGGACAGAGAAAACACATTAAATTGCAATACATACTCCACTGGAGGACATCCATAGTGATATGGGGAGTATTAGCAACTTGACCTCATCTAGCAATGATCATCATAGAATACTTCCTAGAGGGGGTGATCTTTAAGTGGAAGGAGGAGTAAAGATTTTCTAGTCAAAAAAGGAGGGCAAAAAGACAGTTCTAGAGACATTTATGAGGGTCAGAGGTCGGACAGCATGGCCTTCTGGGGTACAGTGAAGTGTCCATGGGAAGAGTGATAATGAGAAACAGATGGGCCCTGATAGTGCAGGATCTCATCTCCCACTTCAAGGAGTTTGGAAATCATCTTAACAGCAAAAAAAAAAAAAAAAAAAAAAAAAGCCAGTGAAGGTTTTAAAATTGGCTGGACTGTTTTTTTAAAACCAGTTTTAAACTGGTTTTAAAACTGCTAGGACTTGAACCCAGCTATCCTTTCTCCCAGTCAGCACTTTTCCCCTGCACCAATTGCCTTCAATTTTTCAACAAAGATGGAATTTGGGTCCTGCAAGTCACAGCTGAAGCAATTCAACAGGAAGGTGGAAAGTCACACATGCTTCACAATGGTCTCAGAGGAAATGCAATTTCTTTGCCTATTTTTTCCCCTGACTGTGGGGCTGTTTGTGCCTTCACAGTCCAAGGTGACACTGCCAGTGCTGAGAAAGCGCGGTGACATCGAGAGCAAGATTGAGGAGCACTCCGGCTGCTTCTGAAGGATCGTCCAAGGAGAGTCGGTGAGCAGCTGTCCTCCGCGCCTGCTCAGAGCTGGGAGGGGGGACACCGGCTGAGGGGACAGGACTTGCCAGGGCCCCTTCCACAGAGTAAGGCACACGGAGGGACGTGGGGGCCTGGGAAGGTGGGCTCTGGAGGGAGAGCGGCCATCGAAGGCTCTGAGTCCCACACTGTGTAGCAAATTTGAGTTTAGTTCAGGGAATATAAGTGCAAAGCAAAGGCTTTGGAATCAGTCTGCACTATGCTCAAATTCCAGCACAGTCACTGCTTGCTGTGTGACCTCAGGTAAATTACTTAACCCCTCTGTTCCTCATTTTCCCCATCCATAAAATGAATATAAATAATAATAACATTCACTTCAAAGACTTGCGCAGTTGAAGTGAGATAACTCTGTAAAGCTCTTCAATCTTGTGACCTTGGGAGTGGGGCCAGGCAGTGAGAGGCTAGGGACCCAGGAGAGTTTAGGTCAAGGGCATCAACACCGTGGCTATGATCAAATCAACTCAATTGCAACTGGAAACTGACCTTAGGGGTATTAGGAAGCAGGTGCCTGCTCTGTCCCAACAGAGGAGACAGGAAAGAGCTTGGTGGGTCCCAGAGCTTCAGCCAAGAAAGACAGAGTTTGGGATAAGCAGGCTCCTGGTCTAATCAGGGAAACTGAGGTACAGATTGAGCAAATACGGTGAGAGGGGAGTGAGGATTGCTCCACATGTGAGTGAGGAGCCCTTTAACCAGAGCCACTCATTCATTCAAAACTAATGAATCGAGCCCTAGTCATGTGCCAGGGTCTGGGCTGGCACTGGAGAGATGGCAGTGAACACAAGAGATCATGGTGCCTGTCCTTGGGAGCTTCCACTCTAGCAGAGAAGAGTAAGTTGTAATTACATGAAGTCACAGCTGTGCCAAGGGAAGTAGAACACGCCAAGAACTTTACAACAGAGGGACTCAAGGAGGGGTGGGGTAGGAGTCAGGGAGGTCTCCCGGGAGGAAGTGATTTTTTAAATTGTATTTTTAAAATTAATTTTATTGGAGTATAGTTGATTTACAATGTTGTGTTAATTTCTGCTGTAAGCAAAGTGAATCAGTTATACGTATACATATATCCACTCTTTCTTCGATTCTTTTCTCATATAGATCATTACAGAGTATTGAGTGGAGTCCCCTGTGCTATATGGTAAATCCTTGTTAGTTATCTATTGTATATGTCGTAGTGGAGTGCTGAGTGGGAGAAGGCAATGGCAACCCACGCCAGTGTTCTTGCCTGGAGAATCCCAGGGACGGGGGAGCCTGGTGGGCTGCCGTCCATGGGGTCGCGCAGAGTCGGACACGACTGAAGCGACTTAGCAGCAGCAGCAGAGTGTTGAGGGTTAGTCGTGCAGCCGTGTCCGACTCTTTGCCAGCCCAGGGACTGTAGCCCGCCAGGCTCTTCAGTCCATGGGATTCTCCAGGCTAGAATACTGGAGTGGGTTGTCATTCCCTTCTCCAGGGGATCTTCCCGGCCCAGGAATCGAACCCAGGTCTCCTGCGCTGCAGGCAGATTCTCTATCACCTGAGCCACCAGGAAGCCCGGTATAGCAGTCTGTGAGTGTTAGTCCCAACCTCCATCTCATCCCTCCCGCCCCTCTCACCTTTGGAAACCCTGAGTTCGTTTTCAACATCTGTGACTCTATTTCTGTTTTCTAAACAGGTTCATTTGTACCTTTTTTCTTTTTTTTTGAATTGCTGGGGAAGTCCTTTTTTTCCCCCTTAAATTCCACATATAAGCGATAGCATATGATATTTGTCTTTGTTTGATGTAGGAAGTGATGTTTCAGTTGAGAGCTG
This sequence comes from Dama dama, assembly GCF_033118175.1. Taxonomy (NCBI): domain Eukaryota; kingdom Metazoa; phylum Chordata; class Mammalia; order Artiodactyla; family Cervidae; genus Dama; species Dama dama. The sequence continues at coordinate 105,336,440 of NC_083700.1, forward strand.
AGGAAGTAGTGAGGAGAGAGGAGAGCATTGCAGGCAGAGAGCTAGCATGGGAAAGATGGGTAGAGAAAACATGCTTCTTTGAGAAAGCGACAGAAATCCAACATCTCCTTCCTGCCTGGGTCATTATGTGCTCTGGGTGGGGTCGCAGGGGTGGGGAGGGGCCACTTAGACCCTCTAGAAGAGAAGCCGACAGCCACACAAGACAGAGAATGGTCTTCATGTGCCCTTCCGAAGGAGACTGTGCAAGCCCCTCTTTGTGGCAGTCGCTACAGGGCTGGGGGTGGGGCAGGGGAGGATCGGGGTGAGAAGTCAGCTTCCCCAGAGCCCTTCGTCCTTTGTACCACGGCACCGGTGGAAGTTACGATGACGCTCAAGGTGATTGACTTCTGGGATCAAGACATTTCTCAGTTTGAAACTCAGTTTAAGAAAAAAATCGATGTTTCACATTCAGTGGTGTTTGGTTAAAAAAAGAAAAATAGCTGTAGCTTGTGCTTTAACGGCAGAAAAGAGTGAGCCCCATCAATTACAGCAGGGAAAACAACAGTGTCTTGCGGCGGTTTTGTTCCTTGTACTCCAAAAATATTAAGTCATTTAGCCCTACAAACTGTCCACTTGGCGAGTGGCAATGTCTTCATTTGAAAAGCGCTGGAGCCCTGAGGCTCTTCTAAACCAGGAATGCTGGGGAGGCCAGGCCCCGTCACAGAGAAAGCTCTAGGGTCTGACCCTCTGTCTAACCTGAGATTCCCTCCCACAGAAGCTGGCTGCCTCATCCCACAAGGCTTGACCCACATGCCCCTCCCAGGCCATTGGCCCCAAGCCTGGAGAAGCAGCCCCCTCTGTGCCTGCAGCATTTAGTGCTGACTTCAAGTCAAGCCCCCTAGGAAGTGACAGGCACCTCCATCCCTCCAGGCTGAACCCAAGTTCAAGGACAGCTTATGTCAGTGTTCTCAACCCTGGGGCTCACTGGAGTCGGCTGGGCTTTGAAAAACTCGAGTGCTCAGACCACACTACACCTGAACTAATCACAATATCTGGGGGAGGGACCCCTGCATCAGTATTTCTTTGAAAAATCTTTTCATCTGAGGTTGATTACAGTCTAGGTCCAGAAGCAGACAATACAGAGCTCTTCTAGAACGTCTGCTCTGAGTTAAATGCCACCCTTCCATGCCCCAGTCATTCCTCTTACAAGCCCTGTTTGCCCTGGTGAAGTTGAGTATGTGAGTATGTCAGAGGGGTAGGTATATGGCTATTCTGGATGGTTCTTCTTAGGGGCCATACTTTAACAGGGATGCCAGGGTTCAGCCAGACACATTCAGGTAATCAATGTGCCTACAGGGACTGAGACTCAGGGAACCAACTCAAACTGACTAGACTCATAGAAACCTGATGTACAAGCCAGCTGCCACTTATTACAGGGGGGACTATGCAACCCTTATAGTCACCATTCAGAGAAACTTCCTTATGGTAAAAAAAAAAAAATTGTTATGTATTTCCTTCTTGTCTTTATTTTTCCCAAACATATTTTTCCTTTTCACAAACAGTAGTTCATCAATTCTTACAATATACCCAATCTTAAATGATTTCCTGTGTTGAATATGAATATAATATTCATAATCATGCCAAAGTTCCATTGAGGAATTACACCATAGTTGACTTAGAGGCTGAGTTTTCAGGCATTTTACTTTCTTTTTTCATATTTTAGATGTGATATCATATAAGTAGTTATTTCCATGTTAAGCACTCATATTTTAGGCCTGATCCTAGGGGTGGGACTCCTGACTCTGAGATGGGGTTATCTCTGGGACAACTAGGCATCTTGAATCTTCTCTCCACCACTGTGCTTTTTGTATGAGAAATATTTGATGAGGTCAGTCATTTCCTCATTTTCTGGAAGGTGGGTACAGGGGTTTCTGATAGGGATGAGGGACGCTCTGTGGTCAGTTAAAATACAAAGTTGACTTCAACAAAATATGTATCTTCAAATCAGGACTTCTGTGAAATTTAAAGTTGAGTCAAATAACGTTAAGATAAGAACTCCTTTATAGCAGGGCCTGTCTGGGCCTTTACTATTTGCTGATGTGCGTCACCAGTGCTGGTGTTTCCAAAGCTGACTTGGCCCTGGACATCTTTTTTTCTTCTAATTTTTATTGTAATATGGTTGGTTTACAATGTTGTGCTGGGTTCAGGTGTATAGCAAAGTGAATCAGTTATATATTTACATATATCCACTCTTTTTCTTTTTTAGATTCTTTTCCCTTCTAGGCCATTAGAGAGTTCTGAGTAGAGGTCCCTGTACTATACAGCCGTTCTTATTAGTTATCCACCTACATATAGTAGTGTGTATATGGCAATCCCAGTCTCCCAATTTATCACTCCCCCCACCCCTCGTGACCATAAATTTCTTTTCTACATCTGTGACTCTGTTTCCATTTTATAAATAACTTCATCTGTACCTTTTTTATGAGTCCACATGTAAGTGATATCATATATTTGTCTTCCTCTGTCTGACTCACATCACTCAGTGTGACAATCTCTAGGTAAATCTATGTTGCCACAAATGGCATTATTTTGTTCTTTTTTATGGCTGAGTAATATTCCCTTGTATGTATGTGCCACCTCTTCTTTATCCATTCCTCTGTTGATGAATATTTAGATTGTTTGCAAGTCCTGGCTATTGCAAATAACATTGGGGAGCATGTATCTTCCTGAATTAAGGTTTTCTGTAGTATATGCCTAAGAGTGGTATTTCTGGGTCATAAGACAGTTCTATTTTTAGTGTTTTAAGGAACCTCCATACTGTTCTCCATCTGGACATATTTATAGTGAAACCTCCTGATGGGGTCAGTTTTCCACACAAGGTATTTTGGGAAAAGCCAGGCTAGATCTTGAAGATTCCTTTCTGCTCTGAGGTTCTGAGATTTTCCATCCAAGTAGCAAATCCAGCTTCGGCTCCCCCCTTGTAATTCCAGGGCTCATTTTTCCAGTCCATTTCCCCTGATGCTGTCCTATGATGGGTCTTCATTCTCTCTCACTTGAATTACTCCAACAGCCTTCCGCCTGCCACCTCTTCCCCCCTGCTCCACCCTCTGCAGCTTGGCAGACCGTCCCCTTCAAGCTCCGCTGCTCTGATTGCATCATTCCTGGCTTGTAGGCTCACATCCCACCACTCCACCCAGCTCTCCTAACCTGGTTGATGTCTGTCCCTTTCCTCTCATGCACTCAAGGAACACATGAGCCTGTACGCAGTGCCAGGACCTCCATCCAGAGGAGACCAGATTTTGGCTGCCCTGGGGAGCCCCAGAGGGGAGTGGGAGGCCGGGAGGTAGCAATAGGGAGACAGGGAGAGAGCAGTGTGAAGACTGCCCCCTCCATGTCTTCTTAAATAGGATATACTCAAGAGGAGCAGATGCTGCCTCTGGTGAAGAGACCAGTGCCCTGGGCTCATGCTCCCCCATCTCCATGGCAACCAGCATGTGAGGCCTACGTGATGGAGTTGGCAGCTGGGGGTCTGGAGTTTCACCTCCTTTTTTCCCGGAACCCATGCCCTTAGGGCTCGTAGGCCCTTATACTTCCTTCTTTCCTCTCTCTTCCTGCTCTCTCTTCCCTCCTTTTTCCTATATTTATCCATCAGCTCATAATTAATGAACCTCTCCAAGTGTGGGTCTTGGACTTGAAGATCCTGTGTAGGCCCAGTCTCTGGATTTCAGCCAAGCATTTATCAGGGGCTCCCATGACACACGGAGAACAGAGCTGTCATAAAGGAGACCATTTATTGCATCGCTACCAGGTTCCAGGCCTCTTTCATATATAGTATTTTATTTACTCATAAATCATAAATTGTCAGAGTTAGAGAGGGCTTTAGGGACTATCATTCCAGTGGTTTTCAAACTAACTCTTGGCGATGAACTTTTTTTCCTAAGTGAAACTTTTCTGCAGAAGCTCTATATACAAAGCAGATAAAAGAGGTGCTACTTTGGTTGGAGCAAGGTGGCACAGAGCTCAGATCTGTTCACCTCGTCCTCCTCTTTGCCGGTAGGGGATGCTAAGGCCAATGGAAAACTGCTGGAAAGCCACTGAGCCTCACCTCTTATTTATAGATGAGACCTGAAGCTCAGAGAAAGAAGGGCACTTCCAAGGTCACACAGTGAGTGACGGCTGTCTGGACTTGGCTTTGCGTCTCCTGACCCACAGTATGGTATGTTTCAAGTTTCTCGCCCTATCTGGGGCTATGCGCTTGTGTGGACAAAACTCTGGCAGCTTCTGTCTGGCTGCCAGGCCTTCTGTTTACACTGTGACCAGTTGTGTATAAGACAGAGGGATGCTGTGGGGCAACTGGTGTAGGCAGCCCCTACAGGTGCTGTTGGAACTGGCCAGATGTGCGGGCACGAGCTCGCACCTCACAAGGCTTGCCACTTGTGCCATTGAGATCCACCCGATCCATGGCTATAGCTACTTTGAACATTTCTAGCACCTCTGGGGAAACAAGCCCCTCTCTCTTTCCCAGCATAAGCAGGCCCCCCTTGATGCCAGAAAGGGAAATAGCTGCTCTTTGCCCTGCGAGTAGCTGACCCTGAGGGAGCCGTTGGTCACTGGGGAGTCCAGATTTCCAGCACCCTGCCTAGGGGGAGGTCCATGCAGGAGGAGCTGCCGTGGCCAACTTGAGCTGCTGTATTCACCAGACCAGAAAAATGGCAGGTGGTCGTGCATGTTGAGAGGAGAGTGCCAGGAATGTTAGAGTAGGAGTGGGGTGGATCCTTTATGAGAACAACTTTCAGGTTCATCGAAAAGGTATTCATACCACTTATATGAGAGGAGTGAAGGACAGCCAAACCTGATTCTGCTACAAGGCTGACACTTGTTTGGGTAAAGTGAGTTTGAAATTAGCTGTAGAGATGTGGATGATTGTGGTTGAAAGGGTGGAGTAGGTGATGGAGACAGTGATGGGGAGGTGACAAGCCTTCCTTGGTCACCCCTTAAACATGACCTGAGAAGCTTCTGTGTGCCAGATACTGCCAGGGACCAGGAACAAAGACGGACACTACTGCTCCCTTCAAGGGGCTTCCTTGAACTGCTCCCTGCCCCACGTCCAGGTCAATACTCCTGCTCTTTACTCTTAGGAACGCGTGAGTTTCGTTTGTGGCACATATGATAGTGTGTAACTAGGTATTTGTGTGATTATTTGCTTTCTGCTTGTGTCTACTTCTAATGCACAAGTTTTGCTCACTACTGTGTCTTCAGGCCCAGTAGAGTGCTTGGCATATACTAGGTACTAGTAAGATATTTGGGAGAAGGTAATGGCACCCCACTCCAGTACTCTTGCCTGGAAAATCCCATGGATGGAGGAGCCTGGTAGGCTGCAGTCCATCGGGTTGCTACGAGTCGGACACGACTGAGCGACTTTACTTTCACTTTTCACTTTCACACATTGGAGAAGGAAATGGCAACCTACTCCAGTGTTCTTGCCTGGAGAATCCCAGGAACGGGGGAGACTGGTGGGCTTCCGTCTATGGGGTTGTACAGGGTCGGACACGACTGAAGTGACTTAGCAGTAACATATTTACTGGATGAATAAAAAGAGAGTCACTTTTGGTGATCACAGCATGGGCCCCCTTCAGAGTCCCAGAGTTTCCCCTTTGGAGTAAAGACTGTACACTCACAGTTCAGGGGCTGTACATCTCTGATTGGAGGCAAGCAAGTGAAGACATTTTTGGCTTAAGGGATGTAAAATCCTCGAATGCCGATGAGTGGGGCTGGGTAGGATTGATGGCAGAGCTGTGGGGCCAGTGGACAGCAGAAAGGAGAGGTCTGTGGCTCTTATCAAATGGAATCCCTGGCTTTCCTTCTGTCCCCAGTCAGATTCAGGGGCAGGAAGAGGATGTGTACACATCAGGAAGCCATGACAACTTGTCCTGCTCATTTAGGTTTTAAGGGAGTGTTGGAGAAACTGGAGTCCCAGTAGATCATGCCCCATTGGCTTCCAGGTTCTTGGATGGGGCATGTGATTGGCAGCATCAAAGTGGGTGGCAAGAAATCCTGCCATGCTCTGAGGAGAGCCAGGAGGCCTGTAGAGAGCCAGGAGGCCTGACCCCAGAACCTGGGCTAGGGGATCCCTCACCATGGGAGCCTGCAGGGAAGCCTATTGTGAGGATGGGGGTGGAGCAGGGGGATGGGGGAGTCCTCCTCAGGTGGTTCTTGGCAGCGACTTCCTAACCCCGAGGCTCAAGGAAGCACTGAGACAGACACTTTGAGAGGAAGTGTGACACCTGGATATTACACACTGTAATGGAACCAGCCAAGTGGTAAATGTAGCTTTTAAATAGATTTTGTGTTCCCCATTAACTGCCCTGATGTTGATTAGCCCTGACAGCCAAGGAGAAGGGACTGGTCAGCAACTTTCCCCCGACAAGTCCTCCAGCTCCTGGGAGCTATGAGAGCTCAGCCTCCCTTTTTGGCCAAGTACTGGAGATTGCATAAATAGGCTGATGGAGAATGTGGTAGGGAGTGCTTTCTGGGAGGAATCTGGTGGGCAGGCTCAGGCCCAGGCTCCTATTCCCTTTTCACTTTTTTTGCCTTCCCCTGCACCGTAAGTAGGGTTGACCATGGTGATTTGGAGGAAGACATAGAGGAATGACCTCCCTTTAACACACAGGTGTGGAAAGGGGGCCACACTAATGAGGAAGTTGCTCAGTCTGAATGTGCCCTGGGAACAAGTTACCATTTGGAGTCTGAAAGACTTGAATGGCCAACTGGTTCTGATATGTTTAACGACCTGCTCTAGAGACACCTTCAGACTTGGTTTTGGAGACAGGTAGGTCCACACTCAAGAGACAAGGAGGATATATGGAATGCAAAGACATCCCACCAGGATGCCAGGTTTTCTAAATCAAGGACAATGAGTGAAACCATGGAAGATTCCAGAAATCTTGTAACTCCCAGGCTTGTCTATCCTCATGGAGCAGCAGAAGGAAGCTGTGGGATTGCCCTTGATAAGAAAGAAGCAGGAGCAGCTGGGAAGACTGAATCCTGTCTGATCAAGTTTCATAGGTATGTTGGTAGCTCAGAAGATGGAGAAAGCAGGATGTGTCCTTGATCTTGCAGAAGGAAGGAATTCAGGGAAAGTTGATCTGGGGCAGAATGACCCCAGGAATTTAACCCCAGGGAGTTGAGCCCAGAGAAATGGGAGGGGGTTGGTGGGATGCATTTCTCAGTCTCCTCTGTCATCATATATTGAAGGAGTTTTTGTCAGCTAATATCATACATTGCCCCTTTCAGGCCCCAATCCAGAATATCTGACCAATGGAGAAATATCCCTTTTATGTGTCTTTCTCTGGGTGAACTGCTTTTGCTCAGCCCTGGACATGAGGAGACAAGATTGTAAAGTGAGGGAAGTTTATCATCAATAGTTCCCACCTTTTTTTTAACAACTGTCTCTGGGAGTTGCCTGCCTCTGCCTCACAATCCTTCATCCCATTGCTCTGGCAAGGTCCACTCCTCCTACCCTCAAGATGAAACCTCGAAGAATTCTTTCAACTCACTAGAGGTAAATTGTAGAACTGTGTTTTAACTCTATTCTGTCTGACTCCATGCTCATGTTCCCCACATGGTTTTCACATAAAAATGCTCATCACAGCACAATCTACAAAATAAAAAACTGAAAATAACCTTAATGTTCAACAATTAGGAGGAGGTTTAGTAAATCATGGTGCATCCATTTGTTTGAACATTATGCAGACATTAAAAGTGATCATTACAGAGACTGTAGAACAACTTGGGAAAAGGTTTATGATCAGACACAAAGGGAATATACAATACAAATACTACAATTGCTTTAGTTGCAATGATGGAAAATATGTCACTGTGTCAACAAGGACTGAAAGATAATATGCAGAAGTGAAAAATGACTGTGGTAGGGTGGAAGAGGGATAGATTTTTTTTCTTTTAAAATGATTGGCTTCTTTTTTATTCTACTTTTGCTTAATCCTTTTCCCTTTGAGATACCTTTTTAGTGTTGGTATAGAGCACACAGAATATAAGATCAGATAAGGTCAGAATCTGAGAAACCCCCTAGGCTGGAGATTCTGACTCCCATTCAGACAGACAGCCCCTGTATTGTCATTAAGAGTATGAGTGTTACAGTGAGATAGGCATGGATCAGAATCCCAGATCTATTACTAGTGGTTCTATAGCCTTGAGCCTGACCCAGAGCAAGTACCTCTAACTTCGCAAAAGTTCAGAGTCGATGCAATCAGATATAGAAGATAAAATTCCAACACATTTAGCTCAGTACATTTTAATGGCATAGAATATCTTACCAACACCTCCTCCATCATCTATCTTCAGTGCTAAGTGTTTTAATTTCCCTAAACTCTTCCAAAGCAAAACCTAATGTTCAATGGTTGGGGAAAGGAAGAGGGCAACCACATCAGTTGTTGTCCATGGTCCTGAATCATTGCTACGCATGAGTCCAGGATTATTTGAGAAGTTGAAGGGGGCTGATGTTCCTCCTGCCCTACCCATTCCTCCCTGAAACTGGTTTTATGATACCAAGTTCATCGTGGTCTTTATAAGTGAAAGAATGAAAACATTAGGAGTTCTAGAGCTGGGAGGAAAGAGAATTAGAATAAGTTACAGATTGGTAGTTACAGAACAAGTTACACATTGGCTTCCCAGGTAGCTCAGTGGTAAAGAAACTCCCTGCCAATGCAGGAGACATAAAGGATGCAGGTTTGATCCCAGGTCAGGAAGATCCCCTGAAGGAAGGATGGCTACCCACTCCAGTATTCTTGCCTGGAGAATCCCATGGACAGAGGAGCCTGGCGGGCTACAGTCCACAGGGTCACAAAGAGACAGACATGACTGAAGCGACTGAGCAGGCAAGCAGGCAGGCGCATATTGGAAACAGGGGAGGAAGCTGACACGTCAGCACCGACTGAGTTATGATCCTGGTCAATGGCACCAGACATACCATATATTGAACAGAAAGCTAAAGCTTTAAAGTCACAGTTTTGGGAGCGAAAAACTGCAGGATCAACAGTTGGTGGTGGTGCCTCTTCCCTCATCTACAATTGTTACAGAGTCTTGGTGTATTTTATAATGTGTAAAAAAGTGGCTTTGATGATCTGTTCTATAGACTATCTCCGAAGTGTTGCCTGATAGCAACTAGAAAACAGCAACTCTGATAGGAAGTAATCTTTGCCCACTCTGTCTCTGTCATATTTGTTCTCTATTTATTTCTGTCTCAATCTGTGCTCAGGTAGTCTCTCTCTCTCTCTTCCTCCCTCCTCCCCCTCTTTCCTCAATCTATTTTTGCTTGTCAGAAAAACACCATGTAATTTTCTTTAAAAATTAATTCTACTCTACAAAATATGTCTAAAATATTCAAGAGGGGAAAAGTTTCCTTTAAGAGTTGCTTGCATTAGAACTGTTTCTTCTAGCATAATCGGGTTAATGAGCACTCCCTTAGAATTTAATGCAAAGTAACTTTCACACTGGTGGTAAGCTTCAAAGATGGCTGAATAGATAACTAATAGGATGGTTCCCCTTGGCAACCAAGATAAACTTTTATCCTGATTGGTTAAAAACAGTCAAGGAAAGGATGGAATTGAGTCCAAACAGCCATGTTTGTCCCCAGTGCTCTTTGAAGCAATGAGAAGAAAAGAGTGGCAATATGGAAAGTGGAAGAGGGTAGGGATGGACTATGAACCTGAAGTTAGTTTCAGAAAATTGTCTTTTTGGACTATGGAATTTGATCTGGCTCTCACTGGAGGAACTAAAAGGCAGGAGTGACACCCAATTCTAATAAAATGAAGAGCAAGCAAAAATAAGTTTTTGTGTGTTTGAATATAGAGGCTGGTCAATCCATGAGTTGCTGGCACAGGGGATCAGATAGAATTGAGTCCATGATGTTCATTAGCTCCAAAAACCAGAGCCCAAGGCAGAGCAAACACAACTCAGGAAGGCTGCTGACATAAGGACATGTTCAAAGAAAATTTGCAATCCAGTCAGTCTTTGAAGCCTGGAGACTCTTTATACTTAATGCCATTTTAATTCATTCATTTTCTCTATCCCCACTGCCTTTACCCAAGACTTTATCACCTGAATCACTGCAGTGTCTTCCTAACTTGTTTCCACATTGGCCAGAAAGGGTTCTACTCATGACTCAAATCCAGTCACATTATTTCCTGCTTAAATCTTTTCAAAGGGATTGGAATACTTGGCATAACATGAGGATACATGATATAAATGCTCTAGTATTGAATGCAAATTCCCACTCCATTTCTCACTCCAGTTCCCCTTCCAGCCAGCCACACCTCCCATCTCTCCCTCCCACTGCCCCAACATGCAGTCCTTTGTTAAACGTTCTGAACAACCTGCTGGTCCACTAATTCTTGTATCGTGCTCTCCATTTTCTCTGGGCTAATCATTCTGATTGAAAGTCTCTCTTCCTCTCCGACTCTTTTCCAACTACCCCATGTCCTTCAGGATTCAGGGAAGGATGACCCTTTGTTCTCCTGACCACTACCTCCTTCCAGGTCTTGGCTGATCACCCTTACTCTGTATTTCCCAAGCACTCAGCACACATCTCTCTATGAATGGCTCTCACCTTGTCTTGTAACCGTGTATTTACCTGTCTTTTTGTCTTTACTATAGGCTGCTAGAGGGCAGGGACTGTGTCTTTGTTTCTTTCGGCACCCAAGCTCTTAGCATGGTGCCTGGCATATGATAGGCACTGAGTAAATGTTTGTTGAACAAATAAATGAACCTGAGATTTCC